>NC_092174.1:30578451-31243451 GCF_045791955.1 Oncorhynchus clarkii lewisi
TTTTGAGCCGTCTCAGTGCTTCTCCTTCCAATAGGGTGCTTTCCCTTTAAATTCCCAATTAAATAGCCAGCATCAGCTGCGCAAAAGTGGCGTTTGTGATGGAGACGTGACTGAGGATGTGTTCCCGAAGCTTCTCTATTCCGGTTGTTTTGTTGCTGTTAAACGTGTGTTTTGTAGCCTGAGAGTTTACCCAGGATCGGATCCACTCTTTGCGTCCGTGGACTACTCCTCTCTATTCTTCGTGGCCTTTCTCCGCTGGAGATCTGGTGGCGGATTGGATTGTCTGACTGACCGACTGACTACCACCTTTTTTGTATACGGTATTTCATTTGTTTTGATATGATATATACGGTGATGATTTATGTAGTTAGATGTAGTTGAGGAATTAGTAAGAGCAGATACGCTTTAAAGTTCTGTGGTAAAATGGTTATATTGATTGTATGATTTAATACTGGGTTTACGCTACACGGAATGAACGGACCAACATTGCGTGACCAAAGTCACTTGAGTTCACTGAACTCCTTTACCGGGCGGGACTCTTTTTAGGCCCGAGGTACAGGACATTTCTGGAGGAACCAGAACTCATTGTGTTATATTATTATGTGTGTGTAATCCATTGATGTTGCTAATACAACCCACGCAAAAGAATAGTTGTTTTTGAAGTTCTTTCAATGTTTTAAGGGTTTATGAAAAGTTGATTTCCCTTCTGACGTTTACATAAGTCCTTTGTATGGTGTAGACTTGACGGACCAGATGGGACTCATTCCCTCCCAAACTAAAAGGAGAGACCAATGTTTTCTCTGGTAGGCACAACCTACCTGGCACCCCTATAAAAAAAATAACCTCAAGTCAAAACCGTTACATAAAAAATGGCACCCCAGATGGGACAGCACAACATTGAGAACTAACCAAAGCAAATCTTTTGTGTGGAATTAAAACAATGGATTCACCCCAAGATAATGTGCTCATCCATGTCATACCTGTCAATGGGAATATACAGGGCCATTCTGACCATCAAGCTGACAATACAAATCATAATGTGAATGGAGATAATGGAGTTGATTTGGGCCAGAGCCCTGGGAATCTGAATGCTCGGTCTGAACCACAGGCCACAGGAGGTCTAACCAGTTACTCACTTATTGACATGGATCTGTGTGGAAGTACTGAGCTAGCCCTCCCTCTGACACCCAACCTTCTTCCATTGTCTGGTTTATCTCCAGAGGTGGGAGTCTTACAACTTCAAGGTGACATCCTTGATATTCGTCGGACTCAACAACATCTCCAAACTCTTATCCACGATAAATTTAAATGTCTGAGGGAAGAGCAACAACAGAGTGCCATGGAATTCAGAAACTCACTGAGCACTCTAACCCACACACTGACAGAGCTCAGTGAGAGTGGAAGACGGGAAATTACTGGTGCCATGGACAGGCAGTTTGACTACCAACGAAACCAACTCACTGCCACTCTCCAATGGCGCCTGCAACATCATCACACTAAGGTCCTCAAGGACGTTAATTCAGTTTTTTCTCCCATGGTTAACACTGTAGACCACTTGCAAACAGAGCTCTCTAATTGTGTTAAAATGTTGGATGACGTGTCTGTGGACATGGCCTCCATTAAACACAACTCCTTACACAGAGTTTCTCTAGTGTCCACTTCTGTTCAGACCACTGAGGGCCAAGCTGGCACCTCTGAAGAGCCAAGACAAGGCCATGCTACAGCCACCCCTTGCAGGATGCAATCCACCATGCATCCTGGTGTTCATTTTCATTGTCCGATAACTCCCTTCCCCTCTACTTCCTCAATCCCTCCTAGCTCGTTTGTTCATGGTGATTTGAGTAGACGTCATGTGGGGGCGATGCCCATTAAATTGCAATTTCCCACCTTTGGGAAAAAAGATGACAGTCCTGATCCGCTAATGTACCTAGAAAGATGTCGTGACTTTCTTGCCCTCAATCCCCTGGCTGACGAAGAACTCCTTGCCACATTGAGGAATGTGTTGCATGGGACAGCTCGAGACTGGTGGGATGTGGCACGTCTCACCACTACCTCCTGGGCTGACTTTGAGGCCAAGTTTTCCTCTGCATTTCTGTCTGAGGACTACACAGATGAGTTGGCAGACAGAGTCAGGAATCGAGTACAAAGAGAGAAAGAGAGTATCCGTGACTTTGCATACGGTTACCACTCCCTGTGCAGAAGGTGGAAACCTGGCATTGAGGAGGAAGAGGTCATTAAATTGATTTTGAAGAACATCAACCCACTACTAGCCAGTCAACTCCGAGAACGAGTCACCACTGTCGATGGACTGGTTCGCTTGGGACAGCAGTTTGAGAGGGACAGAGAATGCCAACAGCAATATGACCAAAGAAAGAAACAGACACCCAAACAGTTACCCAAGACAGACCATCAACAACAGCCAGAGTCTCAAGCCATGACCCCTCTCATGTTCTGTTGGAGATGTAGCCAAAAGGGACATTCTTCAGCTACATGTCCAAGACCGTATCAAGAAAACCCTTCCAGAAACCACAAATCACAACAGGCCAACACACCTAACTCTCTTCGCAGGAATGACCATCCTTCTCTGGGTGCTTTAACCAGAGCTGAAATCCCAAGAGTCACTGCCTACGCCCCCCCATCGACATCCCCTTCCTTTCAGTTCATACCGCACCAACTGGTGTTACCCCTGTCCATAGGCCCATGGACAGGAAGAGCCATCCTGGACACCGGGTCATCCTACACACTGCACAATGAGAAACTGTGGAAGGAGGTTAAAGGTCCGCAATACAACTTGAAGCCGTGGACAGAAGGTCCACTCTATCTGGCGGATGGTGAGGCTAAACGACCCCTTGGATGGAGTGAGGTAGAGTTCCGCCTGTGTAACCGCTCCTATATGATTCCTTCGGTGATCCTACAAACCAAGAACCTTGCTTTTCCTGTCGTGTTGGGAATTGATTTCATGTACTTCAGTGGTGTCCAGATTGATATCTCACACAATTGCTACTGGTTTCCATACAATCCGAGCAAGAAGCATTTCTTCCAATCAGAAGCTACGAAGTTACATGATTGGGGTTCAAATGTGGCAGTCTTCTCTGCCGTTGCTCCGTTACCACTAACCCTTGATAATCCTTCTGACGATCTCCTTTTACAGGCTGTAAGAAGAGCTCAGCTGGAACATCCAGAGGAGTTAAGGCTGTTGGAACAGCTGCAGAATAATGCTGATGTATGTACTTCAAGGCTAGGACGCACCGGGCTCCTGAAGCACAAAATATTCCTTACACAGGAAATGCCGATCAAGCAAAAGCCATATCGTTTGTCCCCAGCGAAGCTAATCATCCAAAAGGGACTCATTAATGATATGTTAACACAAGATATAATAGAACGTTCCTCCTCTCCTTGGGCTGCTCCTGTTGTCCTCATCCCAAAAAAGACTGGTGGTCTTAGATTTTGTGTGGACTATAGGAAGACCAACAATGTTTCCCAGACTGATGCCTATCCTTTTCCTACCATCCACGAGATCCTGGAGTCATTGTCTGGCGCTGTTGTGTTCACTACCCTTGACCTCAATAGTGGTTATTGGCAAGTTGAGATGGACCAGGAAAGCAAGGACAAGACTGCTTTTGTCTGTGCTGAGGGCTTGTTTTCCTTTAAGGTGATGCCTTTTGGATTAAAGAATGCACCTGCCACTTTCCAAAGACTGATGGAGATTGCGTTAGGGGAGCTCAAAGGGAAGATCTGTTTCGTCTACCTGGACGATATAATTATCTACTCCCAGAACAGAGAACAACACTTTCAAGATCTTCAAGCAGTGTTGGACAAGCTAAGAGAAGCTGGTCTGACCGTGAATATGAAGAAGAGCAACTTCTGCCAAACTTCCCTGAAGTTCCTTGGCCATATTGTGTCTTTCGACGGCATTCATGTGGATCCTGAAAAGACCAAGGCGGTACAAGATTTTCCTGTGCCAACCACACTCAAGGCCCTTCAACGGTTCCTTGGGATGGCTGGATGGTACCATCGGTTTGTGTCGAACTTCTCCCAGGTGGCAGAACCCCTCAACGCGTTGAAGCGAAAAGGAGTGAAATTCCTATGGACGGCAGAGTGCCAGACATCCTTTGAAACCCTGAAACGACACCTCGTCACACCTCCCATTTTAGGTCATCCCAACTTTGATTCCCCTTTTGTTGTTAACACTGATGCAAGTGATGTTGGACTTGGTGCTGTCCTAGTCCAACAGACTGGACTTGGCACTGAAGAAGTGCTAGCGTTCGCCAGTCGGACATTGAATGGAGCAGAACGGAACTACTCCACAACCGAGCAAGAGTGCCTTGCAGTTGTCTGGGCTTTGGAAAAGTGGAGGTACTACCTGGAGGGAAGACACTTCACTGTGGTCACTGACCATTCCTCCCTTGTGTGGGTGTTCAAGACCAACAAACCAAGCACCAGACTCATAAGATGGGCTCTACGGTTGCAAGAGTTCACCTTTGCAGTAGAATACAGGAAAGGAAAATACAACACTGTTCCAGATGCCTTATCCAGAGCTCCTGCTTGTGGCAACGGTGGCCCGCATCTTACATGTGCTACTGTCCTGTCAAGCAGTCGAGACTCGCCCAAAGCAGACTTTCCCATCTCTGATGAGACCATATGGAAAGCCCAACAGGATGATCCAGAAGTACAGGCTTTGTACCAGACTATCCTGGAAGATGGAGAAAAGATGGTCAATCCTACCACAAAGCTGACCATCCTGGAAGACAAAGTCTACCGTGTTGTACAACTACCACACAGAACCCTCTACCAATTGTACATACCTGAAACTCTACGCCTACAACTGCTTCAACATTTCCATGAAGACCCATTAGCTGGTCATTTGGGCAGGTTCAAAACCTACAAGCGGTTGCAAGCGTTACTGTACTGGCCACATCTGAGCATGGATGTGAAGTCACACATCCGAAACTGTCAGGTTTGTCAAATGTACAAACCAGAAGGTAGAAAGCCTGCTGGCAAGTTGCAGCAAACGGTGGTTACCCGACCTTGGGAAATGCTAGGAGTGGATTTGATGGGTCCATTTCCTAGAAGCTCCAATCAGAATGTGTACATGCTTGTTTTTGTTGATTATTATTCAAAGTGGGTGGAACTCTTTTCCCTGCGTCAGGCCACAGCAAGGACCGTCTCTAACATCCTTACGAAAGAGATCCTGACTCCCTGGGGAGTGCCTGATTACATCCTGTCTGATCGAGGTTCCCAATTTGTCTCTGATCTCTTTGAGGAGACCTGCCAAAGATGGAACCTGAGACAGAAGTTGACCACGGCCTATCACCCACAGACCAATCTCACTGAGAGAGTAAATCGAACCTTGAAGACAATGATTGCTTCCTATGTAGGGACCCAGCACAAACACTGGGACAAGCACCTTCACGAGTTTCGATTTGCCCTGAATTCTGCTGTGCAAGAGTCCACTGGAGTCACACCTGCAGAGCTGAACCTAAGTCGTCCCCTCCGAGGACCCTTGGATATGGTGCTACAGCCCCAGCAGATTACTCCAGACGCTGCTTGCTATGACCAGGTAGTCCATCTCCATGACTTGAGAGCTCTTGTCTCAAAGAACATGACCCAGGCTCGACTCAAGCAGAAGAGAAATTATGATAAGAACAGACGAGACATGCAGTTTCAGCTTCGTGATCGGGTGTGGCTTCGCTCTCATCCTTACTCGAAAGCTGAACAATTCTTCTCTGCCAAGCTCGCTCCTAAATGGCAAGGACCATATAGGATTGTGGAGCAGATGGGCCCTTTGAACTACCGAGTGGTGAAAGAGGACACAGGTGAAGATATGCGCGTTGTCCATGTCTCACGCCTTAAGGCCTGTTACCCCTCGGCTGAGGAATTGGAGGCGATTGAACGCCGCAAGATCTTGGATATCTTTGAAGAGGAAAGTGAGGAGACTTTTCTCGGATTCCCAGACCCAGAAGTCTCACACCTTAAGGCCTGTGACCCCTCAGCTGAGGAGCGTGAGCTCCAAAAAGTCATGAGAATTTTTGTAGAGGAAAGTGATGAGACCTTTCTCGGTTACCCCGACCAAGATGTGCCTTCCAGGGCAATGGTCGGCTTTTTCCAGGGGAGGGGGTGTGTGACGGCCCTGAATTATTTTGAGCCGTCTCAGTGCTTCTCCTTCCAATAGGGTGCTTTCCCTTTAAATTCCCAATTAAATAGCCAGCATCAGCTGCGCAAAAGTGGCGTTTGTGATGGAGACGTGACTGAGGATGTGTTCCCGAAGCTTCTCTATTCCGGTTGTTTTGTTGCTGTTAAACGTGTGTTTTGTAGCCTGAGAGTTTACCCAGGATCGGATCCACTCTTTGCGTCCGTGGACTACTCCTCTCTATTCTTCGTGGCCTTTCTCCGCTGGAGATCTGGTGGCGGATTGGATTGTCTGACTGACCGACTGACTACCACCTTTTTTGTATACGGTATTTCATTTGTTTTGATATGATATATACGGTGATGATTTATGTAGTTAGATGTAGTTGAGGAATTAGTAAGAGCAGATACGCTTTAAAGTTCTGTGGTAAAATGGTTATATTGATTGTATGATTTAATACTGGGTTTACGCTACACGGAATGAACGGACCAACATTGCGTGACCAAAGTCACTTGAGTTCACTGAACTCCTTTACCGGGCGGGACTCTTTTTAGGCCCGAGGTACAGGACATTTCTGGAGGAACCAGAACTCATTGTGTTATATTATTATGTGTGTGTAATCCATTGATGTTGCTAATACAACCCACGCAAAAGAATAGTTGTTTTTGAAGTTCTTTCAATGTTTTAAGGGTTTATGAAAAGTTGATTTCCCTTCTGACGTTTACATAAGTCCTTTGTATGGTGTAGACTTGACGGACCAGATGGGACTCATTCCCTCCCAAACTAAAAGGAGAGACCAATGTTTTCTCTGGTAGGCACAACCTACCTGGCACCCCTATAAAAAAAATAACCTCAAGTCAAAACCGTTACATAAAAAATGGCACCCCAGATGGGACAGCACAACATTGAGAACTAACCAAAGCAAATCTTTTGTGTGGAATTAAAACAATGGATTCACCCCAAGATAATGTGCTCATCCATGTCATACCTGTCAATGGGAATATACAGGGCCATTCTGACCATCAAGCTGACAATACAAATCATAATGTGAATGGAGATAATGGAGTTGATTTGGGCCAGAGCCCTGGGAATCTGAATGCTCGGTCTGAACCACAGGCCACAGGAGGTCTAACCAGTTACTCACTTATTGACATGGATCTGTGTGGAAGTACTGAGCTAGCCCTCCCTCTGACACCCAACCTTCTTCCATTGTCTGGTTTATCTCCAGAGGTGGGAGTCTTACAACTTCAAGGTGACATCCTTGATATTCGTCGGACTCAACAACATCTCCAAACTCTTATCCACGATAAATTTAAATGTCTGAGGGAAGAGCAACAACAGAGTGCCATGGAATTCAGAAACTCACTGAGCACTCTAACCCACACACTGACAGAGCTCAGTGAGAGTGGAAGACGGGAAATTACTGGTGCCATGGACAGGCAGTTTGACTACCAACGAAACCAACTCACTGCCACTCTCCAATGGCGCCTGCAACATCATCACACTAAGGTCCTCAAGGACGTTAATTCAGTTTTTTCTCCCATGGTTAACACTGTAGACCACTTGCAAACAGAGCTCTCTAATTGTGTTAAAATGTTGGATGACGTGTCTGTGGACATGGCCTCCATTAAACACAACTCCTTACACAGAGTTTCTCTAGTGTCCACTTCTGTTCAGACCACTGAGGGCCAAGCTGGCACCTCTGAAGAGCCAAGACAAGGCCATGCTACAGCCACCCCTTGCAGGATGCAATCCACCATGCATCCTGGTGTTCATTTTCATTGTCCGATAACTCCCTTCCCCTCTACTTCCTCAATCCCTCCTAGCTCGTTTGTTCATGGTGATTTGAGTAGACGTCATGTGGGGGCGATGCCCATTAAATTGCAATTTCCCACCTTTGGGAAAAAAGATGACAGTCCTGATCCGCTAATGTACCTAGAAAGATGTCGTGACTTTCTTGCCCTCAATCCCCTGGCTGACGAAGAACTCCTTGCCACATTGAGGAATGTGTTGCATGGGACAGCTCGAGACTGGTGGGATGTGGCACGTCTCACCACTACCTCCTGGGCTGACTTTGAGGCCAAGTTTTCCTCTGCATTTCTGTCTGAGGACTACACAGATGAGTTGGCAGACAGAGTCAGGAATCGAGTACAAAGAGAGAAAGAGAGTATCCGTGACTTTGCATACGGTTACCACTCCCTGTGCAGAAGGTGGAAACCTGGCATTGAGGAGGAAGAGGTCATTAAATTGATTTTGAAGAACATCAACCCACTACTAGCCAGTCAACTCCGAGAACGAGTCACCACTGTCGATGGACTGGTTCGCTTGGGACAGCAGTTTGAGAGGGACAGAGAATGCCAACAGCAATATGACCAAAGAAAGAAACAGACACCCAAACAGTTACCCAAGACAGACCATCAACAACAGCCAGAGTCTCAAGCCATGACCCCTCTCATGTTCTGTTGGAGATGTAGCCAAAAGGGACATTCTTCAGCTACATGTCCAAGACCGTATCAAGAAAACCCTTCCAGAAACCACAAATCACAACAGGCCAACACACCTAACTCTCTTCGCAGGAATGACCATCCTTCTCTGGGTGCTTTAACCAGAGCTGAAATCCCAAGAGTCACTGCCTACGCCCCCCCATCGACATCCCCTTCCTTTCAGTTCATACCGCACCAACTGGTGTTACCCCTGTCCATAGGCCCATGGACAGGAAGAGCCATCCTGGACACCGGGTCATCCTACACACTGCACAATGAGAAACTGTGGAAGGAGGTTAAAGGTCCGCAATACAACTTGAAGCCGTGGACAGAAGGTCCACTCTATCTGGCGGATGGTGAGGCTAAACGACCCCTTGGATGGAGTGAGGTAGAGTTCCGCCTGTGTAACCGCTCCTATATGATTCCTTCGGTGATCCTACAAACCAAGAACCTTGCTTTTCCTGTCGTGTTGGGAATTGATTTCATGTACTTCAGTGGTGTCCAGATTGATATCGCACACAATTGCTACTGGTTTCCATACAATCCGAGCAAGAAGCATTTCTTCCAATCAGAAGCTACGAAGTTACATGATTGGGGTTCAAATGTGGCAGTCTTCTCTGCCGTTGCTCCGTTACCACTAACCCTTGATAATCCTTCTGACGATCTCCTTTTACAGGCTGTAAGAAGAGCTCAGCTGGAACATCCAGAGGAGTTAAGGCTGTTGGAACAGCTGCAGAATAATGCTGATGTATGTACTTCAAGGCTAGGACGCACCGGGCTCCTGAAGCACAAAATATTCCTTACACAGGAAATGCCGATCAAGCAAAAGCCATATCGTTTGTCCCCAGCGAAGCTAATCATCCAAAAGGGACTCATTAATGATATGTTAACACAAGATATAATAGAACGTTCCTCCTCTCCTTGGGCTGCTCCTGTTGTCCTCATCCCAAAAAAGACTGGTGGTCTTAGATTTTGTGTGGACTATAGGAAGACCAACAATGTTTCCCAGACTGATGCCTATCCTTTTCCTACCATCCACGAGATCCTGGAGTCATTGTCTGGCGCTGTTGTGTTCACTACCCTTGACCTCAATAGTGGTTATTGGCAAGTTGAGATGGACCAGGAAAGCAAGGACAAGACTGCTTTTGTCTGTGCTGAGGGCTTGTTTTCCTTTAAGGTGATGCCTTTTGGATTAAAGAATGCACCTGCCACTTTCCAAAGACTGATGGAGATTGCGTTAGGGGAGCTCAAAGGGAAGATCTGTTTCGTCTACCTGGACGATATAATTATCTACTCCCAGAACAGAGAACAACACTTTCAAGATCTTCAAGCAGTGTTGGACAAGCTAAGAGAAGCTGGTCTGACCGTGAATATGAAGAAGAGCAACTTCTGCCAAACTTCCCTGAAGTTCCTTGGCCATATTGTGTCTTTCGACGGCATTCATGTGGATCCTGAAAAGACCAAGGCGGTACAAGATTTTCCTGTGCCAACCACACTCAAGGCCCTTCAACGGTTCCTTGGGATGGCTGGATGGTACCATCGGTTTGTGTCGAACTTCTCCCAGGTGGCAGAACCCCTCAACGCGTTGAAGCGAAAAGGAGTGAAATTCCTATGGACGGCAGAGTGCCAGACATCCTTTGAAACCCTGAAACGACACCTCGTCACACCTCCCATTTTAGGTCATCCCAACTTTGATTCCCCTTTTGTTGTTAACACTGATGCAAGTGATGTTGGACTTGGTGCTGTCCTAGTCCAACAGACTGGACTTGGCACTGAAGAAGTGCTAGCGTTCGCCAGTCGGACATTGAATGGAGCAGAACGGAACTACTCCACAACCGAGCAAGAGTGCCTTGCAGTTGTCTGGGCTTTGGAAAAGTGGAGGTACTACCTGGAGGGAAGACACTTCACTGTGGTCACTGACCATTCCTCCCTTGTGTGGGTGTTCAAGACCAACAAACCAAGCACCAGACTCATAAGATGGGCTCTACGGTTGCAAGAGTTCACCTTTGCAGTAGAATACAGGAAAGGAAAATACAACACTGTTCCAGATGCCTTATCCAGAGCTCCTGCTTGTGGCAACGGTGGCCCGCATCTTACATGTGCTACTGTCCTGTCAAGCAGTCGAGACTCGCCCAAAGCAGACTTTCCCATCTCTGATGAGACCATATGGAAAGCCCAACAGGATGATCCAGAAGTACAGGCTTTGTACCAGACTATCCTGGAAGATGGAGAAAAGATGGTCAATCCTACCACAAAGCTGACCATCCTGGAAGACAAAGTCTACCGTGTTGTACAACTACCACACAGAACCCTCTACCAATTGTACATACCTGAAACTCTACGCCTACAACTGCTTCAACATTTCCATGAAGACCCATTAGCTGGTCATTTGGGCAGGTTCAAAACCTACAAGCGGTTGCAAGCGTTACTGTACTGGCCACATCTGAGCATGGATGTGAAGTCACACATCCGAAACTGTCAGGTTTGTCAAATGTACAAACCAGAAGGTAGAAAGCCTGCTGGCAAGTTGCAGCAAACGGTGGTTACCCGACCTTGGGAAATGCTAGGAGTGGATTTGATGGGTCCATTTCCTAGAAGCTCCAATCAGAATGTGTACATGCTTGTTTTTGTTGATTATTATTCAAAGTGGGTGGAACTCTTTTCCCTGCGTCAGGCCACAGCAAGGACCGTCTCTAACATCCTTACGAAAGAGATCCTGACTCCCTGGGGAGTGCCTGATTACATCCTGTCTGATCGAGGTTCCCAATTTGTCTCTGATCTCTTTGAGGAGACCTGCCAAAGATGGAACCTGAGACAGAAGTTGACCACGGCCTATCACCCACAGACCAATCTCACTGAGAGAGTAAATCGAACCTTGAAGACAATGATTGCTTCCTATGTAGGGACCCAGCACAAACACTGGGACAAGCACCTTCACGAGTTTCGATTTGCCCTGAATTCTGCTGTGCAAGAGTCCACTGGAGTCACACCTGCAGAGCTGAACCTAAGTCGTCCCCTCCGAGGACCCTTGGATATGGTGCTACAGCCCCAGCAGATTACTCCAGACGCTGCTTGCTATGACCAGGTAGTCCATCTCCATGACTTGAGAGCTCTTGTCTCAAAGAACATGACCCAGGCTCGACTCAAGCAGAAGAGAAATTATGATAAGAACAGACGAGACATGCAGTTTCAGCTTCGTGATCGGGTGTGGCTTCGCTCTCATCCTTACTCGAAAGCTGAACAATTCTTCTCTGCCAAGCTCGCTCCTAAATGGCAAGGACCATATAGGATTGTGGAGCAGATGGGCCCTTTGAACTACCGAGTGGTGAAAGAGGACACAGGTGAAGATATGCGCGTTGTCCATGTCTCACGCCTTAAGGCCTGTTACCCCTCGGCTGAGGAATTGGAGGCGATTGAACGCCGCAAGATCTTGGATATCTTTGAAGAGGAAAGTGAGGAGACTTTTCTCGGATTCCCAGACCCAGAAGTCTCACACCTTAAGGCCTGTGACCCCTCAGCTGAGGAGCGTGAGCTCCAAAAAGTCATGAGAATTTTTGTAGAGGAAAGTGATGAGGAGACCTTTCTCGGTTACCCCGACCAAGATGTGCCTTCCAGGGCAATGGTCGGCTTTTTCCAGGGGAGGGGGTGTGTGACGGCCCTGAATTATTTTGAGCCGTCTCAGTGCTTCTCCTTCCAATAGGGTGCTTTCCCTTTAAATTCCCAATTAAATAGCCAGCATCAGCTGCGCAAAAGTGGCGTTTGTGATGGAGACGTGACTGAGGATGTGTTCCCGAAGCTTCTCTATTCCGGTTGTTTTGTTGCTGTTAAACGTGTGTTTTGTAGCCTGAGAGTTTACCCAGGATCGGATCCACTCTTTGCGTCCGTGGACTACTCCTCTCTATTCTTCGTGGCCTTTCTCCGCTGGAGATCTGGTGGCGGATTGGATTGTCTGACTGACCGACTGACTACCACCTTTTTTGTATACGGTATTTCATTTGTTTTGATATGATATATACGGTGATGATTTATGTAGTTAGATGTAGTTGAGGAATTAGTAAGAGCAGATACGCTTTAAAGTTCTGTGGTAAAATGGTTATATTGATTGTATGATTTAATACTGGGTTTACGCTACACGGAATGAACGGACCAACATTGCGTGACCAAAGTCACTTGAGTTCACTGAACTCCTTTACCGGGCGGGACTCTTTTTAGGCCCGAGGTACAGGACATTTCTGGAGGAACCAGAACTCATTGTGTTATATTATTATGTGTGTGTAATCCATTGATGTTGCTAATACAACCCACGCAAAAGAATAGTTGTTTTTGAAGTTCTTTCAATGTTTTAAGGGTTTATGAAAAGTTGATTTCCCTTCTGACGTTTACATAAGTCCTTTGTATGGTGTAGACTTGACGGACCAGATGGGACTCATTCCCTCCCAAACTAAAAGGAGAGACCAATGTTTTCTCTGGTAGGCACAACCTACCTGGCACCCCTATAAAAAAAATAACCTCAAGTCAAAACCGTTACATAAAAAATGGCACCCCAGATGGGACAGCACAACATTGAGAACTAACCAAAGCAAATCTTTTGTGTGGAATTAAAACAATGGATTCACCCCAAGATAATGTGCTCATCCATGTCATACCTGTCAATGGGAATATACAGGGCCATTCTGACCATCAAGCTGACAATACAAATCATAATGTGAATGGAGATAATGGAGTTGATTTGGGCCAGAGCCCTGGGAATCTGAATGCTCGGTCTGAACCACAGGCCACAGGAGGTCTAACCAGTTACTCACTTATTGACATGGATCTGTGTGGAAGTACTGAGCTAGCCCTCCCTCTGACACCCAACCTTCTTCCATTGTCTGGTTTATCTCCAGAGGTGGGAGTCTTACAACTTCAAGGTGACATCCTTGATATTCGTCGGACTCAACAACATCTCCAAACTCTTATCCACGATAAATTTAAATGTCTGAGGGAAGAGCAACAACAGAGTGCCATGGAATTCAGAAACTCACTGAGCACTCTAACCCACACACTGACAGAGCTCAGTGAGAGTGGAAGACGGGAAATTACTGGTGCCATGGACAGGCAGTTTGACTACCAACGAAACCAACTCACTGCCACTCTCCAATGGCGCCTGCAACATCATCACACTAAGGTCCTCAAGGACGTTAATTCAGTTTTTTCTCCCATGGTTAACACTGTAGACCACTTGCAAACAGAGCTCTCTAATTGTGTTAAAATGTTGGATGACGTGTCTGTGGACATGGCCTCCATTAAACACAACTCCTTACACAGAGTTTCTCTAGTGTCCACTTCTGTTCAGACCACTGAGGGCCAAGCTGGCACCTCTGAAGAGCCAAGACAAGGCCATGCTACAGCCACCCCTTGCAGGATGCAATCCACCATGCATCCTGGTGTTCATTTTCATTGTCCGATAACTCCCTTCCCCTCTACTTCCTCAATCCCTCCTAGCTCGTTTGTTCATGGTGATTTGAGTAGACGTCATGTGGGGGCGATGCCCATTAAATTGCAATTTCCCACCTTTGGGAAAAAAGATGACAGTCCTGATCCGCTAATGTACCTAGAAAGATGTCGTGACTTTCTTGCCCTCAATCCCCTGGCTGACGAAGAACTCCTTGCCACATTGAGGAATGTGTTGCATGGGACAGCTCGAGACTGGTGGGATGTGGCACGTCTCACCACTACCTCCTGGGCTGACTTTGAGGCCAAGTTTTCCTCTGCATTTCTGTCTGAGGACTACACAGATGAGTTGGCAGACAGAGTCAGGAATCGAGTACAAAGAGAGAAAGAGAGTATCCGTGACTTTGCATACGGTTACCACTCCCTGTGCAGAAGGTGGAAACCTGGCATTGAGGAGGAAGAGGTCATTAAATTGATTTTGAAGAACATCAACCCACTACTAGCCAGTCAACTCCGAGAACGAGTCACCACTGTCGATGGACTGGTTCGCTTGGGACAGCAGTTTGAGAGGGACAGAGAATGCCAACAGCAATATGACCAAAGAAAGAAACAGACACCCAAACAGTTACCCAAGACAGACCATCAACAACAGCCAGAGTCTCAAGCCATGACCCCTCTCATGTTCTGTTGGAGATGTAGCCAAAAGGGACATTCTTCAGCTACATGTCCAAGACCGTATCAAGAAAACCCTTCCAGAAACCACAAATCACAACAGGCCAACACACCTAACTCTCTTCGCAGGAATGACCATCCTTCTCTGGGTGCTTTAACCAGAGCTGAAATCCCAAGAGTCACTGCCTACGCCCCCCCATCGACATCCCCTTCCTTTCAGTTCATACCGCACCAACTGGTGTTACCCCTGTCCATAGGCCCATGGACAGGAAGAGCCATCCTGGACACCGGGTCATCCTACACACTGCACAATGAGAAACTGTGGAAGGAGGTTAAAGGTCCGCAATACAACTTGAAGCCGTGGACAGAAGGTCCACTCTATCTGGCGGATGGTGAGGCTAAACGACCCCTTGGATGGAGTGAGGTAGAGTTCCGCCTGTGTAACCGCTCCTATATGATTCCTTCGGTGATCCTACAAACCAAGAACCTTGCTTTTCCTGTCGTGTTGGGAATTGATTTCATGTACTTCAGTGGTGTCCAGATTGATATCGCACACAATTGCTACTGGTTTCCATACAATCCGAGCAAGAAGCATTTCTTCCAATCAGAAGCTACGAAGTTACATGATTGGGGTTCAAATGTGGCAGTCTTCTCTGCCGTTGCTCCGTTACCACTAACCCTTGATAATCCTTCTGACGATCTCCTTTTACAGGCTGTAAGAAGAGCTCAGCTGGAACATCCAGAGGAGTTAAGGCTGTTGGAACAGCTGCAGAATAATGCTGATGTATGTACTTCAAGGCTAGGACGCACCGGGCTCCTGAAGCACAAAATATTCCTTACACAGGAAATGCCGATCAAGCAAAAGCCATATCGTTTGTCCCCAGCGAAGCTAATCATCCAAAAGGGACTCATTAATGATATGTTAACACAAGATATAATAGAACGTTCCTCCTCTCCTTGGGCTGCTCCTGTTGTCCTCATCCCAAAAAAGACTGGTGGTCTTAGATTTTGTGTGGACTATAGGAAGACCAACAATGTTTCCCAGACTGATGCCTATCCTTTTCCTACCATCCACGAGATCCTGGAGTCATTGTCTGGCGCTGTTGTGTTCACTACCCTTGACCTCAATAGTGGTTATTGGCAAGTTGAGATGGACCAGGAAAGCAAGGACAAGACTGCTTTTGTCTGTGCTGAGGGCTTGTTTTCCTTTAAGGTGATGCCTTTTGGATTAAAGAATGCACCTGCCACTTTCCAAAGACTGATGGAGATTGCGTTAGGGGAGCTCAAAGGGAAGATCTGTTTCGTCTACCTGGACGATATAATTATCTACTCCCAGAACAGAGAACAACACTTTCAAGATCTTCAAGCAGTGTTGGACAAGCTAAGAGAAGCTGGTCTGACCGTGAATATGAAGAAGAGCAACTTCTGCCAAACTTCCCTGAAGTTCCTTGGCCATATTGTGTCTTTCGACGGCATTCATGTGGATCCTGAAAAGACCAAGGCGGTACAAGATTTTCCTGTGCCAACCACACTCAAGGCCCTTCAACGGTTCCTTGGGATGGCTGGATGGTACCATCGGTTTGTGTCGAACTTCTCCCAGGTGGCAGAACCCCTCAACGCGTTGAAGCGAAAAGGAGTGAAATTCCTATGGACGGCAGAGTGCCAGACATCCTTTGAAACCCTGAAACGACACCTCGTCACACCTCCCATTTTAGGTCATCCCAACTTTGATTCCCCTTTTGTTGTTAACACTGATGCAAGTGATGTTGGACTTGGTGCTGTCCTAGTCCAACAGACTGGACTTGGCACTGAAGAAGTGCTAGCGTTCGCCAGTCGGACATTGAATGGAGCAGAACGGAACTACTCCACAACCGAGCAAGAGTGCCTTGCAGTTGTCTGGGCTTTGGAAAAGTGGAGGTACTACCTGGAGGGAAGACACTTCACTGTGGTCACTGACCATTCCTCCCTTGTGTGGGTGTTCAAGACCAACAAACCAAGCACCAGACTCATAAGATGGGCTCTACGGTTGCAAGAGTTCACCTTTGCAGTAGAATACAGGAAAGGAAAATACAACACTGTTCCAGATGCCTTATCCAGAGCTCCTGCTTGTGGCAACGGTGGCCCGCATCTTACATGTGCTACTGTCCTGTCAAGCAGTCGAGACTCGCCCAAAGCAGACTTTCCCATCTCTGATGAGACCATATGGAAAGCCCAACAGGATGATCCAGAAGTACAGGCTTTGTACCAGACTATCCTGGAAGATGGAGAAAAGATGGTCAATCCTACCACAAAGCTGACCATCCTGGAAGACAAAGTCTACCGTGTTGTACAACTACCACACAGAACCCTCTACCAATTGTACATACCTGAAACTCTACGCCTACAACTGCTTCAACATTTCCATGAAGACCCATTAGCTGGTCATTTGGGCAGGTTCAAAACCTACAAGCGGTTGCAAGCGTTACTGTACTGGCCACATCTGAGCATGGATGTGAAGTCACACATCCGAAACTGTCAGGTTTGTCAAATGTACAAACCAGAAGGTAGAAAGCCTGCTGGCAAGTTGCAGCAAACGGTGGTTACCCGACCTTGGGAAATGCTAGGAGTGGATTTGATGGGTCCATTTCCTAGAAGCTCCAATCAGAATGTGTACATGCTTGTTTTTGTTGATTATTATTCAAAGTGGGTGGAACTCTTTTCCCTGCGTCAGGCCACAGCAAGGACCGTCTCTAACATCCTTACGAAAGAGATCCTGACTCCCTGGGGAGTGCCTGATTACATCCTGTCTGATCGAGGTTCCCAATTTGTCTCTGATCTCTTTGAGGAGACCTGCCAAAGATGGAACCTGAGACAGAAGTTGACCACGGCCTATCACCCACAGACCAATCTCACTGAGAGAGTAAATCGAACCTTGAAGACAATGATTGCTTCCTATGTAGGGACCCAGCACAAACACTGGGACAAGCACCTTCACGAGTTTCGATTTGCCCTGAATTCTGCTGTGCAAGAGTCCACTGGAGTCACACCTGCAGAGCTGAACCTAAGTCGTCCCCTCCGAGGACCCTTGGATATGGTGCTACAGCCCCAGCAGATTACTCCAGACGCTGCTTGCTATGACCAGGTAGTCCATCTCCATGACTTGAGAGCTCTTGTCTCAAAGAACATGACCCAGGCTCGACTCAAGCAGAAGAGAAATTATGATAAGAACAGACGAGACATGCAGTTTCAGCTTCGTGATCGGGTGTGGCTTCGCTCTCATCCTTACTCGAAAGCTGAACAATTCTTCTCTGCCAAGCTCGCTCCTAAATGGCAAGGACCATATAGGATTGTGGAGCAGATGGGCCCTTTGAACTACCGAGTGGTGAAAGAGGACACAGGTGAAGATATGCGCGTTGTCCATGTCTCACGCCTTAAGGCCTGTTACCCCTCGGCTGAGGAATTGGAGGCGATTGAACGCCGCAAGATCTTGGATATCTTTGAAGAGGAAAGTGAGGAGACTTTTCTCGGATTCCCAGACCCAGAAGTCTCACACCTTAAGGCCTGTGACCCCTCAGCTGAGGAGCGTGAGCTCCAAAAAGTCATGAGAATTTTTGTAGAGGAAAGTGATGAGGAGACCTTTCTCGGTTACCCCGACCAAGATGTGCCTTCCAGGGCAATGGTCGGCTTTTTCCAGGGGAGGGGGTGTGTGACGGCCCTGAATTATTTTGAGCCGTCTCAGTGCTTCTCCTTCCAATAGGGTGCTTTCCCTTTAAATTCCCAATTAAATAGCCAGCATCAGCTGCGCAAAAGTGGCGTTTGTGATGGAGACGTGACTGAGGATGTGTTCCCGAAGCTTCTCTATTCCGGTTGTTTTGTTGCTGTTAAACGTGTGTTTTGTAGCCTGAGAGTTTACCCAGGATCGGATCCACTCTTTGCGTCCGTGGACTACTCCTCTCTATTCTTCGTGGCCTTTCTCCGCTGGAGATCTGGTGGCGGATTGGATTGTCTGACTGACCGACTGACTACCACCTTTTTTGTATACGGTATTTCATTTGTTTTGATATGATATATACGGTGATGATTTATGTAGTTAGATGTAGTTGAGGAATTAGTAAGAGCAGATACGCTTTAAAGTTCTGTGGTAAAATGGTTATATTGATTGTATGATTTAATACTGGGTTTACGCTACACGGAATGAACGGACCAACATTGCGTGACCAAAGTCACTTGAGTTCACTGAACTCCTTTACCGGGCGGGACTCTTTTTAGGCCCGAGGTACAGGACATTTCTGGAGGAACCAGAACTCATTGTGTTATATTATTATGTGTGTGTAATCCATTGATGTTGCTAATACAACCCACGCAAAAGAATAGTTGTTTTTGAAGTTCTTTCAATGTTTTAAGGGTTTATGAAAAGTTGATTTCCCTTCTGACGTTTACATAAGTCCTTTGTATGGTGTAGACTTGACGGACCAGATGGGACTCATTCCCTCCCAAACTAAAAGGAGAGACCAATGTTTTCTCTGGTAGGCACAACCTACCTGGCACCCCTATAAAAAAAATAACCTCAAGTCAAAACCGTTACACAACTCTGTTGGTGACAACCACGTCACAAACATAACTGGCACCAGGCTATGCAGTTAATGCTTTTGAGGTAAATCTGAGAATGACAAGAGTGTGCAAAGCTGTCATCAAGGAAAAGGGTGGCTACTTTGAAAAATCTGAAATATAAAATATATTTTTATTTGTTGAACACTTTTTTTTGGTTACTTCATGATTTCATACGTGTTATTGAATTTTTGTGATGTCTTTGCTATTCTACAATGTAGAAAATAGTACAAATAAAGAAAAACCTTTGAATGAGAAGGTGTGTCCAAACTTTTGACTGGTACTGTAGTTACAAACAGGCGTTGTTCGTGTTTTTTATGATAGGTTTGTTGTTTATCTGCAGTGTGTATGACCGGTCCCTCTTTACCCAGTTGATGTGGTCTAATTCCAGGATACTGAGGATGATACGGTGGCTGGAGGAGGAATGGGATAAGTGCTCTGGTGTATTTCATTAAAAGAGAAGTGATCTCACAGAGATACGTAACTCCAGTTAAGCTTTGGAATGCAGATGAGATGAGCTGTACTCAAGGAACACCTTTCAGTGTGTGTTCATGTCCAGATCCTAATCTGAAATATCTACCTATTCCCTTTATAACCGCGGCAGGTAGCCTTGCGCTTGAAAGCGTCGGGCAATTAACCGAAAGGTTGTTGGTTCGAATCCCCGGGCAGACTAGATGAAAAGGGCACTTAACACTCATTTGCTCCTCTAAGTCGCTAAATGACTCAAATGTCAAATAGTGCGCAGGCCAAAAGTAGTGCGTAAAATAGGGAATAGGCCAGGGTACTGTTTCGGCCAAGTACTAGTTTGAAACTTCTTTGCTGTATCATATTAGACATTTACCATACAGCTAAATGACATCCACCTCCAACCTCTGAGGTAACCCATGTGGCGTGCAGAGAAGACTTAAATTCCAACATCCCTAACCAAACCCAGCCAACCACAGTGTCCAGACTCTCTGTCCACCTCGCTGTCGGTCTCAGCGCTGGGATCTGTCCAACAGATCAGTCAGAGGACAAGCCGATACAAACCTGAATCCCCCTCTGTCAAATCAGAATGCCCACACCACCTCCGGGGGGGCGGGCCAATCGTGGCTCTGGGCCAATAGATAAGCTTGGCCGTGCTGTACCTCTCTTTCTCTCTCTCTGTTTCTCTTTCCTTCTCTGTGGTATGCGGAAAACATCCGTTCCTAGCCGCCATGCTGCTCTCCTCCTCAACGACTCCAGGAGCTTTTGGGGGGGTAAAGTGAGACACACACCTACAAGTGCACGTACACACACACACACCTACATAAAGTACAGACACAGGTACTCACACACACACACACACACTCGTAAACGTAACCGACAGAAGCCTTTGCATCATGTAGCACTACTGTACAGTATATATGAAACAGTGGTAGGGTCTGTGCTGATCTGACAAACCTAGAAGGAGCAGGATTTATTTGTGTTAGTTCCCTTTAAGTGCTTCAGCGATGCATGTGATAAATATGGGAGCTGAAAGTGATGTATTTCCACTACACGGCTGACAGGGGTCTATGAATATTTTCTCACTCCATTTAAAAACAAATGTTTATATATTCATTTGATGTATTGGAACGGCTGTCGGGATTTATTAGCATGCGCAACTTGATGGTGCTTTATTGTCAATGATGGTGTTTCAGCGCGTGGTGTTGTGGTGCGTGTCCTCTTGTCTGAGGTGGAAGGACACTGTTGAGTGTTATCATTGGTATTTTATTCATGATTATTGTAGGTAATAAAATTCTGACTTAACCACTTTGTAGCTAGGTTAGAAGTTTTGTGCTCAAAGCTTCATAATGGGGATCGAGCTTACATCATGTTGTGCACATGAACCCAAATTCACCACACTGTTTTAGTAGTCCATGTTACATGCATGCAGAGGCATAATGACTAAAAACATACTAGATCTAAATGGATGAAAGTCACCCCCAGGGCTCTCATCCATCCCTGCAATACTGCAGCCTTTTACTGCACGGTGCACATTCAGATCTAATACAGAATGATCTCGTGTGTTTAGAATCTGACCGCCGCTGAATAATTCAGTGGGTTGCCATGGTAAGTGTAATTATTCCGTGGGTTACCATGGTAAGTTTAGTTATTCATTGGGTTGCCATGTAAAGTGTAATTATTCCGTGGGTTACCATGGTAAGTTTAGTTATTCATTGGGTTGCCATGTAAAGTGTAATTATTCAGTGGGTTACCATGGTAAGTGTAATTATTCAGTGGGTTGCCATGTTAAGTGTAATTATTCAGTGGGTTGCCATGGTAAGTGTAATTATTCAGTGGGTTACAGCTAAGTATAAGTGCAGTGACAGGTGAAGGAAGTAAAAGGCGTGTGTGTTGCATTGCGTACAAGTAGGGCACAGTCTCCCTATCTAAGGCCCATCTTATTATATTGGGACACATGTAGCCTCCACACCATTGAAAACTTTGCTGATACACTTTGAGGAAACGTGTACTTAATAGGATTGTGATATGTGGTTGTCTCCACTAGCTATCTTAAAATGAATGCACTTAACTGTAAGTCGTTCTGGATAAGAGTCTGCTAAATGACTCAAATATAAATAAGAAACATGAATAAGGAAAACCTTATACAGAACTAATCTAACAACAAAGTCCATTATTTGGCCTGTGGTTTGGATACATTGGAAAACATGAGAAACATGTTGTAGTCATTCTTTATCTCCAAACCACATGGATCTGGTGGGCTACAGTCGTTCTTTATCTCCACACCACATGGATCTGGTGGGCTACAGTCGTTCTTTATCTCCACACCACATGGATCTGGTGGGCTACAGTCGTTCTTTATCTCCACACCACATGGATCTGGTGGGCTACAGTCGTTCTTTATCTCCACACCACATGGATCTGGTGGGCTACAGTCGTTCTTTATCGCCACACCACATGGATCTGGTGGGCTACAGTCGTTCTTTATCTCCACACCACATGGATCTGGTGGGCTACAGTCGTTCTTTATCTCCACACCACATGGATCTGGTGGGCTACAGTCATTCTTTATCTCCACACCACATGGATCTGGTGGGCTACAGTCATTCTTTATCTCCACACCACATGGATCTGGTGGGCTACAGTCATTATTTATCTCCACACCACATGGATCTGGTGGGCTACAGTCGTTCTTTATCTCCACACCACATGGATCTGGTGGGCTACAGTCGTTCTTTATCTCCACACCACATGGATCTGGTGGGCTACAGTCGTTCTTTATCTCCACACCACATGGATCTGGTGGGCTACAGTCGTTCTTTATCTCCACACCACATGGATCTGGTGGGCTACAGTCGTTCTTTATCTCCACACCACATGGATCTGGTGGGCTACAGTCGTTCTTTATCTCCACACCACATGGATCGGGTGGGCTACAGTCATTCTTTATCTCCACACCACATGGATCTGGTGGGCTACAGTCATTCTTTATCTCCACACCACATGGATCTGGTGGGCTACAGTCGTTCTTTATCTCCACACCACATGGATCTGGTGGGCTACAGTCGTTCTTTATCTCCACACCACATGGATCTGGTGGGCTACAGTCGTTCTTTATCTCCACACCACATGGATCTGGTGGGCTACAGTCGTTCTTTATCTCCACACCACATGGATCTGGTGGGCTACAGTCGTTCTTTATCTCCACACCACATGGATCTGGTGGGCTACAGTCGTTCTTTATCTCCACACCACATGGATCTGGTGGGCTACAGTCGTTCTTTATCTCCACACCACATGGATCTGGTGGGCTACAGTCGTTCTTTATCTCCACACCACATGGATCTGGTGGGCTACAGTCGTTCTTTATCTCCACACCACATGGATCTGGTGGGCTACAGTCGTTATTTATCTCCACACCACATGGATCTGGTGGGCTACAGTCGTTATTTATCTCCACACCACATGGATCTGGTGGGCTACAGTCATTATTTATCTCCACACCACATGGATCTGGTGGGCTACAGTCATTCTTTATCTCCACATCACATGGATCTGGTGGGCTACAGTCATTCTTTATCTCCACACCACATGGATCTGGTGGGCTACAGTCATTCTTTATCTCCACACCACATGGATCTGGTGGGCTACAGTCATTCTTTATCTCCACACCACATGGATCTGGTGGGCTACAGTCGTTCTTTATCTCCACACCACATGGATCTGGTCGGCTACAGGTGGAATTGTTTAATCTTGCTTATATGGGCTCTCTTGTCTTTACAACAATGTACATTTAAACGATCCCGCTCCCTTGAGAGTCACAACTAAGCCATTATACTACACCCATATACATTCTACTGCTCTGGGCCATGTGGCCCTATTATTTCAGAGCTTAAGGGGGAGACGATGGCTGATACACAGCCCTTTACTCCCATCATTCCTCTGCAAACAATGGATTCATTTTACTATGCTAAATGGGCTGTCTTCCACCTGTGTATCTTCCTTCCCTGTGTATTTGTAGTAGGTAAGAGGGTGAGTAGACCTTATCCATCCCCGCAATACTACAGCAGCCTCTTAATCTCTTGTTAGGAGCTTCTTCCTACAGTTACTGCACTTTACTTCAGTATGGACTCTGATGAAGGGTTGACCTATGTTATTGGTTTAAAGATGTTGGTTTATTATGGTGTAGTGTAACAGGTACCCCTACAGCTCATCTACTACAGACTAAACTCCGACATCTGTTGGAGTATGAACGGTGTGTGTGTGGCCTGGGGCCGAGGCAGCCAGCGGTCGGTGATTTAGAGAGGTAGATTTACAAGCATGCTGTAGATCATTGGTGTCTCAGATGCTCTCCCCATATGGTGACAGTGTAGCAGGCAGGGAGGCGGGAGGTTGCCTGGTCTACCTGGCCGTCGATCGAAGGCCCTCGCTTCGAGCAGCTGAATTCTCAATCACCGCTCTGTTCTGCTCTGCTAACCCCCAACAATCCCTCTCGAAGCCTGGCTTCTTTACCTCGGTGTGAGACAATAGCATGAAAAATCCCCACAGGCAAGTGTAGGTTTTTATGTTGTACTGTATATGTTGTTCATGCCATGTTTGATGCACAAAGTCATGGATATTGTGGTGAGAAAATGTTCAGGAAATGAATCAGTCATGATGGTAAGGCTTGTGGTGAAAGAAAGCGTAGTCATGTCACTAGGCAGGGACAGAGTAGTGAACGCATGTTGCTGTAAAAGTCTGGACGTTGTGTTGTCATCGACATACACACTTCCTTGTATTTCCCCTCTTCATCATTACTTCCTCAGCCAGAGCAGGGTTCCCCAACTCGGTCCTGGGGCCTCCCCTGGGTGTACGTTTTGGTTTTGGCCCTAGCACTACACAGCTGATTCAAATAATCAAAGCTTGATGATGAGTTGGTTATTTTAATCAGTGTGTAGTGCCTGGGCAAAAACCTTAATGTGCACCCGGGGGTTGGGTGTGTGGGTATATTACGGCTATCGTGGCAGGCCGTGTATTACGGCTGTCGTGGCAGGGCCTGTATTACGGCTGTCGTGGCAGGGCGTGTATTACGGCTGTCGTGGCAGGGCGTGTATTACGGCTGTCGTGGCAGGGCGTGTATTACGGCTGTCGTGGCAGGGCGTGTATTACGGCTGTCGTGGCAGGGCGTGTATTACGGCTGTCGTGGCAGGGCGTGTATTACGGCTGTCGTGGCAGGGCGTGTATTACGGCTGTCGTGGCAGGGCGTGTATTACGGCTATCGTGGCAGGGCGTGTATTACGGCTATCGTGGCAGGGCGTGTATTACGGCTATCGTGGCAGGGCGTGTATTACGGCTATCGTGGCAGGGCGTGTATTACGGCTATCGTGGCAGGGCGTGTATTACGGCTATCGTGGCTAGTGAATGAGATGAGTTGGTAAGATGAGAATTGTTTTTTTATAGGCGCTGAAGAGAGTAATGTGCAAGGGGAAGAGGAGCATTGTGGGAAAATAATTGGGTCATCTAGAACCAATGGGACATTAATGTGCCATTCAGCACTATCACTGTCTGCCTGTGTCTTCATAAATCCCTATGTGTCAGGACGTTCCACAATGCAAGGTGATTTAAGGATAATTTAGGCTAATTCAAAACGAGGCATTAGTATGCCTACTTCACAGATGAACAAAACCAGACATGGCCGGCTGGATTGCTTTAAAAATGCACCTGCTTTAAAAATGTCACCACAAACAACTGCACGCTATATGCATTGTGATTTATTATCTAACCAAAACATAATATAAATGCTTCTGTCAAGTCACTTTCTTCCCATCTTGGTTAATGAAAACGCGCACAAACAGCCTACTCTGTTAGACAAAGGCAGCGAAGGTCACATTTCAGGGAGAAATATTCCATCCACGACAGCCTAATCAAAGGCTTTAATATGAAGCTGGAGCCTGGTTCATCTGATGTGCTTCTTTACCCTCCACTGGTTTATTTACCCTGTCCGTCCTCATTGGGATGTGCCCAAAAAGTCCCCTAAAATTAAAATCTGGACCTCAAAGCCAGTTCAACTGCTTAAAAAAAAGTACTTTGATTTTTCCCCTTTTTATTAGGCACTGCTTTAGACCTGGGAGACCAGGTGGGTACAATTAATGGTCAGGTAGAACAGAAAAGCACCTGGCCCTGGACCTCGTAGGGTAAGAGTTGAATACCCCTTCTCTAGTCCATCTTATTGGTGGGACTCGGTCAGTGGGTGTATCCATCCCCCTTTTGATAGCCAAGACCAATATGTGGGGCTCTATTTACTTATTTAGGCTACATCATCATATATTTACATCCTCTGGCTTAGCTGTCACTGAACACTGTCACCCCCCAGTCCACATACCAGATAAAAGGACACTGAAGCCAAGGTATGGTAGTCTGAGTGCCATTCTATTTCAATTGACTTGGAATGCCAATTCCATGGTAAGGCTAAAACAGACTGGCCTTCCATGGTAAGGCTAAAACAGACTGGCCTTCCATGGTAAGGCTAAAACAGACTGGCCTTCCATGGTAAGGCTAAAACAGACTGGCCTTCCATGGTAAGGCTAAAACAGACTGGCCTTCCATGGTAAGGCTAAAACAGACTGGCCTTCCATGGTAAGGCTAAAACAGACTGGCCTTCCATGGTAAGGCTAAAACAGACTGGCCTTCCATGGTAAGGCTAAAACAGACTGGCCTTCCATGGTAAGGCTAAAACAGACTGGCCTTCCATGGTAAGGCTAAAACAGACTGGCCTTCCATGGTAAGGCTAAAACAGACTGGCCTTCCATGGTAAGGCTAAAACAGACTGGCCTTCCATGGTAAGGCTAAAACAGACTGGCCTTCCATGGTAAGGCTAAAACAGACTGGCCTTCCATGGTAGGGCTCAAACAGACTGGCCTTCCATGGTAGGGCTCAAACAGACTGGCCTTCCATGGTAGGGCTAAAACAGACTGGCCTTCCATGGTAGGGCTCAAACAGACTGGCCTTCCATGGTAGGGCCCAAACAGACTGGCCTTCCATGGTAGGGCCCAAACAGACTGGCCTTCCATGGTAGGGCTAAAACAGTCATCAGTAATCAGTGCATTAGGAGTCTGGCTTGGTGGCTTTTGTGAATGATTGGTTGGGAACGGGTCATTATTTCAAAGATTGATCACAAATACTACATGACTAGTCCACATTGATTGTAGTCAATAGCCATGTTTCCTTCTAATCATTTTTATTCAGTGAAATGGCAGAAAAAAACTCACGACAGACATGTTGGAAATGGCAAATTGTCTGTTTACTTTCCCAAATATTGACAACCCAAAGTATGCTCAAACGTGGAAGAAATGTTGTCAGTGAAACATTATGGGACGCTTCATATTTAGCTTTGTCCTAGTAAAGTTATTGTCCCCCCGCCCTCCCGTTGGATGGTTGGTACCAGGTACTGACCACCACACAGATGGCTGTCAGCTAGGCCGGGGCAGCAGAAGGGCCCTGTCGACCCTTCCCCAAACACATAGTATACAGGTTCCTGGTCAAGGACAAACTGCAGCCCAAGACAACAGGCCCTGGTGGAGTGCTCCTGAGGGACTCCTGGCATCTCTCTCAGGGTGACCCAGTTCATCACGTCTCCGTCTTCACTTCCTCTCTTTCTCTTTCTCTCTCTCTCTCTTCTGAGCTATCTTTCTCTCTCCCACCTGTTCTCCTTCCTCCGCTATGTGCCCTTCCTTCTGCATTGAGGCACTCTCTCTAGCGACCTGCAAGCTTTAACACCAATCGTAACAAGAGGAGCTCCCATTTTATTTCTCCAGTTCCCTCATCGTTGTAACTTGCTCTCTCTCCCTCTTCCTCCACTTGCCCCAGAATCTAAACCTGGTTTTAATGCCCATGTCAAGTGTATTACCTGTTAATACTTAAGGGCTGGAGCCTGACCTGCCCATCCCCACTCTCTCCCCCTATGCCTTCACCCCCTCCCCACTTTCCCACAGAGCCCCTTTCTTGCAGTAAAAATCCACTCGCACACGGACAGGAAAAAGTATTTTCTTCTTTCGTTTTCCCCTTTTTTTCATTGTATATTTCTGTCAAATAGCTAACTGCATTGCAGCAGTGCCTGCCAGGCAGGCCGTGTGGCTGGGGCATTAATATTAATGTACGCCCATTTCACCCAGCGTGGCATGGAGCATGTCAATTTAGTCAGAAAGAGAGAACACCTTTCTTTGCCTTGATGGATTTCTTGAAAGCTCTCAATGGCGCTGCCCATGCAGTGTTCAAGTGCGTCCTCTATCCATCTCTATGGTCAGATTTCTTCTTACTGGAGAGGCTCTCCTCTCCATCCCGACCAGCACAGCGCCGGAGTATCACCTAGGAAACAGCAGAGGGCGCCAGTCTATCAGTCCCGAGTCACTATAGGGGATTATAGGGGATTGGCTAGGTTGTCTGTTGAGGGTGTTTCTCGATCCAGTGTGTCTGTGCGGTGAAAGAGAGACTGGGGTTCAGTGTATACTGTAGTACTGCAGCCAGCCCCAGCTCTGTACATCTAGGATGGTATGTTATTACTCTAAGGACAGAGGGAGAGAGAGACTGTGGGTTTATCACAATCCACAATGCAGCTAGCCAGTACTCCAGAGAGCTGCAAGAGCTGCAGCTAGCCAGTACTCCAGAGAGCTGCAGCTAGCCAGTACTCCAGAGAGCTGCAGCTAGCCAGTACTCCAGAGAGCTGCAGCTAGCCAGTACTCCAGAGAGCTGCAGCTAGCCAGTACTACAGGGAGCTGCAGCTAGCCAGTACTCCAGGGAGCTGCAGCTAGCCAGTACTCCAGAGAGCTGCAGCTAGCCAGTACTCCAGAGAGCTGCAGCTAGCCAGTACTCCAGAGAGCTGCAGCTAGCCAGTACTCCAGGGAGCTGCAGCTAGCCAGTACTCCAGGGAGCTGCAGCTAGCCAGTACTCCAGGGAGCTGCAGCTAGCCAGTACTCCAGAGAGCTGCAGCTAGCCAGTACTCCAGAGAGCTGCAGCTAGCCAGTACTCCAGAGAGCTGCAGCTAGCCAGTACTCCAGGGAGCTGCAGCTAGCCAATACTCCAGGGAGCTGCAGCTAGCCAGTACTCCAGAGAGCTGCAGCTAGCCAGTACTCCAGAGAGCTGCAGCTAGCCAGTACTCCAGGGAGCTGCAGCTAGCCAGTACTCCAGAGAGCTGCAGCTAGCCAGTACTCCAGAGTGTTTTTTTTTTCACTACTACATGTGTATAAGTGCCTAACATCTACCTAGCAACTACTGCACTCTTTTCCTGTGTGCTCGTGTGTGCTCGCTCCAGTGCCTTGCCAGAGCTCTTCAGCAGTGTCCAAACCCTTGTGAAATTGGCTGCTGCTTTTCTGTCGCAGTTCAAAGATGCACCCTACGGCTACGCCATTACATTGTGCCGGCTAAGTCTCCCCACAGAAAGTCAGAAGACATTAACCTACATATTGCCGTTTTTAGTCATTTCTTTTACAAAAGTGACCTGGTTGACTGTGTAGTCGGTAGGTTACAGTGTTGCCTCACTACATGCAGTGTGTGTTGGGATGAGACCCACTGGACTGGTCAGGGGCTGTTCACCTCTATCCCAGGCTGCTTACCCAGGGCTGGGCTGGGGGAGAGGAGACAGAGATAATGGATGAGTGTTGGCTAGCTGAGGAAGTTGCCATGATGGGACAGGATGGAAGACCAAGTCTGCTCAGCAGGGAGGTTGTTGTATGCATATTTTCCTCCTCCTCCTATCCCCCTCTCTCTCCTTCTACCTCTCTTTCTCTTGCGCTCTCTTTCAGTCTCTCGCTCACTTTTTCTCGTTCTTTCTCTTTTCTGCTCTCGCTCTCTTTTTTTCTCTTTCTCGCTCTCCCGCCATTTACCTCTCTACCCCTCTTTCTCCTCCTCCCATGTTCAAATACGATCTGCCCATGTACTATAGGGGGTAGTTTACATTATCATTTTTCTCTCTACCATGCTCTCCCTCTCATTTTGGTGTGGCATCATAGTCAGTTGTCCTTTGCAAGTGCTGTGCAGATTGTCAATTGGTTTTATTCTAGTCCAGAGTCAGACACGTTCTTCTCATACCATGCAGTTTCCTATGCAGCAGCCATCTCTCTATAAGGCATGTAGCCTCCGAATGACCTTCAAACAGGAACACAACCAGTCGCTGCTGCCTCGCATCACAGCACTCTTAAACAACCCTGTTTAAACAATATCACACAGTTCATGAGAGCTGACTGAATGCAGCAATCTGTGGTGTTATTACCAGTTTGTCTCTCCATAACTGGGGCTTTTGTGCTGCTTCTTTTAACTGGGTTTCTAAAATTGCACAACGCTCGTATCATTAACCTACTACTCTGGGTTATGCTACCAGCCCATCCCTTGGTTTATTTAGTATGCGAGTCATTTACGTGTCATAATAAATGTGCTGTTTCAGCACCATTCTGTATCTGTCCTCAGTGTAGTGATGCCTTGCAATTGGACTTTTGTATATAGAATCTAAAGATGCATTGAGATGGATGTTATATCATATAAAATAGATTCTGACCTTGACTATAGGAGTCTAGTCAAACTTAGTGCACTAGATAGGGGCTCAGCTGCCATGTGTGGTGCATCCCTCCTCAAATCCAACAATGATTAATTGATTGCGCCATGACCTTCCTTCCATCATAGGTTCCTGTTGTCATGCACCTGCAGTCACCTTCCAGTCATCCCTCTGTCCCTCTCTTCCTCCCTCTCTGAGCAGTGCCATGCGTGTGTTGCTGGCTAAGCTGCCGCGGCCCTGGATCGTAGATGAGAAGAAAGATGACGGTTACACCGCCCTGCACCTGGCGGCGCTCAACAACCACGTAGAGGTGGCCGAGCTGCTGGTTCACCAGGTAGGACACGCTAGCATTAACCTAACCACTGACACCCCTGGTTTCATACTGATGGTCCATAGCAGCCCTAATGTCTCCATCTTGGCTCGCACGCACACAGTAAGTGCTGGCCTTATTCTTAATTGTATAATGCTGTATAGGTTTGTGCCTATATAGGGTAGCAATAACTGCTTTCATTGTTTATTGAATCCATATTATCCTTTGGGTACCTAGTGGTGCACAAGCACTGTTAGCCTATAACCTGCTTCTTCAGGATCATGCTCGGCCTATCTGAGATATCTGAGACAGTATTGGTGCAGACCTCTATCTAACAGGACCACAGTGTAGTAAGTAGCGTCCCACCAAGCAGAGCTGGAATTGGGCTAATGAGGCTGCCGTATTTCAATGGTGTGAGAGAAGATGTTATTGTAACATTCCAGAAATGTTGTCAAAATACACAAGGTGGTACATTGCAGAAGGAATGTGTTATAGCCTACTGCAGAGTTCAAACAGGTCTTTTTGAATGCCAACGCCGTCTTTCTTTTCTCTATCTGTTCCCTCGCTTTCCTCCTCTCAGGGCAGTGCCAGCCTGGACATCCAGAACGTAAACCAGCAGACAGCCCTGCACCTGGCTGTGGAGAGACAGCACACACAGATAGTCAGGGTCAGTCTCCTCTCCTCACTTCCTCTCTCCTACAGCTACCTGAAGATGCTATCTGTAGTTATCTCCCCATCTGTCTGTCACTCCTGACGGTGCACTAAAGGCTGGTGAGAAGATGAAGACAACGAAGTTGTTACGTCGCCATCTTTTGGAGTGGTTTGGAAGTGCAGCTTCAGTGGTGCAGGAACACAGTCAATATGCAGGATCTCTAGCTGTGATGCCATGCTAGACTTATTTGGATGATGATCTTTTTTTTTTTTTAAATGTACTGGACTGTTATGCAAATAAATGCTCATTTTAAATGATCACCATGTTAATTTGGAATGCTCTGTGTCTGTGTGTGCCTATCTGCCTCTCTGCCTGTCTATCTCCAGCTGCTGGTGCGAGCAGAGGCAAAGCTGGACGTGCAGGACAAGGATGGGGACACTCCTCTCCACGAGGCGCTGCGTCACCACACGCTGTCCCAGCTCCGCCAGCTGCAGGACATGCAAGACGTCAGCAAGGTGGAGCCCTGGGAACCCTCCAAAAACACGGTACAGAATACACCTAACATATACCTGTAAAACCATCCTAAATCAACTAATATACCTCTAGAACCCTCCACAAACACCTAACACATACCGCTAGAACCCTCCACAAACACGGTACAGAATACACCTAACATATACCTGTAAAACCATCCTAAATCAACTAATATACCTCTAGAACCCTCCACAAACACCTAACACATGCCTCTAGAACCCTCCACAAACACCTAACACATACCTCTAGAACCCTCCACAAACACCTAACACATACCTCTAGAACCCTCCACAAACACCTAACACATACCGCTAGAACCCTCCAAAAATACTGTAGGCGATTGAGCATTTGAGTGCCTCACTCGGCTGGCTGGGCCATTTTCAAAGCCCCTGTCTCCTCAGTCATTTATTCTGAAATGTCTTCTACTCTTTCTAACTTTCTAAAGTGATGCTATGGGAGAGCTCTACTCTCCCATAGGCTGGGCGATAGGCTGGGCGATAGGCTGGGCGATATGGCCTGAAAATCATATCTAAATATTTTCAACCGTCATTCACAATATATTTGTTTTCTCTGAATAAACTTTGTTGCACAATTAAAGGTCAATACACCAAGTCGGGAATAATCTGATGAATCCAGAGCTTGGATAAATAGAAGCCTTCCACAACCATAAGACCCACTAGTATATATTATTTATCAAAATAGTTTACCCTGCTTTTTGTTGTTGCAATAATCACTGATCTAGCTTTGGTCTATCTATGAAAACGCCCTTTTTAACCAGAACAATGCACATCCACCAGTAATGACTAACTTCTGGTAACAGTCATTATAGAAATGTAACACAGGTCTCAGAAACAATCTCTCAAGCCAAGCCCACGTGCCAGTGAGTAGCCAACTTAACTTTATATTCCAAGTCTCGCCAACGTGGATCTATTTACTCTCCAACATTAGAACAGTTGAACTGTTATGAAGACACCTTCCTGTCTGTCTCCAACTGTTTGAACAGCAGCCGGTTCACCTTTACATATTGAAATCACGTGGCCTACCTGGAGAAGATGCTTATTTCTCAGAATGAGAACACTTTGCCAATTCCTTATTTAAGGGCCTTTTTTAATGCTCATTGCACATGTATTAAACACAGACTAGACAGCTTGCACATCAGTCTGTGGCTACCGCAATGCCGTGCGTGACAAACTGAGCATCCATTTTCCACAATCATGTTAATTGATACGGGTTTTAGTAGGGTCTGCTCTGTTCTACATTTTGGGAGATGAGACAATAAAAGGGGGTCGTTAAAAGGTTAAGTTATTGTCTATTACAGTAAAATGTCTAAGCATTTCGGTGTCCATATGATCGATTCTGTTGGACCACACCTCCAATGCAAATGGTTAGTTTTTAAACTGCTTGTTGTCAGGGAAGAAGAAGTTATCTTTGGTCTTTTGTTGTAAGTGGAAGGGGGAGGGGCTTGGTGTCTCTGAGTGGGAAGGTCCACAGAAGGAGACGAGACCAAAAAGACACAGAACTCTCATAAAAACAGGAAAAAAATAACAACCTCGATTCTTGCGATACAGGCATTTGGAACATCGCGCTAATCAAATTAATTTGATATATAGCCCAGCCCTACCCAACACACTGCACATGTCCCAAATACACTGTATTCTGCTCTGTGCTCCTCTGTCTGGTGGAGCTGGGGGGAGGGGGAAAGAGAAAGGGAGACAAAGTGTTATTGACTCCTGTGTGTGTTGGTCCTCCACAGCTGATCATGGGCCTGGGCACCCAGGGAGCAGAGAAGAAGAGTGCAGCGTCCATCGCCTGCTTCCTAGCAGCTAACGGAGCAGACCTGACCATGCGCAACAAGAAGGGCCAGTCCCCTCTGGACCTCTGCCCCGACCCCAGCCTCTGTAAGGCCCTGGCCAAGTGCCACAAGGAGAAGATCAGGTAAGAAACCCCAGGTCTAGGACATGGTTTACACTCTTTTAGATGAAACAGCTTCAACTTGTTTTCTCCCCATGTTCCTTTAATATGTCCTGTCTTCTTTTCTTTCTCACAAACTCCCTTTTCTCTCCGCATCCCTCTCTCTATCCCTCTCTCTATCCCTCTCTCTATCCCTCTCTCTCTATCCCTCTCTCTATCCCTCTCTCTCTATCCCCCTCTCTCTATCCCCCTCTCTCTATCCCTCTCTCTCTATCCCTTTCTCTCTATCCCTTTCTCTCTATCCCTTTCTCTCTATCCCTCTCTCTATCCTTCTCTCTATCCCTTTCTCCCCTCCAGTGGCCATGTGGGCTCTCGCAGCCCGTCTCTGAACAGTAACGGTGAGACCCTGGAGGAGTGTATGGTGTGTTCTGACATGAAGAGAGACACCCTGTTCGGACCGTGCGGACACATCGCCACCTGCTCTCTCTGCTCCACCCGCGTCAAGAAGTGTCTCATCTGCAAGGACCAGGTCCAGTCCAGAACCAAGGTATTGTACCAAACCCGGCCTCGTTGGTTTAAATAATAATGTTAACGGACGGTTTCTCAAACAGATTAAGTCTGGTCTTGGACTGAAAACTTGTGAATCTCCATTGACATAACGTTGTAGTACAGGACTAATCTGTGTCCGGTATTCTGATCTGAATGCTTTTCACTCACATTTTCGCTCAAGTCTCCCTTTGATGTCAATGAATGATTTAGGCCAACTGTTGGGGTGCCTCGACGTATTTAAGTTACTAATGACTTAGTTAGTACATTAATGGATGCTTTGCATTGGTTTTGGGTGTAACGACATCCTCCAATTAGAGGTATGACTTTCTCTTCTCTTTCCCTTCACTGACGTCAGATGTTTCTCTCCATACAGATCGAGGAGTGTGTCGTATGTTCTGACAAGAAGGCTGCCGTGCTTTTCGAGCCCTGCGGTCACATGTGCGCTTGTGAAAGTAAGTACACTAAACCAGCTACGGTTGCTTCCTGGTGCGGTGAAACCGTTTTGAAGTGGGGAGGTAGCCTACTGAACACTTTTTTCTTCTTTTTTTTCTGTTGCAAAATGTTTTGCTACGGTGTGCCCTACCGAAGACCCTGCCTCGCTGCAAGAACGCAACAATTCTCCAGAACCTTTGATGCGTTCTAGTGGGCCATACTGACCTTTCATTCTGTCTTTGTGTTCCCTTCCTCCGTACAGACTGTGCCGGCCTCATGAAGAAGTGTGTACAGTGCCGGGCTGTTGTGGAACGCCGCACGCCCTTTGTCCTTTGTTGTGGAGGGAAAGGTATGGAGGGTGATGCCGCTGATGATGATGATGATGATGATGATGATGAGGACCTTAGTGAGTGAATCTTCCACACGTTCCCTTTTAATTCCCTTTTATCCTCCTTTCTCTCTCGTTGTCATGACTGTCCATCTTGTTGTTTCCCCCATGATGAACTTGTTGTGTTTTTGTTTGTTTGTGTTGGTTTGTTGATTCACAGCTGTCTTGCTCCTGCATTATTTTAATGTTAATGTTGTCATTGTTTTGTGTGTTTTAGTTGAATGTGTCATTTTCCCAGACTGGAAAACAAACCTCCCTGGTTGAGGTCATTAATACATAATGCATGATCTTTAACTTAATCAGACGAGAATGTATTTTAATGTTAATGTTGTTGTAGTTGAGGTCATTAATGTAGTTGAGGTCATTAATACATAATGCATGATCTTTAACTTAATCAGACGAGAATGTATTTTAATCATAACATGCAATTCAATCACATCAGTGTTATAACATTTCAGCAGCATGCACTAATTTTATTAAAATAAATTGACCTCCATAACCGGCTATTAATTCTCCCTTAGCTGGCTCCTAAAAGTCTATTTGGCCAACTGATTTAATATCGCCATCAGTCCATTGCTCGATCCAATTTCTCCATCCAATCTGTTAGCTAAGTAGTGACGGTACAGTGTTGGTTATTTCAATGTGTGAGTGTGTATTAAGGCTTACGTTTACCATCGCTAGTGTTGTCTTTAAGTTGCACACACTCTTATCCCGTTATTATCTGACCTTTATGACCGCAGTTCCCTTTAGTTTGTTTTCCTTATTATTTTATGTTGAGTTAAAAGGGAAACTGTTGTAAGTTCACTGATTTTATAATGATTTGCAAATATTTGCTCGTCGAAAGATACACACACACACACACACAGATCTCTTCAAATAAAAAGTACATTATTTCAATCTCACACACACACACACACACACACACACACACACACACACACACACACACACACACACACACACACACACACACACACACACACACACACACACACACACACAGAGATCTCTTCAAATACAAAGTACATTATTTCAAACTCACACACACACACACACACACACAGAGATCTTTTCAAATCAAAGTACATTATTTCAAACTCACACACACACACACACAGATCTTTTCAAATCAAAGTACATTATTTCAATCTCACACACCACACACACACACACACAGATCTCTTCAAATAAAAAGTACATTATTTCAATCTCACACACATACTCATTCCCTTATGTCCCTGGACATTTGGAGAGGGATGCCAGTGCCATCCTAGACCACTCTTCTAGCCCACTGGTAGCACTACGAGTTGTCATGTTACCTGCTGAGTACTGATGACGAAACAGCTTTTGTCCTGGGACCTTTCCTTCTAGTAGTACTACTTAGTGTGTATGATTTTTAGACTTTGAAGGACGCGGTTGCAGCTCACTCTACCTAGAAGAGACTCCTCTCCCCCACCTCCCACCTAACGTGTTTTAAATCTAATAACCTCATTGTCCATGCCCTCCTATGTCTCCAGGCCTTTAGTAGTGAGTAGACTACTCCTCCTCAGGCCTTGTGGAGTTGTACCAGGGGCTCCTGTTATAACACTGTGACTGGTTATTCTCAGCAGGTAACTCTAACTCAGCTCTAATGGCAGGGGGCTCGCTGGATCTGCTCCAGCCCAACAATCTGGCACTAAGTTGGTGTAAGTATCTCATCCTCTTCCCTGGTTCAAAACTCCCCAAACCAAAAATCCCCAGTGCTGTCTGCCCTGCTTGGCTTATGCCCTGCCTGGCCTATGACCTGCTGCCGAAACCCCCTTTGCAACGATCCTTCGCCCACCCCTCAACACAAGACACAGAATCACACACATACAAATGTTTAATGATACTGATTTCCATCATTCAGAAAGGTTGTGCCCTCAAGCACAGGGCCTCAGACCTATTTCAGCCAAATACTGTCTGAGGAAGTACATGTCTAACTCTGAAATTGCTGCTTGTTAAAAACAGACTGGGTTAAAGTGTAGAACTCTTTCCAGAATAGCCCACATAGACGAGGCTTTATGATTGCTTGATTTGTTTGGCCTTTAGAGCATCATGTCATTAAAATCTATTCCAATTTTTTTGATCACATACACAGAATACAACAGGTAGACTTTACAGTGAAGGCATCTCGCTCTCGCTCGCATTAAATAGGCTCGGGGGCCACTAGTTTGAGAACCTGCATATGTTTGTTTGTTTCTCAACGTTGTGTGTGTTTTCCCCGTTTCCCTTCTACAGCCAGCGGTAATATCCCGGCCATGCAGAGAGACAAAGACAACACCAATGTCAACGCTGACGTTCAGAAACTGCAGCAGCAACTGCAGGACATCAAGGAGCAGGTAAGCGTGGTGGTATGTACTAAAGACGACATGGTGGTGTGTACTAAAGACGACATGGTGGTGTGTACTAAAGACGACATGGTGGTATGTACTAAAGACGACATGGTGGTATGTACTAAAGACGACATGGTGGTGTGTACTAAAGACGACATGGCGGTATGTACTAAAGACAACCTGGTGGTATGTACTAAAGACGACATGGTGGTATGTACTAAAGACGACATGATGGTATGTACTAAAGACGACATGGTGGTATGTACTAAAGACGACATGGTGGTATGTACTAAAGACGACATGGTGGTATGTACTAAAGACGACATGGTGGTATGTACTAAAGACGACATGGTGGTATGTACTAAAGACGACATGGTGGTATGTACTAAAGACGACATGGTGGTATGTACTAAAGACGACATGGTGGTATGTACTAAAGACGACATGGTGGTGTGTACTAAAGACGACATGGTGGTGTGTGCTAAAGATGGTTTAATTGTAATAACGAACATTAACCGTGTGTGTGTGTGTGTGTGTTTGTCTATAGACACATCAATAAACATTGAAGGTCCAATGCAGCTGATTTTATCTCAATATCAAATAATTTCTGGTTAACAATTATGTACTGTGATTTTGACAATTTTTAAAATGAAAACAAAGAAACAAATAGCTTGTTAGCAAAGAGCAATTTCTCAAGCAATAATATAATTAGGACTGTCTGGGAGTGGTCTGAGTGGGGAGGGGAAAACTGAAAATCTGCTAGAGATTTGGAACTCTCTCGCTTATTGGTCTATGAACTAATGTACTGCCTGGTGATGTCAACCGGCAGGCCTGAACTCCATCCCACCAAAACAGGCAGAAATGTAATGCAGTATTTTCAAACAGCTCTTACACTTAAAGGGCATTATCATCATTTTAGCAATTTCACAGTATCATTCCAACCACTAGTGTAAAAATATGTATAACATTTTTTATAAAGGCCTCCCGAATAGCACAGTGGTCTAAGGCACTGCATCGCAGTGCTAGCTGTGCCACTAGAGATTCTGGGTTCGAGTCCAGGCTCTGTCGCAGCCGGCCGCGACTTGGAGACCCATGGGGTGGCGCATAATTTGGCCCAGCGTCGTCCAGGTTAGGGGAGGGTTTGGCTGACAGGGATGTCCTTTTCCCATCGCGCACTAGTGACTCCTGTGGCGGGCTGGGCACAGTGCACACTGACACGGTCGCCAGGTGTACGGTGTTTCCTCCGACACATTGGTGCGGCTGGCTTCCGGGTTAAGTGGGCATTGTGTCAAGAAGCAGTGCGGCTTGGTTGGTTTGTGTTTCGGAGGACACACAGCTCTCGACCTTCGCCTCTCCTGAGTCGTCTGTACGGGAGTTTCAGCGATGAGACAAGACTATAACTACCAATTGGATACCACGAAAACAGGTTTAAAAAAACGAACTAAATGTTTAATAACAGTGTGTGGAAATGAGACACCTTTTCCTTGCCCTAAGACAGGCTGTAGACCATTTTGGAATCTATAGCCATGTCTCAAAGCAACCATTTCTCCAATACAATGTGTTTATATCAGAACTGGGATGACTCCACTAAGATGAGTACTAAGTGTTATTTTGTGTGTCTCTCCAGACCATGTGTCCGGTGTGCCTGGACCGGCTGAAGAACATGATCTTCATATGTGGCCACGGCACCTGCCAGCTGTGTGGCGACCGCATGAGCGAGTGCCCCATCTGCCGCAAGGCCATCGAGAGGCGCATCCTTCTGTACTAGAGTCCCAGGCTTCGGTCTGAGCCTTCTACACCTCCACCACTCCCCATGTCAAGGCCTTCGAGAGGCGCATCCTCCTGTACTAGTGTCCCAGGCTTCGGTCTGAGCCTTCTACACCCCCACCACCCCCCATGTCAAGGCCTTCGAGAGGCGCATCCTCCTGTACTAGTGTCCCAGGCTTCGGTCTGAGCCTTCTACACCCCCACCACCCCCCATGTCAAGGCCTTCGAGAGGCGCATCTTCCTGTACTCGAGTCTCAGGCAGGTCTCGGCCTAATCTCCCATCTACAACCAGCCACACCAGCTGCTGCTCTCCCATCTATCTCCGCGTCTTTACACCAGAAAAACAAAAACATCAGAATTACCAATGTTGCTTCTTTTAAAAATTGAAATGTTATAAAACAATCAAACATTATACTGAAAGAGGTCTTTGGTGTTGTAGCTCAGCTGAAAGCCTGTAGCAGCCTGATTCTTTGCTTTTCTCCTCAGAATGCCCTTTCTCCTCTCTCTCGTATCTCTCTCTCGCTCTTCTCCCTCTCCCCTCTGTTGTTTTCCTGTTTCTGTGTGAGAACGCCTCTCTCTTCCTGTTATTATTGTAGTGGGGTTATTGGCACATATCCCAACACTGCCCTGTGTTGGCCTTGGGATATGGACTGAGGGATATGGTCAGAGCCACTTAGTCCCATCTACAAGGTCCTATTCATTAGGGCACGCTCTGCCTCTCCTGTCGAAGGGCTGCCTCTCCTGTCGAAGGGCTGCCTCTCCTGTCGAAGGGCTGCCTCTCCTGTCGCTAAACCTAAAACTTAAAACCCATTTATCATTGATTCTATTTGTATTTCTTATGCAAGAGTATTGGTAATAGAAGCTACTGACGTGGATATTCATTACTTTTGTAGTTTACTCAACATTTCATGATAGCTACAATATGATGACATATTTGTGTACATGCAAAAAAATGCGATGTCTAGCACTTTTACAAGTTCAGCCAGTCTTCTGCTACACGTGCATATTTGAGATGGGTTGTCGTGACATGTTGCCGATTTTGGCAATGAGGCCCTTTATTTCCCCAGAGTCAGATGAACTTGTGGATACCATTTTTTTGTCTGTGCAGTTTGAAGGAAGTTGCTGACTAGCGCAGTTGCAAACTAGCGTTAGCGCAATGACCTGAAGTCTGCATAATATGCTAGCAGATACAATAGACTTTCAGTCATTGTGCTAATGCTAGTTAGCAATGGATCGCTAAAACTACCTCTAACTTCCTTCATACTGGACACAGACATAAAAATGGTACCCACAAGTTCATTAGACCCTGGGGCAGTAGACAAAGGTCATTGCCAAAATCCCGAAGTATGCCTTTAAGAGCTGCACAGGGCAGGTTAGCACGCTATCTAGGGAGAAAAACTGCTGATTGAGCAAAAGCAAAATTGCTGTTCTGTTTGTCTAGACTTTGGAGGTCCAAATCCACCTTAACTCTGACTGACTGATAAGGTGGTGATACCGCTGCAGTCCAATCGTCTGCTAACACCTCATCACCTGTACCTTGTTTACCAACCTTTCTCTCTGGAGAAACACAGACAGGCCAGGCACTACAACTTTAGCATTACAACACCCTTGGTCTGCAATTGTTAATACTTAAGTACAGTAGACCCAGTATAGATGAAAGTCAAGACAGTGTTTCATTCAGCCTACTTATAAGTGAATACTATCATGTACCTGCTGGACATTTCTGAGGATGAATTAACTTTATTGAGCATTTGTACAAACAGAGTATGTCATCATGTATGACACAAGTTGTTTTAGAGCTGTTCCAAGACTATAAATGGTATTACCTGTCTGGTATACAACCATCCTATGATTCTTATAAGCATCGCTAATAACCATTGATTATTCATGTGCCATTTGCTTCCAAAAATGATTTACCTGTTAAATGTTGTTTGGGGATAAGGTGCTCTTAATCTGGTATTGCTTTTATTTAAATGTATTTTGCAGAATGTTTTGTAATAAACACATTTATTGAGCTAGAGTGTACAATCTAATAGAAAGCCAAGATGATAAAATGTAGAGTCAATTATTTTGTATTGCTGCCCACAAATAGGATTTAGAAGTGTATCTCTATAGAGCCTTAGCTATAATGTAATGTAGCCGTCCACTCTCACCCACACATCCTGCTTCAATATCAATGTTGAAATGTGTCTTTTAGTTTGATGGACTTCAAGCAAAAAAACACTAAGCATTATTTTATCTTGTTTTGTCTGCAAGTCTAACATGTTCAGAGTCAATAATGAGACTTGTGATGAGGGAGACAATTTTGTCAGGTTTTACATGTATTCTTCTGCCAGTGTTTTGGGGGATAGAAAGAAAATGGTTCCACTGGTGAAGTTGACACTAATAAGGCAGATCCGTCTGTGTGGAGCCAAGCTGTTCACCTCGGTATAAGCTGACCAGCTTGACAACGCAAATAAGCAATTTTATAGGAAAGAAAGAAAAGTAGCTTGATACTTTTTTACTCCCCGTTTTTATTTCACGGATGGCATTAACATTCTAAAAGCACTAATATTGCTTTATGGTAGTATTGTCTTGTTAGTTGTTATAAAGGCCTATTTTGTACCTTATGTTCAAAACTTATTATACCTGTCAAGATTTAAAGGTTTCAATAGTATTCTTTCCCTTTTTAGGCATGAATATTTTATTTATGCAGTATGACATGTATTATAAAAGCTGGTCACTCTGTATTGCTTAAGTGCTTTTCAAAGCACCATGTAACTGAAATAAAGTTCTGAATGAATCTTGAGACCTCTACCCACACTCTTGTTTTTATTCCTGTTGGCTGTTGTCGATGTGTGAGGGTCCCTGGTTCGAGCCCATGTAGGGGCGAGGAGAGGTACGGAAGCTAAACTGTTACACATACCAATATTCAAAACATTCAGTCAGAAAAAACCCTGAAGGGCTGCAAACCAAGGTACAGTGCCTTCAGAAAGTATTTGTAGTCCTGGACTTTTATGCCACATTTTGTGTTTGACTGCATTCAATATCATATACATAATGCCCCATAATGACAGTGAAAACATGTTTTTGGACATTTTTGCCCATTTATTGAACATGAAATATGGGACACTCCGGAGCATTCAATGTTGTCTTGGTAAGCAACTCCAGTGTATATTTGGCCTTGTGTTTTAGGCTATTGTCCTGCTGAAATATGAATTTGTCTCCCGATGTCTGTTGGAAAGCAGACTGATCGAGGTTTTCCTTTAGGATTTTGCCTGTGCTTAGTTCTATTTTTTCTTTTTATCCCCAAAAAAACTCTAGTCCTTGTCGATGACAAGCATTCCCATAACATGATGCAGCCACCACAATGCATGAAAAAAAGAATGGTACTCGGTGATGTGTTGTGATGGATTTGCCCCAAACAGCACTTTGTATTCAGGGCATAAAGTTAATTTCTTCACCATTTTTCCAGTTTTACTTTGGTACCTTATTGCAAACAGGATGCATGTTTTGTAATATTTGTATTCTGTATAAAGCTTCCTTTTCACTCTGTCATTTAGGTTAGTATTGAGGAGGAACTACAATGTTGTTGATCCATCCTCAGTTTTCTATCACAGCCATTAAACTAACTGTTTTTAAGTCACCATTGGCCTCCTGGTGAAATCCCTAAGCGGTTTGTATCTTTGTAGTGACTGGGTGTTTTGATACACCATCCAAAGTGTAATTAATAACTTCACCATGCTCAAAGGGATATTCAATGTCTGCTTTTTTTATTTACCAATAGGTGCCCTTTGCGAGACGTATGAAAATCTCCCTGGTCTTTGTGGTTGAACTGCTTGACTGATCTGTATGTGTGGGGCACAGAGATGAGGTAGTCATTCAAAAACCTTGTTAAACACTACTAGTGTGTGTGAGTCCATGCAACTTATGTGACCTGTTTAGCAAATGTTTACTGATGAACTTATTTAGGTTAGCCATAACAAAGGGGTTGAATAATTATTGAGAAGACATTTCAGCTTTTCATTTTAAATTAATTGAACACAATTCCTACTTTGACATAATGGGGTATTATTTGTAGCCCAGTGACACAAAATGTCTGGCTGAAAAACAACATGCATATTGTCCTGCCAGAACATTATGAAGGGAAATCAATTGCAACCATCTTTGAAAATAGTATTTCCCCTAGATATGTTCAGAATAAGTGCTATGTGTTAGTTTCAATTCAAACCTGCCATGTTGGAAATCATTTGTAGGCCAGTGACAAAATCTCTGGCTGAAAAACAACAAAATAGGGAAAAAGTCAATGGGTGTGAATACCTTCTGAAGGCGCTGTAAATCATAAGACACTAGGGATGGTCACAGCACAGTCATGAGGGGTCAAAGTCAGTGTCCTGGGGTGACGCACGTCTCCATTCTTCTCCCCAGGCTGAACTGATGGGCTGCTGTCACTCACACCTAGCAGGGGTTAACTGACAAATTGACAACCTGGTGGGGGAGTAACAGCCCCTAACCCCTCATGGCCCAGTCAGCAAACAGCCCTCCCTAGGCAGCTTAGCCAGCCTCCCCAGGCCAGAGGAGATAGTGCTGTCTCCAACACCCTGATGGGACAGCAGGGCTGCAGCCAATCAGTCAGGGTGATGGATGTTGGAATGGACTGGGTCTGGCTGGGTCTGAGCCATGGTAGGTGATCAGCAGACTGCCTGTTTGGGGGCCTATCTGCTGCTGATCAGCCACCCATGGATCAGGACAAGGACCAGGGGGGTATACTACAAAGCCACATGCTTAAATATTCTGAAATATATATTTTGCTTCTTCTAATGTGAATGAAATGGGCATGGTTTGATTGACAACAACCAAATACAAATATCTAGGTTTAGCTTTTGTTTATGAACCAGAATATCAGTAGTTATTTCTGGTTGTTTATCACAGTTAGCTGGCTAACTCACTAACCCTGCTTGGTAGTATACCCCTCTGGTTGTCTAGGGCTTGTCACATAACATAGAACATAACCTACTGTATAACACAATAGAAACACCAAAGCTATGTTTAACAGGTAGTTCATCCAACTGTGAACTATCCCTTTAACCTCACGGTGGTCTGTTTTACCCGCCGCACAGACGGTCTGTATACATAACTAACTGGTGTCTTTCCCTCCTATCGTCTGAGTACTGAGCTGTCTGCTCTGATCGAGAAGCTGCAGAAGAAGGCTGACACTGGTGGAAAAGAACCTCAATAAGGTACAGAACCTCATAGAACATTACAGCGCCTCACAGTTTCCCTTTAAGAAAATGTAGACGTTAGGGTGAACTTTATTTTTTGTAACTATAGATTTCCCTTCTAAGTTAGTGTAAGGTGCACGATGGAGGCTTACCCGTCTAAACTCATATCCTGAATAGAATGTGTTTTGGGGTTTTGTGTAGAAAATATCCCATTACTTTAAAATGTTGGATTCTATTTTTCTAAACTAAAGAAGGGTGAGAAGAACAATATACACAGTGTACAAAAGATTAGGAACACCTTCCTAATATTTAGTTGCAGGCCCCCTATTGCCCTCAGAACAGCCTCAATTTGTGCGGCCACGGATTCTACAAGGTGTCAAGCGTTCCACAGGGAGGCCGGCACGTTGACTCCAATGCTTCCCACAGTTGTGTCAAGTTGGCTGGATGTCCTTTGGGTGGTGAACCATTCTTGATACACACGGAAAACTGTTGAGCCCAGCAGCGTTGCAGTTCATGACACAAACCGGTGTGCCTGGTACCTACTACCATACTCCGTTCAAAGGCACTTAAATTTTTTGTCTTGCCCATTCACCCTCTGAATGATTTGATTTGATTTGATATACACAATCCATGACTCAATTGTCTCAAGGCTTAAAAATCCTTCTTTAACCTGTTTCTTCCCATTCATCTATACTGGTTGAAATAGATTTAACAAGTGACACCAATGAGGGATAATAACTTTTACCTGGATTCACCTGGTCAGTCTATGTCATGGAAAGAGCAGATGTTCCTAATGTTTTGTATCTTTGCTGTAGTTGACGTGCATATCCTTGAACAAACCACAAGGGGGCAGTATATCCAATGCCCAGTAAGCGTTTAGGCCTCTTGGACAAAGCTTTCTAAGCTGCTTCTTGCATATTGTCCTGCCAGAACATTATGAAGGGAAATCAATTGCAACCATCTTTGAAAATAGTATTTCCCCTAGATATGTTCAGAATAAGTGCTATGTGTTAGTTTCAATTCAAACCTGCCATGTTGGAAATAATGTATTCCTTCCTCTTTATTTGGGAGGTCGACCCATGTCATCCCAATTCCAGGTAAGAGTAATGTTTTTTCATAACTGTATGTGCCTGTCTTGAATCTGAGTGCCGTGTTGGAGGCATTGATCTCTCTCGGTCTGAAGGTCCTCTCACGTCATTCAGTTCATAAGCAGAGCTGTATTTATGGTTGGGTTTATGGCTGGCCTGGGCAAAGTGCACTCTGTCTGGACAGGCACATCTTGGATCAGAGAGTGCCTTATACTGGGTTGAGGGGGGGCTGTGTGTGTTCATGGAGTTCAGCCTGGAACCACCGCCAGTCCCACCTCCAAAAAGTCGGTGTGTGTGTGTGTTTATGGAGTTTGGCCGCCCCACCTCCACAGTAAAGTCATAAAGGAGCTATATTCTCTTCCTCACCGACCCCACCTCTATACTAACTGACATACTGATTGCTTTAATGATCAGGGCAAAGAGTCCAGGCCCTCTCATGTGGGAAGCATATTACACATGTAACATGGAGGGGGAATAAAGGACTGAACAACTCAATGATGTGGTGACTCGTGTCCCCAAGTTGTTGTTTAAACGCTAAAGTAAAATTTTATTAGTTTACACCTATGGTTGTATGTGCAAGGAGATCGTTCAATATTGACGTCGAAATTGGACATCTGTCCATGTCCTGAGGACATTGGGAAATGCCTTCAAAAACCGGCCACTAGGGGCAACAGTGAGTGCTATTACCATCAAGTAGGTTTGGGTTTTGCTAGGGCGTTGTGGACTGGGGTGGTGGATGGGCATAATCCCATGATCCAATGACTCTTGATCAGAAAACTGCGTGTTTGTTCCAAGTTGTGGAGACTGTTTTATTTTTATTTTTAACCCTATCCCAAACCTTAACCCTTACCTTAACAATTCAGAATGAGAGCAACAAAAGCACCTCTAAACTTGGCGTTTGCAGAACGTGAATGAACGTCTAATTCTGCAATGAGACTGTGAGAGCTTGTTGGCATGTGTCTCCATTGCAACACAATTTAAAAAGTTACTTTAAAGTTACTATACATTTACATAATTTAGCAGAAACTCTCTTCTCCAGAGAGAGCAAGTGCCTTGCTCAAGGGCACTGTCATGTTCTGACCTTAGTTATTTTTGTTATGTCTTTGTTTTAGTATGGTCAGGGCGTGAGTTGGGTGGGTTGTCTATGTTTGTTTTTCTATGAGTTGGTATTTCTGTGTTTGGCCTGGTATGGTTCTCAATCAGAGGCAGCTGTCAATCGTTGTCCCTGATTGAGAACCATACTTAGGCAGCCTGTTTTCACCCTTGATTTGTGGGTGATTATTTTCTGTGTCTGTGTGTTCCACACGGAACTGTTTCGTTTTTTGTTATTTCACGTTATTTTGTATTTTTCTGTGTTCCATTAAAAGTATCATGAACACTTACCACGCTGCGCATTGGTCCTCCGATCCTTCCTACTTCTCCTTGTCAGAGGATGAAGAAGACCGTTACAGGCACAGACAGATTTTTCACCTAGTCGGCTCAGGGATTCGAACCAGCAACCTTTCAGTTACTGGCCCAACGCTAACCGCGTTAGCGCTGTGTAATACTGCACAGTGTCTACAGTTTATATCATACTACAGTATTATTAATACTTATCTTTTTGGGGGACTGATATTGTTGCATGATATATTTATTCATGATTCGTTATCGATGACAGATAGCCTGTATTGTTGTCATAGGGTGTGTGTGAAAATTGGCCAATCAGAATCTTTCTATAGGTTTCTACATTTAATACTGAAATCCCAGTAACCCTCATTAAATGTTCATTATTCCTCATCTTTCAGCGAAGATGTCAACATAATTGGTTACTACCTGGTACCAAATGGTACATAGTGACGCTTGTGTCAATGAATCTCAAAGAAACCAAAGTGTAATTGCTATGCACTTATTAGGTAGCTACTGTTTCAACAAGTCATTTCTAAGTAACTGCCTTGTAAATACCAGGCTTTAAAATAAAGGGTTACCTTTCTCTCTTTTCTCTTCAACTTGTTGTATGTAGCTTTATAATAAATTTGACATATAATATTTCTCACCACATTATTTATATATTTTTTGCAGAACTCATGTTGTGAGACAAATAAATGATATACATTTTGCGATGAATTGACATAGAGAATCCACATTGCATCACAAGCTCCCATGCAGCCTCCTCAGCTGTATATATAAATCCCCACAAAAGGTTGTGTAACATTTGACCTTATTGATGTGTATGGCTGTGGCCCACTACACGCACCATGCTTATCACCACCACAGCCTGATTGGAGTACTGAGAGCCCAAGCCTGTAGGGTCACATTTACAGTGCAAATGTTATCGTTCAGATGACACTTTAAACAGTCTTTATCAATATATAGTCATTCAAGGTTTATGAGCTCTGATAAAATGCCACTAGCACTAGCTAAGCGGGGTCATTACAAAGTGTGGATGGCAGAGGTTTTTACCGTGCCTCTATCGGGGGACATTTCATACTCAACAGAAATCAAAACAAACACTCGACCTGAAAGAGGAGAGGACAGTATGGCCTCTCTAGAGGGAAAACAGTGTTATAGAGCAAACTACTCTACAGTGGGACTTTGGCAGAACCTTATCATTGTATTATCTTTGAAACAGTGGGTTATCATAATTGCTTACTTAATAATTCTATAAAGCTCTGGAAGTGCAACCTTTGGCTGGGCAGTAAACTAAAGAGCCTCAAGTGTGTTTGATGCAGAGAGAGATTGAAGAGAGACTTCTGAGAATACAGAGAGGCTATAAATGCTGTACCACCATGTTATAACCATATTTGTACACTGCGTGTACAAAACATTAGGAACACCTTGCTAATATTGAGTTGCACACACTTTTGCCCTCAGAACAGCCTCAATTCATTGAAAGCTTTCCTCGGGGATGCTGGCCCATGTTGACTCCAATGCTTCCCACAGTTGTGTCAAGTTGTCTGGATGTCTTTTGGGTGGTGGACCATTCTTAAAAAACACAGGAAACTGTTGAGTGTGAAAAAGTTAGCAACGTTGCAGTTCTTGGCACACTCAAACCGGTGCGCCTAGCAACTTCTACTATACCCCGTTTCCAAGGCATTTAAATCTTTTGCCTTGCCCATTCACTCTCTGCTCCAAGCTTTCACTTGGATTCACCTGGCCAGTCTGTCATGGAAAGCGCACATGTTCCAATGTTTTGTACCCATTTTTATGTAAATAAGTATTCGAGAAAATATAGTTTATTAAGAAAGGGAATGTAGTTCAATAAAAAAAAGTTAGAGGTGTGTGAAGTAGGGGAATAGGTTTTTTCAACACTGCATTTCTCCGGCAAAACAGAGTACTGTTGGTAGTAAACACATCCCACCGAGGGAAAACAACAAAACAGGCGGAGTACTGTTGGTAGTAAACACATCCCACCGAGGGAAAACAACAAAACAGGCGGAGTACTGTTGGTAGTAAACACATCCCACCGAGGGAAAACAACAAAACAGGCGGAGTACTGTTGGTAGTAAACACATCCCACCGAGGGAAAACAACAAAACAGGCGGAGTACTGTTGGTAGTAAACACATCCCACCGAGGGAAAACAACAAAACAGGCGGAGTACTGTTGGTAGTAAACACATCCCACCGAGGGAAAACAACAAAACAGGCGGAGTACTGTTGGTAGTAAACACATCCCACCGAGGGAAAACAACAAAACAGGCGGAGTACTGTTGGTAGTAAACACATCCCACCGAGGGAAAACAACAAAACAGGCGGAGTACTGTTGGTAGTAAACACATCCCACCGAGGGAAAACAACAAGGGAAACTTTAAAAAATAATCACATTATATTGCAGAAAATTTCAGCACAATCACATTTTTGTGTCGTAATGTAAATACAAGCCAGAACAAATAGCTGTGGTGTAATCGGGTGACACTGAGACAGAGAGAGTAGCCATCACACAAACTGTCGCTCTATCTTCTCCATCGTGGTGATTAGATCTGCAAGTCATGTAGAACAATGGAGGAGTTGTGATTAATCAACAGTTGGCTTGAACCAATCATGATGTGCCTCTCAAACAACACATACAGGTTATTAGCACAGTGGTGGTACCGGTACATTGTGAAGAAGAGCAGTTTCATCACACTCAACTTTTAACCCAGAGAAAAGCATTAGAAGGTTAGATAGAATGCACCACATTGTATGTAGCTATGGTCTGTTGTTGGATGCAAGATCCATACCTGCACTGTGTTACATCGCAAAAAAACGAAATACTTTTGAGTGAGCATCTTTGCATTTATGATGTGTTTATTTTGTGTATTTTTTCCCTGTATAACATAGGATGTTTTTCATTTATTATGTGTTTTTTGTTGTTGTGAATTTTACCCCCCAAAAGTAGAAATGATCATGATGTATATGGCTTCACATAATCTTGCTCAAAATATATTGGAAACAATTCCTGCATTTAATGCTGTCAACTCACTGTGTTTTTTTTGTTTGACTTTATTTTATAGAGTAAGCTCTGTGGACTATGAATATTTCAACATATTTGAATCCAATGTTCATTGCTTTAACGTTACATTTCACAATGAATAGTATCTGTTGCACTGAATTATTTTTCAGTCAAACCGTATAACAATGAAACGCAGGCTGCACATGGTGAAATCAGGATTCTATTGCATGCTTGGCCTTTTAGGGATTTCTGCTTTCCTACTCTTTTTCAACTCTGAGTTAAACGGTCTGACCTTAATCTGCATTCACACTGTATCATAGGTCTGTTCTACATGAGCCTTTTTTCCAGGTGGTCTACGAATGGGGAAATCTCAGGCTCTCGTCATCACCTACCTCTCTATCTCTCTGTTCAGAACACTGAACTCTGAGATATTTGTGCATCGTGTATTGATTCGGGGTACAACCCTTGGCTGTAAAAGAGAGATAAAGAAGTTAGACATTAACTTTTTTTTTCAGGGGTCACAGTGTGGTTTCACATAGACCTACCGACACACACACAAAAATCTGGTTCCTCTGATGGACTCTGGAATATTGACTAGTCCTCTCTCCTGTCTCTCTCTCTCTTTCTCTCTCTCTCTCTCTCTCTAGCTCTCACTCTCTCTCTCTCGCTCTCACTCTCTCTCTCTCTCTCCCCCCCCCCTCTCTCACACCCACAGAAAAAAAGCCTTTGCAGTCAGTATTTCTCTCCTCAGATAGCGCGGCCAGCAGGCAGCATTCCTGTCTATTCCCTTCAAGGTTACAGCGTGGTGGAGGGGAGGACTCTGAGCACCTGCTGCTGCTCCAGCTGCCTGAGAGGAACTGTTTTTTGTTTCACACTCAACTGACTGAGTGTCTTTGTTGCATTTTCTCTCTCCATTGTTCCTTTCCCAGTTCTGAAACTGACTGGGGCTCCACTGTCTGTGTGACATGTCGAAAAGTGTATACAGTTCTATTTTCCAGCACTGAAGGCCAGATTGCCCCATACCCTGAGAATACACCACCTGGTTTGGACAGCAGCGCACGTCAGCAGCGCACGACAGCAGCGCACGACAGCAGCGCACGTCAGCAGCGCACATTTCCATTGGTGTCATTTTTCACCCTTGGTGCTGTATAGTTCACGGGTTATTTGTGGGGGAAATGACCCCAAACAATCAAGCTAGGTTGCCCTTACTTGCTACCCTTTCTTTCAGTGTCGGAACTGGCTTCCCAAATTGTAGTTATCCCGAGATACGTCAGAATCTGTCTGGTAAACTGTGTGTCTGTATGTTTGTCAACCTAAAGAAAAATAGATATATCATTTTCTCTTCCAGACAGATAACTGGTTGGCAACAACGCTTTAGCTGCTTTAAAACAACTCTGAGAGAGAGAGAGAGAGAGAGAGAGCGAGAGAGAGAGCATCCACTTAAAATAGGCATCCCCACTGATAGGGCCTGGCTGTTATCCGCCCAGGTTTCCCTGCCCATCGGGTACAGGAGACGGATGACGTGAGCCCCTGATAGGCTGTCTCCATGGAGGAGACGGAGAGGCGACGAGACGCCAGGCTAGATTCAGACCAGGCCATGCTGGCTAGGACACAGAGCAGGCCAGGCTAGGGTCCTGAATGACTGGAGCTGGGTGACTGGTGGTGTGGGTCTCTGGCTAATGCTGGCTGACTGGCTGGAACTGACTGGTGGAGGGGGCCCCTTCCCGTTACTGAACCCTGTTTGGGTGGGGGGGACGAGACCCATGATGATCACAGACAGACAGCTCTCTCTCTGTTGGAGGTCACTATGACAGACAGTTTACTTTACACAAAGCCTCTGGATAGTACAGGTTAGGGGGCAGCCAGGGGGCAGGGGAGGGACCAGTCCACTGCTCTTCAGTCTACAGTAATGCTTAGCATTAGGTCAGTGTTTACTGGTATAACTCTAAACCTGCAGACCCACAGACAAAACATTTGCCTTTGGTAATACTCATATTCCTCTAATCTATGTAATAATATATATACTCCTGTAACTGTTATATACAGTCCCTTCAGAAACTATTCACACCAATTTGCCTTTTCCACATTTTGTGGTGTTCCAAAGTAGGATTCAAATGGATTTCATTGTCTTTTTTGTCAACGATCTGCACAAAATACTCTGTGGAATAAAAAAATATTTTTGTAAAGGGAACGTTATGGAACATAAAATACTAATATACAGTGCAGGTTTTTCGTCATTTTAGCAAATGTATTTGAAAATAAAAATAGAAATAACTTATTTTCATAAATATTCAGACCCTTTGCTATGAGACTTGAAATTGAGCTCAGGTGCATCCTGTTTCCATTGATCTTCCTTGCAATGATTGGAGTCCACCTGTGGTAAATTCAATTGATTGGACATGATTTGGACGTCAGACCAAAAACCAAGCCATGAGGTTGAAGGAATTGTCCGTAGAGCTCCGAGACAGGGTTGTGTCGAGGCACAGATCTGGGGAAGGGTACCAAAAAATGTCTGCAGCATTGAAGGTCCCTCAAGAACACAGTGGCCTCCATCATTATTAAATTGAAGAAGTTTAGAACCACCAAGGCACCTACAGACTCTCAGACCATGAGGAACAAGATTCTCTGGTCTGATGAATGCAAGAATTGAACTCTTTGGCCTGAATGCCAAGCGTCACGGCTGGAAGAAATCTAGCACCATCCCTACGGTGAAACATGGTGGTGGCAGCATTATGCTGTGGGGATGTTTTTCAGCAGCAGGGACTGGGAGACTAGTCAGGATTGAGGGAAAGATGAACAGACAAAATGAAATGAAGACATTTCAGATTTTCGTTTTTTTATTAATTTGTAAAAATGTGTAAAAAACGTAATTCCACTTTGACATAATGGGTAATGTGTGTAGATCAGTCACACAAAATTGAAATTTAATCCATTTTAAATTCAGGTTGTAACGCAATAAAATGTGGAAAAAGTAATGGAGTGTGAATACTTTCTGAAGGCACTATAACTAAGGGCATGTTATGCATATTCAACCAGGTAAGGAGATCTGCTTGTATGTACAGTGAGGGAGAAAAGTATTTGATCCCCTGCTGATTTTGTATGTTTGCTCACTGACAAAGTAATGATCAGTCTGTAATTTTAATGGTAGGTTTATTTGAACAGTGAGATACAGCATAACAACTAAAAAATCCAGAAAAACGCATGTCAAAAATGTTATAAATTGATTTGCATTTTAATGAAGGAAATAATTATTTGACCCCTCTGCAAAACATGACTTAGTACTTGGTGGCAAAACCTTTGTTGGCAATCACAGAGGTTAGATGTTTCTTGTAGTTGGCCACCAGGTTGGCACATATCTCAGGAGTCCCACTCCTCTTTGCAGATCTTCTCCAAGTCATTAAGGTTTCAAGGCTGACGTTTGGCAACTCGAACCTTCAGCTCCCTCCACAGATTTTCTATGGGATTAAGGTCTGGAGACTGGCTAGGCCACTCCACGACCTTAATGTGCTTCTTCTTGAGCCACTCCTTTGTTGCCTTGGCCGTGTGTTTTGGGTCATTGTCATGCTGGAATACCCATCCACGACCCATTTTCAATGCCCTGGCTGAGGGAAGGAGCTTCTCACCCAAGATTTGATGGTACATGGCCCCGTCCATCGTCCCTTTGATGCGGTGAAGTTGTCCTGTCCCCTTAGCAGAAAAACACCCCCAAAGCATAATGCTTCCACCTCCATGTTTGACGGTGGGGATGGTGTTCTTGGGGTCATAGGCAGCATTCCTCCTCCAAACACGGCGAGTTGAGTTGATGCCAAAGAACTCCATTTAGGTCTCATCTGACCACAACACTTTCACCCAGTTGTCCTCTGAATCATTCAGATGTTCATTGGCAAACTTCAGACGGGCATGTATATGTGCTTTTTTGAGCAGGGGGACCTTGCGGGCGCTGCAGGATTTCAGTCCTTCACGGCGTAGTGTGTTACCAATTGTTTTCTTGGTGACTATGGTCCCAGCTGCCTTGAGATCATTGACAGGATCCTCCCGTGTAGTTCTGGGCTGATTCCTCACCGTTCTCATGATCATTCCAACTCCACGGGGTGAGATCTTGCATGGAGCCCAGGCCGAGGGAGATTAACTGTTCTTTTGTGTTTCTTCCATTTGCGAGTAATCTCACCAACTGTTGTCACCTTCTCACCAAGCTGCTTGGCAATGGTCTAATAGCCCATTCCAGCCTTGTGTAGGTCTACAATCTTGTCCCTGACATCTTTGGAGAGCTCTTTGGACTTGGCCATGGTGGAGAGTTTGGAATCTGATTGATGGATTGCTTCTGTGGACAGGTGTCTTTTATACAGGTAACAAACTGAGATTAGGAGCACTCCCTTTAAGAGTGTGCTCCTAATCTCAGCTCATTACCTGTATAAAAGACACCTGGGAGACAGAAATCTTTCAGATTGAGAGGGGGTCAAATACTTATTTCCTTCCCTGTACATGTATTATATCCATCTCATTGTGGCAGCACTGTAGAGAGCATTCTAGTCTAAATGCTGGTTTAGTGGGATCCATGCAGTCATTGGATCCATGGTCCACAGTCACCCAGGCTCTCTAATAGGTTTTTTCCACTTCAGCAGCAGTGTGTTTGTTGCCAGTGATTATTTGAATGTAAGCTCTGATGTTATTTTGTGGGAGCTGTGTTTCCATTGCTAGGGCTGACACAGAGGACTTGTGAAGAGCCCTGTCCCCATTCCATAGACTGTCTGTTTGGGTCTAAATAATGTGGTACATTCTGTAGATTGGGCCAGCAGCTCTATACCAGGTGGTCCTATCATGATGCCGCTCTCGCTGTTTCTGTCGCTCTCGCTCACTCGCCCTCTATCTCACACTGTCTGGTACAACGAGGCCTTGTCCTACATATCTATCCTTGAGATGGTCTCAAATGATGCTGTTAGTCACTATACAGCCTCACCTTAGGGCCCGTGCATCTTCCCACCACGCTACTTTGTGTGAACTGTTTGGAGCTACACTTAGACACAATTTGGGGTTTTGTTTCACTTTCAGCCCAATGGCTCAACGCCATAACCTCGGGGCAATGAGCAAGTCAACAAATGTCAACAAACCCAACGCTGACTGTAAAGTACAGATGATAGTCACTGCTGATATAGTGAAGGGTCGTGAAAGCATCATACTACGAGCTCTAAAAGTGTCGGAAATAATACCCTGTTATTTTATTTGACCAAAATCTACTACATGTGTCCCAACAAATCCAGCAGACTCCTAATACAGCCAGTATTGGATTACAGATTACAGAGTATTTATCGAGATAGCTTCCGCTTTGCAGATAGGATAGTGACAACACTTATCTCTAGATATTCCCTTATCAAAAAACAATTTAGCACGAGAAACCGACATTAACCCAGATTTTCGCTGTGCCGAGTGCTTTTTCTTTACCCTCCTGGGTACAAGGGTCTGTTTGCACTGTGCACACACCTCCATCTGCCTGGCTGGCTGCATGGAGACATTACCAATACTTCAATATTGCTTTAACATGTATTTTACATTGCTTTAACACTCTTTAAATGTTGCGATTATGTTCATATTAAGGCTCTAGGACTTTGAAATCTGAATCCATCTGTCTGGCTTCCAAAAGCTTGGATGAAATATATAAAGAAACATTTGTGAGGTGGACTTAATGTGCGAACAGTATTGGAGTGAGGGGGGCGGGGGGATGGCCAAGCTTGTCGGGGGTTTGAGGCGGGGTGAGGGAGGTCACAACAGGAGATGAGCTTATGGTTCACCATGAGGTTATCCTGACCTGAGTTTGGATTCTGACGGACATGTGTATCAAGGTAAACAAGCTGGAATGGAGGTGTGTTTGTGTGTGAGAGCGTATGTGCATGCGAATGTGCAAGTGTGTTTGTTTCTGTATGTGTATGTGATGGTGTAGTAAGATTAGGGGGAGCAGCTCCAGTTCAATGCTGATCAGCATCTAGCAAAGGTGTCTGTCAAGGATTGAGCCTCTTTCTGTGTGGAACCACAAGGCTGTCTTGGGGGAGCGGAGCCAGGGGGAGATAGATCGCCCATACTCCTGTTCCTCTGACCCTGGAAGTCTAATAGGCCTGCCTGGATGCCACAGACAACACTTTATGTGTGAATACCACAATATAATAAGTCACTATTAGAGCTGTGTGAATGCCACAGTATAATAAGTCACTATTGGAGCTGTGTGAATACCACAGTATAGTAAGTCTCTATTGGAGCTGTGTGAATACCACAATATAATAAGTCTCTATTGGAGCTGTGTGAATACCACAATATAATAAGTCTCTATTGGAGCTGTGTGAATACTACAATATAATAAGTCACTATTGGAGCTGTGTGAATACCACAATACAATAAGTCACTATTGGAGCTGTGAATACCACAGTATAATAAGTCACTATTGGAGCTGTGTGAATACCACAGTAAAATAAGTCACTATTGGAGCTGTGTGAATACCACAGTATAATAAATCACTATTGGAGCTGTGTGAATACCACAGTATAATAAGTCACTATTGGAGCTGTGTGAATACCACAGTATAATAAGTCACTAGTAGGACTCCTAAAATTGTATTTCTCAAGGATATATGTTCTTGTCTCTTATAATATATAATGCCTCAACCACCTGTTGAGAGGCCTGTGGAGTGTGGTAAAAAAAAAATGAAACAAGGTGATACATGCATTGTTAATGTGTCCAATAAGCATAGAGTATTTGTTTTTGCCCTGGATTATGCCTGTAAAAAGGGTCTGCAGGTGCTTGGACCAGGGACACATGTCTAATGGCCGTGTTAACTATTAACACAGCCCTATAACCACGTTACTGATTGACGCCTCTTGTTCTTGGGACTCTTGCTCACCTGTGCGGCATGGCATCGGTGGGTCCTCCACACACAAGTCATGTTATCCAGTAGGAACATCTCCCTACAGGGAGCAGAAGTGTACATGCATAACCTCCCATAACCTCCCATTTGGGCCCGGCCTCTTTTATTCTCTCTGTCTCTCTGTCTTTCTCTCGTTCTCTCTCTTACTCTCTCTTCTTCACTTCCCTATACCCTCCTTCTCCCCTCCCCTCTAACCCGTCCTCTGACTCGCTCCATCTTTCCAGTCCTTCACTGACTGGAACCTATGAGCAACCTTCAAAGTGACTCTTATCCTGTGCACCATAAAACGCTAAAGCGTAAAAATGACTTGTGCAAAGTGTAGGAAGCCCTGGTTGACATTTAGTGCCTATGGTGCTTTCCTCCGGGGCAAAAGTCTGTTCTCTGGGGAACCTTTGATATATGATACACGACACTGTAGCACATGTATGGCGAGACATGTCAGTGTCAGATGATGAAAGGTTGAAGTAATCGACTGGAAGGCCTATGTTCATGTGTCACACAGATACAGTAGGATTTTAATTTGATCAGTATTTTGTTGCTGACACTGTTCCTGCACTGCAGGAAATGAAGATGAGCTTCGGGATTTATATAAATTAACTGAAAACCCGCACTAACACACAGTTATATTAACAGAATTGCTCTTTTCATGTTGCCAAATTTTGGCCAGCTAATAGCCTAATCACCGCTCAAGCAACATTATAGACTAAACGTTCAAATCCAGTTGTTGCAGCAATACTAGTCAAATTAAGATCCAACATCTGAACTGTGTATGTGTCATACAGTTGGACTCTATCAAATAATGCACACTTTCTTTTGTGAGCAAAATTAACCTGCCTCTCTCACTGTGTTGAAATGGACTTGCTACAACATCTAGTCACAAAAAATGAGGAGGTTTGTTTGTATATTTGGTTGATTTGCTTCAAGCCATAAGCCATATATTTGCTGGTAACCTATACGGAAACCATCTCTTTATTTTAGGAAGGCATGTCTCTCTTGAATACCAGTGTTGGTACGCTGTAGTGGGACAAACAGGCACTTTCTCAGAACTACCTACCGTCATTACATCTTTACCCATTGTTCCTAGGTGATGCAGCTTTGAAGTGGGCCAGAGGAGAGAATGTGTTGTTGTTCTAGTCAACATCTCCCAACAGTTGGCTGTGGAGAGAGGTGAGGTCAATGATTTATTAGCCTATAGCAACCCTGGGAGTTATCAGCCTCAGGTGCCGTAAATATAGAAACTTTTCTGCTTGTTGACGTTCTTAGACATTTCAACCAGTGAATTTGTTAGCATCCCTGTTAAACAATTCACTGGTTAACAGGGATGTGTTTGCCATAAACTGCTCCTTTGTAAAAAATAAATAAAAAAATCTCTATTACTTTTAGAAAACATAGTTTTAACACTTCAAGCAGATCTCAAGATTAGTGCCTCCAATTTATTTTTTATTCCTGGTCTTTGTAACATGTTTTGCCAGGCTTTATTTGATACTAATTTTGAAATGAAGTGTGATTTTGACTCACCTTCTTATTATCTCAACATTGATAACATTTGATCCCACGTGTTGCGACGGATATGTCATTATCCTAACTATTATCCAACTTGTTATGGACAGTCTAGGACACATCAGGATGTCAAAGAGCAGCATTTCAGATAAATGCTGTCATTTTCCTCTTATCCCGTCAGTTCCCATCATTATCAGGGCTTGGTAATCTAGTTCCATGCTGTGTTGTTGGAGCTTAGTAGACACGCACACACTCCTCGTCCCCAGCGCCTGGAGCATCTAGATGCTCTGTGAGTCTGAGCTGTGTGTTCTCTCTTGTTCTCTAAACATTTATCTACGTGAGCCAGCACCTCTAGGCTGTATACCTGGGTCTATCAAAACAAATCACACACAATGCCCAAGGTTTGTCTTTGTAGAGGGTGGAAGGGGGGTGGGGGGATAGTGGGGGAGTGGTAAGTGGTAGGGGAGGGGGGTGTAAGGAGAGGTGGGGTGTCAAACAAGAGTCCTGGGTAGTGGATCAGTGGACGAGAGAATATTAATGTAAGTACTCAAGAATAGATGGTTTTAGAGACGTTGGAACTATAAGGTTCTATCTGCGCCAAGCATAGTTCTGAGATATTGAGCATCAAAGTTTTCACATCCCAGATCTCAGAAATGTTTTTGAAGTGAATCTTCTTTCTTAAAGTGATAGTTCCCTAAAATGAAAAATACACAATAACCTATGGAGAACTAGCAACATTTCTAAAGCTTAGCTCTGGATGAGTAAACTGATATATTATTCTGACACACAAAGTCAGGAAACAACTTGCTAGATATCAATAAAATGTGGTACATTTGTAGTTTTGGTGAAATACCCCTTCCATGGCGTTTTTTTATTTATTTATATAGAAGAAGAGAAAAACAGCAATGCCTCTCCCAAGGGCCTTAAACATGCTCTATGGCACCTTTTATTTCTTTATGTTTACCATTAAGAGCTTACTTTCTTCTGAAAAAGTGGTGAAAAAACATTGAATGAATTGAAAAATAGGACCATGATCTATGATATGAATAATCAAGAACTTAGGACCACAAAGCAAAATGGATAGTAGAGCTGTGATGTCTTCCTCTTTCCTGACACAATAAGTATATAACCTTAGTATATAAGTACATAACCTCACAAAATGTTAATTGCTATTCTGTTCAATCCAGGAAATACAGGAAATACATGAAAATGTATTAAATATTGGCCATGAGGATAATTTTTAAAAGAATGTATATATTTTTCTAATAAGTCTGTCTTTACACATACAGTACCATGTTTTCCTGACACATTTGCAGGCAGGTAGCCTAGTGGTTAAGAGCGTTGGGCCAGTGCTTCAAGTCAACTTTTAAAGTGTTGACTTTGCATGGTATTTATGTTATGGCTATATACTATGAGACATGTCCCAACCTAGGCCCCAGTCCCAACCTTGTGAAATCAGAAAAGAACCGTTTTAAAGGGAAGGACTGTGAATTTAAAAACCAATCAGTTACGGTGAAGTGGAATGGAGGTGATATATTGTTTTTCAGTCAGACCTGGAGTCATTGCATGTCTTTTCTCCTGTAGTGTAGGTAGGGACCATAACCAGGCTGCAGGTATAATGCTTCCACCATGAGCAAACAGTTCCGGACAAACAGAGGGAGCTGTGGGCGCTATGGCTCTGCCTGGTACAGCACACTGAGGATGGAGACGTAGGCACAAAGGAAGGTGGATGATTGGTCTGTTTGATGGAGATCTGATAAAAATTATAATTGGAGCATGTAGAATGCATATGTTGACTCTTTTCAGTCAAACAAAGACTCTATCACGCCATAAACTGGACTGAATTAGCACCTCAATGTTTTTGTTGTCTGGGTGACTGGGAGTAAAGTAAAGAGGTAAGGAGGAAGAACCCCCTGCAGTCATGTGGATAGTTGGAATTAATGTTTTATATTTTCATGTGTGTGGAAGGGTAGACGTGTGTGTGTGTGTGTGTGTGTGTGTGTGTGTGTGTGTGTGTGTGTGTGTGTGTGTGTGTGTGTGTGTGTGTGTGTGTGTGTGTGTGTGTGTGTGTGTGTGTGTGTGTGTGTGTGTGTGTGTGTCTGTGTGTGTCTGTGTCTGTCTGTCTGTGCATGCATAGTGCAGCCGTTTGAGGTGTCTCAGACGAGGCGAGGTCATACGGTCATGGAATGACGAGGGGAAGTGTCGCCACGTGATGGCGGCCATGTTTGGCTGGGTGAACTCTGCTGTATTTTCAGTAGCCAGATGTTATCAGTTCTGCCGGGCCCTTGTTTGTTCTATACACTCAAACAGCTTCACACACATTTGAAGACATTTTCTAGGGGAAACAAAGAAAGTGATTCTGTGAATGTCTGTGGAGAAGGTCAAGGCTCTTGGCTAGGGTTTTGCATTTCAACAGAATAGTGAAAGAGGGCAAGACCTTTGAGTTTTGCAATTTGTTACAATTGGATTGGTCATCAGTGTTTGTAAAATGTTATTGGCTTTACTCTAATACTAAGTATTGGCTTTACTCACAACACCAAATACCAATTTGGTGCTAATGTCAGCTATGGTACTACAGACTTTTACTCTTTCAGGCTTTGAGATTCTGAGATTTTCCCCAGCTATTTCAATTGCAACACAAATCTCCGTAATCCACCTCATTTAGGTACAATACAGGTATGTACACTTTCTGCACTACAACTACAACAATTAACAATTGACAAGTGGATAGTTCATTAATCTCACTCCCCTCTCATACAGTATCTCACAAATGAGCAGTAGATCCACCAGGTATAATACAATACAATGCCCAGGCCTTGATACCAGCCGAGAGGCCTGTGTATGGCAAGGTCTGAATCTGCAGCTGCTCATCTCCTCTGCACCTGTGTCGGTCTGCCTCTGTCTCGCGGCCTATCCACTCTCGACCCCCCCCCCCCCCCCCCCCCCCACACACACACACACACACACAACTACCACCCAGACCATCACTATCTAATGACGTCACCTCTGTCAAGGCTGCTCTTTTTCTCTGGCGTGCTGAACCTCAAAACAGCTGATTCAGGGAAGTCACAGTGTGCTCTGGAAACCTGACCTTCTGCTAAGACAAAACACAGAGGGGGACTGGCTCTGGCTGGCGCGCTAACAGGATGGTGATGACGGGGATGTTAAACGTGGAAATAATAACACAGTGTTGCTAGGGCTTGGAAAACCAAACCTCTATTAGCTGTGATTTCACAGACACAATACAAAGTGTTCATTTAAAGTGTGTCCAGCTGAAAAATGATTAGTAATTCATGGGTTATTATTGGAAAGGATCATTTTAATGTGATTTCTTAGTTCATTGGTGCTTGGCTACTATGGTACTTGCTGCCCTATCAGGTAAGTGCTGGACTGGATCAGCCAGTCTGCCATTGTAACCCCCGCCCTCAAAATTGTAAACCTTCAAAATGACAGTGCATACATTCTTATTGCCTTCAATTTGTGTGAGTGTTGAATTACACACAGGCTTATTTGGTTAGGTTGTCTAATGGCTTTTTAAACACTTGAGTCACATGGATGTCGGATGGAGGGCTCATCTGGGGCCCATCCTTGGAGGAGTATCCCAGGAGGAGCTCTCTGGCTTGGGCTTGTGAGGAACTGGATGTCCACGGACCTCCACCACTGGAGCTAGCCCCCCATACTGACAAGGTTAGAGGGGCATGAACCAAGAGACTGAGAGAGAAAGGTAGAGCTAGAAGAAACACCACCATATCTGGAGATGGTATGCCACCACAATCCCAGAGAAATTCACTTTGCAACAAATATGTGCATCCAACTTGAAATGACTATCTACCATTATAAATCTACACCACTGCGTGTTATATGATTAGCTTTAGCCGTAAGTAACCTCTGTCATCGTGTCAAGTTTTGTCCGTGACAAGACCAGTGATTCACATAGACATATCTAATTGTCTGTCAGACTAGATTTATTTGTGTGTCATACCCTGTCCCTCTAGCCTCGTAATTACCAGTCTGATTACAAGCCGCGACATCAGGCGGTTTGCGAGGCTACTGTCCCTCATCCAACTACACCGGAACGATCAAGCCCTTGTTTGCTTTATGAGGACATGAGAGAAAATGCAAAAAAATGAGTTAAGATCTACACTGGGGTGACCCAAGAAATGCTGGTTAAGAAATAAGTCATGGAGAATAGTTTGGCCCCAGTTAAGCCCAATTTTGTGACCTATTTTTAGCAGGTGTAAAATTGACAAAATCATAATTAAGTAAGCAAACTAAAATGCATCATCACTTTCCCCATTGAGTTAACCTGCATTACATAATCAGATATACATTTGGAAGTTACACATTATTATAAGCATGCAGATGCAGTATCTTAATTTGAGCCATTTTGCTACAGCAGAAAAATGTGCCTGCATCAACAGGAAATGTGAATTATAATGTAGATTATAACTAATGGACATTTTTGTAGGGATTGATACATTCTTCAAGACTGACATTTTAAAGTGGAAATTACCAACTTCAGAAGACTTTTAAAACTTCAAATACACTGCACGTTTTAAATGTCCTGCATTGCAGGAAAGTTCTCCTGCAACAGGGTGATCAAATTAAGATCTTAAGAGGTTGCAGAAAAAGATACTGAAAGTCATAATATCTCCAATGTATCTCATATAGTTGCTGGCTCGTCTGTAACTCATATCTACCCTGTATGTCATCATTATGATTATATACAACCCAATTAATTAACAGGACCAAGGTCAAGACATGAGAGGCAACTGGGTCAAACACACCCATGTCACCAACTTGTGACGCCATCGCTACGATAGACTGATATGTATGGAGACACTACTACAGACTGGCTGTTTCCCTCACTGTCTGATGCAAGACTGGTTTGTCTGAATTTGAATAGTTCTCCTTTTCCCCTATTGGGCCATACTGTTTAACTTGCTTCTTTTATGTCCATGTTTTTACGACTTTACTATGTGACACCAATCCCCTAGAGTCATAAATAGAGCACTAAGATCAGCTAACACTCCCTTCTTTTTCAGTACAATTAGATGGAGAGGAGTGTAGTTGGTCATAGACAAGTGTTTCTCAAATTTGGTTCTGTGGACCCCAAGTTTGTGCACGTTTTGTTTTTTGCCCTAGCACAACACAGCTGATTCAAATGATCAACTCATCATTAAGCTTTGATTATTTGAATCAGCTGTGTAGTGTTAGGGCAAAAAACAAACCGTGCACCCCTTGGGGTCCCGAGGACCGAGTTTGGGAAACGCTGTATAGACAGTGGTTCATCACATGACCCAGCTAGGGTGTAGCTGACTGGCTGTGGCTGTGCAATAATTCCGGGGAAGTTGTTAGCCAGCGCAGCTAGCTTACCACCAATCTCCTGGCCTCTTACTCTTACTCTTACTCTTACTCTTACACACACGCTCTCTCTCTCTCTCTCTCTCTCTCTCTCTCTCTCTCTCTCTCTCTCTCTCTCTCTCTCTCTCTCTCTCTCTCTCTCTCTCTCTCTCTCTCTCTCTCTCTCTCTCTCTCTCTCTCTCTCTCTCTCTCTCTCTCTCTCTCTCTCTCTCTCTCTCTCTCTCTCTCTCTCTCTCTCTCTCTCTCTCTCTCTCTCTCTCTCTCTCTCTCTCTCTCTTTCTCTCTCTCTCTCTCTCAGACACATTTGCAATCAGACAGGTAAGGGCGTTCCGTTTCATGGGCGAGCCCTGGAAAGCAGCAAGGACAGTTCACACTGTCAAAATGACAAAGGTTGCTTTTACACACATGCCTGCCTCGCTTAATCATCTACCACTCCAAACAGCCTCCCAGCCCTCAATCTGACGCTCACCCACCACATCCCAGCAGCCACTGGGGCAGCCCCCGTGGGAGTTGTTACTAACTAGCCAAGCTGCAAAGCCGGAAGTTCTACAATTAAAATGTTTATTATAAAACTATCCCTAACCTTAATCCACACTGCTAAATGTATGCCTTATCCTAACTTTAAATTAAGCCCTAAACGTTACTTTTCAATTCATTGTCACAATAAAGTCAATTTTGACTTAGCAGCTTGGCCATATAGTGACAACTCCACTCCATGAGGGCGGGCGGGCAGGCAGGCACTCTCAGGCATAAAACGTAATTGTGCTGTGCCTGCCTTCCATAAAGCATGTGTAAATAGGTCATTTCATTTTTTTAAATCCCCAAATCCTGCAGAGGCAGTGAAGAGATTAATCAAATACAGGAAATGACTTTCACAGCCTCCATAATGGGACACAGAGTTTTATTTGGCTCCAAGAACAAATCACAGCTCTTCCTCCCAATGTCCAAACTATTTACATAGAGTCAGACCTATACACTGTAGTAACTGTAAATCTGAATAAGGAAAGGGGATACTATGCGCTGTGTATGTGACATGGGAGGTTAGATATCAGTTTTAGGCAATAAATTGTCAATGGCGTTATCACACTGCATATTATGTCATAAAGGTCATTGGTCAGTTCATTAACAATCATTTATCAGCCATATTAAACATGCCAAATTAAATGTTTTGTTTTATAGTACACTCCAGGGCTAAAATATAATGTGAATACTTGTCTTCCAAATGTGGAAGACCAGTATTTATTTGTCTTGAGTCTTAACATCATGTCACAGCCGTCGTTGAAGAAAGAACTGGACCAAAGTGCAAAGTGGTGAGCGTACATATTCCTTTTTATTAGGATGACGCCAACAAAAACAATACAAAAACAACCGTGAAGCTTAAGGGCTATGTGCCACAAACAAAGTCAACTTCCCACAAAGAAAGGAGGGGAAAAGGGCTACCTAAGTATGGTTCCCAATCAAAGACAACGATAAACAGCTGTCCCTGATTGAGAACCATACCCGGCCAAAACATAGAAACACAAAATCATAGAAACAAAACATAGAATGCCCACATCACACCCTGACCAAACCAAATAGAGATATAAAAAGGCTCTAAGGCCAGGGCGTGACACATGAGAAAAATGTACATGTAAAGATGGCAGCATAACTTGACTAGAAATATTGACAATAACTTGAAAAGCTCGAATGGCACAATGGCACAGTGGTCTAAGGCGCTGCATCTCAGTGCTGAAGGAGTCACTACAGACACCCTGGTTCAAATCCAGGCTGTATCACGACCGGCAGTGATTGGGAGTCCCATAAGACAGTGCCCAGCATAGTCCAAGTTCGGCAGGGGTAGGCAGTCATTGTTCTTAACTGACTTGCCTAGTTGAATAAAAGGTTAGATGAAAAAAAAAGCTTAGAAGAACTATGTGTATATCTGCCAGCCACAGTCAAGGGGAGGGGAGAACCTGCTGATCACGTGGTCGTCATTGAAAATAAGAATGTGTTCTTAACTGACTTGCCTAGTTAAATAAAGATAAAATGTTGATTGAATTCGTTTTCTCTCTTCGTTTTTGCAATATTCAATAGGCTAGTTAGTATAATTGCAAACAATTAACCATAATAAGCCATAATAAGCCATAAACCATAATAATTAATTATGTCATTTGGATTTAATCAAACTATGGGGTTTTCTTCGAGAAAAAAAGAACAATTAAATGGCATTTTATTTTCTACTCATATTCAATTAACGTCTGTGGATTATCTCGATTAATGCCATAAACCATTTTCTTAACATTAGGCTATGAGTGTGTCATTATTTTTGATTGAATGAGCTCACTGCCAGCAGAATTTTAAAACCTCCCAAAATGCGAGAGAGAAATTGTCCAGTAATTTCGAGAAAGAGGAACTTACAACGAGAAATCCCATTGCTTCCGTTGCTTATCGTTATCTTGTATTTTTATCACCCTTTTGTGAGATTAAATGGACACTCAAAAGATAATGATAAAATGTTGTATTACATTTGTTGCATTCCCTCTAGATACATGTATCTTATTGTTGTCATAATCATTGTTGTAATAGCATAATAATAATAATAATAAATGTTATTATAATTCTAATGTATATGTCTGGATTATCAAATTGAATATTGACATTGTACGATACCTAAAAAGTCATAGCATAACAGTCTTGGCAAAGACTTGGGATTCAACAAGATTGCTACTAGCAATTAAAATACAATTCTACAAAACATCAATAACTTAAAAAACATAATAATCAATAACATTTTCGTTCAATTTGCTAGCACAGAAAAAACAACTCCACTTGATCTAATCAGTCTATTGAGAAGCAATTGAGACAGAGGTAAATAATTGAGTAGGCTAGACTAAATGTCTGAATGCTATTTTTATTTATTTAACCTTTATTTATCTAGGCAAGTCAATGCTACAAGGTAGACATGTTTTACAAATCGCTGATTGTTCCTCATTCATCATAAACTCGCACCTTTGTTGACATTATTACACCACCGACTCAACGCCATTCAATAATACCATAAATTATTAGTCGGCCTACCTTTGAAAGGCGTTGTGTATGAAACCAACTAAAACTAATGTTAAAGGGCAAGTGCAGTTTAAAAAGTGATTTACCTGTTGTTTTGATGATATTTCCACACTGTGTGGCACTCGGGAATTGTGAAAATGATGATAATGCCTTTTTTTTTGTTAAAGCTGTTTGAAAAAAATGCCTGGAATTTCAGCCTGTTCAGGTGGGATGGAACTTTGACCCAAATGATAGCGTCACCATGTGATCTGATTATAATAGACCAACGACTGTTCATCTGGGTAAAGGGATGGGCTCTAAACCATCAGCCAATCAAGGATGTGTATGTAAATATCTTCACATTTGTTTCCTAACTCCCACATGATCAGACTGAGCATTCCAAGGGCCAAAGGTGGCTCAGGAAATAAATGATAAAAATATATTTCTGAGTTATTTTCATTAAATAAATACACACAGTGATTTATTAGACATACAGTGATGATTTAAAAATAAAATTACAAAGACTGCAAGGGGGCTTTAAGAACTTTGCTGATATTTGTATTGTGACAAATCAATTAAAGTATAACTTTTGCCATTACATGAATAGGCCTATTATATACCCACTAAATAATAATAAATATAGAGCTAAAGCTGCATATCGAATTGCATTTCTCTGGGGAAGCTGGAGGCATTGAGCAAAACATTATACCACAACACTACTGGGCCTATGCACCATGACGCACAGTAAGAAAGAAAGAAGCGGAGGCTCTTTGGCCTGAGATGTGCAGTAGATTTATGGATAATTGCCAGAAATAGTTCGCACAATTATGCATCTAAACCTTTCCATATTAACGTTAAGGAATATGGCTTTTGTTATATATTATTTATTATACATTGGTGTAATGAAATGCATGTTCATTTTTATCGGAATAATTTCATGATTCTTTAAATAGGCGTACATAGTTGCTTTATAATAGGAAACTCGTCTTTCAGTATAACAGAACGCGAGTAGTAGGAGATAATCATTATCAAGTCGGTACATAAATGCCACCTAAAGAAGAGAGGGTGATTATGCAATGAAACAGACAAACATGATTGAGATACGACTGAAGAAACGGCCATCTTGAAAATCAATAAAGAAATATAAAAAAATGTTAAATGAGTACTACCACTACTAATAATAATGGACATTATTTTCAAAAGTTATTATTATTATTAAATATTATAAGCTTGGCGAGGTAATCCGAATATATCTAGTCCTAATGACGAGGCCATTAAATTATAATAAACCTTAAATGATTCTACATGTGTAGGCTAATGAATGACAGATTATCAAGTAAAGTGACAATAAACTATTCGTTCTAAATTGCCATGTTACGGTCTTCCCGGTCAGGCCCTGTCTGGACAGTGTGAAGATAGAAAGGCTGAGACTGAGCGGCGTCCTGCCACTTTTCCGGTGGTGATTCGTCACAGGTAACTGTCGGATAGACACACTTCATGTCATGGCATCACAGCGAAAACACCTCATTCGTCAAGTCGGATTGGAACAGACAGTAAAACCAGGATTATGTATTCTCGCACCTCCCTGACAACTGTCTGCCTGCCTTGGCCTCCCAATGTCCAGCCGAGACAGTAGCGACTGTTTACTCGATGTTCCACTATCCATTTTTATATATTCTGTCTTTTTTTAAAGTATAGCCTAGCCCCTAGGCCTAGAACATAGATGTTCGTGCTATCCCTTTTACGCACGAGGAGCTTCCAATCAATCCATGGCGCATTAAACCAATAGGCATAGTTCTGATATATATTTTACAGGCATGCAGTTGCTTATACCTCTCTATAGACAACGTTTCTAAAATACTACCTAGGTTTGCCCTTTGCAAAGCAACGAAAAGTGAAAGGAATGCAAATAACAAGTGAAGGACAAATAGCCATGGGCTCTGATTTGATAAAATGCGTATTATCCAACTGGGAGTTGGAACACTTATTAGTTGTTAAAAATCTAAAGTAAAAGTAGAATGGCCATTGTTTGAGCTAATTTTACAAGAGGAGTCAAACAGAGAATAGATAATATTGCAATGACACGTGGCTCTCCTCTCGCTCTGTGCAACGAAATGGTGACCTACAATTTACCCTGAAACGGGTATCGCCTATGAGTGTTATCCAGACAAAATGTAAATAGAAAGAAATACCAGTTGAATTCTTCCCAGGTTGACGAACGACGGGCCTGTTTGTTAACCCCTGGAAGATACAGAAGACTAGTAAATGAATGATTCAATTGACACCTCGTCACTTTTGATCATTTCAACGAGCCAATGTATATTCCAACTGAATGAATCATCACCAGTTCAAACTAAATCCTCTCTGCAACAACAGATGCGTGCTGAGAGTTTGTGCTTCTTTGAATCTCAACCCATTTAATTCCAAATGATGGCGTCTCACTTAAATAAACTAATTAGTGAATGGTCTGCCCTAACATAATTCCGAAATTGAGAATAAATAAACAAAACAAGACAAAGTTAAAATATTGCTTTATTTTCGTATAGGCTATTTCACGGGGTTTGTATTTAAGGGCCATTTATTTTCTAATAATAATATTTTATATCAAACAATGTTAGTTATATGGTGCAGTTGATAAAGCTATTTAATATTTCACTTTTTTAATTTATTCAAGTTTTTACATATAATTATGCTTTTTTTTTTACTCTGTATTCGATGCCAACAGTTTTTTTAGATAGTTCTAACATCTTGCATTATTACAATTTATGCTGGAACAGATAACCTACTTGTAAACACATTCTGAATAATATATGTTAGGCTACTTAGATTTATGACGACAACTATCATGATTAAAATTAACCTATCAGAGCCTCACTAATTATAGTAGGCCTATCATTCTACATTATAACAATTAACCATTTTCCCACAATATCCTTTGAAAACAGGCTTGACGTCAATTATGAAAAATCCTGATTTTTTTTCTCTAAATTAAACGCACTTATTATAATAGTTATTTAAATATTTTGTGAGTAAACAAAAGTCCACTGCCAAAACTAGATTTTCTCTGAATATTTCCCTGAATATACTGTTTGAATACGCCGATTTTATTTAAACAGAAAAAGTCCATATACTACTAAAACGTCGAATTGATTGCATTTACAGTTTTAGACATGATCAAATATTTCAAAGACTACAGCACCCCCATTGAGTTGATCTGTTTGCTCAACTGAAATCCAATCAGAGAACGCCCTCAGATTTCAACTACAGCCTCGAGAAGCGCCTCCTCTCTAAAAACCTCATCACGAGCGCAGTAACACTTTCATTCCTATCTTCCCCGAGACCAGCTACGAACCACACACTATTGGAAACTTCAACGAGCGACGGATGGCACAGAACTATTAGGTATGTGGTGAATATTCGCTCCTCTCCTGTTCTGTTTTATATTTTTCTGTCCAGTCTTGGTTAAACATCTGGTAAAACATCTGGTTTCAGTGCTCTTACTCCTGGTGCCAGCTGCGCAGAACCTAAATTGTTTTGTCTCGATTACCGTGCCTATTGGGTCTTATCTGTTATGCGTCTTATCAAGCGGTTATCTTTTTGCGCCAAAGACAAATTGCGTTTTGTTTCCTATCTGTAACGGTGTGTTTTTTTTGTAATTATGAAGAGGCTGTATCTCGAGAGGGGAGGACAGGGTTTTGACACGGAGAGGTTCAACTCCTCCGGTCAGAGCGCGCGTGTCTAATGGATTAATGCCGTAGGCGCTATTACCAAAAATATATTGTCTAGAAGTCTATACCCATCATATAGTTTTCATAGAGAGGATCGAGTCTTGTGTGTTAAGTAGCCTTTAGCCCGGCTATAATTTTGTGTCGTGTTCTCAAAATTAAGCAAACACGTTTCAAAATGAAACCAAGCCCCACATCAAGGGCAATGTTAGGTTTGTGTTGCGTAGTTTCTCAGAGGGTAAGCCATGATATGATATTATTATCATGGGGAGGACATGTTTCTTGCAAATCAATAGTATCGCATGAAAGGTAACACCATAGTTTATGTATATTATGTCATTAAAATGTAGGCTAACTCTTTGGTACAAATCTCTTGTAAAAGGAGTAGAGATTGTAATACGATTTGATTGCCTCGCCTTACAGATCCTTTATGATACCAGACGTAGTTACACTCTAATTGTATTTGCATGAAGCTCAAGAGCCTGTTTTAAGTTAACAATGTCCAGTAAGATAGACCCTTCTAGCCTTGATATTGATGACAATGTCTTCTCTCTCATTCCCAGGGCAGACAACACCCTCACGATTTTCTAGTCCTACGGTGTATGGAAAGTGATCCTGGATGGACCTGGGCGAAAACATCTGGTCCATGGTCAAGCGAGAAGTGTCCAGCAGCCCCGGGTCACCGGCTGAACAGAGTTACTTACACGGCGGGCAGGGCAGGAGGGACAGCCACGCGCACGACTCGGAGGGGCTCAGGTCACCGCTGCCAAGCGATCAAATTGACACAGTGGGACACCGGCGCGCGGAAGGGTCAGGCAGATCATCTTTACACTCCTACGTTCAGTTCGGACACGGGCACCATCATAACAACACTGAGGACATCACTCTGTTCACAGATTTAGACCAGGGCAATAAACTCATCATTTCCAGTGGAGCGCACCCGCACCACAAGGGGGGCCTTATCGTTGACCCCAGCGACATGTATCAAACACTAGCCATCGCGGCGGCCCACCAGAGCCAGGCGGGGTACGACTCGCCCTCTGGGGGCTATATGCACTCCAACCCCAATTCTCCAGTGTATGTACCGAGCTCGCGGGTGGGACCCATGATACCCAGCCTTCCTTATTTGCAAGCCAGTGGGTCGTCTCAGCCCAGCCATGCGGTCACCAGCCACTCAGTCTGGTCGCAGTCTACTCCGGAGAGTCCCTCCTACAGCACCGGGAGTCCTCATACCTCCAACCGTTTCCACTACCCTCCAAGCCCGCCAATTAACAACGGGGTTCCCAGGGATAACGGCTACAGTAACCCGCTGAATATGGGCAGTCGAGACCAGTACGGTCTCTCACGCCCCCTCAGTGGATCCTACACCAGCCCCTACTCCCAGTATGTTGGACCGCAGCTATCCCAGTTGTCCTCGCCTTGGCCCGGAGGACCGTTTGATAACACCATGCTGCACACTTTGCAAAGCAGAGGTGCGCCCTTGACGATTCGAGGACCTAACGGAGGTAGGCCTTCTATTCAAAATATTATCGATGAAAGATGATTAATGATATGGACTTCAATGTGACAACTTTATTTTATCCATTGAATAACTGTTGGTTACCAACGTTTTACGCATGTAAAATAATTCAAATAACCATTTAAAAGCAACGAGAGCTTGGGTGTAGCAATATGATGATCATTTACGATCACAACAGTTTAGTAGACCGAATAAGTTCACATTCAAGTGAGTTAAAGAGATTGTTATCACAGATGAAATAAGTCTAAATTGTTATAGCAATGGTAAAGAACGTTAAATTGCTTCCTATTAAGAATATACAATTAAGTAGGTTAGTTATTATAACTAAGCTATTATCAATTCATTTGTGGCATGAATTGAAGATTAAGCATATCCCTGATATCGAAACTTTTATAAATCGACTTCTAGGCATATCCTTTTTTGACATTTTCATTGGTGTAAATAAAATAAATACATTTTAGATTACATCCTCCGACTGCGCATAAACTAGTAGGCTATCGAAACATTTGGAGTTTATAAAAGTAACCCAATACGTCAAACATAAATAGCTAAAATAGAGACAAAAGAGCAGTCTCCTTGTGTATTGAATGTATAGGCCTAATATCACATTCATAGGCCTAGACTAGACCTCATTTGGAAAATAATGCTGAACTATCATCAAAGGATCCAACAAATTTACAACAGACAATTACATATTTTAAGGTATAGACATGTGCTCAATTAAGCCTACGAAAAATCACGGCTCCTTTATGACCAAGCGCCTCTCTGAAGTGTCATGTAAGTGATTGGTGTTTTGCCTGTCTGTTTTCCCGCAGATATTCTCGACGACCTGGGAGAGAGCAGGGAATGTGTCAACTGCGGCTCCATCTCCACGCCGCTCTGGAGACGCGATGGCACGGGCCACTTTCTCTGCAACGCCTGCGGCCTGTACAGCAAAATGAATGGACTCAGCCGGCCATTAATTAAACCACAGAAGCGGATGGTAAGCAACACATGCTCAGGGACTACTTAGTCACTACATTTCCTGTCTATTTATTTAAAACAATGGCTTAAGGTTATCGCCTAAGATCCCTATATCTCTCTAAATAATGGGGATTTTATTTGACCAACAATTCACAAAAATGGAAGACCATTTTATTGTTCGGCCAGCATTTATATATTAACAAGATAATTCTGGCTGTCATATAGGTAATTTAATCAGGGTCAACAAATTAAATTACATATATGACAGACATAATGATTTTGTTAATATATTAATGAAATATGAAAAAGAAAATGTTCAGACACATTTCCCTAGCGCCATCACGCAGTTATTAGGCTATGCACACTAACAAACGAGTGATGCCTTGATTCCACAAACTCTCTGCCAATGAAATTCACGTAAATAAGTATGTTACTGTAAATAGATGACATGAATACGACCAATATTATTGTTAGGATATTAGTGCAGATAACATAAATATAGTCATAAGAGAGGAGAATCCGTGCTCTTAAAATACAGTGATTCATTATAAGGGATTGGATCACAGTCAAAGATTCCATTAGTCACGTAGCCTAGTCTCGACCTGAGACATCTCTGCATCTCATTTTTATAGCTCACCGTTGCTTAATCATAGCTTTTAATCTTTATGTACCAGTGTGTTTATTGTTGTTTATGTATTGCCTTTCCCAGTCATCATCCCGGCGAATCGGCCTCTCCTGTGCCAACTGTCAGACGAGCACAACCACCTTATGGCGCAGAAACGCAGAGGGAGAACCGGTGTGCAACGCATGTGGGCTCTACACAAAATTACACGGAGTAAGACACAATCTTCATGTCACAAGTTGGCACTGATTTTTAAATGTAATGTTCTACAACTAGCAGGCCGTATTGTAACTAGCACCGTAAATTGCCGTGCGTAATTGTTCACTGAATATCGAGAGCAAAATTAAAGCACAATCCGTTTATTCAGTGTGTTCAATTAATTATAATAGTTGTTAATGAAGTGTTTACAAATTAGTTTTATTTTTGGTCGACATTGACAAAACGTTTAGCAAATTAACAAGACAGAGAACGCCGCCCAACAATTTCATGACTAAGATTAATGTATTCTTTATTTTTGCAGGTACCTCGGCCCCTCGCCATGAAGAAAGAGGGAATTCAGACGAGGAAAAGAAAACCTAAAACTTTGAACAAAACCAAGGGATCCTCAGGTAAGCAACCTCTATTTTAACCTCATGACACACAGTCTTTCTCTCGCTCTCATTGAAAGGCTTCGCTGTTAAGTTCCTCTTTATAATGAATTATAATTTTACCACAGGGAATAGTAATTCAGTCGCCATGACTCCGACGTCCACGTCTTCTTCCAACTCTGAAGACTCGAAGAACAGCTCTCCGAACACGCAGGTGCCAGGGGTAAGAAGATGATTTCGCCTATTCGATTTGAAAAATAATATTCAGGTGTGGGATAGGCGGGCCCGGTATATTGTACAAACGGACTCGTTTTAAGGTAACGTTGTCCCATGCAGGCCAACTGACACCTGTCTTGTGTAATAAATTGTGTAAGGAAATTCTTCAGCCAATTCTCAGTTAGCGTCAAATATAGGTTCACGGTTTTGGTCGAGACCCACGTTGCCTTTCAAACGAAAACATATCTAAAACGTTGTTGTAGAGACTTCATCGTTTTATTTATTGCACTCATTTATTATTTTGATTGGATATTGTTAACAATTATAAACTGGTTGGTTCAATTCCTGAATGCTGATTGGCTGACAGCCGTGGTATAGCAGACCATATACCGCGGGTATGACAAACATGTATTTTTACTGCTCTAATTACATTGGTAACCAGTTTATAACCCTGGGGTTTGTGGTATATGGCCAATATAACACGGCTAAGGGCTGTGTCCAGGCACTCTGCGTTGTGTAGTGCATAAGAACAGCCCTTAGCCATGGTATATTCGCCATATACCACACTCCCTCCGGCCTTATTGCTTAAATATAGGACATATAGGCAGGCTAATAATAAACCTTTATCTGATATGTTCGTAATAGCAATAATATTGGACTCATAGTATTGGATTCATGCGTATTGACTCATACAATATGTGGGGTGTAATCTACTGTATATAGTGTCATCAGAGATATTTAAAGGCCTCTACTAGGTTCTGGGAGGTGGTCTACATTTTTCAAAGATGATGCTCTTCGGAATTGTGTTGTAAAACATTGTAGTCTCTGATTTATTCCAAATAAGATACTATTATAGGCTTACTTCCAACAAGTACATTTAATTAATTATATGTGTCTGTTATATCACTTGACACATGCTATATAATAATGAGAACATCCACCGCATACAGTATATCCACTGTATATATATCCATCTTAGCAGTAACAGATGAAGCTTTATCGTTGATAAGCCCTGGCTGTGACTATAGAAAACCTTTGGATAATAGTAATTTCTCCTGAATCTGACTAACATCTCTCTGTCCTATTCCAGGTTCAGTCCTCTGTACTGAGTGGCCCAGTGGAGGGCTCAGCTGGCTCTGGTGGCTCTGCCGTGGTCAAGTACCCAGGCCAGGACGGCCTCTACACCCGTGTGGGCCTCACCCAGTCTGCAGACGTAGCCGGCTCTGTCAGAGGGGAGCCCTGGTGTCCTATGGCCCTGGCCTGAGTCACCGAGCTGGGGGACGGAACCCACCGCACTAGCCTCTCTCTCTCTCTCTGGATGTCCTGCTGCTGAGTGGTGGAAGTATTCAGTGCCTCGATGGCTCTGGGCCTGTTTCCTACTTCCCAGCTAACAACTGTTGGACAGAGACAGCCTTTTTGCCCCTTCACACCCCTGCAAGTTTGAAATGTCTGTGGAATATTTGGGATTGATTTCCAGAATGATATGGGAAAACCTTAGTGCCTTAACTCAAAGGGAAATAAGTGAGAGGTGATGCCTTCTTGTTAATCTGCAGTTGAAATGCTTTCTGGACCGACCTGCTGTGTGTGTACTCAATATCTCTCTCTCTCAGATATGGAGGTGGATCAAATGTTCTTTGTTGTTTGAAATGAAGAAACTTGTACATAATGCTATGGATTCCCCCACTCAAGACAAAAGCGGTTAATTGGATATTAGTGCTTGATAAAAGCACTATCCATACAAAGGACATTTTTATGATATATTTTTTTGCAACTGGAATCAAGCTATCAAGTTACCAAGACAACCTTCCTGAATCAAGATAAAGTATTTATTAATCTTCCATTGTTGAAAACATGAGTATGATTGTTAAATAAAGATATGGACATAGAGTAGAACTGAAAGAAAAACATTTCTTATGTCTTCATTTTAAATATGATTGTTCATTTCTTTCTCTCTTGTTGAGTTAGTAGTTGTTAGTTATTGCAAATATGTCTTTCCACTGATAGCTCTTACTGTAGGCCTATCTGACTGAAACTCTTATGGTTTTAAACAGGGTATCAAAGACTGTGACATCCTATGTCAGTCAATTTTTGTTTTTAATTATTTACTCAATTCTTAAATAATCAAATCCTACAGATGAAATTAAAATACTGTTAATTTATGGTACTATTTTGGAAGAAATTGGTAGAAGCTGTTTTTTCTAAGGTGAGGATAAAAAATGTTTAGGACATTTTCGCAAACTTTTTGACACATGTACAACAGCTAGCTAAGTACTGTTTGAACAAATGGCACCCACAATCATTTTATAGATGCATATTTTTGTTACAATACTAAACTGTAAAAGAGGACTGCTGCAATATCTTCTGTCTGCAACAAAGACTACCTAACTGATATAAACTGTATACATTTACGGTTGCATACATGCATGTGATTTTCATGATAAAATTTGACAGAAATAAAATGAAAAGGCTAAATGGCATTGAGGTCAACATAGATTAATTTAATGTCACTACATGGAGAAATAGAGGTGGAATTAATAAATTGCCCCTGATAAGTTTTCAGTTGATAAAAGAGGAATGGCTGTTCTTACAGATGTAGGATCTTAATTTGAGCCAGTTTGCTACAGCAGGAAAGTAATCTTGCAGCAACTGGAAATGTGAATTATTATGTGGATTATAATGAATGGACATTTTTGTAGGGGTTGATACATTTTTCGTTAGGGAAAATCATTTCTGAAATGTAAAAGTGGAAATTACAAACTTTAGAAGACTTTTTAAAACTCAAATACACTACAAGTTTGCATTTCCTGCTTTGCAGAAAATTCTCAGCAACAATAGAGTGATCCAATGAAGATCCTACATCTGTACAACCTGTTGTAGACGATGTCATAAAACAACATTTGTCAATGAGAGGAATGTCACACATTGACTCCATGGTGAGGAAACTGTAGTTTGAGATGCATTGGAGCTGTATGGAGAATAATCTGAACAGAGTGAAGTATGCCATTTATGATTCAGTGATGTGAAAAAAACATGTTATATATGTAGCTTGAAAACAACCTTTCACAGCTTTCAAGACCTTATATGACAAATCACTGTTGATTTTGGTCTGATACAATTTGCCCTTGTATTTGAACTCAAAAAGTCTACAGTACATTTTCCTGCCTTTCAACGTTCTAAGTAGAATTATGACTTTCCCATTCATTACACAGAACATACTGTACGTGTCCCTCTCCTCCAGTAGGGGTGTGAACGGCGTCTCGTTTGACAGAACTCTAAGTAGAATTATGATTTTCCCATTCATTACACAGAACATACTGTACGTGTCCCTCTCCTCCAGTAGGGGTGTGAACGGCGTCTCGTTTGACAGAACTCTAAGTAGATCCATTTTGAGGCCAGAAAAATTCCTCTAGCTCCCCGGGAAATGTCAATTTCAGTGGAATGAATCTGATGAGTTAGTAGGTTATTGTGAAACTGCCGTTTAAACTGCATTTCAGTTTCACCATCAGGGTTCTTCAGCTGAATCAGTTTTATTTTCTGAACATATTTATTTTTTTGAAATATCAAGTTTATTAATAGCATTGTTTTCCCCTACTTTTTGTTTGGATATTTGTATTTCTTTGGTTGGTTGTTTTATTCCTGATATAGTTTTTAATGATCTTATTTAAATCTCTGAAACAAATTCTTCTGATGATATCAATGTGGATTTGGAATAATTGCTCCTGTCTTAGAATATTTGAAGGAAATCAACACACTGTGGTTGTCATTGTTGGTAGTGTATACTGTGCCAAGGTTTGCAGCAAATATAATTTTAAGGGTTTGAGTGCCATCTTCATGTGCTGTAAAGGTACATATAAACATTTTGAAGTTTTAAAGAGAAATATGTCATGAGAAGCTGTTGGAAAGACAGTAGTAATGGATCCCTGAGTGATTTGTATCTCCAGACAGTTTTTCTAGTTGTTTTCTCATTCTGTATTAAAGTTAGCCATTTCTCTTACACACAACAACAGTTTATTATGCCTTTTCCTTTATATGCACCCACTACAATGGTTTCACCAGTATCTTCAATGTGTGTTTAAACCAAGCGTATCCTTTCCACCTGCACAGAGTACCTGTCACCGTGTGAAGGATATTTAAGTGAATATAGCTTGGAAAAGATACCGTTGGTAGACAACAACATTTTAGAGATGGCTAGATTTATCCCTGAGCTTTAGGTTATCTGTCTGCACTTTGACATGTTGATGTTGGAGAGTTTATGAGTGTCAGTGTAGCTGTGTTCCTACTGCGCTGTACTGCACATCAACCAGGTACAGCGTTTGGGGATCAATGTTGTTGATTATCAACATTGCCATTTCAATTTTATTACAAGAAAATATCCATTGGTTTGACCTACGTGTCCCCTTGCATGATACTCGTTTGAGCAGACCAGTGTAGATTTAAAACAATTCTAATCCATTATTTTGATTATGTCACCAAGTTTACACAGCTTGTATTTTATACCCAAGGAGTTGGCGTGTCTGCAGGCTTCATTTGCCCCCAGTCTTGGTTTAAAGTGCTGTTGTTAAGCATCATTCATGTTAACAGAGACGACCTCACACAAACATTATTAAGATAGGCTCTGCTGCAACCGAGACGAATTACAAACCTTCCTTCAGATATGAAAATCAAACCTAGAGTGAAACCTAAAATAAGAACCAAAATATGTATAGGTCTATCAATTTATGAAGTGGTTCCAGGCTGGTAATGTCTTCAAGGTATCCATGATACTTTGAGGGAGAATTCACAACACATTACATCACTGAGGTCCTCCTCCCATTCGTTACTCGTGCCTGAATTCATGTGCAAAATAATAATAAATAATGGGGCTTATATTTGTTCTGTTTCACACATGTACAAGTATGCATTATACACGTGTGAATTAGAAATGTTTTTTTTTGTTGCATATCACAACTCTCCCTGAGACACCCTCAGAGAGTGGGGTCACTGCTAGGGTCACCCATTATCAGCAGCGACCACGGAGCAATTATGGTTAAGAGCTTTGCTAAAGGACACAACAGATTTTTCACCTCATCCGGCTCTGAGATTCAAACTAGCGACCTTTCGGTTACTGGCCCACCACTCTTACCGCAAAGCTAAGGTTGGGTGGGTGTCATATGCATGACAACATTCACTCTACGTTATTTCACCATAAATGATCTGTAGCTGAGAAGATCAGTAGTAAAAACTGACAAGTGATACAAAGCAAGGCCTCACACTTATTTTAGGAGTTTGGTGAATGGTGCAATAGGCTGATGTATTTGTCACTTAGCAGATACTATGGAGTAACATAGATAAGGTTATGTTGAATGTGCTATTCTAAATGGACAGAAGGAGAGAGAGATACATAAAGGCAAAGAGAGGCAGAGAGAGGCAGAGAGAGGCAGAGAGAGGCAAGAGAGAGATACATAAAGGCAGAGAGAGGCAGAGAGAGGCAGAGAGAGAGATACATAAAGGTACAGAGAGGCAGAGAGAGGCAGAGAGAGGCAAGAGAGAGGCAGAGAGAGGCAAGAGAGAGGCAGAGAGAGGCAAGAGAGCGACACAGACAAACTGCGACTGACGCCTAAAACTGCTTTATTTAGACAGTGAGTAAGAGAGAGGGTGTCACTCTCGGGGGCAGCGCTGCTGAGTTGAAAGTCCTTTGGCGGGAGGGCTGGGGCCAAGGTAAACAGTCAGCAGCACAGCAGAGTAGAGCTACATTGGGACATAGAGGCTGCATGCCTGGGTAATCGTCATTAGGCCACACCGTAGCAAACTGTTTTCAATGGAACACTAAAACAAGCAGTAAATCCAGGCAATTCGTTCCTGTCTTAGTCCGTTTTCTTCCATTTGGTGCCTAATAAATATGACCCCAGCCAGGCCCCAGCCTATGGGGCTGTTTGGGCAGGACTAGGACAGCACAGTGACTCCCCCAGGAGTTGCTGGTCGATTTTTCCACAGACAGGGTTTTCAAAGGGGAGCTCCCTCCGCTTGGCTCTGCCCTGCCCTGGCTTGGCCTGCATGGCCCTGTCTGACTCCGGAAGAGATGGGATCTCTGACTCAGCCCTTTTGGGTTTCCTCAACAGACCCACCGAGAGAGAAAGAGATAGAGAGAGAGAGAGACTGAGAGAATTGAATTGAGAGGACAGAGAATTTAATTTTGAGAGAGAGAAAGACTGAGAGGAGAGAGATAGAGAGATTTGAATTGAGAGAGAGAGATAATTGAATTGAGAGAGAGAGAGAGAGAGAGAATATATAATTAAATAGAGAGAAGAGAGAGAGAGAGAGAGAGAGAGAGAGAGAGAGAGAGAGAGAGAGAGAGAGAATTTAATTGAGAGCGAGAAAGACAGATTTGAATTGAGAGAGAGAAAGGCAAAGAGAGAGAGATAATTGAATTGAGAGAAAGAGAAAAGACAGAGAGAAAATAGACAGAGAGATAATTGAATTGAGAGAGATAAATAAAGACAGAGAGAGAGAATTTAGAAAGAGACAGATAGAGAGAGAGATAGAGAGAGAGAGATTTAATTGAGAGAGAGAAAGACTGAGAAAATTGAATTGAGAGAGAGGACAGAGAATTGAATTGAGAGAGAGAGAAAGACAGAGAGGAGAGAGATACAGAGAGAGATTTAATTGAGAGAGAGAAAGACTGAGATTTGAATTGAGAGAGAGATATATAATTGAATTGAGAGGAAGAAAGACAGAGAGAGAGAATTGAATTGAGAGAAAGAGAAAAGAGAGAGAAAAGAGACAAATAGAGATAATTGAATTGAGAGAGAGAAATAAAGACAGAGAGAGAGAATTGAGAGAGAGAGTGACAGAGAGAGAGTGAGAGAATTTAATTAAATAGAGAGAGAGAGAGAGAGATAATTTAATTGAGAGAGAAAGACTGAGAGAATTGAATTGAGAGAGGACAGAGAATTGAGAGCGAGATAATTCAATTGAGAGAGAAAGACAATGAGAGAGCGATAATTGAATTGAGAGAAATTGAAAAGACAGAGAGAAAATAGACAAAGAGAGATAATTGAATTGAGAGAGAGCAATAAAGACGGAGAGAGAGAATTTAATTGATAGCGAGAAAGACAGAGATTTGAATTGAGAGAGATAAAGACAGAGAGAGAGAGAGAGAATTTAATTAAATAGAGAGAGAGAGAGAGAGAGAGAGAGAGAGAGAGAGAGAGAGAGAGAGAGAGAGAGAGAGAGAGAGAGAGAGAGAGCAACCGAGGGGCATAGTTTGAAATGATTAAAAACTTATTCTGCCTAGTGGTGTTTTGCTGAGTGTTTGATACTTCTCATACTCAATGTCATAGCCTTCTTCACTCTCAAGGTAATTGGATCTTTTCACAGCTGTTTCAGTGGTGGGAATAACAGTAATAATACAAACAAACCACATAAAACAATCCATCAGCAGTCACCAGTCATACATTCTTACTGACTTACTCACAGGAAGCTGGGACTACACATCAAAGCCTACTAGATGGTCTGAAGTCCTTAGTATAAAGTTCTTCATAAACAATGATTATTCATCATCAAATAATTTCACTTGATATTGGAGAAATGCTCCCATTGCATATGGATGATGATAAGTCACGAGATTCACTCTAATTCAAATTCTCTTACCATAGGGATTCTTTATCATATAATTCTTTGATCGAGATAGCTATACACTATTACAGAGTGTGAGTTGAGTGAAGCTTTTTACTTGACTATAACAGTTTGTTGACAATGACAGGAGAAGCATGAATAACAGAGCGAGGAAAGACGTCAGCCCGCCTTCCTCGTCAGCGACCCTAGCCCGCCTTCCTCGCCAGCGACCCTAGCCCGCCTTCCTCGCCAGCGACCCTAGCCCACCTTCCTCACCAGCGACCCTAGCCCGCCTGATAGTGTTTTCTCTTTTCTGTCTTTCTGTTTTTTGTTTGTTCATTCTTTTACTGTGAGGAATGCGAGGAAGTAGTAGGAACCAGTCGTTATGGGAGGAGATGTACTCGGAGGCTGAGAACGGAGGAAGGGCAAGAGAACAAGCCCTTTCTGCCAGGAGAGAGGAAGAGTGAGAATCAGTCATAACTGACAACGGTGACCCCCCTGACCCTGCATGGAAGGATAGGTGGGAGTGACTCAGACTTCCATGAGTCTAACAACGCTGTAGTTCTAAAACAGTTGCTTACATATAACATGCTCAAATTTATGCAGTAATTACAAATACAGTGCATTTAGAAAGTATTCAGACCCATTGACATTTTGCACATTTTGTTACGTTACAGCCTTATTCTACAATGGATTAAATCGTTTCCCGCCTCATCAATCATAAGGACAAAGCAAAAACAGTTGTAATTTTTTTTTTGCTAATGTAGAAAAAAAGAAAACGGAAATATCACATTGCATAAATATTCAGACCCTTTACTCAGTACTTTGTTGAAGCACTTTTGGCTGCGATTAAAGCCTTGAGCCTTCTTGGGTATGATAATACAAGCTTGGCACACCTGTATTTGGGGAGTTTCGACCATTCTTCTCTGCAGAACCTCTGTAACGGTTGTCTTCGTCGTCTGACGACAAATATGAAATATCGGACCAATGCGCAGCGTAGTATGTGTTCATGATGTTTTATTACTGAACACTGAAATACAAAAAGAACAAGTGAAAAAACCGAAACAGCTCCATCAGGTGCAAAACACACTAAACAGAAAATAATCACCCACAAAACACAGGTGGGAAAAGGCTACCTAAGTATGATTCTCAATCAGAGACAACAAACGACACCTGCCTCTGATTGAGAACCATACTAGACCAAACACATAGAAAAAAGAACATAGACTACTGACCCCAACTCACGCCCTGACCAACCTAAAAACAAAGACATAACAAAGGAACTAAGGTCAGAACGTGACATCCTCTTGAGCTCTGTCAGGTTGAATGGGGAGCATCGCTGCAGAGCTATTTCCATGTCTCTCCAGAGATGTTCGATTGGGTTCAAGTCCAGGCTCTGGCTGGGCCGCTCAATGACATTCAGAGACTTGCCAAAAACACTCCTGTTTTGTCTTGGCTGTGTGCTTAGGGTCATTGTCCTGTTGGAAGGTGAGCCTTCACCCCAGGTCCTGAGCGTTCTGGAGCAAGTTTTCATCAAGGATCTCTCTGTACTTTGCTAAGTTCATCTTTCCCTTGATCCTGACAAGTCTCCCAGTCCCTGCCGCTGAAAAACATCCCCACAATATGATGCTGCCACCACCATGCTTCACTGTAGGGGTGGTGCCAGGTTTCCTCCAGACGCGACACTTGGCATTCAGGCCAAAGAGTTCAATCTTGGTTTCATCAGACCGGAGAATCTTGTTTCTCATGTTCTGAGAGAGTGACTATCGGGTTCTTGATCATCTCCCTGACCAAGGTACTTCTCCACCGATTGCTCAGTTTGGCCGTGCGGCCATCTCTAAGAAAAGTTTTGGTGGTTCCAAACTTCTTCCATTTAAGAAGGATGGAGACCACAGTGTTCTTGGGGACCTTCAATTCTGCAGATATTTTTTGGTACCCTTCCCCAGATCTGTGCCTCAACACAATCCTGTCTCGGAGCTCTACGCACAATTCCTTCGTCCTCATGGCTTGGTTTTTGCTCTGACATGCACTGTCAACTGTGGGACTTTACATAGACAGGTGTGTGCCTTTCCAAATCACGTCCAATCAAAAATAAAATAAAACAGCACGTACACATATTTAGCAGATGTTATTGCAGGTGTAGCGAAATGCTTGTGTTCCTAGCTCCAACAGTGCAGTAATATCTAACAATTCACACAAATCTAAAAGTAAAATAATGGAACTAAGAAGTATATAAATATTAGCAGGAGTAATTTCTGAGTGGCATTGACTAAAATACAGTAGAATACAGTATATACATATGAAATGAGTAAAACAGTATGTAAACATTATTAAAGTGACCAATGTTCCATGTCTATTTACATAGGGCAGCAGCCTCCAAGGTGCAGTTGTGAGTCACCAGGTGGTACCCGGCTAGTGATGGCTATTTAACAGTCTGATGGCCTTGAGAAAGAAGCTGTTTTTCAGTCTCTTGGTCCCAGCTTTGATGAACCTGTACTGACCTCGCCTTCTGGGTGATAGCGGGGTGAACAGGCCGTGGCTTGTGTGGTTGTTGTCCTTGATGATATTTTGGCCTTCCTGTGACACCGGGTGCTGTAAGTGTCTTAGAGGGCAGGCAGTGTGCCCCCGGTGATGCGCTGGACAGACAGCACCACCCTCTGGAGAGCCCTGCGGTTGTGGGCGGTGAAGTTGGCGTACCAGGGGGTGATACAGCCCGACAAGATGCTCTCAATTGTACATCTGTGAAAGTTTGTGAGGGTCTTCGGAGCCAAGACAAATTTCTTCAGCCTCCTGAGGTTGAAGAGGTGCGGTTGCGCCTTCTTCACCACACAGTCTGTGTGGGTGGACCATTCCAGATTGTCAGTGATGTGTACGTCGAGGAACTTTAAGCTTTTCACCTTCTCCACTGCAGCCCCGTTGATGTGAATAGGGGAGTGCTCTCTGTTATCTCCTGAAGTCCTCGATCAGCTACTGCATTTTGTTGACCTTGAGGGAGAGGTTATTTTCCTGGCACTGCTCCAACAAGGCCCTCACCTCCTCCCTGTAGGCTGTCTCGTCATTGTTGTAATCAGGCCTATTATTGTTTTGTCGTCATGCGTGGCCATGCAGTCATGGGTGAGTGCAGGAGGGAGCTGAGCAGGCACCCTTGTGGAGCCCCTGTGTTGAGGATCAGCGTAGTGGAGGTGTTGTTTCCTACCTTCACCACCTGGGGCTGGCCTGTAAGGAAGTCCAGGACACAGTTGCACAGGGCGGAGCTCAGACCCAGGGCCCCGAGCTTAATTGTTGTGACTTTACTTTCATTAATCTGATGACTGTTATTTATCTAATCAACTAACTATGTCTAATTGTTACCTGAATAAATTAATCATGTCACAATTAACTCATTAGGAATTTGGGGCACCACGAGTTACCATCTCCCAAATTAAACTCTAAAGGTCTTTGACTATTTTATGGATGTGATCGGTAATGTATTATCATATCGTCATTCTGAACAGTCGTAACCTCCTTGGATCTGTGAAAACCCCAGCCTTACTTATGATTCAGTACTATACAAATTGGTTTAATTATTTATTTAGTAGCTAACTAAATTATATCACAGAATAAACATACACACGTAATACATTAGGAAAAGGTCCCTAGCGGACTGACAAAATATGGTGGCTTTTTACACAACGACATTGAGAGGTAGAGAGAGAGAAAGAGAGAAAGAGACACTCATCATTGATACATTTTAGAAACTATTCTCACAGTAATCATATACTTTACACACAAACACCCGCATGTTTGAAGTAAGAAATAATGAATGTATGTAAGTGTGAATGCCTTCGTTCGCGGGTTTATCTCTGTCGGAACCAGCGGCACACTTGTAAGGCTCTGATTGTCCGAAAGGGTCCGAACCGTCTCTTCTACTGTTGTTCACTCTGGACGATGCTCCTTTGAAGATAGGCTAGCCAGCTGTGTCGATGGTACCCATTGGGTGACGAGAGTAGCATACTACAGTGATTTGAGAAGAGTAGTACAGTGGTCCCACATACATTTGCTTTTCTAGATACTTTTCTGAAGACAGCTAATCAGCTATACCAGTGATTGTCTGAGAGTTGAGCTTCTCGCCTCTTCCTCGTGTTGATATTTAGAGCTCAAACCAATTTAGACATGGGCTGCAGCTACCTGTCTGGTTCCTGGTGAGTTTATTTTTTTCACCTCGTGTTGATGTTCAAAGTTCCAACCATTACAAACGTGTAGCTACCGGGTCACGCTTTTCTGGTCTAAATGTTAATTTCTTTACCAATCCCTTTATGCACTCTGGTCGAAGGGGACAGTTCCGTCAGGCTGACACGCACTCTGACCTCACTCGGGGCATGGCTACTTACTATGCAAAGTTTATAGGAGACAATTATCTCTTATGGCTCCTAAAATCACATTCATATCTTAACAAGAATACTTTAATAATTTTTCATATTTCATATACCTCGTTAAGGATGGAGACTTCATACATGTAGTGTGTATTTTTCAAGTTACAGTTTTTCCTTTATAACATTTTTAATGACATCACAAAATAACGACCATATGACACGATTATTCTTTAGATCCCCTCTGACCATTCCCCACATTTTTAGGTTAGAAATACTGTTCCAGTATTCACTTTTTGAACGTGTTTCGGCGTAAAAGTCTGTTAACAAAGAACATTCCTTTGGTTAAACTGGAGGAGGAGAGAGAGTCTTCTCCTTTAATTTACAACAGGGCGTGAACTGTCAACCCGGCCTAGTTCCCTCCTCCCCCTCTCTGTGGGTGAAAGGGGATCTGGTTACTGAAATCCATTGCCAAGCTGATCTGACCCATTCGGATCCTCACAGGACATTCATGACATAATGATGAGCTTGGAGGATACTATGGTGTTGAAGGCTAATCTATAGTCAGTGAACAGCATTGTTGCATAGGTATTCCTCTTGTCCAGATGGGATAGGGCAGTGTGCAGTGCAATGGCGATTGCGTCGTCTGTGGATCTATTGGGGCGGTATGCAAACTGAAGTGGGTCCAGGGTGTCAGGTAATGTGGAGGTGATATGATCCTTAACTAGCCTCTCAAAGCACTTCATGATGACAGAAGTAAGTGCTATCGGGCGATAGTCATTTAGTTCAGTTACCTTTGCTTTCTTGGGTACAGGAAAAATGTTGGACATTTCGAAGCAAGTGGGGACAGCAGACCGGGATAGGGAGAGATTGAATATGTCTGTAAACACTCCAGCCAGCTGGTCTGCGCATGCTCTGAGGACGTGGCTAGGGATATCGTCTGGACAGACAGCCTTATGAGGGTTAACACGCTAAATGTCTTACTCGCGTAGACCACAGAGAACGAGAGCCCACAGTCCTTGGGAGCGGACAGTGTCGGTGGCACTGTGTTGTCCTCAAAGCGGACGAAGAAGGTGCTTAGCTTGTCCGGGAGCAAGACGTTTTTTTTTACCTGTGGTAAATTCAATTTACCACAGGTGGACTCCAATCAAGTTATAGAATCTCTAGGATGATCAATAGAAACAGGATGCACTTCAGCTCAGTTTCGAGTCTCATAGGAAAAGGTCTGAATACTTAAGTAAATAAGATATTTCTTTTTTTTATTTATTTCTAATACATTTGATAAAATGTCTATTAACCTGTTTTCCCTTTGTCGTTATGGGGTATTGTGTGTAGATTGATGAGGGAAAACATAATGAAATCTGTTTTAGAGTAAGGCTGTAATGTAACAAAATATGGAAAAAGGGAAGGGGTCTGAATACTTTACAAATGCACTGTATGAGCCAATATGACCACTATATACTGTATATGAGGGTTAGGCTTGGGGTTACGGTTGGCTCCACATACTGGCTCAACCCTAATCCTATTCTTAACCCTAACCTTTATGCTAGAATGGTATTCAAATATCCCTACAGCTGCAACGCTAACTGCAACCCTAACCCTTACCCTAGACTCATGTTACAGTGCTGGCTCAACCCAACCCTAAACCTAACCTAACCTCAACCCTAACCCTAACCTCAGACTCGTGCCGCAGTGCTGGCTCAACCCTAACCCTAACCTGCTCCTGAGTGGCGCAGTGGTCTAAGACACTGCATCTCAGTGCAAGAGTCATCACTGCAGTACCTCATTCGAATCCAGGCTGCATCACATCCGGCCATGATTGGGAGTCCCGTAGGGCGGTGCACAATTGGCCCAACGGCGTCCGGGTTTGGCCGGGGTAGGCCGTCATTGTAAATAAGAATTTGTTCTTAACTGACTTCCCTAGTTAAATAAAGGTTAAATAAAAAATAATAATAACCTCAACCCTAATCCTTACCCTAACCGTAGACTCATGTCGCAGTGCTGGCTCAACTCTAACCCCAATCCTTACACTAACTGTAGACACATGTCGCAGTGCTGGCTCAACTCTAACCCCAATCCTTACCATAACCCTAGACTCATGTCGCAGTGCTGGCTCAACTCTAACCCCAATCCTTACCCTAACCGTAGACTCATGTCGCAGTGCTGGCTCAACTCTAACCCCAATCCTTACCCTAACCGTAGACTCATGTGGCAGTGCTGGCTCAACTCTAAACCCAATCCTTACCCTAACCCTAGACTCATGTCGCAGTGCTGGCTCAACTCTAACCCTAATCCTTACCCTAACCGTAGACTCATGTCGCAGTGCTGGCTCAACTCTAACCCCAATCCTTACCCTAACCCTAGACTCATGTCGCAGTGCTGGCTCAACTCTAACCCCAATCCTTACCCTAACCCTAGACTCATGTCGCAGTGCTGGCTCAACTCTAACCCCAATCCTTACCCTAACCCTAGACTCATGTCGCAGTGCTGGCTCAACTCTAACCCCAATCCTTACCCTAACCGTAGACTCATGTCGCAGTGCTGGCTCAACTCTAACCCCAATCCTTACCCTAACCCTAGACTCATGTCGCAGTGCTGGCTCAACTCTAACCCCAATCCTTACCCTAACCCTAGACTCATGTCGCAGTGCTGGCTCAACTCTAACCCCAATCCTTACCTGAACCATAGACTCATGTCGCAGTGCTGGCTCAACTCTAACCCCAATCCTTACCCTAACCTTAGACTCATGTCGCAGTGCTGGCTCAGCTCTAACCCCAATCCTTACCCTAACCGTAGACTCATGTCGCAGTGCTGTCTCAACTCTAACCCCAATCCTTACCCTAACCGTAGACTCATGTCGCAGTGCTGGCTCAACTCTAACCCCAATCCTTACCCTAACCGTAGACTCATGTCGCAGTGCTGGCTCAGCTCTAACCCCAATCCTTACCCTAACCGTAGACTCATGTCGCAGTGCTGGCTCAACTCTAACCCCAATCCTTACCCTAACCCTAGACTCATGTCACAGTGCTGGCTCAACTCTAACCCCAATCCTTACCCTAACCGTAGACTCATGTCGCAGTGCTGGCTCAGCTCTAACCCCAATCCTTACACTAACTGTAGACTCATGTCGCAGTGCTGGCTCAGCTCTAACCCCAATCCTTACACTAACCGTAGACTAATGTCGCAGTGCTGGCTCAACTCTAACCCCAATCCTTACCCTAACCGTAGACTCATGTCGCAGTGCTGGCTCAGCTCTAACCCCAATCCTTACCCTAACCCTAGACTTATGTTGCAGTCCTGGCTCAGAACCAACCCTAATCTCAACCCTAACCCTGAAGTATAAATCAATTAGTAATCTCCTCTTTCAGTTATTCCAACTGTACCTGATTATTTTATCATAAATAACAGCTTTTGTGCTGATATAACACTGAAGGTTATAGCACCTAAATATAACATGCTTTATTATTGTGTACTAGGTGCAGCACAGTAGATTAGAAGGTATTCATTTTGACTATCCCTTGCTGCCTGTTCTGTTTGAGAACTCTGATCACAACAATAGAACTAAAGATTAACTCCTACTTCTAGCAGAGAAGAGATTGGTCATGCTTACCAAGTGTTTGTCCAACTCCAACCCTTTTGTTCTCTCACCAGGTACCCAAAGAAACGTGTCAATACTGATCTGGCATTGCACAGTTAACCACATCAGGTCATTGTGAAGGGGACTTTACTTTCTGGACACAACACATGTTTTTAAATGTAATGAATATGTGATTCAGCTTTCCCAACTACTTCTAATAAACATTACGTTAAAAAAAAAAAAATTCAGCATGGGCAGAATAGGAACCTACCGTTATTTAATTCGCATGTAAAGGGTTGTCCTTCTATCCTGACATTTGACCCAGAAGCACAGAGGAATACATATCTTGCTGTCCACTGATGCTGCTTCCAAACCAGATCAATTATTGAGCTTAACAGTGATTAATATGTGGTTTACAAAAGGAGTGGAAGGGTTCTCCTGCCTCAAAATTGACAAAAGACTGACAAAATGTGACTGTCAAATGATAATTTATTCCCCCACAACAAAGAAAGTTTAGTCTATCGTTCCTAATGGAAAAGTCACTACTAATGGCTCAAGCTCTCTGACTGAGACTGTTCTCTTCCCTGTCTCAATAAACAACCTAGCTAGTACTCTGAAACCTATCCCTTAAATCATGTAACTCATTTAAGTATTTTCTGTCCCGGGCTATCCAAGAGAAGGCATAATACAAGATTCTTGTGAGTTCAGAGTCGGGTCACAGCTATCTCTCCTCTCTCACTAGCTCAACAGTCAGCCTGGCGTCCAAAGGGGTTTAGAATTAAGTTCAACGCTGTGTGTATGGGAAACCCAGCTCGCAGCCAAATGCAATACTTCCCCAAGTATTTCTGTCAAAGCCCAGGCCTTTTAAAAACAATATGTAATCGTAGCGGAGGCATTTTAATCAATTAGCTACGTGTCAACAACATGCCTGTCATTCTTTTAATGGGGGAGACTAATTCTAGTGTGGTGACGAGTGAGCAGTTGGCAATCATACTCTTGAGGTCATTTATGGTGAGCTCCAAAAGTATTGGGACAGTGACAATTCTTTTGCCTCAGTAACTTTCTCACTCATCATTATTCACGATTCATTGAGGATTATCTGTAATCATGGTAACATCCACATTAATGTAGAAGTGTTTAGAAACATTCTATTCTTATTTACAATAAAAGTGACTCCAAAATGACACAACACATTATTTACCATTCATTTCTATTGGGCACAAAATAATCTAAAACACAACCAAAACAAACAGCAAATGCATCCAACAAGTTTGTAGAGGCAGAAACTTGATGTAGTCATTGCGTGCTATGAATATGAGACTAAATACTTTACTTCTTACTACTTTAATACACAAGTGAATTTCTCCTAATACTTTTGGTCCCCTAAACTGGGGGGACTATGTACAAAAGGTGTTGTAATTTCTAAACGCTCCACCCGATATGGATGAAAATACCCTCAAATTAAAGCAGACAGTCTGCACTTTAACCTCATAGTCACTGTATCATTTCAAATCCAAAGTGCTGGAGAACAGAGCCAAAACAACAACAAAATGGTTACTGTCCCAATATGTTGGAGCTCACCGTATATAGGCCTACAAGAATGTATAACTCTTTACATAAACAATATTATGTTGACATGTATTCTTAGACCGTTATAACCGTTAAGTTGTCTAAGATATTACTATAAAATGTTCATCTCTTTCAACCTGCCCACTGTTCCACACTTCTTAAAGGCATCTTATCTCAACAAGGTCCTACCAGCAGCAGTGCAAACACACCATCCGGTGAGAGACAGATAGAGAACAATGTGAGGAGGATAAGTAAGGATGGTCAACCCATTCCCACGTCTTCACAGTGTGTGTATGTACGTGCGCATCCGTGCCTGCATTCACGTGTGTATGTGTCCATAATGTGCATGTGTGTGTGTTTAACCTCATATGAAGTGGGTGAAAAACACGTCCCTCTTCCTGGCTGGTATCAGTCCTCTGGCTCCATGTCTCAGTCTGTAGATATTCTGTGTGGAGTCACAGCCCTAGCCACTCAGGTCAAGTACAGGCTACGTAGTCTAGTGGGATACCAGACCCTCCTTCCTGCTATTAAGCCAATACAGGGCCAGGCTCTCTCCCTCTTTTGCTCTAAACATCATTTGGCTCACTGAAGGCTTGAAACGCTATAAATTTTAATTTGAAGTTCCAGATAGCTGTAGGATGTTGTTGGGGCTCTGAGAGGAGAGAGGAATCTCTGGGCTGCCCAGGACCTGAGAGGAGAATCAGAGAAGAACCCCACGGCCCAGGACCTGAGAGGTGAATCAGAGAAGAACCCCACTGCCCAGGACCTGAGAGGAGAGAGGAATCTCTGGGCTGCCCAGGACCTGAGAGGTGAACCAGAGAAGAACCCCGCTGCCCAGGACCTGAGAGGTGAAACAGAGAAGAACCCCACTGCCCAGGACCTGAGAGGTGAATCAGAGAAGAACCCCGCTGCCCAGGGCCTGAGAGGTGAATCAGAGAAGAACCCCACTGCCCAGGACCTGAGAGGAGAGAGGAATCTCTGGGCTGCCCAGGGCCTGAGAGGTGAATCAGAGAAGAACCCCGCTGCCCAGGACCTGAGAGGTGAACCAGAGAAGAACCCCACTGCCCAGGACCTGAGAGGAGAGAGGAATCTCTGGGCTGCCCAGGACCTGAGAGGTGAACCAGAGAAGAACCCCGCTGCCCAGGACCTGAGAGGTGAACCAGAGAAGAACCCCGCTGCCCAGGGCCTGAGAGGTGAATCAGAGAAGAACCCCGCTGCCCAGGGCCTGAGAGGTGAATCAGAGAAGAACCCCGCTGCCCAGGGCCTGAGAGGTGAATCAGAGAAGAACCCCGCTGCCCAGGGCCTGAGAGGTGAATCAGAGAAGAACCCCGCTGCCCAGGACCTGAGAGGTGAACCAGAGAAATAGAATGACTAAATCTGACATTCAAATGAACACTCTGTTAATTCTCTTTCAATGATGTCAAGGAGCAGTGCCTACTCTGGCAGAAGAGCTCACAACTCAACCCCTCCCTTGAACCCTGGAAAGACTGACCAGCGCAGACCCTTTGGCTGGGCCTGCCAATTAATTATATAGTGACTTTAAAGCTTCCTGTTTTTCTCTCTTCAATTAAGCCAATCTGCCACAATGCTGGAAACAGAGGAAATACCCTTAAAATAGTCTCTAATTTCAGCACGTTCAATTATTTTGTACCACTCGGTCCGAATCAGATAGCATCAGGTTGTGTTAATGTAAAGATCAACAATGTTTGATCACAGGGAAAATATTTCTGTCATTTCTTCCTGTTTCTAGCCTGCGTAGTGTGGGAATTTGTGAGAAGTCTGGTGCAGCTTGTCTGAGATGGCCACTGCCCACTGCCCTATGCCAGGGTTAGCTGGTACATGCCTTAGTCAGGCCCATCATCCACCATCAATATCTGACTGTTTATTATTGCATGTTTAGCAAAAAAAACTCTTGATTTATTCCCTCCTCTGTTACGCTTTTCCTGTCTTCTTTTATGAAAACAAAAATCCAGTGAATTCTTCCATTATTACCATTAGGCAGCCATGATGGCTGGCTCCCGCTCACTCACTACAAACACAGTGCAGCGCCACAACATGACTTCAGCTAATACTCACGGATATGCTGCCTGGTATTCACAACACATTCTGCTATACCGTAGCTTTGTTGCCAAGTGAGTTGCTGCACAAAGCATTGACTCTCTCCCCCATGCAGCCAGCACCTGACAAATCGACCTTGACAGCAGACACACACTTTGTCTTCCTCTCCCCTTTCTGCTGCAACAGTTCTAATTACAGTAAATCTACAGCGTAGCGTTCAAGAGCAAAAAGTCAACTCCAATGTTATCGTAAATGCTCTGTAACCTACTTTCCTGCTGAATACCTGCCAGTGTTTTCCAACATTACCCTTTTCAACTCTGAACTGAAACTCACCTCCTGGCTGCCTCACCCTCTGTTTTTCACAGGGAAACCGGAAAGGAGGTGAAAGTGAAGACCAACCAGGGCAGGGCCAGTTAAAATGGACTTTAATGGAGGATTTCAGCTTCAGAAAGTCTGCATTTTGACCTAATTCACATGTTAGTTCTGCAGTAGGGACTGACACATTCTTTCAGGCTCTGTATCAGATAAATGCTGTCTATTGTTTTGGCCTAATGATATCTATGCCGCAGATCTGACAGATTGTGTGGTAAAAGTAAATGAAAGTGAGAAGTAAATAGTATGATGTGACCAGCCACTTTACAATTCATGGTAGAGATAGACAGATAAGACATGCACAGATTTAAACAGCTTCCCTTGCTCCCACCCATTGTGTAGCACATACAATTAAATACGAATTGGAAAATAGGCCTACTTGAACGGCAATTTCTTCCCGCATAACTTGACATTTTTAGTGTTATTCATTTTCTTTTTGAAAGCCGAATGGGGATAAATAACAGGTCATAACAGATAGAAATGAGTGTCGACAAATGGTGAGATGAGGTTATATGACTAGATATGTCATAGAGACTGATGGTATTGGAGTGATTATGAGGAGGAAGGGGGTTTAGTGGGGATGAAGAGGGAGGAAACCCCGGCAGCCCTCGTATCAGTGGCACGCTGGCCGGAGCCCCTCGATAAACAGGCCGGTTATCACATCACTAACATTTATTTAACCCTTCTCTCCAGCACAGATAGAGAGAGCACAGAGAAAGCGAGAGGTTGGTTCCTCAAACTCTCTGCAACAACCATAACATTTTCTGAGGCTACTACAACTGAAAAACACACACATAAAGATGAGTACATTAACAAAGCTAATTTTCTCAACGGACACTCCCTACACATATCTACACACCCACAAACACCCAATCTACTCCTGTAACAACATCCCTGTCATCCACAGAACTCCCCCAGTCCATTTCTGTCTCCTCCTCTCGCTGTCCTCCTCTGTTTGGCTATGTACTGAGGACATTACTTTACTACTGTATGAGAGTGGGGGGGATCCTTAGAGGCACTTGTCTATCCCTCCACCCTTCCCTTCCATCCTTTCTCCTCCCCTCTCATCCTCCATCCATCCACCCCTTGGGGTGTTTCCCTTCTCCTCTCCTCCTCCATCCATCCACCCCTTGGGGTGTTTCCCTTCCCCTCTCCTCCATCCATCCATCCCTTGGGGTGTTTCCCTTCCCCTCTCCTCCTCCATCCATCCACCCCTTGGGGTGTTTCCCTTCTCCTCTCCTCCTCCATCCATCCACCCCTTGGGGTGTTTCCCTTCCCCTCTCCTCCTCCATCCATCCATCCACCCCTTGGGGTGTTTCCCTTCCCCTCTCCTCCTCCATCCATTCACCCCTTGAGGTTTTTCCCTTCCCCTCTCCTCCTCCATCCATCCATCCACCCCTTGGGGTGTTTCCCGTCCCCTCTCCTCCTCCATCCATCCACCCCTTGGGGTGTTTCCCTTCCCCTCTCCTCCTCCATCCATCCACCCCTTGGGGTGTTTCCCTTCTCCTCTCCTCTTCCATCCATCCACCCCTTGGGGTGTTTCCCTTCCCATCTCCTCCTCCATCCATCCCCCCTTGAGGTGTTTCCCTTCCCATCTCCTCCTCCATCCATCCACCCCTTGGGGTGTTTCCCTTCCCCTCTCCTCCTCCATCCATCCACCCCTTGGGGTGTTTCTCTTCCCCTCTCCTCCCCTCCTCCATCCATTCACCCCTTCAGCTTTGGGACTGAACACACATCTCTCTCCCACACATCCCATGCCAGGCATTCAGGCGGCCAGGCCTCATGTTTTTCAAATTCATTAATCAGATGAAAAAAGGCAGTGCAGCGCATTCCAAAATAAATACATGAGGCTTGGTGGATGAAGCTGTGTTTTAGAGTTAGTGCGATAGTTAGAATCTCTAGAATGCAATTTTGTTGTTTTAACCGGAAGAGGATGGAACTCTATCTGTCTTTGGAGTGTGTCTGTCACTTTGTCACTCAGCCCATCTGTGGATTTACCCTCCAATACACCACGTACAAATGGGACCTTACCCAAGCAGCAACTGTTGTTTACATTACAGTATTGGATGTCATAATTCTGAAAATTATATATTGAAATTCAGAGGATGACACAAATGTGAGAATTGTAGTAGTGGCTGCAGCCAACATATGAAATTGCTGTTCTTTGGCCACAAAAGCTGTCAAAGAGATGTATAACACTGTCCCTAAAGAAGCAGTGGTTCATCTCCTCCTGGTAAAATAAGGTTAGGGACATCTCCCTGAACTTACAATGGGGAGCCCAAACACCAGGGGTTTGGCAACAAGGTTTTTAGTTTAAAAAAAAGTTGTATTGGGTCAAAAAGATTGTAATATCACCAGGAATTCAGCTAAAAATGAGTTTAATTTAGGAAATCTGTTCCCGAGTAATCCCACAAATAAAAAAATAGACATACGTGATCGTGTCTCAATGTAATCAAGGTATGAAATTATTGTTATTTTCAAATACAACCTCTTTTTGGCCTTAGTTGTGGTCAATTTGTAGTGTATGTAACCCTCTCACCAGGCTCGAATTTGACTCTCACGATATTACCTTACTTATAATATCTGAACAGCATGGGGTATTAGGTGAGAAGGACATCTCCAATAAGAATCCCTATTGTAAACTATGTAGGTGATGACAACTAGGGTATTAACTTCAGATAGAATGATTAGAGATTAGTGTTATTATTTAAGTATATGCTTTCCCATGCATTTAAATGAAACTGAAACAGTAAATGACTCCATCAAAGCAACAGACATAAGCTTTAAGATGTATACTATCACATTTTCAATGGACCACATCAAAATAAATAAAAATAATGAACCCCAATGATTTTTTCACAACCCATGTCCAAATTACTGGCAGGCTTGCGACAACGCAGCCGTCATTTCTCTCAGGAAGGAGATGCGTTCTGTCTCATAGAGATTAACGTACTTTGGTGGGAAAAGAGCAAATCAATGCTAGAACAACAGCAAAGGACCTTGTGAAGATGCTGGAGGAAACAGGTACAAAAGTATCTATATCCACAGTAAAACAAGTCCTATATCGACATAACCTGAAAGATCACTCAGTAAGGAAGAAGACACTGCTCCAAAACTGCCATAAAAAAGCCAGATTTCGGTTTGCAACTGCAGATGGGGACAAAGATCGTACTTTTTGGAGAAATTCCCTCTGGTCTGATGAAACAAAAATAGAACTGTTTGGCCATAATGACCATCGTTATGTTTGGAGGGAAAAGGAGAGGCTTGCAAGCCGAAGAACACCATCCCAACTGTGAAAAACGGGGGTGGCAGCATCATGTTGTGGGGGTGCCTTGTTGCAGGAGGGACTGGTGCACTTCACAAAATAGATGGTATCATGAGGCAGGAAAATGATGTGGATATATTGAAGCAACATTTCAAGACATCAGTTGGTTGCAAATGGATATTCCAAATGGACAATGACCCCAAGCATACTTCCAAAGTTGTGGCAAAATGGCTTAAAGACAACAAAGTCAAGGTATTGGAGTGGCCATCACAAAGCCCTGACCTCAATCCTATAGAATATTTGTGGCCAGAACTGAAAAAGAGTGTGCGAGCAAGGAGGCCTACAAACCTGATTCAGTTACACCAGCTCTGTCAGGAGGAATGGGCCAAAATTCACCCAAATTATTGTGGGAAGCTTGTGGAAGGCTACCCGAAACATTTGACCCAAGTTAAGGAAATGCTACCAAATACTAATTGAGTGTATGTAAACTTCTGACCCACTGGGAATGTGATGAAAGAAATAAAAGCTGAAATAAATCATTCTGTCTACTATTATTCTGACATTTCATATTCTTAAAATAAAGTGGTGATTCTAACTGACCTAAGACAGAGAATTTTTATTGTGAAAAACTGAGTTTAAATGTATTTGGCTAAGGTGTATGTAAACTTCCGATTTCAACTGTAGTCGCCTACCCCTGCTTTAGGTACTAATTATTTAGTCTGACGCTATCTTGATGCCGCTCCACTTCGGGTGAGGTCTTCTAAATGGCCAATTGAACTTTCTGTCAAGCAGAACCCTCCTGTGACCCTAACACACATACACACGCATGCACACAGAAACACACACTCCCAAACATTTACTGGGCCTCTGGAACATCAATAGTTTGTTTATAATTAGCCGTGGCATCTCTTGACGACTTAGAGAGTGATTGTTTTTCAAAATGGCCCCAGGGGAACTGTTGACTAATTGGCCCTACGTGGCTGGCTGGCTGGGAGAACATTGTAGACACACATGCGCAGACACACATGTGCATACACACATAAACAGACACACACACACTCGTATGCACAAACACACACGCGCACAAACACACAGCAAAGCATGGGGCCTGTTACTGGCCTATGGTGGCGGGCCGCATTCCATACAAGCTGCTCTTGGTATCTGACAGCCCAGTCAGATAATAGTCTAGCAGAGACTGACTCAGAGGGCAGTGTGCCTAAACCCTGTATAGAACCACTCAAATAGTGAACCAGGGGAGAAAGGGGAAAGGGGAAAGAGAGAAGGAGAGGGGAGGAGAGGTGAGAAGGGATAAAGAGGGGAGGAGAGATGAGAAGGAGGAAAAAGAGGAGAGGTTAGAAGGGGGAAAGGGGGAGAGAAGCCTTACTCTTTAATCCCTTCTGTTCACTTAACTTAACCCACCACCCTGATGCCAGAGGAGAGTTGGTAACCTGCCCAGTACCAATCAAAAGAAATCACATGCACCGAATACAACAGTGAAATGCTTACTTACCTGTCCTTAACCAGCAATGCAGTTCAAGAAATAGAGTTAATAAAATATTTACTAAATAAACTAAAGTAAAATAAAAAAATAAAAATAATAATCAAAGTAATCAAAAAGGAACACAGTTAATTTACATAACAATAACGAGGCTATGTACAGGGTACTGTTACTGAGTCAATGTGCAGCGTACAGGTTAGTCAAGATAAATTGTGAAGTGACTATGCATAGATAATAAACAGCGAGTGCAGCAGTGTAAAAACAAGGGGGGGGGGGGGGTTGTCCTGGCACCACACTACCAGATCTCTGACCTCCTCCTATAGGCTGTCTCATCATTGTTGGTGATCAGGCCTACCACAGTTGTTTCATCAGCAAATTTAATGATGATGTTGGAGTCGTGCTTGGCCATGCAGTCATGGGTGAACAGGGAGTACAGGAGGGGACTAAGCATGCACCCCTGAGGGCCCCCAGATGTGTTGTTACCTACACTTACCACCTGGGGGCGGCTGTCAGGAAGTCCAGTATCCAGTTGCAGAGGAAGGTGTTTAGTCCCAGGGTCCTTAGCTTAGTGGTGAGCTTTGGCACTATGGTGTTGAACGCTGAGCTGTAGTCAATGAACAACATTCTTACATAGGTGTTCCTTTTGTCCAGGTGGGAAAGGGGATTATGGAGTGCGATTGAGATTGCGTCATCTATGGACCTGTTAGGGCGAACTGGAGTGGGTCTAGATTTTCTGGCATGATGGTGTTGATGAAGTAGCTGCTCAGTCCTGCTGAAACACGGAGAAGCAAGCCAGCTATATTATCCCTGTATTCATTCAGCCAAGTCTCTGTGAAACGTCCCGTTGGTAGGATAGTCTTAACTGTAGATTGTCCAGTTTGTTTTCCAATGATTGAGGGTAGTGGTGACCTCCGCCCACTGTATTTCCATCTTTTCTTCACGCGAATGACAGAGATTTGGGCCTGGTCTCCAGGAAGCAGTATATCCTTCGCGTCGGACTCATTAAAGAAAAATTCTTCATCCAGTTTGAGTTGAGTATAACTGTTCTGATGTCCAGAAGCTCTTTTCGGTCTTAAGAGATGATAGCAGCAACATTATGTACAAAATTAGTTACAAAAAATGAGAAAAAACTAACAAAATAGCACAGTTGGTAAGGAGCTTGTGAAACGGCAGCCATCCCCTCCGGCACCATTTTCGGGATTCATAAACAGAGGTGTTTATGCAGAGAAGTGTTAGGTAAATACACACTGTGTGGTCCTCTAGTTGACTCTGTTGGTGGGATGACTCCATTGGTGGGGCAGGGTGTGTGTGTGTTTGTGTGTGTGTGTGTTTGTGTGTGCTTGTATTTTAGCGCACCCTGTTCTCATTACTGTTTATAAAGTGTGCAATCATCCATGGGAACCCCTAGTGGTCTAAAGCCCAGTGGATTCCTCCATCCACAGCCATTTTAGGGAAATTATCCATGTGTTAAGTGGCCATAAACGCTTCTAAATACCATTTCTAAGCATCTGCCATGCTTCAGAAACAGTACCTCCATGCAGGCCTCACCGTGTGACGTGGAGATCCATACAATGGGTCCATTAGCCTTGTGTTGTCTGAAGCCTGAGCCTTGGATTAGAGATTAGAGAACAGCTAGTCTAGTGTGAGGTAAACATGAGAGATAAATACAACAGAACTATATTTTACCTGCTGTCCAAATACAGTGGATGTTGGTGTCAAACGGCCTACTTTGAGCTTGTCATTCGATGTTGACATTTCCACCTGAGGTATTGGAACAGGGGGTGGCTAGACAGAACAGTCCAGAACAGAGGTTGGTGGCTTGACAGAACAGTCCAGAACAGAGGTTGGTTGCTTGACAGAACAGTCCAGAACACAGGTTAGTGGCTAGACAGAACAGTCCAGAACACAGGTTGGTGGCTAGACAGAACAGTCCAGAACACAGGTTGGTGGCTAGACAGAACAGTCCAGAACACAGGTTGGTGGCTTGACAGAACAGTACAGAACACAGGTTGGTGGCTAGACAGAACAGTCCAGAACACAGGTTGGTGGCTAAACAGAACAGTCCAGAACACAGGTTGGTGGCTAGACAGAACAGTCCAGAACACAGGTTGGTGGCTAGACAGAACAGTCCAGAACACAGGTTGGTGGCTAGACAGAACAGTCCAGAACACAGGTTGGTGGCTAAACAGAACAGTCCAGAACACAGGTTGGTGGCTAGACAGAACAGTCCAGAACACAGGTTGGTGGCTAAACAGAACAGTCCAGAACACAGGTTGGTGGCTAGACAGAACAGTCCAGAACACAGGTTGGTGGCTAAACAGAACAGTCCAGAACACAGGTTGGTGGCTAGACAGAACAGTCCAGAACACAGGTTGGTGGCTAAACAGAACAGTCCAGAACACAGGTTGGTGGCTAGACAGAACAGTCCAGAACACAGGTTGGTGGCTAAACAGAACAGTCCAGAACACAGGTTGGTGGCTAGACAGAACAGTCCAGAACACAGGTTGGTGGCTAAACAGAACAGTCCAGAACACAGGTTGGTGGCTAGACAGAACAGTCCAGAACACAGGTTGGTGGCTAGACAGAACAGTCCAGAACACAGGTTGGTGGCTAGACAGAACAGTCCAGAACACAGGTTGGTGGCTAGACAGAACAGTCCAGAACACAGGTTGGTGGCTAGACAGAACAGTCCAGAACACAGGTTGTTGTCTGGCTGCTTTGAATCAGTCACAGAAATGTGTTGTGAATGAACTGCATTGGCTCTTTGATACCTACCTGCTTGAGTGGGAACTTGAATAAGATACAATATTGTATTTTAGAAGAACATTTGACTGAGACATTTAATATGAGTATTGTTCAACTTAGAGGTATTTTCCCATCGACTGCTTGGTGGTTTTCCCACCAAAGGAATGTGAAAAGCCCAACAGCAAATTCTCCCTCCCTGTCATAATGGAGCACTCTCAGTCTCAAAGGACAAAGGGAAAAATTAACATTTTAATCATTTATCATTTCATCTGGGAAACATCCCAAGGGTTTGCCTTAATATTTATTCTAACGTGAATTTCTTTGTTACAAAACGGTACTCATATTGAAAGACATGTTCAAAAGTACAAGACAAATTGTGAGGTTTCAAGTTCAGGGCATGCTATCGTTTGAGTCTAAATTGAATCAAGACACTCCCTCAAGAACAGAGTCCTTCATATTTGCTTATTGAATCTGATATATAATAGCTTTTTTAAAGAAATATACATATTTTCCTTAAAAAGCTCCCATTAATTATAATGACAGGGTATGCAAATATAAAATAAAACATAACAGTAGATATTTCCCTGCAGGAAAACATAAATAATGACAACAATGAACATCCCCAGAAGAGATGATTCCAGAGGCTTCACCTCATCTTTCATCCAGACCATTTAGGACTACTAGGAGTCTGACCTGTGAACTTTGAACTCTCTGTGTCTCCATATCACAGTCCAGTAAGGGGGCCTCCAGACTTCTGAACTAACTTTAAACGGGGCATAACTTAAAACAAAATAGAACTTTAAAGCAGAGGTGTCAAACTCATTCCATGGAGGGCCTGGTGTCTGCGGTTTTTAGTTTTTTCCTTTCCATTAAAACATAGGCAACCAGACAAGGGGAGTTATTTACAAATTAGTGACCTTAATTCATCAATAGAGTACAAGGGAAGAGCAAAAACCTGCAGACACTCGGCCCCCCGTGGAATGAGTTTGACACATGTGCTTAAGGATTAAGCCTTGGGTTAATGAGGGTTTATGAAAGTATTATAAACCCTTTATAATGCCTACATAGACCATTTATAAGCAAGGTGTAATGCTATAGCCTCTAAAGTGTGGCAAAATCGTTATGATACATTTATAATAATAGTCATATTGAGTCCCAAAGCTTTTGCAAAGGGCAGCAGGAGAATGTGAGGAAATAAAAATGATAGTGCCATACACTGTATCAAATAGTTTCTAGTCAAAGCAAAATGACACAGCTTTAACATCACATAAGGGAATATGCAACATGAGCTATTGGTGTATAACATAATTTGTAGGACAGAGTTGCGAAAGATCCTGAGAGGGCTGTTTTACTTTACATTACCGTCTCTACTAAGTCTCTTCACTGTCTACAAAATACAAGACCAATATATCACTGGCCTGAAATGGTGGCTACATTTCCACCCTTTATTTTCATATGGTAAGCAAGGATAAATGGATGTGTTTATTATGTTCAACAAGGGTAGTTTATGGCTTGTTAAACACTTCTCCACTGTATCTCATTTATCAGAGGTTGGTGGAAAGTTGCCAAGGCATCTCTGGTTCACAGAGACATTAGGTGGGGATGTTTAGGATTACTCCTGTCCAGACACCCATGCTGGGTCACGTCAGGTCAGACATACTGGATTTAGCACTGGATAGTGGCTAGGGTTATAAAGTTCCAGTAACTCAGAAGAGGAAGGACCTTCCTCCTCATTGAATGTCATAAAAATAAAAATGGTGAAACAGTAAAAAAGTTATCCTTTCTAGATAAAAATATACTAAATATATTCAAATGTCACCAAATAATTGGCCAAAACACACTGTTTTGTAATGAAGGTCTACCGTAGCCTCAGCAGTACTCTGTAGGATGGTGTAGCTGAAGGACAGATAGCTTCTGTCCTCCTCTGGGTACATTGACTTCAATACAAAACCTTGGAGACTCATGGTTCTCACCCCCTTCCATACACTTACACAGTAATTATGTCAACTTCCGGAGGACGACTTCCAACCTATCATATCTTTTGTAGCATGAACTGACATGTTGTCCACCCAATCAAAGGATCAGAGAATTCATCTAGTACTGAAAGCATAAGCTACAACTAGCTAGCGCTGATGTGCATAAAATGTGGTGAGTAGTTGAAACAAAGAGAGAAAATAAATGAATTACTTTATTTCAAAATTAACGAGAAGCAAGAGAGAGAAAGAGCTAGCTATATTTTGTAGTGTATATATATATTTTTCACTTTCACTTACTTAGCTAGAAAGTTTAGCTTACTCAAACAACCGGTTCAAACAGAGAGGGATGCTATGTCAGCTAGCTGGCTATGGCTATCCAACACTGGAACTCTTCCAAGTCGAGGTAAGCTTTTGGTTATATTAATTCATAGCCACCGGGGCCTGCAGGTGTAACTGCTAAACAGTTTGCTGACTGTACACTGTACTGCATGATTGTAGCGGATTTACTAATGAGTTAATTCTAGTAGCTATGTTGACTATGACTTAATATTGTGACAACGATGTTGTATTGTGCACTGAAGTCCACAATCGAAGGGGAAAAGTGAGAGGAGGAGAGAAAAGATGCGAGAAGGAATTATATAAACAACGAGCAAAGTGATCATGCGGTTTATATGCAGCTCTGTTGGCATGTGATCAGGGGTGTATTAATTCTTAAACGGAAGCAAACATAACAAAAGGGGGATAAACATACCTGAATTTAGGGCCTCCCGAGTGGCGTAGTGTCTAAGGCACTGCATCGCAGTGTTGGCTGTGCCACTAGAGATTCTGGGTTCGAGTTCAGGCTCTGTTGCAGCCGCCTGCGACCGTAAGACCCATGGGGCGGCACACAATTGGCCCAGCGTCATCCGGGTTAGGGAGGGTTTGGCCGGCAGGGATGTCCTCATCTCATTGTGCAATAGCGACTGTGGCTGGCCCGGGCGCAGTGCACACTGACACGGTCGCCAGGTGCGCAGTGTTTCCTCCGACACATTGGTGTGTTTGGCTTCCGGGTTAAGTGGGCATTGTGTCAAGAAGCAGTGCGGCTTGGTTGGGTTATGTTTCGGAGGACACACAGCTCTCGACCTTCACCTCTCCCGAATCCGTAGGGGAGTTGCAGCGTTGAGACAAGACTAACTACTAATCGGATACCACAAAATTGGGGAGAAAACAGGGTAAAAAAAAAATCGATACAAAAAAAAAAACATACCTAAATTTGTCCAATAGAAACTTTCATTTGCAACCGTTGGACTAATGATTACAGCCTAGATCAGCTGGATGCAGGCAAGATTGTGTATTGAATGTGTCACTGTCAGTCACCTTGATTACTCTAATTTCTCTCAGCCTGTGCACCTATGTTGTGAACTTTCATTTATAGGCTAGGTTGTAGCAACCTCATGATGGGTATAGGGAAAATTCTAGTATCATATATTAGCCTAAACCTATCGTTACATTGACAGTCAACCAATGTGCTGTAATAGAAATACGGCATTGCTCGTGAAAAAATACAAATCGCCCTCCCTCATCTTGAACGGCACTGACCGCGACTGATAAGTACTGTACCTCAATAATGCTACAATAACACTGAGGAATTGGGCCAAATCAAAGGTGAAGAAATATGGTTCTGCATCGGTGGCTACAATAACAGAATCCCAACATCTCCAAAAACACTGAAAGACAAGATTCCAGTTTCAAAGAGGAGCCCTGAGAAACTGTGGAAATAGTAGATGTGGAGGAGTGAGGAGTCATCCCCTGCTTGTGATCAAGACTGGTTGCTCTTTGCACAACCTCCTCACTCCCACTGGAATCTGATGACAAACTAGGTTTAACCTCACAACAGTTTGGAGATGTGCGTCTCCACCACTTCATAACACTCCTGGGTGTGGGAGTTGTATTCTTCACTGAGAGAATGATTGGTAGTGTACTGTTCTTTAGTAGACTCTAGGTTATGATTCAGGGCAAATGGGGAAAAGGAGGTATGAAAGTCCAGGACTGTGAGATGATGACTCATGTGAACACCTTACATCATGTGAGGAGAGGTGCGGTGTATAATGCCTCTCACTACTTACTTGGATGACAAAGGGTTCAGAAACAGTGAGGCGGGAATTAAATTATAATGCAAAATAATTCTTAACAAAATATGCCTATTGTAAGGAAACCTGCTCACAAGATGAAATAGGTTTTATGGTCATGTACAGCAGATAGGTGTAGTGAAATGTGTTGTTTTACAGGGTCAGCCATAGTAGTACGGCGCCCCTGGAGAAAATTTGGGTTAAATGTCTTTCTCACGGTCACAGACAGATTTTTCACCTTTTTGACTCAGGTATTCGAACTACCTGTTTGAGACCTGCAGACTTTAATCGGATCCCCAAGCTAACCTAACACAGTTTTTTGGTGTGAAGGAGAACCGAGTTTGAACCCAGTCAGTCTAGACTATGCTCTAAATATACTCAATCAGCTTGACATCAAAGTGGCAGCAGACATTGAGGGATTTGGCCAAATGTGAACAAATTGAAGAAGAGGAATACCTCTGACAATGAAAGGTGAATAAAGATGGTTTTCCATGGGTTGTTTCAATAACAGAATGACAACCGCCCCAAACACTGCAACTGGGCACAGATAGACAAGATTCCAGTTTGAAAGAGTAGCAATGAGAAACCCTTGAAACAGTAGATGTGGAGGAGTCAGGCGTCATCCACTGCTTATGACCAAGACTGGTTGCTCTTTGCACAACCTTTTCATTCCTCACTCCCACTGAAATCTGATGACAAACTAAAGGTAACTACCAAAATAAAGGAAACACTTAAATAACTGAGGAATACAAAGTATATTGAAAGCAGGTGCTTCCACACAGGTGTGTTTCCTGAGTTAATTAAGCAATGAACATCCCATCATTTTTCGGGTCATGTATAAAAATGCTGGACAGGATATTATTTTGCTAGCATGGGATGACAATGACCCTATCCACCGTGCACGAGTGGTCACTGAATGGTTTGAGGAGCATAAAAACGATGTACTGTAAACCATATGCCGTGGTCACCTCAGTCACCAGATCTCAACCCAATTGAACACTTATGGGAGATTCTGGAGTGGTGCTTGAGACAGCGTTTTCCACCACCATCAACAAAACACCAAAGTATGGAATTTCGCGTGGAAGAATAGAGCCCCACAGTGGAGATATCATAATACCCATAAAGCCTAGAAGTCAAACAACAAAATGTTTCCAATCATTATTCCATCATTTATTTTTCCCATAGGAATTTTAGAAACACTTCAAAATAAGGGCTGTGTTTAGTGTAGGCTTACCCTGGCTGTGATGTTTTAGTAACCATGTAAATCTCTCTCTGGTATTTTATCAATATATTCAGCTCTATTTACTCTCAGATTCTAAAATGATAATTAGCATCAAAGTAGACATCATGCAAGACTACAATTCCCTGCAAGCTCCTGCACGTCAGCTTTAGTTGACACCTTTATTAACAGGTGTCAATTTAAAACTTGCATAAGACAGTTCACAGAATTGTCAATTTAAAGACATTTTGCCCATTTATTCATTACTACATTTAGCTAACATTAGGTTGTTAATCCATAAATTCTTACCTTTGCCTTGATTCGGCAGTCTTGTCCAGATCATCATTGCATGCATTTGTAGTTCTTTATGATAGCCACATTAGCAGCTATTTAGTGTTTCATTTTTGGGGGGTAAATATAGGGAAATCTATTGATAAAAGTCACCTTGTCCTAGAGAGATGTACACGGTTATCAAAATGTCAGGAAACACAGCCCTTATTTTAAATGTTTCTAAAATCCCCCATGGAAAAAATTAATGGTGGAAAAACCGCTAAGTTTTATGGGTGTTATGACTCATACTGTGGTACTCTATGGTGTCCCTCCAATAGAGTTCCAGACACTTGTAGAATCTATGCCAAACTGTTCTGGCTCACAGTGATCAAATGCCCTATTAAATGCCCTATTAAATGCCCTATTAAGACACTTTGGTGCTTCCCTTATTTTGGAAGTAACCTGTAAGTTTAACCTCCCAGCAGTGAGGAGCTGGATGTGCTGCTCCACCACATAGCAGGGAAAAGGAGGTATGAAAGTCCAGGACTGTGAGATGATGACTCATGTGAACACCTTACATCATGTGAGGTGAGGTGCGGTGTATAATGCCTCTCACTACTTACTTGGATGACAAAGGGTTCAGAAACCGTGAGGCGGGAATTAAATTATAATGCAAAATAATTCTTAACAAAATATGCCTATTGTAAGGAACCTTGCTCACAAGATGACTAATCTTACTTGAAACCTGAAGACTTTCATCGGCTCCCCGAACTAATGCCTATAGGCTTTAGCTCAGCAGGTCAACACAGTTTTGTGGCGTGAAGGAGACCCGAGTTCGAACCCAGTCAGTCACACCAGTTCAATATCTCTCCATAGCCATTCAGTCTTCTTTAGATTATGCTCTAAATATACTCTCCCCTCTCTAGAAGAGATAAAACCAGTGAAAGCTGACAGCTCATTTAGCTGGACTTCAAAGCTGCAGCAGCGTTTTCAATACTTCCCTGCTGGCATTTCAACTTGTGTCAGTTCATTCATCTCTGCCCTCCAGGGTCTGCCACATTGCCCACTGGGCAGAGACGTCATTTAAATGTCTTGTTTTGATTTACATTTGATTCAGTTGTCAACAAACGTGAACTACAGTGCCTTGCGAAAGTATTCGGCCCCCTTGAACTTTGCGACCTTTTGCCACATTTCAGGCTTCAAACATAAAGATATAAAACTGTATTGTTTTGTGAAGAATCAACAACAAGTGGGACACAATCATGAAGTGGAACGACATTTATTGGATATTTCAAACTTTTTTAACAAATCAAAAACTGAAAAATTGGGCGTGCAAAATTATTCAGCCCCTTTACTTTCAGTGCAGCAAACTCTCTCCAGAAGTTCAGTGAGGATCTCTGAATGATCCAATGTGGACCTAAATGACTAATGATGATAAATACAATCCACCTGTGTGTAATCAAGTCTCCGTATAAATGCACATGCACTGTGATAGTCTCAGAGGTCCGTTAAAAGCGCAGAGAGCATCATGAAGAACAAGGAACACACCAGGCAGGTCCGAGATACTGTTGTGAAGAAGTTTAAAGCCGGATTTGGATACAAAAAGATTTCCCAAGCTTTAAACATCCCAAGGAGCACTGTGCAAGCGATAATATTGAAATGGAAGGAGTATCAGACCACTGCAAATCTACCAAGACCTGGCCGTCCCTCTAAACTTTCAGCTCATACAAGGAGAAGACTGATCAGAGATGCAGCCAAGAGGCCCATGATCACTCTGGATGAACTGCAGAGATCTACAGCTGAGGTGGGAGACTCTGTCCATAGGACAACAATCAGTCGTATATTGCACAAATCTGGCCTTTATGGAAGAGTGGCAAGAAGAAAGCCATTTCTTAAAGATATCCATAAAAAGTTGTGTTTAAAGTTTGCCACAAGCCACCTGGGAGACACACCAAACATGTGGAAGAAGGTGCTCTGGTCAGATGAAACCAAAATTGAACTTTTTGGCAACAATGCAAAACGTTATGTTTGGCGTAAAAGCAACACAGCTCATCACCCTGAACACACCATCCCCACTGTCAAACATGGTGGTGGCAGCATCATGGTTTGGGCCTGCTTTTCTTCAGCAGGGACAGGGAAGATGGTTAAAATAGATGGGAAGATGGATGGAGCCAAATACAGGACCATTCTGGAAGAAAACCTGATGGAGCCTGCAAAAGACCTGAGACTGGGACGGAGATTTGTCTTCCAACAAGACAATGATCCAAAACATAAAGTAAAATCTACAATGGAATGGTTCAATAATAAACATATCCAGGTGTTAGAATGGCAAAGCCAAAGTCCAGACCTGAATCCAATCGAGAATCTGTGGAAAGAACTGAAAACTGCTGTTCACAAATGCTCTCCATCCAACCTCACTGAGCTCGAGCTGTTTTGCAAGGAGGAATGGGAAAAAAATTCAGTCTCTCAATGTGCAAAACTGATAGAGACATACCCCAAGCGACTTACAGCTGTAATCGCAGCAAAAGGTGGCGCTACAAAGTATTAACTTAAGGGGGATGAATAATTTTGCACGCCCAATTTTTCAGTTTTTGATTTGTTAAAAAAGTTTGAAATATCCAATAAATGTTGTTCCACTTCATGATTGTGTCCCACTTGTTGTTGATTCTTCACAAAAAAATACAGTTTTATATCTTTATGTTTGAAGCCTGAAATGTGGCAAAAGGTCGCAAAGTTCAAGGGGGCCGAATACTTTCGCAAGGCACTGTAAATGTGAAAATCCCCCCAAAATTGACCATGACACTAGATTTAGGTTGAAAGTTTTCCACATTGATTCAACATTATCACATTTAATTATTTTGTTGAAATGACATGAAAACAACATTGAGTCAACCACTTTTTGCCCAGTGGGTGGTATTGCTTGGCATTCTGGGATACTAGGAACAAGGAGAGAGATGGTTCTATTGGCTAGTCTAGATGTTAATCACAACAGCATGTATTCTTTGGCTTGGAATAGTCTTCTACACATAGAAATGTTTTTTCCAGTGCTTCATCCTCTGAAAGAGAATGCTGAAGAGGTCAATAAACCTCTGTGAGCAAGGTTACCTCACAGGTTAAATGAGGCCTTGAGTTGATTCATAAAGGAATGCATGAAGCCAGCTGTGTAGTATTCTCACCACAACACAGACTGAAACTGCTAGAGCCATCTGCCATCCTTTCACATGACAAACTATGCATATTTCCACCCCATGCATTTCCTTCACCCCGCAACTACAGACAAAAGAAAGGGAAAAGTGCTGATTATGCTTGATGGAGGCTGTTTTCATAAGTGATCCGGCGTCGCTTTTGTCACAAAGGCTGTCCTGTCACCCTGCCTCAGCTATACATTAGCTTCTGTTGGGTAGAGGAAGTGATCCAGGGACCTTGTTTACATGTTTTTTTTATTAAAAAAAATTGTGTGTGAGAGAGAGAGAGAGAGAGAGAGAGAGGCTCCAGAGGAAAGCCCTGGCTCCAGGGGACCTGTCCTGTCCAACCCCATGGCTCCCCTCTGGGCTAGTGGTGAGACAGGCAGGCAGGACGAGGATGAGACTGGAGATAAATGGAGGGTGCGAGGGACAGAAAGAGAGAGAAGGAGGGAAAGAGAGGAGGGGCTGGGCCGACTCTTGCCCTCTCTCTGACAGGATCTGGTCAATGTCCTGCCGCCGAGGGTCGCAGGCCAAAGCCTACACACAGACACACACACAAACTTATCTGCAGTGCATCTGCCGGGCCGCCTGTGCAGTCAGCCTGTCTCCATGGCGGCCTGCGAGCCTTTTCCTGCTCTGGGAAGGGGAGAGGAGGGAGAGGGGAGGAAAGAGAGAGAGAGTGGGAAGGAGGAGAGGGGGCTCAATGGGAAACTGAGTTTGCAGGGCCCTGCCAAGTCACTGAGCTGAGCTTCATGGAAAACACTATCCCCCTCCCGGTTAACAGGAGTATGCACTTCTGAATTTCAGACAAACAAAAATAACTCTGATGACTGGCTGGCTACGGACCCTCTCTGCCCCGCTAGCCCTCCTCAGTCTTTCTGTCTCTCACTTGAAATTCCCACACGTGTAACAAGCTCATGTTCGGACCCGAGCCTACTGCGAGAACAGCTCATTTCTTCTAGAGTTAAGAAAAGGAGGGAGAGGAAAAAAAGAGGACCAAATGTAATAACTATAGCGGAGCCCCGTGTATTTATCATTCCTTCTCTCTGTGGATTGAGATGACCTTGCGGTGACCAATCTGTGGCGCTCGATTCAGGTCCCATTGGCCAGTCATTTCATCATTCAAACAGCATGCGCTCCAATTCTCATGACCTAATGCATTGCAGAATGCCTGAAAGCTGCTCATTTTGCTTTCTCTGTTCTCCCCTCCACTACATCGTCAACAGAACTAGAGAGCCATGACAGGTTCTACTGCATGGGGAAAAATGGCAGTTATATTTGAATCGTTCTTCTGACTGAAAAATGGCAGTTATATTTGAATGGTTCTGACAGAGTGATGAAATGGAGATAAATAATGGGGAATATTATGATGGAGAGCAGTGTTTGTCTGTCTGCTGGTAAGAACTGCCAAGGTCAAGTACCTCAGATCATTGAGAAGTGATTAATTAGAAATAGGGGCATCATCATGAAAATTACTGTTAGAGGCATGTTATACTGTATGTCCCAAGGACATCATATACTTACAGTACTAGTCAAAAGTTTGGACACACCTACTCACTCAAGGGTTTTTCTTTATTTTTACTATTTTCCACATTGAATAACAATAGTGAAGAAATCAAAACTATGAAATAACACATATCGAATAATGTTGTAACCAAAAAAGTGTTAAACAAATATAAATATATTTTATATTTGAGATTCTTCAAGTAGCCACCCTTTGCCTTGATGACAGCGTTGCACACTCTTGGCATTCTCTCAACCAGCTTCATGAGGTAGTCACCTGGAATGCATTTCAATTAACAGGTGTGCCTTGTTAAAAGTTACAGAAGATAGCCCTATTTGGTAAAAGCTCAAATAAGCAAAGAGAAACGACAGCCCATCATTACTTTAAGACATGAAGGTCAGTCAATCCGGAAAATTTCAAGAACTTTGAAAGTTTCTTCAAGTGCAGTCGCAAAAACCATCAAGCGCTATGATGAAACTGGCTCTCATGAGGACCATCACAGGAAAGGAAGACCCAGAGTTACCTCTGCTGCGGAGGATAAGTTCATTAGAGTTAACTGCACCTCAGATTGCAGCCAAAATAAATGTTTCACAGAGTTTAAGTAACAGACACATCTCAATGTCAACTGTTCAGAGGAGACAGGCCTTCATGGTCGAATTGCTGCAAAGAAACCACTACTAAAGGCCACCAATAAGAAGAAGAGAATTGCTTGGGCCAAGAAACACGAGCAATGGACATTAAACTGGTGGAAATCTGTCCTTTGGTCTGATGAGTCCAAATTTTAGATTTTTGGTTCCAACCGCCGTGTCTTCGTGAGACACAACGTGGTTCCCAATGTGAAGCATGGAGGGAGATGTGTGATAGTGTGGGGGTGCTTTGCTGGTGACACTGTCAGTGATTTACTTAGAGTAAAAGGCATACTTAACCAGCCTTTTCTACAACAGCATTCTGCAGCTATACGCCATCCCATCTGGTTTGCACATAGTGTGACTATCATTTGTTTTTCAACAGGACAATGACCCAACACACCTCCAGGCTGGGTAATGGTTATTTGACCAAGAAGGAGAGCAATGAAGTGCTGCATCAGATGACCTGCATCCACAATCACCCGACCTCAACCCAATTGAGATGGTTTGGGATGAGTTGGACCGCAGAGTGAAGGAAAAGCAGCCAACAAGTGCTCAGCATATGTGGGAACTCCTTCAAGACTTTTGGAAAAGCATTCCTCATGAAGCTGATTGAGAGAATGTCAAGAGTGTGCAAAGCTGTCATCAAGGCAAAGGGTGGCTACTTTGAAGAATCTCAAGTATAAAATATATTTTGATTTATTTAACACTTTTTTGGTTACTACATGATTCCATATGTGTTATTTCATAGTGTTGATGTCTTCACTATTATTCTACAATATAGAAATAGTCTGAATAAATAACAACCCTTGAATGAGTAGGTGTGTCTAAACTTTTGACTGGTACTGTACAACTGACTTGTTCAACAGTCCATTACCTCTGCAGTAAATATGATTCCTAAAATTATTTTATTTCTCCTTCAGTAGAGGTTCTTTAGACTGTATTTTAGTCTTTCAGGCAAAGGTATGTCTCAGTTTCACATTTTAGGGGCTGAAAAACAGGGGGTTGATGATACTGGTATATCCTATAGTAATACAGCAGTCTTTAGAACCTGCTGTAGATTCTCCTAAACCCTCTCTGACAGTCTAGCTGACACTGACACAGCCATAAACCTCTAGAGCACAGATTTCCTCATCTGCTCCTTGTTGGGAGCCCTGTTCCAGTCAGACCTTCAGCAATGCAGCTACGGAGGTAAACCCTAGCTCTGAGTGTTTACATCTCATCTAACACTAAAATAAAATAATAAAAGCGAGAGAGAGAAACGGCGCGAGAGCGAGAGCGTTAAAGCACTCTGTTGTGTGATATGGCTGTCCTGGAGAGAAAAGACAGCAATGTTATAGTTATGTCATGAATTATAGTTTCATTTAAGCAGTGTCTTATTTAAATGGTAAGACACGGAAAAAGATGGACTTGCTCTCTCTACACAGTAAGAAACATTAATGGGACTATAGCAGGTCCACTGGCAGGGCTAGAGTAGAGAGGTTTTGTCATGCTCTGAGCCGAGTGCTGTGCTACATTATCCCATTTCCAAGGGTCACATTATCCACTCTGCTCCCATTGTCACCACTGTAAATATAACAAGAGGGGAGAGGATTATGAGGGAGTCCGTGATTTGTCTCCAACTCAGCACAAGGGCTATGTCGTTGTGTGTGTGGAGGAGGGGAGTGAGGGACTGAAGAACTCTACTTCACACTACGATTGCGATGAAACTGTGAGAAGAAAGAGAGGAGACATAGAGAGAGAAAGTGAGAACGAGAGGGGAGGAGAGACAGAAGGGCCTCCCTCCTGTTTTATGTAATGTACATTCTGTCTTGGCTGCATTTCTCAAGGCTGCTTGACTAGGGTGTGTGTGTGTGTGTGTGTGTGTGTGTGTGTGTGTGGTGCCTGCTGGTGCCAGGCACAGTGAGCGTCTCCTCCAGCCCAGTGTTGACCCTGTACAGTCTGAGTGCCTGGTGATGAATACTCCTCCTACTACTCTGGGCGAGGCTGCACGTACACACACACACACACACACACACACACACACACACACACACACACACACACACACACACACAAAGGCAAGCACTCTAAAAAGCACACAAATGAATGCACAGTCACACTGATACTCACACACACCAAGGTTATGGAGAAGGTGGAGTAGAAGGAAGACAAACGTATTGCCTCGTAGTTCATCATCACAGCAGAACTAGACTAGAGTGTCATGATCCACATGAGGTAAAGGAGGAGGTGGTCAAGGTCATCTCAGGTCAAACCTCTGACTTTGAGACAGTTGAAGATTGTCCATTCACTAACCATATTATTGGAATTCTGGGGGAAATGCGCTACTTCCCTCCCTCACTTCCTTCCTCTACATGTTCCAATGTTCTTTACTACGGAATTCACTGGTATGTTTCATCAATAAGGCCGGCTCTGAAAGATAACAATTCATTATGGAAAATGTATTCTGGTTAAACGGTCTCTGCTCCCTCTTAATGAGAAGTCCACTGGTGTTGCAGATGGTCTGAGTGAACCCATGTTGTCCCCCTCCAGTCAAAGTGGTGCCTGGTCCTATCTAGCCACCAACTCCCTCCCTCTCTGTCTTACTCACACCCAGCTGCCTGCAAATTAATACAAATGAGTGTTTTCATTCTGAGCTAGACAGCAAAGTATGTTATCACAAGCCTGAGCTCCTACTCAGAAAAAATTAACCAATCTCATCCCCAAGAAAAATAAACATGATGTGGTGGAACTTTTGAAGATATAATCGTATTGTGATCAAATTGCTTCTAATGTCCCTTAATGACTGGAGCTGAGGACTGACAGGGAGAACTTGATTGATTCAGTGAGCCAGTAGATTTGATAGATTTGTGATGTGTTTCAGTCAGGAGTCATTGAGAGGGCATGGTCTACAACAAAACTGAAGAACAGAAAATGCATTGTATTTTGATAATCTGGTATGTTATAGAGGAGTGCTACATATTTAAGATTGGATCAGGTGAGCTACTCCGTCAGCCAAAAGGACTATAGATAGACAGCATAGCTATTAATATACTGTTTAAGGGGTGAATGTGTCCCCCCCCCAACCAGTATTAATACTCCCAAAAAGCAATTTCCTCACGACTGTGGAATTCTGAGAGATGCCAGGAATATGTCAGAAATACAGAGGAGGCTGAATAACTTACACCATGCCTCTGAGTCTGACTCCAAGTATTTGCTAATGTGTTTATAGTCAACGTTGCTGAAAATGTGCTTTAACCTCACAACTTAGTATATGTATCTATGTACGCAAAGGACAATATACACTACCGTTCAAAAGTTTGGGGTCACTTGGAAATGTCCTTGTTTTTGAAAGAAAATCACATTTCAAAAACACCAGTCTCAACGTCAACAGTGAAGAGGCGACTCCGGGATGCTGGCCTTCTAGGCAGTGTTGCAAAGAAAAAGCCATATCTCAGACTGGCCAATAAAAATAAAATATTAAGATTAAGATGGGCAAAAGAACACAGACACTGGACAGAGGAACTCTGCCTAGAAGTCCAGCATCCCGGAGTCACCTCTTCACTGTTGATGTTGAGACTGGAATTGATGGTACTATTTAATGAAGCTGCCATTTGAGGACTTTTGAGGTGTCTGTTTCTCAAACTAGACACTCTAATGTACTTGTCCTCTTGCTTAGTTGTGCACCGGGGCCTCTCACTCCTCTTTCTATTCTGGTTAGAGACAGTTTGCGCTGTTCTGTGAAGGGAGTAGTACACAGTGTTGTATGAGATCTTCAGTTTCTTGGAAATTTCTCGCATGGAATAGCCTTCATTTCTCAGAACAAGAATAGACTGACGAGTTTCAGAAGAAAGTTATTTGTTTCTGGCCATTTTGAGCCTGTAATCAAACCCACAAATGCTGATGCTCCAGATACTCAACTAGTCTAAAGAAGGACAGTTTTATTGCTTCTTTAATTAGCACAACCGTTTTCAGCTGTGCTAACATAATTGCAAAAGGGTTTTCTAATGATCATTTAGCCTTTTAAAATTATAAACTTAGATTAGCTAACACAACATGCCATTGGATCACAGGAGTGATGGTTGCTGATAATGGGTCTCTGTACCCCTATGTAGATATTCCATAAAAAATAATCTGTGTCCAGCTACAATAGTCATTTACAATGTCTACTCTGTATTTCAGACCAATTTTATGTTATTTTATTTTAAACAAGGACATTTCTAAGTGACCCCAAACTTTTTAACGGTAGTGTATACTACATCTACATTTTGCCAAATCCTTCTCAAGTCTCTCAATTAAACAAGTATAGCTGATCGGCTCTAACTTTATGTTTTCCCCATAATTTTTGAAAATATTTTCAGACAATGATCCTATTTTGGTAACAATTTGCAGACATACCGATGTGAATTCTCAACATTTTGGAGCCGGTCTGGTTAGTATACAGGTTTAAGTGAGGGTACGTCACAAGGGGATGAGTAGGCTACAATGTCTACTATGTGAAAGCTGTCTTTGTATAAATCTCTCACTCAGAGACCTGGGTTGACCCTCAGCCTTAGCCTTTGTTTGGCAGACGCCTTGGCCCCCTTTAATCTTGTGAGGAGATAAATCCATTGATGGACCTAGCCTGATTCAGTTGAAAGTGCTGTCTGACTATCTCCATAGATCACCATAACACAGCATGTTTGAAGTTGGGCTGGTGGGCTGTGGTGCATGGCGCGTGTGGGCCTGGAGAGAGAAGACGAGATGGGGTGGGGTAGGGTAGGGGGGCTTCCTCACGATCCAGAACAGAGTAATCAATCCTGGGCCATGACCACAGACCCCACCTCCCCCTCCTCCTCAAACCACCCACCCACCCACCCACCCCACACACACACACACACACACACACACACACACACCACAACAACACCATTCCTGCTGTCTTCTTGACCACAGAGCACAAACACCATACAGGGCCAGGATGGTAATCTCTCTCTATTTCTCTCTCTCTCTCTCTCTCTGTGTTTCTCTCTCTCTATTTTCTCATCTTTACTAAAAGTGGGTCAAATTTTACATTGTTGTTTTTTTCAGAGCTTCTACAGGGTAAAAGGCAACCTAGAAGTGCCATCCAATGCAGTTCAGATGGATTTTCCTGAGATTACCGTGAGAGAGCTATCCATTCTAATGAGTACATCACAAGAGTCCATGTGTATATATGTGTCATCCAGAAGTGTATGTGAACTGATGTAAACCACTGGGAGCTCTTTAGATGTTAGCTGCTGATAAGAGCCCTTCTTCACCCCATTACATTACTGCAGGAGCTCACACAGTGGAAGTGCTGCTCTCCCTCCTCACACTCTTATCTTTCATCAACACAGACTCTAATCTGAATATAGAGGCTAATTTTGATAGATTGTTTTAGTCTCCTCAGGGCATAAGGAATAACACATCAAAGACAAAAACGACTTATCATATTTCTCATGTTACAAATGTGTTTAGTCCAGTCAAGTTTATTTGTCATATGCATAGTACAATGAAATGCATAGTACAATGTGAGATAATAAGAATAGTAAATATAAACTTAATGGAATAATTGCTATGGCTGTTAGGGATTTACTCTGTTAGGGTTTACAATTGTTTCTGAAGTCTCGATAGGTTGTTTTCCAATGCTCATGGGGAAGACTTAAAGATGAAGGTCTTGTAGGGGTGTTTCCCTGTGGCTGCTGACCTAGGAGCAGTGTTTTGGAGGTGTGTGTGTTCTAGGCATGCAAAGTGTGTCCCTCTCTCAGCAAGCCCAACTAAGGCAAGCTAAAATACCAAGTTAAGGTAATGGATAAAAAAGATCACAAGTCACAACAAAGAATATAAGATACTTGCCACTGAAGATAGCAAGACTATCTCACCCTCATGGTCACCCTTTTCAGTCTCCTCTTTCCTTCTTCCCAGACTCCTCTTTTTAATGACCCTTATTATTACCATCATACAACAATATACACTACCTCCACTCCATCTTGTTGATGGAAACCATTGTCTACACATCATTATCCTGCTGGTAATCGTTTATGGTGCTCTAACACTTGGCATGTTTTTCCTTAATCAACTCTAAAGTAATAGCAGAGTGATGTGCATTGTGGCTCACAATGAGGTGCCAAATCCCTTTATGTCTGGGAAGCTTTACACAAACACAGGAAGTCCAGTGTTTCAAGGCAACGGCGAGGGGAGTAGGAGTCAGAGCCATGGCCTGCGTCTCTCTCTTTCTCCTCTGATGGGAAGTTCAGATTAACGGTGGGTGGTAAACCTGCAGCTCATACACCTCATTGTTGCAGTCCAGAAACAACCTAACCGGAGTCCAAGGTCTGCAGTGCACACTGGCTTCATTGTAATGCATGGCACTGCACAGTAGTGATCTGCTACTGGGGTGAAATTAAGGTAAACTTTTTTTAATAGGAAGTAATAAAAACAAATGGGCATGGCGCTGGATCTGTGTCAAGAGTTACTCAAAACCAACACAACTGAGAAGTTACTATAGCTAAGGCCAGAGTTATACATTAGCATATGACCTGACCAGGATTGGAAAAACTCCTGGCTCCAATTATAGGGATTCATCGAAAGCAGTGGTATTCAACTCTGACCCTACGAGGTCCGGAGCCTGCTAGTTTTCTGTTCTACCTGATAATACATTTCACCCACCTGATGTCGCAGGTCTAAATTAGTCCCTGAATAGAGGGGAACAATGAAAAAATGCAGTGGAACTGTCTTCGAGGTCCAGAGTTGAGTTGGAGGGATCTAAAGCATACCCTAATTTCCCTCTGAATCTATTATTCAATAGTCTGTCTAAACCTCCATTGGAATATGTATTTGTAGGACAGTGTGGTTGATTCGCCAGAGATCTGAGTAGTCATTCACCCCAATGCTTTTTGCAGCTTGTCTTCTCTAAAGAATATTCAACTTGACCTAAAGAACAACCCTCCTCACTTACTCCTAAACTGCAGGCGTTGTAGGATGCTTTCTGATAGAATCCACCATGGAAGCCTGGAAGGATTTTGAAGAAACACAGGGACATCCAGTGGTGAGCAGATGTCTTGTTGTTGTCCTAAACGGTATGATTAACATAGCTTCCTAGATGTCCTATTTTTTCTTAGAAGTGGACTATATAAATTAAAGCGAAAACTAGTGAAAAAGTATTCACATAAACAGCTAATGCCACCCAGGTGGATTACTACAGGCGCTCACCACCAAATAGTACTATTTTGCATTGGTGTATATCTGCAGTGTTGTGATATTTATCTAACACCACTAGATGGCATATTTAGTCAAAACATGTCCAAACCTGACAACTAAACCAGACTAAACCATGTAAAACAGACAGATGGCGCAAATGTTGCAGAACTGCAGAATGACATATTTTGGAAATACAGCATGTTCCATTCCTCAAATGATACACAGCCCAATTTTGGAAATAGAGCATGTTCCATTCCTCAAAAGCTACACAGCCCACTTTTGTTTTCAATATCATGGGATGTTCTGCTAAAGATTCCCTAGTTATTTTAGAGACATACAGTGAAGATGAAAGAGTTTATGCTTTGAGTCCTTGGTAAATAGCCTAGGGCTATTATGGTTACCCATTACTTCCGTAATATGAACCCCAAAGCACAATTTCCAAAAATGCATATTTCCAATCAATTTAACTGCTTTAACATGCAAATATAACACATGGTAATCCATTAGTTATTTCTGAATGTGGCCAAAATCTGCTATACCTGATGACATTTTTATGTAATTTTGGATAACCAGTCCAGAAGTCTGAAGAGGGAGGGCACGGGAGGAAAATGAAAAAAAATAAAAAAAATAACCCTTTCGTGTGTCCCTGAAAGCCTATTGGTCCAATTTTTCCCTGCTGCCACAATACTGCAGACACATAACCATCCTGTTTTAGTCAGTTTAAGCTTGCACTTACAATACAAGGCTTTAACATTTGCTATCTACATAAGCACACTTTTAATGTCATATTGACAAAACCTCTGCTCGCCGATTCGAATCGCTGGAAGTGGACCATGGCGGCTGCCACGAGCAGCAATACATCCACAACCACGCTCCAGATAAAGCATTCCAGTATCGAGCATACGCGGAAACGCATAGACCCTCGGAGGAGACAAGCCGCACTCTCTTTTCTCAGTAACATTTCTTTGGATGGTCGACCGGTGCAAGATGATGCCGACAATCAGATCGAAGAGGATAATTCAATTGAGTCGAGGACTAGACAGAGGCTGGTTTCTGCAGCAGAGCGTCCGCTGTACGCGGCTGGCAGTGACACAGGGGTAGCGACCCCCACGGCCACCCAGGCGCTCGCTATTGCAAACCAGGCTCTGATTGCTAACGCACGAGATAGTTTTGGGATTGGTCCCGCCGCTGCAGCTCAAGCGTGTACAGATCCGGAAGGGGATGCTTTCGGCCCTTCGATTTTCAGTTCGCCTTTCTCTGCAGTACCAGCCGCGATTAGAGGCAGGCTTCAAACCTACACTCAGGGAGTTGTGCCTGCTGCCTACTCCAGGCAGGCTTCCCAAGGCTTCTGTTTGGAGGGAGGACAGATAGCCAACTCTGTCCTGGAGCTGCAGAGATCAAGGTAGGGCAATTGTAGATATCTCCATCATGTAGTGTTTACATTCATGACATGTGTGAAGGAGATTACTGGTTGCCCATATTGGGAATGGGAATTGTGACACAGAAGCCCACAGTCAGTCAATGTTTACACTGCACTCTCACAAATTATGCATGTCATAGGCTACAGTATTGCAACCCAAGTGTCAACAATACAGTTTGGCTACAGTATTGCAACACTCATATTGCAATAGTCACTGAAAGTAAGGTTAGAGTTTTCAGGAAGGTCTTTGTTGAGTGAAGCCACCAAACAGGATCCACACAGACCTGGGCTATACTAATGTGTATCTTCAGTTATCATCTCAACAATAGCACAGGTTTCTCCGGTCATATTTTGTACTAGGGCTGCTCAAACGGCATCCTCAGTTTTAGTCAGTGTACTGCTAAATACAAGTTTATACAAAGAGACAGATTACAGCAAAGAGCAAGAGCCTTGGCTTTCTCTATATGTGAAATTTAGTATGCTGCTAACAACTGTGCACATGCAGTGGCCCATTGATTTAGGTGGAATCAGCGGGATTAGATTGAAAAGGTCAACCATTGTGGAATCATTTTGATTAGCCTGCCTATTAACCAGTATGATGCATGTGCTCTCAAATAACAGAATTTGTAAAACATGTTATATTCATGGTAGCACTGAAAGGCATGTCCAGCAGGAAGGTGGACTTTTCCCCCCTGTGCAGATACGGTCACCCATGCAGATTTGTCCCCATAACCGGTTGGGAGGACTTTACAAAGCTGCCCTGCACCTGCTGCCTTGCCCTCTCCTATGCAATATAAACAACCTGTAACCCAGTACTCCTCAACACATCGGATCATGGACACCTTTAATACCTTTGTTTACTCTGTAGAGTGGACCAGAGCACAGGGAAAATCTGAGGCTGCCTGACACTCTGTCCCTGCCTATACCCCACAAACACACACACTTATCTGTAAGGTCCCTCAGTCGAGCAATGAATTTCAAACACAGATTCAACCACAAAGACCAGGGAAGTTTTCCAATGCCTTGCAAAGAAGGGCATCTAAATATATGGCAAGACCTAGCAATGATCAACAATCAATTTGACAGCTTTAAGCATTTGTTAAAATAATGATGGGCAAATGTTGCACAATCCAGGTGTGGAAAGCTCCTAGAGACTTACCCAAAAAGCCTCACAGCTGTAATTGCTGCCAAAGGTGATTCTAACATGTAAGCAACTCAGGGGGTCGAATACTTATCTAATCTATATACAGTATATCACAAAAGTGAGTACACCCCTCACATTTTTGTAAATATTTGAGTATATGTTTTCATGTGACAACACTGAAGAAATGACACTTGCTATGTAAATGTAAAGTAGTGAGTGTACAGCTTGTATAACAGTGTAAATTTGCTGTCCCCTCAAAATAACTCAACACACAGCCATTAATGTCTAAACCGCTGGCAACAAAAGTGAGTACACCCCTAAGTGAAAATGTCCAAATTGGGCCCAAACTGTCAATATTGTGTGGCCACCATACTTTTCCAGCACTGCCTTAACCCTCTTGGGCATGGAGTCACCAGAGCTTCACAGGTTGCCACTGGAGTCCTCTTCCACTCCTCCATGACGACATCACAGAGCTGGTGGATGTTAGAGACCTTGCACTCTTCCACCTTCCGTTTGAGGATGTCCCACAGATGCTCAATAGGGTTTAGGTCTGGAGACATGCTTGGCCAGTCCATCATCTTTACCCTCAGCTTCTTTAGCAAGGCAGTGGTCGTCTTGGAGGTGTGTTTGGGGTCGTTATCATGTTGGAATACTGCCCTGAGGCCCAGTCTCCGAAGGGAGGGGATCATGCTCTGCTTCAGTATGTCACAGTACATGTTGGCATTCATGGTTCCCTCAATGAACTGTAGCTCCCCAGTGCCGGCAGCACTCATGCAGCCCCAGACCATGACACTCCCACCACCATGCTTGACTGTAGGCAAGACACACTTGTCTTTGTACTCCTCACCTGGTTGCCGCCACACACGCTTGACACAATCTGAACCAAATAAGTTTCTTGCTCATCAGCAAGTTTCTTGCTCATCAGACCACAGGACATGGTTCCAGTAATCCATGTCCTTAGTCTGCTTGTCTTCAGCAAATTGCTGGTGGGCTTTCTTGTGCATCATCTTTAGAAGAGGCTTCCTTCTGGGACGACAGCCATGCAGACCAATTTGATACAGTGTACAGCATATGGTCTGAGCACTGACAGGCTGACCCCCCACCCCTTCAACCTCTGCAGCAATGCTGGCAGCACTCATACATCTATTTCCCAAAGACAACCTCTGGATATGACGCTAAGCACGTGCACTCAACTTTTTTGGTTGACCATGGCGAGGCCTGTTCTGAGTGGAACCTGTCCAGTTAAACCGCTGTATGGTCTTGGCCACTGTGCTGCAGCTCAGTTTCAGGGTCTTGGCAATCTTCTTATAGCCCAGGCCATCTTTGCCATGAAGTGCCATGTTGAACGTCCAGTGACCAGTCAGTATGAGGGAGTGTGAGAGCGATGACACCAAATTTAACACACCTGCTCCCCATTCACACCTGAGACCTTGTAACACTAACGAGTCACATGACACCGAGGAGGAAAAATGGCTAATTGGGCCCAATTTGGACATTTTCACTTAGGGGTGTACTCACTTTTGTTGCCAGTGGTTTAGACATTAATGGCTGTGTGTTGAGTTATTTTGAGGGGACAGCAAATTTACACTGTTATACAAGCTGTACCTCACTACTTTACATTGCAGCAAAGTGTCATTTCTTCAGTGTTGTCACATGAAAAGATATACTCAAATATTTACAAAAATGTGAGGAGTGTACTCACTTTTGTGATTATACTGTAAATATATATATATATATATATATTTTTTTTTACCCATTAACATTACAGTATTTTTAACATAGTATTTTGTGTATATTGTTGACAAAAAAATACAATTAAATCCATTTGAATCCCACATTGTAACAAAAGTGAAGGGGTGTGAACTATACATTCATGTACATACTACCTCAATTGGGACGACCAACCAGTGCTCCCGCACATTGGCTAACTGGGCTATCTGCATTGTGTCCCACCACCGTCAACCCCTCTTACGCTACTGCTACTCTCTGTTAATGTTAGCATGTAGCATTTCGCTACACTCACATTAACATCTGCTAACCATGTGTATGTGACAAATAAAATTTGATTTGATACTCTCTGTTCATCATATATGCATAGTCACTTTAACCATATCTACATGTACATACTACCTCAATCAGCCTGACTAACTGGTGTCTGTATATAGCCTCGCTATTGTATATAGCCTGTCTTTTTACTGTTGTTTTTATTTCTTTACTTACCTATTGTTCCCCTAATACATTTTTTGCACTATTGGTTAGAGCCTGTAAGTAAGCATTTCACTGTATTCAGCACACATGACAAATAAACTTTGATTTGAATACTGTCTGAAGGCACTGTACATTACAATGATTCAGTAGTTAAACCCCCCCCCAGGTTATGGAATGCGGTCGGTCAAAGGAGGCTGCCACTGTAAACTGAATTATAAGCTGTTGAGTAATAACTAAGGCGACCTGTTGAGGGACCCCGGCCATATTCCACAGACACATCATAGATGGGCATCTCTCACACAGTGCCTGGTCTGTTTTCCCAGGGCAGCAGCTTGGTGGAAAAGTGGCCAGATCCAGAGAGAGAACCTTGGCTGGGAAGGGAAAGGCAGGACGCCCAGGCTTTCAGAGACGCTGCCCGGCCAGACTCTCCTTTATCTGTTTATCTCCATCTTCTGTCCTTCACTCCACTTCCTCTCCCAAGGGCACCATACCAGATACTCTTTATTTCTCTCTTTCCATCTTCCTCCCTTCCCTCTCTCATGGCCTCCAGTCCTGCTCCCAGCCAGGAATCCCCAACCCTCAGATCAGCTGCCAAAAGATACTCTGAGATCAGCGCTGCTTAAAACCATCTTATTCGGTGTGCATTGATTCTAATGCATGCAAATTATGGTTGAGTTTACATAGGCTGCAGTATTCTACTGCTCAAGCTAGACTCATAGACAATGGCCTTTTACATTCTAGCATAATTTAAGGCGCCCACTCTGTCTTGCTGCTACTGTAAAGGTGTCAGCCCGAGGTGTGGATCTGTTTAAACCGCTTTAAAATGAAAACACATTTAGCTTAGTGAATGTTGCCACAAAATCAAATTCCCATAAAATTGTATGGATTGACAGTTAATGCAGTAAATTATATTCTGCACTCCAATGTCCCCATGTTTTAAACCATTTTTCACAAGTCCTCATTGTGATCGAAAGCTTACTACAGGGAGACTATGAAGCCAAGGGAAACCATAGCAGAGAAACCACATGCAGTATAAACCATTACAATGGTCCTTTGCAGTTTTGTGCAATTGAGTCATATCCTTTTGGTTAAGAGGTTGAGGTTGTTGTTTGGTGAAGGAATGGTTGGCATAATTACATGATTATGTAAGCAGCAATCTTAGGCTAGTTTGCCTCTGAAACACTTGTGGCTTGAACTGTAAGCGAAATCTCCAAAGCAGCTGCAGGATAGGCCTTTATGGTTAAAACGGCCACCATAATTAAAGCATTACTGGTAATGAGTCTTGAGATAAGAAATATAGACATGATGGGTTACTCTATTTCCAAAATGGAACTTGCAGTACAAGTTTACTAGTTCAAGTTCCACAATGCTAGTAGCACTGTTGTTCATCCTAAACCACATGCTATTTAAAGGGAAGGGGGAAGGATGGATTCAGTGGTTTTACTGTATGTCAAGCAACCAGAGCAACTAACCACAAGGTGCTGTGTGTTTTCAACAATATAGGTATGTGTTCTTGTCCTTTATCCATGTCTGCAGCAGTGTTTCCCCTATATTTATATATAGTGTTTTACAGCAGTGGCAAGAATTTAGCAGCGTTGGGACATATTTCTGCCGAGACGCGCTTTTAGAGCTCCCCCACTGCTACAGTAGCAGGAAGGAATTCACTGTTGTTGTTGTAAATGTGTTTGAGAAGAAAGACCGAAGGGGCTGAGAATAGCCTTTGTTGATTGGATTTTCCCCCCAAATGATTCAATTTTCTTTGGCCTGTAATTGTAAGAAGGCTAGAACATTAGATTGACTTCCACTCTGTCACCCGACAGCGGAACGGGAAGACAATGTCCATGGCAGGCTGCCAATGGGTGTGCGTGTGAAACAATTGAATCTTTTATGTTGAGCACTACAGCTCCTTATCCTAAAAAGCGACAAGCATAGCTGTCAGGTTACATACCAATTGTTTTTGAATGTCCTAAGATTGATTAAATAGACCATGCTTGAAATTCATTGAATGTGAACAGTGCTTGAATATCAAATCAATTCAAGTGTTATGTCACATGCGCGGAATACAACAGCTGTAGACATTAGTGACATGCTTACTTCAAGTTCTTAACCAACAATGTAGTTTTAAGAAGAAGAAAAAAAACTCCATAAATTAAACAAAAACACAGACAGATTGTGTCTTTCATGGGCAGCTCTACTTAGATGCCCATTGTTGTTCTGTCAATATTGAAGGAGGCGATAATTGAAAGTAGCCTGGGCTCTGCCTTAAAGCTTCGGAGTTCGACCAGTCCTTGTTAAAGTCAGAATGCTACTGTTGGATTGGAGTTGATTTATCAAGGACCAGCCACACGAACTACGGACTGTTCACCCCGTTACCATCTAGAAGGAGGCGACAGTACAGGTGCATCAAGCTGGGACCGAGAGACTGATAAACAGCTTCTATCTCCAGGCCATCAGACTGTTAAACAGTCACCACTATCCGGCCTCCGCCCAGTACCCTGCCCTGAACCTTAGTCACTGTTAATAGCCGGCTACCACCCGGTACTCTACCCTGCAGCTTAGAGACTGCTTTGCCCTATGTACAGAGTCATTGAAAGCTGGTCACTGCTGTACACACCTTTACTATTAATATACTGTCTACACACACACACACACACACACACATATATATATATATATACAAATTAGTTGATTCGGCTATTGCTCGTTACTGACAGGTGTATAACATCGAGCACACAGCCATGCACATCCATAGACAAACATTGGCAGTAGAATGGCCTTACTGAAGAGCTCAGTGACTTTCAATGTGGCACCGTCATAGGATGCCACCTTTCCAACCAGTCAGTTCGTCAAATGTCTGCCCTGTTACAGCTGCCCCGGGCAACTGTAAGTGCTGTTATTTTGAAGTGGAAACATCTAGGAGCAACAATGGCTAAGCCACAAAGTGGTAGGCCACACAAGCTCACAGAATGGGACCGGGAGTGCTGAAGCACGTAAAAATTGTTTGTCCTCGGTTGCAACACTCACTACTGAGTTCCAAACTGCCTCTGGAAGCAACGTCGGCACAATAACTGTTTGTTGGGAGCCTCATGAAATGAGTTTCCATGTCCGAGCAGCTGCACACAAGCCTAAGATCACCATGTGCAATGCCAAGCGTCGGCTGGAGTGGTGTAAATGTCCCTGCCATTGGACTCTGGAGCAGTGGAAACGCGTTCTCTGGCGTGATGATTCACGCTTCACCATCTGGCAGTCCGACAGACGAATCTGGGTTTGGCGGATACCAGGAGAACCCTAGCTGCCCCAATGCATAGTGCCAACTGTAAAGTTTGGTGGTGGAGGAATAATGGTCTGGGGCTGTTTCATGGTTTGGGCTAGGCCCCTTAATACCATTGAAGAAAATTCTTAACGCTACATACAGAATACAATGACATTCTAGACGATTCTGTGCTTCCAACTTTGTGGCAACAGTTTGGAGAAGGCCTTTTCCTGTTTCAGCATGACAATGCCCCACTGCACAAAGCCAGGTCCACACAGAAATGGTTTATTGAGATCGGTGTGGAAAAACTTGACTGGCCTGCACAGAGCCCTGACCTCAACTCAATCGAACACCTTTGAATTGATTTGGAACGCTGACTGTGAGCCAGGCCTAATCGCCCAACATCCCTGCCTGACCTCACTAATGCTCTTGTGGCTGAATGGAAGCAAGTTCCTGCAGAAATGTTCCAACTTCTAGTGGAAAGCCTTCCCAGAAGACTTGAGGCTGTTATAGCAGCAAAGGGGGGACCAACTCCATATTAAATGCCCATGATTTTGGAAGCAGATGTTTGTTGAGGAGCATACTTTTGGTCATGTATATTCCGCACTCTTTTAAAAAAAAATGTCTTTCTTTCTTGTTGGATTATGCGTGTATTTCTAGGTATTATTACTGCACTGTGGGAGCTAGAAACAGAAGCATTTCGCTGCACCTGTAAGGGTTTTCGTCCTCCTCCTCTGATGAGGAGTAAGATAGAGCGGACCAATTTGCAGCGTGGTAATTGTCCATTTTAATAAGTCAAACTGAACACTACAACATACAAAATAACAAAGTGAAACCAACGAAACAGTCCGTGTGGTACAAACACTAACACGGAAAATAATCACCCACGAAACACAATAGAAAACCGGCTACCTAAATATGGTTCTCAATCAGGGACAACGATTGACAGCTGCCTCTGATTGAGAACCATACCAGGCCAAACACAGAAATAGCAAATCATAGAAAAACTAACATAGACAACCCACCCAACTCACACCCTGACCTAAAACAAAGACATAACAAAAGAACTAAGGTCAGAACGTGACAGCACCTACAATAACATTTGATTTGACCTGCAGTTAAACATCAATAGACTGCTGTATCAGTCTTGTTGAAGTGAATGAGTAGTCTGGTCCACGTGTTATTGTTTGCACGGGTGTGTAAAACATCCTTTGCACGTCCACCTCCTGGCTGGCCTGCTGTTGTTCATCTACAGTAGCTGGATCAGTCTGAGCGTCCCGCTGAACAGTGGAAACTAGTTTATGGGTTCAGTCCATCAGGTGTACTGTACAAAACTGTGAAATAAAAACCTAGTAGTCAAAATAAAATATTCTGTCCAAAAATGAAATTTGCAGCAGTGATAAGATTTTGACCCAATGACATCTGGCACAGTAAGCCATCTGTAATCGAGTGAACCTAATAATTTGTCATGGCAATAGATAGATTAGAGTACCTGGGATGAGGTCATGGTCACTGTTATGTTTCTAACAGACAGCGAGGGCTGTATTTGCTCTGCTGACTGCTACAGCCTAGCTATTCTGGTTAACATGTTCTCCAGGGTGAAGGTGGAGAGACATAGTGTATTCAGAATACTTGACTTTTTCCACATTGTTACGTCACAGCCTTATTCTAAAATGGATTAAATTGTTTCCCCCCCTCAATCTACAAACAAAATACCCCATCATGACAAAGCAAAAACAGGTTCAGAATTTTTTGCTAATTTATTTAAAAAAAAATATTTAAAAAAAGTAACATTTACATAAGTATTCAGACCATTCTCTCAGTACTTTATTAAAGCACCTTTGGCAGAGATTACAGCCTCATGTCTTCTTGGGTATGACACTACAAGCCTGGCACACCTGTGTTTTGGGAGTTTCTTCAATTCTTCACTGCAGATCCTCTCAAACTCTGTCAAGTTGGATGGGGAGCATTGCTGCACAGATATTTTCAGGTCTCTCCTGATAGGTTAGATCGGGTTCAAGTCCGGGGTCTGGTTGAGCCACTCAAAGGACATTCAGCGACTTGTCCCGAAAACACTCCTGTGTTGTATTGGCTGTGGACTTAGGGTCGTTGTCCTGTTGGAAGGTGAACCTTCACCCCAGTCTGAGGTCCTGAGTGCTCTGGAGCAGGTTTTCATCAAGGATCTCTGTACTTTGAGAATGAGAATCTTGTTTCTCATGGTCTGAGAGTCTTTAGGGGCCTTTTGGCAAACTCCAAGCCAGCTGTCATGTGCCTTTTACTCAAGAGTGGCTTCCGTCTGGCCTGATTGGTGGAGTGCTGCATTGATGGTTGTCCTTCTGGAAGGTTCTCTCACCTCCACAGAGGACCTCTGGAGCTCTGTTAGAGTGACCATTGGGTTCTTGGTCACCTTCCTCACTTACAATATAGTATCTTTATTAAGGGTGTCAATTTTTAGACTGCTCGGTTTGGCCGGGGGCCAGCTCTGGGAAGAGTCTTGGTGGTTCCAAACTTCTTCCATTTAAGAATTATGGAAGCCACTATGTTCTTGGGCCTTCAATGCTGCAGAAGTTTTTTGGTACCCTTTCCCAGATCTGTGCCTCGACTCAACCCTGTCTTTGAGCTCTATGGACAATTACTTCGACCTCATGGCTTGGTTTTTGCTCTGACATGCACTGTCAACTGTGGGACCTTATATAGACAGGTGTGTGCCTTTCCAAATCATGTCCGATTGAATTTAACACAGGTGGACTCCAATCAAATTGCGGAAACATCTCAAGGATGATCAATAGAAACAGGATGAACCTGAGCTTAATTTCTCAAAACCTGGTCTTCGCTTTGTCATTATGGGGTATTGTGTGTAGATTGAGGGGGGGGGGGGGGGAAATGATAATACATTTTAGAATATGGCTGTAACGTAACAAAATGTGGAAAAAAGGAAGGGCTCTGAATATTCTCCGAATGCACTGTAGCTAAGACAGGTTTCATTGCAGTTGCTCTGCTCTGTGCAACCAATGAATGTGTCACCTCATCAGGAATGTAAACCATAGCATGTTAGCGCAGCTAGCAGGCTAGGAATGTAAGCCTTTAGGCTAGCATGATGGTAGCCACCCTATCCATCACTCAGCATTCTCACTGGAGGATGTTGCCGGGCCTGTCGGCCACAAATACCTTGACGATCCATAATCAATCAATCAATCCAATGTATTTTATAAAGCCCTTTTTACATCAGCAGTTGTCACAAAGTGCTACACAGATACTCTTCTTGCTGTGGAGATAAGAGTACATGGCCATTGAGGCCAGATCATTTATCAAGATGAACAGCAGGGTCACATAATAACCACAGTGGTTAGAGGGTGCAGCAGTTCAACACCTCTGGAGTAAATGTCAATGATCCATCTCTTTGACATTCACAGAGGGGATGTGATGAGAATTCATAACATGTAGGCTACATGCTTTCCTTCATTACTTTCTTGCCAGGTTTCTCTCAAAAGAGAGGTTCTCAACTTCAAGAGATTATCCTTGTTAAATATGAAGATGTAATAAAATCAATTCCATCTCAGTGCAGAGTGGATGTATGCCATGTAGTTGACCATGTTTACAATTTCTGGCACATCTCAGTGCTAGACATTTTAGAAATGGTTTCCTTTCCAATTGCTGTTTCTAACCACATTCCCCTGTAAACATGATGTAGTCTCACCTATGTGGTATAAAGACTGTTGAATCATCCTCTGTTGGTTTAGGCTTGCTTACTGCTGGGAGTTTGTCAAGGACAGTCATTTTTTGTTAATTTGTTCTGCTGTTCTGTAGTTGATTAACCAGCCGGAGAGCATACTCTTATCATCAGCTCATTCTTTCACTCTCGCTGAATTGGTAATTTAAGAGGTGACAAGTCAAGTTGAGTGTCATTGAGTATATTTAAATAAGTACCACATGTTTAGTGGAGCCTGAAAGCTTGGTGACAACTGACAAGCAGGCTGGCAGGAGTTGTGCAATATGTTTTTTATATTTTTTTATAGTAATGGGCTAATAGATTTTGCGCTGGCTAAGTCATGCAACCCAAGTGTGAAAGAAAGGCCTGTGTGTGACAACAGTGTTACAACAAAATGAACCAGCCATTGTCTTTATCCTCTTATGGCATATTTCCATACAGGATTTACCTCAGTCTTTTACCCAAAAGGCTCAGACTTTTCTGTTTCCATCGACGTGGGCCGGTATCCGTGTCTAAATGGGCCACTGGTACTTTTCAGCCAGCATTTGCATAACAATGGCTAACTGTGAACTTTAAGCAACTGTTTTGATTATGCAGAGGTTGTTGATTCTGCTAGCTATGGAAACAATTTCCTTAGTATAACATGTATACACTGATGTTAGTAGAAAAGTAGCATTAATTACCAACTAAACCAGTTCCTTACTCTAGATTAGAATGTTCTAACCATTCTACATGATCTCACACAGAGGCTACTAGTCAGAATGTAGAACACAACAGTGATCATTGACCACAGCAGCCAGCCAGTCAGTCACACAGTGCTGGTGTCAATGATTACAGCTTTGCTTTGTAAATAAGCCACTGTGCCTGACAAGACGGCACAGTACAAAGTCATAGAAACTTTAGCTATACTTCACATCAAACGTGAAGGTAATGTACATGGGCCAGACTAAGAGGTCCAGTTAGTTTAGGCTACTCATTCATTCTCCAGACCGTTAAAGAAATATGAAAATGATTGTTATGGATGATCACTTGTTGATTTTAGATCGTCAATGATTTAAGATTTGGGTTCAAAACAGTACAATGTTGAACATTTTTCTAAGATTTCCCAATACTGATATAACGGGACAGTAGTGGAGAGGGTAGTAAGTTTTAAGTTCCTCGGCGTACACATCACGGACAAACTGAATTGGTCCACCCACACAGACAGCGTTGTGAAGAAGGCGCAACAGCGCCTCTTCAACCTCAGGAGGCTCAGGAGGCTGAAGAAATTCGGCTTGTCACCAAAAGCACTCACAAACTTCTACAGATGCACAATCGAGAGCATCCTGTCGGGCTGTATCACCGCCTGGTACGGCAACTGCTCCGCCCACAACCATAAGGTTCTCCCGAGGGTAGTGAGGTCTGCACAACGCATCACCGGGGGCAAACTACCTGCCCCCCAGGACCCCTACACCACCCGATGTCACAGGAAGGCCATAAAGATCATCAAGGACAACCACCACTCGATCTACTGCCTGTTCACACCGCTATCATCCAGAAGGCGAGGTCAGTACAGGTGCATCAAAGCTGGGACCGAGAGACTGAAAAACAGCTTCTATCTCAAGGCCATCAGACTGTTAAACAGCCACCACTAACATTGAGTGGCTGCTGCCAACATACTGACTCAACTCCAGCCACTTTAATAATGGAAATTGATGTAAAAATGTATCACTAGCCACTTTAAACAATGCTACTTAATAATGTTTACATACCCTACATTACTCATCTCATATGTATATGTATATACTGTCCTCTATATCATCTATTGCATCTTGCCATCTTTATTTAATACATGTATCACTAGCCACTTTAAACTATGCCACTTTATGTTTATATACCCTACATTACTCATCTCATATGTATATAGGGTACTCTATACCATCTACTGCATCTTGCCTATGCTGTTCTGTACCATCACTCATTCATACATCTTTATGTACATATTCTGTATCCCTTTACACTTGTGTGTATAAGACAGTAGTTGTGGAATTGTTAGGTTAGATTACTCGTTGGTTATTACTGCATTGTCGGAACTAGAAGCACAAGCATTTCTCTACACTCACATTAACATCTGCTAACCATGTGTATGTGACAAGTAAAATTTGATTTGATGGAGGTCAACCAGTGGATTTGGGTAGAACTACCTTGCTTACTGTTAGATAAGGAATGATGTGGTTAATACCATTAATTCTGAAGACATGTGTTCAGGGTTTATCATGAACAAGGAACCTCACTCTATTGACATTTAGGCCTCTTTGCGAAAGCCCATGATTAAGAGTGATTTGACCATTTTATTACATCAACACATTTCTTTCTCTGTTATGGTAAGCCAAGGGTTTTAACCTGCATAATCATTACCAAGTAATGACCATAATTTAGCAAATATCTTGCAATTCAGAATGAATGATTCTAAATGGGCCTTATACATAGTGTCCAGTCTTTCCTCTTCCAGGGCGAGGTAGAGCTGGTTAGGCGCAACACAAGTTGCTTGTAAACTCAATACCAGCTCCTTATTTCCCTTTTCTCCACAGACGGAGGCTCATCTCTCAGCGATCCTCCTTGGAGACACTGGAAGACATTGAGGAGAACGCCCCTCTACGCAGGTATTGTATAGCAACAACTGTCACAGATCACACAACTCGGCACACCACCCAGAAACAGATTTGGTTTGCTCATATTTTCCTCTCGTTTTAGAGCGGTACTCGAGAAGTCAATAACAGCTTTGGCCTGGGAAGTATTTTGATAGATGATGACACTGGAGGAGCTGTAGTTTCACTTCAGTTTGCTATATGGAGACATTTTATGTCCTTTGGGGTGGTGGTGGTGGGAACATCAGGCAACACTGTAATGTCTTGGTCTGGCTCAGTCTATCTGTTTACGGTTGTTAAAGGCATGTTGTGGTCTTTTACTGCTCCAAATGGATCTCAATGAATCACATTGGTTTTGATCTGTCTTGAATAAAATGTGTTTTTAGATGCAGAACCCTCTCAGGTTCACCCCGACCAAAGAGCTTCAAAAAGGTCCACTTCATCAAGAATATGAGGCAACATGATATGCGCAATGGAAGGTATGAATGAAAACAACCCCATCCCTAATTCAATACAAACCTTCAATAGAAAATCCCCCCAATGAACGCACAGTAGTTTGAATACCCCTCAGGTTAATGAAATCTACTAGAGATGTAGGTCACTTATTCTAAGCTATTCCTTATTGCTTAGTACTATCAAATAATTTACTATTGATTGATACATTTATAATTCAATAGGATAATTTATCAGACTGATCAGCAGTTCATTGAAAGATTCATCTTCACAGAAATTCTCTCATATTGAGTTCATATTTCATATTGTCAAAGCTATACATTGAGGACCACACCCTTGAATCATGAAACGCATCACACTATCTCACTTTTATAAACAATGATACATGCACTTTCTTAGATATTCCAGAGCACTGAAGAAATTTGGTCACACAGATGTTAATGACTTATTTGATATATAACACAGAGATACTGTATGTAGCTAGTGTACAGCAGCTTCTCTCAGTAATAAATACTATAGGCTTTTATGGATATTTCCTGGAATCTAAAAGAAATTGGACAGTTAACCTATTTCCAAAGCACTTAATGTTGTATTACACAGATTATTCAACTATCTTTTTAAAATGTTTTATTCTGGATGTTTTGAACTTACAAGCCTCAAGCTTCTTTTACACTTGGGTGTGTACCGGACCTATTTATTTTGATGAATTGTTATATATCTGTCTTGACAGGTATTTGAATGGGTGCAAAGCCTTTCTTTTGTCCCAGGAAGAAAAAGGAGTGTGCTGATACATTCTGTCTTCATAGTAGCTTTTAATAAAGCTTATTTCTGGATTTTAGGTGGTTGAATTGGGACAGCAACTGTTGTGCTTTACATTCAATCTCTATGCAGTTGCTGTTGTTTTTATTTACTCTTATCTAGCTAATCAGTGTGCCATATACAGCAGTAATGAATTGCCATACGTCCCATTCTGCCTGTGACGTTGATATTGATCAGTGAGTAGGCCTGTTATTTTATGTCATAACTCAAAAAGTATAAATCAGTGACAAAGTTTTATGAAGCAATTTCTCAATGAATTGTAGCAGCAGTTATGCAAACCACTTTGAGGAGTGGTTCAATTTGACTGTACTATAGGTTTTTACCTCGCGTGCAGCTGCTATTCTGAAATTGTATGATAAACGAGTTTGGTCTTGTTTAGTCTCCAAAGCAAGACATGGCTAGTAACATCATTTGAAAAGAGCTGCATAATTTTGTTCCCAAACCTCTGACTACATATTACATACTCCACAATACACTCACAGAACACATACAAAAAACAGTATTTCATTTAGTTTTCTAAATCTTGATTGTTTTACTGCTCACTTTTTCCTCCATCTTAACCTGTAAATCTGAGTGTCTTTTTCACCTAGTTCATTTTGTTTTTATAGGATAGTCCTAATCAGTGGCAGAAGATCCTTGTATAGTGTATTTTCTGTCCTGCCCTATCGAGATTGTAGCCAAGCAGGGTATGTATCCTACAGCATGCCAACCTCCATTTTTCCATCCTTCGTTCCCTGCTTTCCCCCGTTCTCACATCCCTTTTGTTTCTGCCGATATATAACTAGTACTTTATTACATTGGGACGGGGATAACATCATTACAATGAACAGTGTTCTAGACGGGTTGGTTTTGGTGGATGCTTTTTTACTACAACAAAATAAATGTTTGCAAGAGTGGTGAACAAGTAATCTACTGAATGAATTAACTTAAAAGTAATGAATCACACCCATTTAAGGATTGTATCCATGTCATTATGTTTCCATGTAGGCCTGTAGTTTGCTGTATCTAGACTATTTGTCTTTGGAAGACATCATGAGGTTGTTTAGATTAATTCTAATACGACTTCGTTTTGCCCATTGCAACCGTCTCTTGGCTTTGCTGTTATCATTTAGGCTGCACTTTTCCTCAATTCGTTGCTGCCCTCAAAGATTCCGTAGCATGTTTTTATCTCAGCACTTTAACTTAACTTTGCATGCGCTTTGCTGCGATTGCATAACACACACTTACATTTCGGAGTGGTCCCAAATGATCCATCCATAACCATAACAGAGCATTATGTAGTTTCTGTTTGGAGTTTACACATGACATCTCAGTTTGTTGTTGTTCATATTGCTCTCCCTGTGCGGTTAGAGATTATATTTCTTGGCCCTTGGAAGAGAAAGCCTGGCTTACCAGTAGTCAGACTGTTGTTTTTTCTTATTGCAACACAAAGTTCAGACTCCTTCGTGTTATGGGGACCCACGGTAGTCTTGAACTCTTTCCGGTCTGTTATATAGCTTTCCACCTGGCCTGCCTGCCTGGGGAAAGAGGCAGTGTTGGTTTGACCTGGGTCCTGGTGCACCCCAATGAAATAGCTTGTTTTGGAGGAAGTGAGAAAGAAAAATAACTGATTAACACAGAGAATACAATGGACAGAAAGAAAGAAAGCACCATTTAGTGGGCTTAGTGAGGAGCAGAACAGGATAATTTATGCAGCCTAATCTTCCTAAGCCTAGCCATACAACGAAGGGTTAAAGAGCTAATGAAGCCCCTAATGAATTCAATAGCCTCATTCCTGACTACCCAATGCTGCTAATTGGCAGTTGAGATTGCTTGGCTGAGTGTCATTGCAGCAAAATGCACTTTGACTATGTAGAGAACTGACCAAGCTAAAATCCCATACCCTGTCTTATACTCAGTACCATATAGGCCTAAAATAATAATTATCTAAATGATGTCCACAAGCCCACGCTTCTGTCTTTTAGGACTTTTTCCTGAAATGTTTTCCTTTCTTGCCCCAATTAGTGTTTTTGTTGATTTACCCCAGTGTTTATAAGAACTGGGTGATTAAATTGCCTTAATTAGCTCAGTCCTCTCTGGGGCATTATGGCACTGTGGAATTCTGGGAACATGGAATGATAGCTTCTCTTAGGTTCTCTACCTGGTCTAATTCCACATTCCTTTTTTAGAGCTTCCATTTATTTTCTGTGATAGATGGTGAGAGAGATACTGAGGTGGAGTCTAGACCCTAGACAGAAGACTGGCAGGGTGTGTGGGTTTTAGGGGAAGGGGTGTCTAAAGGTTTTGTGCCCCGGCAGGGATGTGAAACTGGAAAGCGGGCGGCAGCGTCACCCCTCGGGCGGGGTCAGTGCCAAGGAGATGGTGATCGGGCTGGAGGGAGTGGAGCTGGGGGCCTATGGAAAGGTGAGAGAGGATGGGAGACCTATCCTTTCCTCCCTACTTTGTTACAGATCAGTTATCACCTCAAGGAAGAGAATAGGGAAGGATTTTTGGAGTATGTAACAGTGGTCCAAACAGCGCAGACAGTGGTCCAATAACATGCTGTTAAAATGTGAGTATGTCTCTCTCCACAGACTGTATCATACACTCAGTTCCTGTACCCCACCAACGCCCTGGGCAGCGGACGCAGGAACACCATCGACTCCACTTCATCCATCTCTCAGTTTCGTAACGCCAGCCACCGCAGCCTCAGCTTGGGCCGGGCCAACAGCAATCAGAGCAGCATCGACACAGGTCAGTCATGTGAGTGAGTGGATTCTCTGGAGTAGTTGTGGCATTCATACAGGCCAGTGTGTGGATCCTCCGTCCTGGAGAGAGCCCCTGAATAGGTGTATGTCAGAGTGAGGATGATACACATCACTTTTCCCCATCCACAGTGTGATGTTTTAGTTTATCAATTACTTGTTCAACATTGAGGGCTTGACTTTGTATTAGAAGTGGAAAAATAATTTGTATTTCTCGGCCCCAGTGTTTGTTTATCCCTGGCTCATTGTGTGACTAATATATAGTAATATGCCCTTTAGCAGACGCTTTTAGTAATTTGTGTATAGATTTTACGTACAGGTGGTCCCGGGACTGTCCTTTTGTCCTCTGCAGGGAATGATCTGGGGGACTTGATCCGGGAGTATGACCCCAATCTGTTGGACGATCCCCAGTGGCCATGTGGGAAGCACAAGAGAGTCCTCATCTTCCCCTCCTACATGGTAAGAGACTACTCTGCTTACCAGAAATGGTTTCAAACAGTATTTGTTTCCTTTCAAGTACTTCATTCTTTATTGAGCCTGCTTTATGCCACAGGGACAGGGTTTGTTCTTGAGACAAGTCCATTGGTTCCATTGCCCCAGACAACTCAATCTAGCACAGATACTTTATCTGTTCAAATACTTTATTTGAACACAGGTCTGCTGTTTACTATGGCCCTGCATGTTGCTCTCTTCACAAGCCAGGGATGTTTTTATTTATGACTTATTTTCCACCATAATTTGCAAATAAATTCATTAAAAATCCTACAATGTGATTTTCTGGATTTTCCCCTCATTTTGTCTGTCATAGTTGGAGTGTACCTATGATGAAAATTACAGGCCTCTCTCATCTTTTTAAGTGGGAGAAATTGCACAATTGGTGGCTGACTAAATACTTTTTTGCCCCACTGTATAAATCATGTACTGTATCAACTCACTGTAAGCCACAGGAGTCTATTTGACTGACCATTCTAATCAGCAAGGTCATTGGCTCAATCCCTGGCTCAGCTCCCACTCCTACTAGAGTCTGTGGTGTGTGAATACACTCCCGTCTCTCTACCCTGTAGATCTTTGAACAGCCATCATAACAGCTAGGTTGCTTCCAAAATGGCACCCTATTCCCTCTATAGTGCAAAACTTTTGACCAGGGCCCAAATATTTAATGGCATTAGTTAATCACAATTTCTTTATTTACTTAAATTGGGCCAAAGCAGTGCATTGAGTTATACTGCTTTGAAACTCAAATAATCTACATCCGAATGTTTTAATTAAGCAATAATGCACGAGGGGGTGTGGTATATAGCCAATATACCACGGCTAAGAGCTGTTCTTACGCACAAAACAACGCGGAGGCCATATACCACAAACCCCCGTGTCTTATTGCTATTATAAACAGCCTACTCCCTCTTATCTATGTTATTGAAATTTAACACTTAAGCACAACACACACACACAGCTTTAAGTTATGTTAAAGCTTCAGGCATTCTAAATGAGTGTGACAAAAGAAAAATAGAACTGGCTCTGGATACAAAGATCTTGTCCAACAATGTTATGAAAACACTAATCATCTGTACTGTTCAGATAACATTACACACATAGGCCGTCACACTTTCCCACCCTCCCACATCCTCTCGCTCTCACAGGGAGTTTCTTATGCACTTACTCCCGCTCTCACACATCCGCTTCACACCCCAATCTTGCAGCCTACCTTTTCAAAAATGTATTTGAGTAGCCTATTCCTTTTCAGTTCTAACCTGTGCCATCCACATTTGTGCATAGTCTAGTCAGTGGTCAAGTAATCTGCTAGCTAGCCACACGGTCTTCAGCGCTGTAAAAGCGCAAGCATTGATTATAGCTGTGTTCCGTGTTGTGTTCTGCTCATAAAAAAGTCCGTACGGAAGCATGCGCGCTTAAAAAGTTCCGTGCGGTGAAGAAATAGAGACTCGATTAACGTTATAAAATGTTTTTGCCGAGAAACATGTTAACTTTGACAGCCCTACTATTTTCTTTAACTGATTTTTCAGGTTCTATTACTAACTGTGTCATGATATACAAATCATTTTAGTATGTTTAGTTTCCTTTGTGATCAGGTAAATATCTATAAATTACATTCCTTTTAGTTAGAAAAGTAGCCACAAGTTTGCTGCAGTAGTCGAAGTATAGTTACAAATAGCTGATGGTATATTTTGAACTCTGATGGGGAGCTGCATGGAGGAATACTATCCATGACCAAAAATATCAAGTTAAAAATACTAGTTTGAAAAGTTGTATTACTGCAAGCTAGAGCAAAGCAAATGACTTGGCATGAGCTAACTTGGGCAATATGCTGTAAATTCATCATTGTTATCTCTCTCTCTTATCACATACCCAGATTGAGTGTGGGTCAACTGCAGGGCTCCTTCTATCTTCCTAGATAACAGTTGAGCCTCTGACCTGAAATAAAGTTCAATGGCTAAATTACAGTAGGGGAGAGTCGGGTAAGTTGAGCCATTTTTTTTTTCATTCCGTCAAGGGAAATAGTATTCTTTCTAACAAACATATCTACATATATTTCAGGATGTTGTATATCCCTGGAAATAACCAGTATTCATGTAAACAGTACAGCTTGTCACTTGTCTCTTAATTATTTTAAGCATATTCTAACAGGTTTAACACCTAACAAACATTGTATACTTAAGTGTTTTATTTTTAACATAGGACAGGTCCTGTTGTTACCTCATATCCCAGAGCTAATGCCTTGCCAAACACCTGGGAAGAAAACACTTCAACTTTCCGTTGGCTCAACTTACCCCAAGGCAAACATTTTGACTATTAGCCCACACAGCTTCAAGGATTACTTTAATACTAGGTTTAGTATCTCATATTGAAGCTTATAGAGAGCCCAACTGATGTATAGAACAAATCTTTAAATATACATTGGTTTAGATACAAGCATCATGAAACCTTTTACACACTAATTAATTTGACTGGTAAATATCTGTTTTTTGGACTTAACTTGCTTACCACTTTTTCCATGTGGTTTCTTCCATTAGACTCCATGAAATGATGACCTCTTCCTAAATATTTGGTACAATTATACATTTTGTGTATAGTTTCCTAGAAACATGGGCGATTCAACTTACCCCACTCTCCCATACATCAACAGAATATACTGAGCTTGGAAATGTAAAGCATCAAACATTCTATAATATATTCTGTCTTTCCGTGGCCCGTGTATGGTGTGCCACCCAACTCCAATGTCTCGTGCTCCGACACTCAACCACCCAATGGAACTAGGGCTGAGCGATATGGCGGTATTATTATTTTTGGAATAATAAAAGTTCCAAATTTTCTTTGAGTAGTGTGTGACCCTAGGGTGGCAACACATACATTATATGTGATTTCAATGGGTCTTTCTCCATTCTCATTTGTTTTATACTGGTCAATTCAACTTCAACCAGAAATAATTTTCAGCATTTTCATCGCTAACTTGAGATCATTTCCACACTGCCACTTAGGGCAGCACAATATGGGCAAACAATCTAGGTCTTTTTTGTAAATGTTGTGATTTTTTAGCAAAACACTTGGGTGAACTATTGGAATCATGGAAATATAATGAGTATTCTAATTATATGGTTAATAGAATAGAATATAATAGTGTCTTGTTTGACAGGACAACAAATGAAAATGCCAGGGAGGAGTTATTGTGACAGGGTAGGAACAAGTGTTGTGTTTCCTAGGGGACCCTACAAGCTTTAGATACATGTTTTTATTTTCTTAACATATTCATGCTTTGCGTATTCCTCTTTGTTTGAGAAGATACTGTTGCACAAACATGCTGATTTTAGGTCTACACCATCACTGGTATTATCAGGCTGTATAGCTGATAACGTTTGCTCTGACTCCGTACATGTATTAGTTAGCTAGCTAATAATCAGCTAACTAGTAATTAACATTAGCGGCTAACACGATTTAGTCCTAACTTGCTAAGAAAATACAAACTAGCTGTTTGCAGATGTAAGAAACACAAACTAATCATGTAATTATATAACGCTAGTGGATTTCTATTAAGAGGAAAAGTGAAAACAGCATAGTTGTCATCAACATTGTTGCATTCAGACCGCATTGTCAAGGCAGCACATGCAAGTGTATCGAGGTCGAGGAACAAATGCGTTCCTTAAGTGACAGGGGGCGGGGCTAGGTCTGACAGGGGCGGGGCTAGCCGCATGGAGAGAGAGATCAAAAAGATAATTACTTGACACATTGGAAAGAATTGACAAAAAAAAGAGCAAACTAGAAAGCTATTTGGTCCCAAACAGAGAGTACACAGTGGCAGAATACCTGGCCCCCGAAGGCAGACCTAGCTCTCAAGAGAAGAGGGGCTATGTGCACACTGCCCACAGAATGAGGTGGAAACTGAGCAGCACTTCCTAACCTCCTGCCAAATGTATAACCCTATTAGAGACACATATTTCCCTCAGATTACACAAACCCACAAAGAATGCAAAAACAAATCTAATTTTGAAAAACTCCCATATCTATTGGGTGAAATACCACTGCAATCACAGCAACAAGATTTGTGACCTGTTGCCACAAGAAAAGGGCAACCAGTGAAGAACCACCATTGTAAATACAACCCATATGTTTATTTATATTCCCTTTTGTACTTTAACTATAGACATTTGAAATGTCTTTATTCTTTTGGAACATTTGTAAGTGTAATGTTTACTGTATTTTTTTTTTATTGCACCTTGGCAATGTCGACATATGATTCCCATGCCAATAAAGCCCCTTAAATGGAAATTGAGAGCGGAGAGAAATGACTCAAGTTGCGAAGTAAACTATAAAAATGGACGTTACACACAGCGTATCACATTTAACAAACCAAAAACTCAAATACTGTTATAAAAGGTCAAGTAAAAATCCCAAACGATCTGTGCATCAATACCAATATCATAAAAACTGTATACTGCCCAGCTCTAAATGGAACCCAACACTGAATATAAAGATCCCGCCACCTTCCATAGTGAGACTGATGCTGCTGTTTCCTCTTGCACATACAGTGCCTTGCGAAAGTATTCGGCCCCCTTGAACTTTGCGACCTTTTGCCACATTTCAGGCTTCAAACATAAAGATATAAAACTGTATTTTTTTGTGAAGAATCAACAACAAGTGGGACACAATCATGAAGTGGAACGACATTTATTGGATATTTCAAACTTTTTTAACAAATCAAAAACTGAAAAATTGGGCGTGCAAAATTATTCAGCCTCCTTAAGTTAATACTTTGTAGCGCCACCTTTTGCTGCGATTACAGCTGTAAGTCGCTTGGGGTATGTTTCTATCAGTTTTGCACATCGAGAGACTGACATTTTTTCCCATTCCTCCTTGCAAAACAGCTCGAGCTCAGTGAGGTTGGATGGAGAGCATTTGTGAACAGCAGTTTTCAGTTCTTTCCACAGATTCTCGATTGGATTCAGGTCTGGACTTTGACTTGGCCATTCTAACACCTGGATATGTTTATTTTTGAACCATTCCATTGTAGATTTTGCTTTATGTTTGGGATCATTGTCTTGTTGGAAGACAAATCTCCGTCCCAGTCTCAGGTCTTTTGCAGACTCCATCAGGTTTTCTTCCAGAATGGTCCTGTATTTGGCTCCATCCATCTTCCCATCAATTTTAACCATCTTCCCTGTCCCTGCTGAAGAAAAGCAGGCCCAAACCATGATGCTGCCACCACCATGTTTGACAGTGGGGATGGTGTGTTCAGGGTGATGAGCTGTGTTGCTTTTACGCCAAACATAACGTTTTGCATTGTTGCCAAAAAGAGCACCTTCTTCCACATGTTTGGTGTGTCTCCCAGGTGGCTTGTGGCAAACTTTAAACAACACTTTTTATGGATATCTTTAAGAAATGGCTTTCTTCTTGCCACTCTTCCATAAAGGCCAGATTTGTGCAATATACGACTGATTGTTGTCCTATGGACAGAGTCTCCCACCTCAGCTGTAGATCTCTGCAGTTCATCCAGAGTGATCATGGGCCTCTTGGCTGCATCTCTGATCAGTCTTCTCCTTGTATGAGCTGAAAGTTTAGAGGGACGGCCAGGTCTTGGTAGATTTGCAGTGGTCTGATACTCCTTCTATTTCAATATTATCGCTTGCACAGTGCTCCTTGGGATGTTTAAAGCTTGGGAAATCTTTTTGTATCCAAATCCGGCTTTAAACTTCTTCACAACAGTATCTCGGACCTGCCTGGTGTGTTCCTTGTTCTTCATGATGCTCTCTGTGCTTTTAACGGACCTCTGAGACTATCACAGTGCAGGTGCATTTATACGGAGACTTGATTACACACAGGTGGATTGTATTTATCATCATTAGTTATTTAGGTCAACATTGGATCATTCAGAGATCCTCACTGAACTTCTGGAGAGAGTTGGCTGCACTGAAAGTAAAGGGGCTGAATAATTTTGCACGCCCAATTTTTCAGTTTTTGATTTGTTAAAAAAGTTTGAAATATCCAATAAATGTCGTTCCACTTCATGATTGTGTCCCACTTGTTGTTGATTCTTCACAAAAAAATACAGTTTTATATCTTTATGTTTGAAGCCTGAAATGTGGCAAAAGGTCGCAAAGTTCAAGGGGGCCGAATACTTTCGCAAGGCACTGTATGTATACAAAAACCTATAACACTTGCACAAATTCAATAACAGAGCCTAACACCAGTGCTGTCTGTCTGACACCAATACATTCATCTTCCTTTCAGACTACAGTCATAGAGTACGTCAAGCCTTCTGACCTCAAGAAGGACATGAATGAGACGTTCAAGGAGAAGTTCCCCCACATACGGCTGACCCTCAGCAAAATCAGGAGGTGGGGACGTCTAGTCCAAACATATATTAGAGTATGATGTGGAAATTATCAGTTTGGTGCAGCAGTATTTAATCCCTTGTGGTTAATCGTATCAAAATTAGTTTACTGACAATGGCCACACTATGATACTTACTGGGTTCTTCTTTTTAGCTTTAACCTTTTAGCGTTTGTCTTATCTCCCTGCCTTCACCACCTTCAACCCCCCCCCCCCCCCCTCCTCCAACCCCAGTCTGAAGAGAGAGATCCGTAAATTGGCCCAGGAAGAGTGTGGCTATGAGGAACCCACCGTAGCCATGGCCTTCGTCTACTTCGAGAAGCTGGTCCTCCAGGGGAAACTCAACAAGCAGAACCGCAAACTCTGCGCCGGTGCCTGCGTCCTGCTCGCTGCCAAGATTGGCGGAGACCTTAAGAAGCACGAGGTCAAGCAGCTCATAGACGTAAGTGTCGTACTTGTGTCATCGTGCACTGGGCTTCGGCTCTGAGCAGCCTGGTGGAAACCATCAGTGCTTTCCTGTCACGCAGACAAACCGCGATCCTGCACGGATTATAGGATTGTTATATCGTATGAATTCATTACAAGTGTTTCCTGTAAAGCTGGAATCCTTAGTGGTGAAACTGCGATATCCGTTTGCGATATTACAAAAACAAAGATATTACTTCAAACAACGAACACTTTTTTTTCCCCCCATCCACAAAAACAATGACAAATGCGTCTGGGGCGACCAGTGGCGGCTGTTTCACCTTTTGTGGATCCCAGCTTTAATGTTAAACTTTTGTAAAAATGTAATAAAAATATGATAGGATGGTAATATAATATTGATGTGGTTATTTGTCAAGCATTATAAATATCTGCGTGACAGGAAAGCACCATATGACAGATAGCAACGTGGCTAGCTCACGGATTGTAGACAAAAGTATTTGTCACTACATATTATTCACCTAATATATTAAGTAGTACAGTGTTTTAGTTACTACATCACCTCTCCTCTCCCTTTTGTTCCCTAATTTGTAGAAACTGGAGGAGAGGTTTCGTGTGAACAGGAGAGAGCTGATAGCCTTTGAGTTCCCTGTGCTTGTAGCCCTGGAGTTCAACCTGTACCTGCCTGAGCACGAGGTCATGCCCCACTACAGACGCCTCGTCCAGACCTCCTAGCATTAGTGACCCGTCAGGAGGAGCACCTAGACCATGCCCTTCTGATCCAGGACCAGAATCTACACCACACCCTCCTCCCCACCCCACCAGTGGGTGCCACGACCTTGTCTCCTCTCTGCAGCCTGGGGATCCATTATGGACCATGATGTGGGAGCTCCACTACACTCTACTGCAGGCCACATTCATATGTTCATTTTCAGATCAAGACTTGAAAGCAGCCAAAGTGACACGTATTTCCATACATATATTCTTACTTCAACATTTTTCTCAGACTTTTACTCCTACATTCGAGACTAGTTACATCTTCAAAAGACTTACACTATCATTCAAAAGTTTGGGGTCACTAAGAAATTTCCCTGTTTCTGAAAGAAAAGCAAATTTTTTGGTCCATTAAAATAACATCAAATTGATCAGAAATACAGTGTAGACATTGTTAATGTTGTAAATTACTATTGTAGCTAGAAATGACAGATTTTTTAAAATTTAATATTTACATAGGTGTACAAAAGGCCCATTATCAGCAACCATCACTCCTGTGTTCCAATGGCACATTGTGTTAAAAGGCTAATTGATCATTAGAAAACCCTTTTGCAATTATGTTAGCACAGCTGAAAACTGTTGTTCTGATTAAAGAAGCAATAAAACTGGCCTCCTTTAGACTAGTTGAGTATCTGGAGCATCAGCATTTGTGGGTTTGATTACAGGCTCAAAATGGCCAGAAACAAATAACTTTCTTCTGAAACTTGTCAGTCTATTCTTATTCTGAGAAATGAAGGCTATTCCATGTGAGGAATTGCCAAGAAACTGAAGATCTCATACAACGCTGTGTACTCCCTTCACAGAACAGCGCAAACTGGCTCTAACCAGAATAGAAAGAGGAATGTGCACCACTGAGTAAGAGGACAAGTACATTAGAGTGTCTAGTTTGATAAACAGACGCCTCACAAGTCCTCAACTGGCAGCTTCATTAAATAGTACCCGCAAAACACAAGTCTCAACGTCAACAGTGAAGAGGTGACTCCGGGATGATGGCCTTCTAGGCAGAGTTGCAAAGAAAAAGCCATATCTCAGACTGGCCAATAAAAATAATAGATTAAGATGGGCAAAAGAACACAGATACTGGACAGAGGAAGATTGGAAAAAAGTGTTATGGACAGACGAATCTAAGTTTGAGGTGTTCGGATCACAAAGAAGAACATTCGTGAGATGCAGAAATAATGAAAAGATGCTGGAGGAGACTTGACGCCATCTGTCAAGCATGGTGGAGGCAATGTGATAGTCTGGGGGGGCTTTGTTGGTGGTAAAGTGGGAGATTTGTACAGGGTAAAAGGGATCTTGGAAGAAGGAAGGCTATCACTTCATTTTGCAACGCCATGCCATACCCTGTGAATGGCGCTTAATTGGAGCCAATTTCCTCTTACAACAGGACAATGACCCAAGCACAGCTCCAAACTATGCAATAACTATTTAGGGAAGAAGCAGTCAGCTGGTATTCTGTCTATAGTGGAGTGGCCAACACAGTCACCGGATCTCAACCCTATTGAGCAGTTGTGGGAGCAGCTTGACTGTATGATATGTAAGAAGTGCCCATCAAGCCAATCCAATTTGTGGGAGGTGCTTCAGGAAGCATGGGGTGAAATCTCTTCAGATTACCTCAACAAATTGACAACTAGAATGCCAAAGGTCTGCAAGGCTGTAATTGCTGCAAATGCAGGATTCTTTGACGAAAGCAAAGTTTGAAGGACAGAATTATTATTTCTAACCTTGTCAACATTTTCTATTCATTTTTCATGGAAAACAAGGACATTTCTAAGTGACCCCAAACTTTAACGGTAGCGTATGAAAGGGAGAATCCTATCTTCCTCCACTTTGAAAAACATACAAAAAAATAAACACTTTTTACATCCTCTGCTTTTTTCTTTGAGGTTTCATGTCATTTTCATTGCAAGATGATTTTTTTTGTCAAAGCATATTATTGCTTTGTGATTGTTACATTTGCACTAATCACATTTTTATTTTTAGATCCCATCTTTATTTTTTTGAGAGAGAGATGATTGATTTCATTGGTCCCTCGTTCCTATGTGGAATTTTGGCTTGTTTTGGTTGCCTTATGCTCATCATAAGAATGAATTGCACTGCAGCTTTTGACAGGACTGTTATCAAAGTGAATGTGCATTTTCCAGTCTCCTCACTAGAAGTATACTTTTGAATAATGCAGATATGGATGGATGTGATTTGAGAATGACTTGTGATGAAACAAACGGATTCTGATCAAGTTCAGTTGACTCAAACCACAAAAGGGCAAGTTGATGTAAATGGTTCCATTTATTTTCTCATCCATTTTCCCTTTTCTATTTTCTAGCCACCAATCCCACTATCAGCATGACAATTTATTAGAAAAAAAGTAAAATACACAGATTTAATGGGATTTTATACTGTATAGTATTCAGTACATTTAAGTACTCTTCTTGTTTTCTACCTGTGGAGTGCTTGCTTTGGACATTCGGTGACTGACCTACTCTTATCAGTGTGTAGTCTCCTGTGCTCTATGTTAGAGTGAGTTATCAGTGCGTTTCTCGTGCTATACTGGAGTGGGAGGAAAGGTATTGGAAGCAAGTCATGATGATGCCAATGACCAATGATACAGATCTGGTATTGAAGCTGAACTTCTTAATCACAATATCTGTCATGACCGGACCAAGTGTTTAAATGGTATGGTATCTGTCATGACCGGACCAAGTGTTTAAATGGCATGGTATCTGTCATGACCGGACCAAGTGTTTAAATGGCATGGTATCTGTCATGACCGGACCAAGTGTTTAAATGGCATGGTATCTGTCATGACCGGACCAAGTGTTTAAATGGCATGGTATCTGTCATGACCGGACCAAGTGTTTAAATGGCATGGTATCTGTCATGACCGGACCAAGTGTTTAAATGGCATGGTATCTGTCATGACCGGACCAAGTGTTTAAATGGCATGGTATCTGTCATGACAGGACCAAGTGTTTAAATGGCATGGTATCTGTCATGACAGGACCAAGTGTTTAAATGGCATGGTATCTGTCATGACCGGACCAAGTGTTTAAATGGCATGGTATCTGTCATGACCGGACCAAGTGTTTAAATGGCATGGTATCTGTCATGACCGGACCAAGTGTTTAAATGGCATGGTATCTGTCATGACCGAACCCAGTGTTTAAATGGCATGGTATCTGTCATGACCGGACCAAGTGTTTAAATGGCATGGTATCTGTCATGATCGCAATATTGTTGTGCCACCAATCTTTTATGACGAGTGGTTCAAGCTCGAAAGTCACCTTCGGAATGGTATGCTAATGGCATTGTTGTGACATCATAGCAGTGTTACCAAGAGTTTCTCTTATTTTATTAGATCCAACTAGTCTTTTGAACACTTATCTTTTTCTTTGGTTTGAATGGACAAATCAAACAGGCCTTACAGAAACGAGCTTTATGCTACATGCACATATCCATGTCTGATCAGAAAGTTTAGGATGGTGAAAATCCTTTTGTCATACACCTCAGCCACGCCCTAAGTGCAATGCTTATTAAATTGCCCTTTTCAAATGTGTGTAGCTGTAATATTGACCTGTGATGTTGGGTATATATTCTCTCAATCTGAAATTGACTATAGAAACTTTGATACAACAACGTAGGTTGATACTGAACTATGTCACAGAGAAACATGGATACATTGTTCAAGTAAAAATAGACAATGTGTGAATTGCCATGTGTTTTGAATCAGGCCTATTGTATTCAACACAGAAGGGTTGGATAAAACAAGTTTTATTTGACTTTAATCTGATTGCTGTGATTGAGTAAATCAGATAAGATGGATAGTGCTGAAATTGGGGTGAAATACATTTGGGAGAAGTTCTGATTCTATTTGTAAGCCCAATAGGTTTTGCCATAGGATACCCACTTTTAGGCTTTGCCAGAAAGCTGATGGTCAACAACATTCAAATACACGTGCGTATGTTTGTAAATATACTGCTTTGCTTGTTCAATAAAAACAAGATTCCTGAAATGTGAGTGGCTTCGCTTAATTTTGTGTTACTCTCTCCTGAGGTTGCTGAATTGATTTACTGCCATAGCATGAGATATCTGGTTTCACTCTTAATATTTGTTTGCAGAAAACCAATAGCATATTTTACAATTCAACCATGCATGAAGCAGTGCATGTTTCTCATTATACAAATCCTAAACCCTTGAACGTGAGGTTTAGCCTGTGACACATCAGCACTGTGATGTTGAGTCTGTCACCCAACCGGTTGTAATTTACCATGAATATTAAAGTATGTCTCACATATCCCTTTGCATAAGAGCATCAGAAACAACTCCAAGTCAGTGCAAGTTGAGAAGGCCAGCCAGTGCTAGTGAGTTGTGGCTCTCCTATATGGAGCTCAGGGAACATGTTGTGCCCGGCTATGGCTCTGATGCAATCTGAGAGGACAGTTTCTCAGGGAGAGGGAGGAAGGAAAATATAGCGAATGTGAAGGAACAAATGGGCTCTCCCAGTACCGTCTGACACACATCCAAGGTAAACAAGGCGGGCGGGCAGTCACGCCAGTCCCAGTCTTGTGCTACCATCAAAACAAACAGTTCCAGGCCTGGCCACGGCCACATGGCCTATACGGCTTAGCCCTCTTCATTGAGAAGAGTAATACCCTAATACCCCTCTCAGAGCCTCATAAAAGGACAATTGACTGCCCTTCCTGGGGTTGGCTCACACATCAGTCATCGCCATTGTACCAAATATGTGTTCCATCGTTTGGGGGGCAAGCCCCCTGGCCTAGTCTATTGCCCTTCCCGCTATTAAAATAACATTTGGCTGAAACGGCAGTTTGCCCCCCAGGCCTTTCCTCCCCCTTCTGATGCTGTGAGAGTGTTGCAGTGACTCAGGGCTATTCACCCCAGGTCAGACCCCGGCCGCTGCTGGGCCCACCACCATTATGGCCTGGACGTTTGTAAACAAGGAAGTGAATGGTGAGTGTTGTGGCCGTCAGTGGGAGAGGGACTCCCTAGTTGGCTGCTTGTCTGGTCAGCGGGGGGGGGGGGGGGGGGGGGGGGGGGGGGGGGGGGTATTCAGCGATGTGAAATGTTGCAGATAGAAATAGATATAGGGAATCATATCAATGTGAACGTTACAGACCCCAGACAGCACTGCATGTGGACCTGTGTGTGAATCTGATCTCCACAGGCATTGCACTATACCTGCAATAACATCTGCTAAACACGTATGTGACCAATAACATTTGATTTGAGATGACTCTCTAGTCCCGCTGTTCCACTCAGTCTAGTTTGGCGTCAACTGAGCCCCGGCTGTAACAGAAAACCAGTGACGCAAAACAACAGGGTATGAAATGTCTCTCTCACCTTACTTATTAATGTACCCTTTAAAGTGATTCAGCCCAAGTGATTCAGCCAAGTGGAAAACACGGCCGGAAATTGAACCCCAAGGACAGTGTTGGCAGCAATTAAGGGCACTCAATGACTTATTAGGGGTACTTTGGAGAAAGCCAAGGTGTTGACAAGAAGTATGTGTATTTTCATGAACCAGCTTTGAGAGGTGTGGAGGTGTTGCAGAATTTGCTTTGGATTCCTGGTAGGCGACTAGCAAGAAATCGTCTTCTGTAATCATGTGGTGTGGGTTGCTTGACTAAGTATTTTAGAAAGCATTTGTCGTTGTGACAGTAAGGCGTCATGGCAACGCATGTAAAGCAAAGTGACCTCACATGGCGGCAGGAGCTGCCTGATAACGTGTCAATTTACAGTATGCCTTCTCTTAAAGTCGCCACTACAATCTCTACATTATTTCACATTAAATATTTCCACTGCGGCAAGAAACGCAAAATGACTGGTGTTTTTCTTAATAATAACCTATTCAACTTGAGGAATGTAATAATGTACCATGCCAGTATGGTAACTGGTACTGTACAGTTAGCCTTCTTACTTTTTGTGCCAGTAGAATGTTTACATCACATGCTTTAGTTTAGTGGGCTGCTGCCATTTTAGCCCACATTTCTACCCTGCCTTTTATTAACCATTTTGTGCTGTTAAAAACAAAGTGGTGTAATATGGGTTGACTCTCTTTCCTTAGAATAATGACTCTTATTCCAAAGTGCATAATGTACATTGAGGTCAGCAAATCATATTTTATCATCTATCTAGCGCTGGTGACCAATTAATGAGCTCATTCACTCATAAAACCATATTGATTATTTTATGTTTCGTTCAATGACGATATGATATGAGGCCTCAGAGGGGGAATGGATAGTTTTTCAAGGGATTGATAATCCATGGTCACAGTTATCCAGACCAGACAGACAGAGGCCACAGCCAGAACTCAGCCTGCCTGGCTCCCCAGTACAAACTGAATGGATGAAAAATGCTGTACTTGAATATCTGCAAAATACAGCAACCTTGCACCTGATAGATAGTAAACTACAGTATAGTATGCACCTGACAGATAGTAAACTACAGTATAGTATGCACCTGATTGATAGTAAACTACAGTATAGTATGCACCTGACAGATAGTAAACTACAGTATAGTATGCACCTGATAGATAGTAAACTACAGTATAGTATGCACCTGACAGATAGTAAACTACAGTATAGTATGCACCTGATAGATAGTAAACTACAGTATAGTATGCACCTGATAGATAGTAAACTACAGTATAGTATGGTTGCCGTTCATAAATATTACCTTGATGTTTCACGGCTATATTCATATTCAAATTTTTTAATTTTTAATTTTACCCCTTTTTCGTGGTATCCAATTGTTAGTAGCTACTCTCTTGTCTCATCGCTACAACTCCCGTACGGGCTCGGGAGCGATGAAGGTTGAAAGTCATGCGTCCTCCTCCGATATTCTAATTTCTTAAGCTGATTGAGGGACTGATGCTATAAATAAGTAAAAGCATGGTGTAATGTACAGTATCTGGCATTCAATAATTCAGTGTAGCTGTCTCTATTCAAATAAACAGTTTACATAAAATAATGCAAAACCTCATCTCTGGCATGTGATTTGCAACCTGGAGAAAACCAGCTGCTGAAATGTCAGCAATGGCAAATCATCTGTAGATGACAGCCATATTCTTATTCATAAAACAGCAGTGTCTGGGTCAGGTGAGCCACACAGGGCCTACATACACCCGCCCCCCCCCCCCCCCCTCTGTTCCACTCTCCTACATATAATATTAGTCTATGTGTTCCCCTCCGACCCTCTCCTGCCCCCCACAGCCCCAGCCAGGGGGAAATTAATATTTTAATCTCCACCAGATTCAATGAACAGCCCAAATGATGAGAGAGAAAATGGATGAATAAATGATGAAGTGGCAGTCTGTATGACAAGGCTGTTAAGGCACTTGCCAAGTCAGGACAGAAAGGGAGTTGACACTGTTGCAAACCATCAGTCCTCGGTTTGGCAGCCGATTCCAGTTAGGATATTATGTTCAATGTAGGACATGGAAGTAGACACACTGTGGGTGAAGTTCGAAGTTCATATTGTTAGAAATGGTTGTTGGGTTTCAAAATACCGGACAAAAATGAATCATCTTTAAAATACTCATGTCTCACAACCACAAGACAGAAAAAATATAAACGTGAGCCCTCAAATTGGCAGTAAATGTAAAGCATTGAAACTACCATGTTAGACCACATCCACCTGAAGTGAGGAAATACTGCATAACAACCACTGTAGCCTTACAGACTGATGAAAAATAGGTCAACACCATTAGTCGGGAGAGGTAGTTCCAGACACAGCAGACAGCTACTATGATATCTGGCTCCACAATGTGGTCACTTTGTACATAACAACCATCAACCAGGCTGTTTCTTGTGAACATCTATTCTATTGTGTGAGGTTACTCAAATAAGGCACACATGAGATATTAGTAAGTGATTTATTCCCCCCCCAAAATCAGAGAAATCTATAGTGGTGCATCTTTTCCACAACACCACTAGGAGGTTCTACTGCACATTACATTTCATCTGTCAAGACCGAGTTGCAATGCAGCCCACACAATAAAATAGTTACAAATTAAGATTTTCATTCAAGACTGGTTACAATATTACAACATTGTGCATCTCCTTTCCAGCACCAATGCACAACATTGTCAAAAAGCATGTCTGTCACAAACATTTAGAGACACTAGTTGCCCTATAATAACCATTACATTAATATCTAGGCTCAGCCTTACATTCTGAAGTACTACAGACAACTGGACACTAACCTTAACTGTAAGCAAAAACATCACTTCAAAACAGGGAGTCAGCCCAAGCTCACTACAATGTCAAAAAAAAAAAAAAAAATAACTACTGTACTCCTTGGCCTAGAAAACCTCAGTACTTAGACTGACCTCTGGGCCCGTATTCACTGATCTAGAATCAGTTCTGCTTTTTCGATCATAATTAAATAGACAAGGGGACCCTGATCCGAGATCAGCACTCTTACTCTGAGTCGCTTTGTGAATACGGACCCCTGGCTATAGGAATACAGTGTCACACAATATTGTTATTATAACATGAATAAAATTACCTCAATCCAACTGGTAAAGTGTTCAAGTGTGGAAGCATAGAAATATAATTACAGAATTATAGTTATTGTGTGGATTACCAACACATCCAAGGTACATTTTTTCTTTAAATATTTTTTCATTATTAGTTACATTACAGTGTAAATCGGTACAGTATACATCAATGATTCATCATATCAAATAGCTATCCTCAGAGAAGTCAACCTTTGCATATATCACTCTCTTTACACATAGTACTTAGCTAATCCCAATACAAAAAAACACTGGCTGGTTTCACAACTATTGATCCCCCCAAAAAACTAAAGGGTAGCATCGGTTTTATTATCCAAACTAGAAGGTTGTGGGAGTTGACGTTTCTCCTAATGTCACACTGCGTTGAGAGAGAAAACAGTATACATCATCGTATTGCTGTTGATTTAGGGGGGTATTCTAGGTTACTGAAATGAGTTGTGTTCATTTGGCACCAAACGGAAAAAAGGGACAAAAACAGGGAGGGACTACCTGGGCCCACAAAGCGTCTTCAGAGTAGGAATAGTGAATATTTTGACACTGCTGCTACTCGCTGTTTATTATCTATGCAGTCACTTTAACCCTCCTACATGTACAAATTACCTCGACTAACCTGTACATTGACTCGGTAGCGGTACCCCCTCAGTATTGTTATTTTAGTGTGTTTTTACTTTCATTTATTTAGTAAATATTTTCTTAACACTGCATTGTTGGTGAAGGGCTTGTAAGTAAGTGTTTCATGGTAAGGTCTACTACACCTGTTGTATTCGGAGCATGTGACTAATAACATTTGATGATTTTGATCTAGGACCAGCTCCCACCTGTCAACGTAATCCTATTCATTGTGATCTAAAAGGCTAAACTGATCCTAAATCAGTACTGCTACTCTGAGATGCTTTGTGAATACAGGCCCTGGACTTCAGTTGCAAAACATTTGCCACTGTGTGCACTATTGCATAACACCCAGAATTGCCCTTGAGAATTAAATTGGCGAAAAGAAGCATTTGAGAAGGCCTCTGACAGACACCCCACACTGTTATTCCTGAGTTGCATCCCTGCGATATGCTGCGTAGTGAATGGTTGATGAGTGTGTCAATAATCATAGAAACAGCTGCTCCTGTCGCACTGAGTCACCCCACACAGTCTTTCCCAGACCAGACAGACTGGTTAATTGGTTCATACCATTGTCCTGTCTCTAGAAGTTGAGGAGGCGTTCCCTTTCTGTGCCGGCGTAGCGTTTGTTGGCTGCAAACACCTTGGCCTTGTTCACCGAAGGACCTGAGGCGAGAGACAGATGGTGTCATTTTTTCAAAGGCATAATCGTTAAGGACTTTTGGGAGGAAACACACACCCCCCCCCTTACTGTTTTGAGGCACAACATACTCCGGTGTTAAGCAAACCTTAATTTCAAGGCACACTTCCTTTTGTTGATAGAGGGTGCTAGTGAGCTTAGAGAAGTGCTATAGTGTGCTGTTAGGAAGGGGAATTATTTGCGAGGTGAAAGGCCACACAAACCACACCATGCGTACCTGCATAGCTGAGCAGCACAGGGAGGAAGATGAGTCCGTGCGTGGCCCCCAGCAGCACCATGGCCAGGTACATGCGGAAGTAGAAGATCTGGAAGATCTGGGACTTGGACAGAGCCAGGATCAGGATGCCTCCAAACTTAGTCAAAGTGATGCCACTGAACACCTGGGAGAAGAGGAGCCATGGTTTAGTTATATTCTGCTGGTCAGCATTCCCTCCAGTCAATAATGAGTCAAATAACCAGTGTCTAAAAACCTGAGTAAAACAAGGAAGTCATTTCTACTTTTCTAGATATTCCATTCATGCCAAGAATTCAATTTTACTCCACAGTTCAGTTTGCAATACTATTTTTGCATGTCAGATATACTGCTATTTCAGAATTATTGGGCAAATGATGAACTAAATGCTCTTCTTAAAAAAAATATTCAGACAGTGTGACATTTCTATGGACAGAATACAGCGTTCCAGTCTGTGGTGAACTACAAAAGTAGAGCTGAGGTCTATTCATTAGTCCTATTCCGTTGCAAAACATTTTGTCTGGTGCAAACTGTCTTGCAACCTAAACACTTTACCGTTTACTCCAGATACCACACGGAAGCAAACAGAACACAACATGGAGGGACCTACCGGAATTTGTCCTATCAAAACAATCGTTTAAGTTGCAAACCGTTTTACAGACAAAACATTTTGCAATGGAATCCAACTAATGAATAAACCCCTGTACTTACTGAGCTGCCCATGTGGGCCAGAGCCTCCTCAGCCCTCTCCACCCTGGTACTCTTCACACTGATGGAGAAGGCCCTCACTATGTGACTGCAGAACTCCACAGAGATACCACAGCTCTGCAACACACACAAACAATTAATAGACTGGGAATACTGGGCTGTGTCCACAACAAAATAGTTCTCTGCATCCTCTTGGTGTCAAAATGTGGCAATAAAAAATGACTACCAAAACAACTGAAATATGCCAAGTTACAGGAAGACATGATGTTAAAACCAGCTGCTATCAGCCTGTTTCTTCACTCACCATGACAAGGTTGACGAGGGACACAGCATTGAGGCTGATGTCCCAGAGCCACATGACCCCGAACATGTTGACCAGGATCATGGCGATGGTGATGCTGACCAGCACTCCTGACCACAGTTCAAAGCCCAGCAGCACCGTGGTAACCACAAAAATGGCCGCCAGCGACACGCCCAGCTGGAAGACCGTGTCGTAGGCTATGGTCAGGTACTGCTCATAGAACACGTAGAACACACTGGAGGGAAAACAACGGTTACAATTGAAGACTAAACTAATTCAACATGACTGTATTACAGGATGTAGAAAGCTACATGTTGTGAAGTGTGTATTTAAAAAGGAACAACATTCATTGCCCTAGTTGTGTCCACTCACGACACTAAAAAAAGATTTGACAAAGAAGCATCAAAAAACAAAAAAACAGGGCATTTGACTGGCCAGAATACATAGATTTCACCTTTCAGACTGGCCTTTCAAATCAAATCAAATTATATTAGTCACATGCGCCAAATACAACAGGTAGACCTTACAGTGAAATGCTTACTTATGAGGCCCTAATCAACAGTGCAGTTCAAAAAAAAAATTGGGATAAGAATAACAAATAAAAGTAACAAGTAATTAAAGAGCAGTAGTAAAATAACAATAGCGAGACTATATACAGAGGGGAACCAGTACAGAGTCAATGTGCGGGAGCACCGGTTAGTTGAGGTAGTATGTACGTGGAGGTAGAGTTAAAGTGACTATGCATAGATGATAACAGAGACTAGCAGCGGTGTAAAAGAGGGGGGGGGGGAGCAATGCAAATAGTCTGGGTAGCCACTTCATTAGCTGTTCTGGAGTCTTATGGCTCGGGGGTAGACGCTGTTTAGAAGCCTCTTGGACCTAGACTTGGCACTTCGGTACCGCTTGCCATGCGGTAGCAGAGAGAACCGTCTATGACCCTGGGTGGATGGAGTCCGACAATTTTTAGGGCCTTCCTCTAACACCACCTGGTATAGAGGTCATGGATGGCAGGAAGCTTGGCCCCAGTGATGTACTGGGACGTTCGCACTACCCTCTGTAGTGCCTTGCGGTCGGAGGCCGAACAGTTGCCATACCAGGCAGTGATGTTGAAGCTGTAGAACCTTTTGAGAAATCGGAGGACCCATGTCAAATCTTTTCAGTCTCCTGAGGGGAAATAGGTTTTGTCGTGCCCTCTTCATGACGGTCTTAGTGTGCTTGGACCATGTTAGTTTGTTGATGATGTGGACACCAAGGAACTTGAAGCTCTCAACCTGCTCCACTGCAGCCCCGTCGATGAGAATGGGGGTGTGCTCGGTCCTCCTTTTCCTGTCCCCAATCACCTCCTTTGTCTTGATCACGTTGAGGGAGAGGTTGTTGTCCTGGCACCACACGGCCAGGTCTCTGACCTCCTCCCTATAGGCCGTCTCATCTTTGTCAGTGAGCAGGCCTATCACTGTTGTGTCATCGGCAAACTTAATGGTGTTCGAGTCATGCCTAGCCATGAAGTCATGAGTGAACAGGGAGTACAGGAGGGGACTGAGCACACACACCCCTGAGGGGCCCCTGTGTTGAGGATCAGCGTGGCAGATGTGTTGTTACCTACCCTTACCACCTGTGGGCGGCCCGTCAGGAAGTCCAGGATCCAGTTGCAGAGGGAGGTGTTTAGTCCCAGGGTCCTTAGCTCATTAATGAGCTTTGAGGGCACTATGGTGTTGAACGCTGAGCTGTAGTCAATGAATGGCATTCTCACATAGGTGTTCCTTTTGTCCAGGTGGGAAAGGACAGTGTGGAATGCAATAGAGATTGCATCCATCTGTGGATCTGTTGGGGCGGTATGCAAATTGGAGTGGGTCAAGGGATTCTGGGATAATGGTGTTGACATGAGCCATGACCAGCCTTTCAAAGCACTTCATGGCTACAGACGTGGGTGCTACGGGTCAGTAGTCATTTAGGCAGGTTACCTTAGTGTTCTTGGGCACAGGCACTATGGTGTCTGCTTAAAACATGTTGGTATTACAGACTCGGACAGGGAGAGGTTGAAAATGTCAGTAAAGATACTTGCCAGTTGGTCAGCGCATGCTCACAGTAAACGTCCTGGTAATCCGTCTGGCCCTGCGGCCTTGTGAATGTTGACCTGTTTAAAGGTCTTACTCACATCGGCTGCGAAGAGCGTGATCACACAGTCTTCCAGAACAGCTGGTGCTCTCATGCATGTTTCAGTGTTATTTGCCTCGAAGAGAGCATAGAAGTAGTTTAGCTTGTCTGGTATGCTCGTGTCACTGGGCAGTTCTCGGCTGTGCTTCACTTTGTAGTCTGTAATGGTTTGCAAGCCCTGCCACATCCGATGAACATCAGAGCTGGTGTATTAGGATTCGATCTTAGTCCTGTATTGACGCTTTGCCTGTTTGATGGTTCGTCGGAGGGCATAGCGGGATTTCTTATAAGCTTCCGGGTTAGAGTCCCGCTCCTTGAAAGCGGCAGCTCTAGCCTTTAGCTCAGTGCGGATGCTGCCTATAATCCATGGCTTCTGGTTGGGGTATGTACGTACAGGTCACTGTGGGGACGATGTCATGCACTTATTGATGAAGCCAATGACAAGTGGTGTACTCCACAATGCCATCGGAGGAATCCCGGAACATATTCCAGTCTGTGCCAGCATCTGCTTCATCTGACCACTTTTTTATTGATGTAGTCACTGGTGCTTCCTGCCTTTTTGCTTGTAAGCAGGTATCAGGAGGATGGAATTATGGTCAGATTTGCAAAATGGAGGGCGAAGGAGAGCTTCTCTGTGTGTGGAGTAAAGGTGGTCTAGAGTTTTTTTCCCCTCTGGTTGCATATTTAACATGCTGATAGAAATTTGGTAAAACAGATTTAAGTTTTCCTGCATTAAAGTCCCCGGTTACTAGGAGTGCCGCCTCTGGGTCAGCATTTTCTTTTTTGTTTATGGCGGAAAACAGCTCATTCAATGCTGTCTTAGTGCCAGCCTCAGTCTGCCGTGGAAGGTAACCAGCTACGAAGAATACAGATGAAAACTCTAGGTCGATGCTGTGTTTAAATGCACTATACGGGTGGCGCAGTGGTCTAGGGCACTGCATAGCAGCGCTAGCTGTGCAACCAGAGACTCTGGGTTCTCGCCCAGGCTCTGTCGCAGCCGGCCGCGACCGGGAGGTCCGTGGGGCGACGCACAATTGGCCTAGCGTCGTCCAGGTTAAGGAGGGTTTGGCCGGTAGGGATTTCCTTGTCTCATCGCGCACCAGCGACTCCTGTGGCGGGCCGGGCGCAGTGCGCGCTAAAAATAAATGCACTATACAACCCCTCTCTAACCCTTAAAACAGGAAGTGTAGTAAATATAAAACAGGAGTGGCCATAAAACTTAGATGTCAAGGTCAAACAAGAGAAAAACTGTGTTACAATGGCAGCCATAACAACATGTTATGAGTTATCTAAGTCTGACTAACTTCACCTTTTATGGTTATTTTAAGGAACAAAGACCCTGGACTTTGAGTCCTAAGAGACCACAAAATGTAACAGCTTTCAGAGCCGGTTCATTTAGCAAGATAAATCAAGAACTCAGAAACAGTGAGCATGTATCCCACTAGTAACAATAGTTTCTCCTCATGCGAGAACATTTTAGCAGGTTAGAGTTTTTCATCATGAATCTTGTTCTGGTGACAGCTCTGCAGAGTGATCACTAGCTAGCACAGCCACAAAGTCGTTCAATCTGATTTTAAACTTAACCAAACTGCTGACCCTTGACTCTCAGTTCTATTACATTACACATAAAACTAATTGGAAGAAGGCGTTTTCTGTACGGTGGAGTTATGTTAGGTCTAAACATTAACACGGACCGCTTGCAGCGAGAAATAATAATAATTTAAAAAAGGTTAATTAATACACCATTGTAGGGTTCCCACCTGGCCATATCTCCATGTTACAGCATTTGTTTACGGAAGACAAATGGAAGACAGAGGCGACCACCTGTGCTAATTATCTATTTAGTGTGCTCCGAACAACTGTGTGGAAGCATAACTGGGAAAGAAGTGTAGCTTGGAGGCTCCATAGCTGTACGGATCTGTAACTATCTTTTTATTAATTTTTTTCTCGCTGATGAAAGGGCCATATGTTTCGAAAGCCGTATCGCAAGCGATGATTACTGACGTTTCTAAACATAACACAGGGACGAGATTGTAGTTCACAGAGCCAATCGTGGGTGAAGCGGAGGGCTGAAACTGTAGGGAGAAGGCAGAATGCCACCTAGAGTTTGAGAGCTATGCTAACCCTAACCTTAAATTAAGACCAAAATACCCATTTTTGTTTTTATGAATTGTTACAATATAGCCAACTTTGACTTCACAGCTGGTTTATCTAAGGAGAAATCACCCAGTTCTGCCTCCAGGACAAGACTCATGACAATAAACAACAATTATTGTCAACCTGCAAGATTTTACCAGTGACTTTTATAGCAACAGGTAAGCCAGTGATACTGACCCTTTGCAGGAAAAGCCTCACCCTTTTAAGTGAGGGTGATATGGAAACAACACTGGAGCAGATAACTCCTATTTGAGTGAGATAACAGGAATCCTTAACTAACATAGGAGTTAGCCTAGTTTACCTGTAGGGGAAGACTTTGTGTCCCATGGCGGTTGTGATGTTGTCAGCCAGCACACGGGCCATCTTCATGGCGTCTATAAAGTCAGGTGAGTCCTTGAGGATGGTGTGGTAGGTCATGAAGTAGGTGGCCCCCACAGACGTGGCGTTCCCCTTTAGAACCACCGCTGAACTGTAGGCCGCATGACCACTACAGGACCACAAAGACCAAGTTAGAGACAGAAAGAGTAATTCAGTTAAAAGGAATTTCAATTCCCTTAAACTGAATGATTCACTTGCAAATGTAAGCGTTCATAGACAATTCTATCAGAGCTGTGGTGAAAAGTAAAGATTCAGACGAGTGGTTTACCATCAACTCACACCCCACATCCAATACTTCTCAATACACAATCCTTTATGAGCCATACCTGGATTGCCAGAGAGACACAATAATTACCCTTTCCCACACTTGGCGTTAGGGTTGTCTGACAGGAACATGGGGAGGAAGTTCATGAAGTTCTGTTCCGTAGGCCTCAGCTTCCCACTGGGGGTCATGGGGCGGCAATGCACACACAACGTGTCCACCACTGATGAGAGTAGACAAATAGGTACTTCAATACAATATTTTTCTAACATCAAATTAAAGAAAATTGCAGAATGCCCCAGAAGAGTTGTAATATCTTCAGTGTGTGTGTGTGTGTTACCTGAGGCATTGCAGAAGGCCCCAGAAGAGTTGTAATATCTTCAGTGTGTGTGTGTGTGTTACCTGAGGCATTGCAGAAGGCCCCAGAAGAGTTGTAATATCTACAACAGGTGGACTGAGGCTTGACCCAGTCAAAGTAGTCATCCAGCCACGACGACGGGTTGAATCCTATAGTGGTGCTGGGGGACAATAACATGGAGAGTATTTGATCCTTTTCTATTGGAAGATATTCAAGAAAGTCTCATAATTCCTTCAAACAAGAAGGTATTTGTCAATGAGTTCACTGCTATAACAACAGCAGCTAAACCCAGAGTTCTAGTCACCCTGTTTGAGCTAGACTGACTTCACAGTATAATACTGATGTCAACATGGAGTCCAAAGGTAAAAAGAGTGGAGGAGGGGGGGGGGTTGCTGTTGCTTCACTCACTAGTTGCTGTAAGGGAGGCGGTGTGTGAGTGTGTGTGTCACTCACTAGTTGCTGTAAGGGAGGCGGTGTGTGAGTGTGTGTGTGTGTGTCACTCACTAGTTGCTAATGAGAGATGCTGTGTAGACCTGTTGGATCAGAGAGTTATTGTTGCAGCCCACCCCTCCACACACAGAGTTCTGGCCCTCCAGACTCAGGTAGTCATGGCCATCCTCCACCACGAAGTAGACCGGAGGACCCGTGTGGAGGTACGTACTCAGGTTCTTAAAGTAGTCCAGCACGTACGAGTCCTATAGGATGGGAGATTCAATAGAGAGATGTCCAGCATGAGCCAATGTATCAAAACTAAGAGCACAACACCAAATGTTGTGGGGCTGGTGGGGTTAGACATACTTACATCAGGCATGGAGAGCTTCTGGTCCAGTCCAATCTCTACCTTATTGGTGACAGCAATACTGAAGGACAGCAGCCCCACAAACACAGCCACCTGTCCAAGAAGAGGAGACATTAAAGACACACTGTGTTTACATCAATTGTTGGCTTAAATGCTGGCTCTATTGTACATTTACATTCAAATCTGAGTACCAGCACTCGTTGTGGATGAAGAGGGCGTAGATCTACTCACCACTATGGGTCTGACCCACTCCTTGAGGATGAAGGGGGCGTAGATATTCTTGAAGAAGCGGAAGAGGAAGCCATCAGTCTTCCCCTCCTTCCCCTCTGGCAGCTTCACACAGCACATAATGTCCAGACGATTCTCCTGGCAACATAACACAACATGTTCATTCTTGAAGCACAAGAGAATGATACAAGTTATTGCGTTAACACTAGTCAACAATGGCTCCAAAAATTACCTTCAACTTCCTTCAAACTGCACACAGAAACTTACAAATTACATCCATGAGTTTCTCAACCATTTGAAAGCATGTGAATGCATCCAACTGGTATTTATAACTTCACAACTGGTAAATTCCAACCTCCCACGTGGTTACGAATGCAGGAGAAGGCCCCAAGGACCCAATTAGTAAAACAGGTATTGAGAATTTACTTCCATATTAGACTCCAGTGTCTCAATCTGAAAAATCTGGATCCTACAAATCAGCTGGGCTAGACAATCGACCCTCTCTTCCTAAAATGATCCTCCACCATTGTCGCAACCCTTATTACTAGTCTGTTCAACCTCTCTCGTATCGTCTCAGATAAAGATTGGAAAGCGTCTGCAAAAATGCAAATGAATTACTTAAAAATCATACAATGTGATTTTCTGGATTTTTGTTTTAGATTCCGTCTCTCACAGTTGAAGTGTACCTATGATAAAAATTACAGACCTCTACATGCTTTGTAAGTAGGAAAACCTGCAAAATCGGCAGTGTATCAAATACTTGTTCTCACCACTGTATACCACTTGTGTAAATTACTAAATTGTAATTACTTCACAACTATTGGCCTATTTATTGCCTTACTTCATTTGCACACACTGTATATAGATTTTTATATTGTGTTATTGACTGTATGTTTGTTTATCCCATGTGTAACTTTGTTGTTGCTTTTGTCGCACTGTTTTGCTTTATCTTGGCCAGGTCGCAGTTGTAAATGAGAACTTGTTCTCAACTGGCCTACCTGGTTAAATAAAGGTGAAATCAAATTAAATTACAAATTAAAGTGACATCAGTGCACTGCTCATTTGAAGTAGGCTGTGATGTTCATGCTTAGCTGGGCATGACATGGTAATAATTAACCTGGGAGTTAATAGTGACAGAGAAACTGACAGATACCCTAGCAAGCCAACCCTACCCTAGTCCTGTGAGTCATCACCAGTCCTCACCAGTCCTCTCAGAGGAACAGCAAATAGTGTGGAAGCATTTCTGGTTTTTAATCCCCAGCCAAACTCACCTCTTAGCACACCTTCTGCTTCTGAGTGACCCCAAACCCTCCTCACCAGGCCCTCCGTGTCCAGGTCTGGAGCGTGAAGTCACAAGCTTTTAGCAAGGCTAAAAGCCCTGGTCTGCCCTAGAAAGCCTATGTAAATTAAGATCGCCAGAATGGCTAAACAAAACTTGTAGATGTATATTTTGGGCTCTAAAATGTATTTATTACGATCATGTTTGATCCCCATAGTGAATTATTTTAAAGTTCACAGAGGATCACGTGCTGACACAGAGCAATCACGGGACGGCAGGTTACGAGGAGGCTCCCGCCCTCATGCATGTGCACCTAAGGGTGTGTTTTGTGCTGTGCTTTTATCCTCTGTCTGTTCAAACGTTATCACGTTTAGTCCGTCATCATGGTTAGTGTAGTTGTATATACCTGTTATAATGTGTGATTGTATTGCTTTTTATCCTGCTGATTTTCTTGTGTATGTAAAGTGACTTTGGATGTCATGAAAAGCTCTTAAAATCAAATATATTATTATCTAGATGAGAGCAAAGTCAACAAGCCTGTCAAGTGGAGATGGAGGTGCTGACCAAAGTCTATGGGGCTGACAGAGGATGACAGAGTGGAGAGCAGAGGATGACCGTATGACAGGGTTTACGTGCCTTTGAACAGGGTATGGTAGTAGGGGCCAGGCGCACCAGTGAGTGTGTCAAGAACTGCAACGCTGTTGACTTTTTCAAGCTCAACAGTTTCCTGTGTGTATCAAGAATGGTCCACCACCCAAAAGACATCCAGCCAACTTGACACAACTGTGGGAAGTATTGGAGTCAACATGGGCCTTTATCCCCGTCGAATGCTTTCGACACCTTGGAGAGTTCATGCCCCTAAAGGATTTGGGCTGTTCTGAGGGCAAAAAGGGGGGGGTGCAACTCAATATTAGGAAGGTGTCCTTAATGTTTTGTCCACTCAGTGTACATCGTATGTCTGAGGTCATTCTTTATGATGACATAATGATGCAGTTGCACAAATGATAAAGTCTACAATCATATAAAAATACAGAATCAAGATAATGTATGTGTAGCCCACTCTTTTCTCATAGGGCAATCCAATCTAGCCTTACCGAGTTGGGATGGGTTGTTGTGATGGTAGCCCATTCCCTTTTCATTTCCTGGTGGAAGGCCCATGGCCACATGATACCTAGACTAGATAGGGTACTTATTAACTTTGCGCAAATTTGAGTTTGATTTTACAATGCGAGTCACCATGCCGGCATGTTCTGTATTTAACTGTACTAACTGTGTCAATGGAAAGAGTCTTCATTTTCCTTTTTTTCCAATAAATCAACCGTAATTCTGATTATCATAGTATTTGCTGTCCGTTTTGTTTTCCAATGTTAACCTGGCTAAGTTTTAGGTAACGGTCAACTTTCAAATTAATCTTCGGACGCAAAGGTTTAACAGTAGGCTAGCATCAGGTTCATATACATTAAAACTAGGTTGACTCTCTCAGGCAGGATGAAAATGACTACGTCGACCATGATCCTTTGCTAGTTACAGCCACTTTCACCATGCCCCTTTGTGATTTTTTTGTGCCATTTAGACCTATTCAGCAACATGGCACGCTTCAAATTCAAATACCTCCGGCTTCATTCGCCATTGGGAGTTTTCCATAGTCACGTCAGCACTATCACTATTTACTGGTTGTAATGTCCATGCGCCTCACCTCCTGCCTCTTGGCATCCAGGCCCAGCAGGCTGACGAAGCAGCTGATCTGTAGCAGAAAGTCAATGAACACAGCTAACCCAGCAAACAGGGAGAAGGTCCGCACCGCTGGCATAGTGGACAGGGCCCCTGGAGAAGAAAATAGTAGTTAACTCATTGACAGAGCTCCAGACTAAAGATTGTGGTTACAAAACATTTGCAGTCAATACTGAAATCCATAGAAAGGACCTAGCTGACATCTTCAATTATCTACATCTAGTGTGTTGAGACATACTACCTGGCTACATTATACAATATGTTTGATTGTTGTATAATGTATGATAATTGTAATTGGATGGTTGCTTATATTTGTCCTATTTTAGACATGTACACGTGAATTAATACACGTGTGAATTGGAAATATTTTTTATATCCCAACTCTCCCTGAGAAACCCTCAGAGAGTGGCGTCAGAGCCAGGATCTGCCATTATCAACGGCGACCATGGAGCAATTAGGGTTTAAGTGCCTTGCTCAATGGCACATCAAAAGATTTTGCACCTTGTCAGCTCGGGGATTCAAACTTTCGGTTACTGGCCCAACACACTAATGCTAGGCTACCTGCCGTCCTTAGTCTGCCAAGTAGTGTGTGTCAACACTGGAGGTGTTAAGTGATTGAAGGTTACAGGTAGGGCTGTAGCAGTCACAAATACAGTGGCATTATTTTATAGTAAGAACACAATTGAACAAAGACAAATAAAATAGAAAGGACATTTACTCCAAACGACATGTAGGTATTCTGTGTTGAGCGATTAACAAAGAAACAGGTCCTCTTATATGCTTCATTTAGAGTTATTTATGGAACTTCAGTTGTGACAAACGTTGGGTTACATGTTTTGATTTTTAATACAGTCTAAGGATGCATGATGCGACTAATGATGATTTGAAAAAAGTTGCATGAACTCTGCTTCGTTTTAAGTGCAGGCTGTACACACTTAATCAGTCTCTCATTCACAATTTGACAAGCACTTGATAAATGCCTCAAATTTCTCGGCGGAATCCCCTAGACAAAAAGTCTAGGCCTTTTGCGGCCAGTGGTCGTTGTGTCCCTGGGCTGAACGTAATAACTCTAATTCCCTTCTCCCTGCGTGCTCCGAAGCACATCTCACTCACATTGCATTCCGTCACGTGATCGGGTCTTTCTCACAGGCTACAAGTGAAGACAGACACATGCAGACACTTGCGTTCTTATCCAATTCTGAGGCGCATATTGAAGACATTGGAAGAACTGCCACATTTACCTTTCGTCAGCCAACAAGATGAGTATGCCTAACAAACAGAAAAAGTACTAGCCTATGTCAATCTACTATCCCTCATAGCACAACAGTTACCAAATTTGAGATTTTTGCTTCCAACCGCCGTGTCTTTGTGAGACGCAGAGTAGGTGAACAGATGATCTCTGCATGTGTGGTTCCCACCGTGAAGCATAGAGGTGGTGTGATAGTGCTTTAATGGTGACACGGTCTGATTTATTTAGAATTCAGGGCACACTAAACCAGCATTGGTACCACAGCATTCTGCAGAAATACACCACCCCACCTGGTTTGCGCTTAGTGGGACTATCATTTGTTTTTCAACAGGACAATGAGCTACCTCCAGGCTGTGTAAGTGTTATTTGACCAAGAAGGAGAGTGATGAATTATGACCCGGTCTCAACAAAGACACGACTTCAAACCAATGAGATGGTTTGGGATGAGTGAAGGAAAATAAGCCAACAAGTGCACAGCATGTGGGAACTCAATCAAGACTGTTGGAAAAGCATCCCAGGTGAAGCTGGTTGAGAGAATGCCAAGAGTGTGCAAAGCTGTCATCAAGGTGGCTATTTTGAACAATCTCTGCACCCAAATAGCAAATGGAGGACGCTTTCCCATGGTTAATTTTCATGCCAGCAAGGCCTAGCCTATATAAAGCTGATGGGATCCACCTATTTTTAGTAATTGAAAATGTTGCGCAACATGAGCTTAAGGGCTTCTTTGAAGTGTTTGATTCGATTTTTGATTACATTTGATTTTATTTTTACCTTTATTTAACTAGGCAAGTCAGTTAAGAACAGATTATTTTCAATGACGGCCTAGGAACAGTGGGTTAACTGCCTGTTCAGGGGCAGAACCTTGTCAGCTCGGGGATATGAACTTGCAACCTTTCAGTTACTAGTCCAATGCTCTAACCACTAGGCTACCCTGCTGCCCCATTGCATTGATGTCAGAGTGATTAGAGGGAGAGTGCTGAGTACCAGGCAGTTAGCAAGTTTGGTAGGCTACTAATGACCATCAGCAGCAGAACTTGAAGAAGCCTAAAATATCAAAACTAAACAGTTAAGTGGAATTTGACATGACTCATTACCGCCACACCAGTGGTCACCGTAACAGCCCTAGTTACAGGTCATTCTCATACCCAGGAAGAAAGCCACGGTCTCAGAGAAGGAGGAGAGGAACATGCTTGGAGCCACATCTCCTAGGATACGGCCTATCTGCTGGTGCAGCTCTTCATGAGGCATCCGCTCATCCCTCTGCACAGCACAACACAACACACACAGGAGGTAAATACAGTGTGTGTGTGTGTGTGTAAAAAAGAGTCAACACTGGTATTCAAAACTATGTCCAATAAATCATGGTTAGTGTAGTCAGACAAGCATCAGGCAAGCATAATGCCTACCTGGTATGTCTGTACAATGATGAAGATGTTGTCGACGCCCACGGCCAACACCAGGAAGGGGATGACCTCGATGACGATGAGTGTGAGAGGGATGCCAGCGTAGCTGAAGATGCCCAGAGAACAGGCCACTGAGCTCAGCACGATCACAATGCCCGCTATGCCCAGGGAGATCTTAGAGTCCACCTGGGAAGGGACAAAGACAATGAGTTGCTCACATTTAAAATGTGTCATTTAGCAGACACTCATAATTTTTCTGACGTTTGAGTTACTGGATGCATAGTTCATTCCTTCTCAATGCTTTCGAAATTAGTTTTACAAACTCACACCGCGAACGATATGATCTTTGCAAATGAAACAGATATCATGTTACTAAAGGAAATGGTGACAAGGTGAACAGCTGGACAATACACTATTGTAAAGTGAGTTAGTTGTCTCACCTGTATTCGTCTGAAGCTGTGGATATGCCCCAGAGCCAGGGAGATGTAGACGAACATCTTACTAAATTAAATAAACTATTATAATGTCTGAAGTTAGTTACTACTAACCAATACTCTCCTGAAGCTGTGGATGTGTCCTAGCGCCAGGGAGATGTAGACAAACATTATAGCATAGCTGACCACGACAGTGCTGAGGTCACTTTCGCTCTCACGGTTGATCTCGTCCTCAATGCTCCTCTCAGAGTTGAAGGAGATGGTCAGGTTGGGGTTTGTATAGTTCTTCAGGAATCTGATGAATCTGGAAACAGAGACATGGAGGGTTGTGTTAGTGCAATGGCAACTCATGGCACAAAACCAAACCATTTTTGACTTATGAAATTAATTTAGTCTATACACTAGCATCTGAAGGTTGATAGCTAAAAAGTATGAGCTTATTGCTCACTCTTTTTCCCAGGCCAGAGCTTTCCCCAGCTTGACAGTGTCGTTATGGTAGTTGTTGACAGGGAACGTGATCACTAGAGCTGTGGCGTTGTTGTAGTTGGTTGCTACAGTGGGGAAGAAAGATGCAAATATGTCATGGTATTTGTGTTGACAGTAGACAAACTATAGTAAATCAATACAGAAGATACTGAAGGATAGCATATCCAAGAGATTCAAAGCTTCAAACAGTCCGAGACAGCTAATTACACCCAATTCTACACAGGCCAATTACCACAAAAAATGTGGTCTCTCTGCATAATAAAAACTATAAAATAAAACTACAAAACTCATTTTATATAGTCAGTTTAAGCACAAATGTTATGTAATAAAGTTAACTTGCCAGTGCTAAAAATGCTTTTCCCAATTCAAACATACAATTAAACATACCCACAGAAAAAGCAGCACAAAATAGAAAGGTATATTGCCCACTGACTAGTACATTCTATTTATTTGTGTGATGATGTACATGTATCCTCACCATCATAGCCTCCCAGGACCAGCCAGGGGAAGATGGGGCCTCCGTAGGTGCCCAGGCAGGGATCGTGGAGCAGACTGGTGTCATTGAGGGACGCTGGGGCACTGACACAGGAGAGACAGAGCGAATGCTTTAAGAACTCTGAGGTAATATACACAAATCTATGACTACTATTCACCATTTACAGCTATGAGTATATACACAAATCTATGACTACTATTCACCATTTACAGCTATGAGTATATACACACAAATCTGACTACTATTCACCATTTACAGCTATGAGTATATACACACAAATCTATGACTACTATTCACCATTTACAGCTATGAGTATATACTTGCTGAAGGGAAATGAGGAGCAAGAAAGGAGTTGAGTTGAGAGTTGGAGAGGAACTCCAACTAGTATAACCTCATGAATTCAGCAGCATTCCCCAGATGCAGATGTCACAAGAGAATGTGTTCCGAGGGCCACTCACCTGACACAGTAGAGGAAGTGTGTGTGGTAGTCTGCGTAGACGTAGAAGTCATCTCCTATGCTATGGTCCAGCTGTTTGTGACTGTTCTGGAAGTAGTTGAGAACACTGAGGATGGTACAGTTGTCGTTGTATGGGGCCAGTGGGGCCAAGCAGATATCCTTTAGGGTCACATTCTGGTCCCCGTATGAGGCCACTATGTTCTCTATGTCCGTCTGGAGATCCAACACCTGAGAGATGAGCGATTGTGGAAAATTGAGAGAGAAAAACAAACTAAACAAACTAAAGCTATAAAATGTCACATCAGAACTAAGGCAAGGCCCAAAGATGCCTTCCTGAATTAGTCTACAAGAGAGCGAATATATTGTCCACAACCAATAATCCCATTAAAAATGTTACAACAATTCCATCTGAAAGTATCAATCAATCACCACCCAGCCCAGTTCCTCTACCTAACCCACCTGGTGGAGGACATCCTTGTCCAGGGGGGCTCCGAAGGGCACGGGAGCCCCCGCGGGGTACGGGGAGTAGGAGGATTCTGACTGCAATGTGGTGGTGATGATGAGCTGCTCTGCCCTGAAGAAGGGTCCAAAGTGGCTGTCAAAGTAGTCCTTCTCCTGCCTAGCCTGGCTGCTGGGCGAGGACCACAGCTCCACAGGGTCTGTGGTGATCTTCATGTAGACCAGGCCCCCTGAGCAGGCAGCCACTATGATCAGGCTGCCCAGGATGACCATGAGGGGCTGCCGTACGCAAAACGAGCCCCAGCGGGTAAAGAGGTAACGCAGGGCGTTCTCGAAGTGCTCGCCCAACGTCTCGCCACACGACGCATCCACTGAGAGAGAGAGAGAGAGGGAAGACAGGTTACATGTCAAATCTTTGCAAGAACAGGTTTGTAGCTGTATCTTACTGAATATTGTACTTGGTTATTTTCCAAAATGAGACAGAGTCTCATGCCAAATAAAAGAGTACCTTGATCAATGCTGTCCTTGTTCAGAGAGTGAGGGTTATTGCTGTCCAATATTGGGCCATACTCAGACTCAATTCTCCTTTTTCTGAATAAGAAATAAGAGAAAGAGACAAGCATTACATACTGCTCCAAAATGGCACTGAATAGTCAAGCATTACATACGACTCCAAAATGACACTGAATAGACAAGCATTACATTCTGCTCCAAAATCAGTGCCCCTCAGTTATCACCTGTAGGACCAGGTGCCGATCACGGTTCCCATGAAGACAAGGAGGAAGGCCATATAGGAGATCCACATGATGAGGACCATAGCGCCGATGCCCAGGATGGTCCATGGTGGGGGCAGGGGAGGGGGGACAGGCTGGGGGCCACAGGCCGGGCTACAGTCCTGGCAGGAGCAGGGACCAGAGCCATCCTCCAGACCCTCCGTACAGTCGTATGTCTTGTTGTTCATGGGGCTCATACCGGATACTGACACGTCTGGAGAGGTGGGGGTGGTACGAGGATGTTGAGTTATTTGTTGTGATCATTAAAAACGAAAGAAGAAAGCATTAGGCATAAGTACTCAATATTGTGTTAATGTACGTATTACATACACTGAACAAAAATATAAAACGCAACATGTAAAGTGTTGGCCCCATGTTTCATGAGCTGAAATAAAAGATCTCTGAAATAGTCCATATGCACAAAAAGCTTATTTCTCTCAAATGTGAACAAATTTGTTTACATCCCTGTTAGTGAATATTTCTCTTTGCCAAGACAATCCCTCCACCTGACAGGTGTGGCCTATCAAGAAGCAGGTGCACCTTGTGCTGGGGACAATAAAAGGCCACAAAAATGTGCAGTTGTGTCACACAACAAAGCCACAGATGTCTCAAGTTGAGGGAGCGTGCAACTGGCATGCTGACTGCAGGAATGTTCACCAGAGCTGTTGCCAGTTAATTTTTATGTTCATTTCTCTACCATAAGTCGCCTCCAATGTAATTTAAGAAAGTTTGGCAGTACGTCTAACCTGCCTCACAACCGCAGACCACGAGTATGGGGCGAGCAGTTTGCTGATGTCAACGTTGTGAGGCCATGGTGGCGTTGGGGTTATGGTATGGGCAGGCATAAGCTACGGACAACGAACACAATAGCATTTTATCAATGGCAATTTGAACGCACAAAATACCGTAATGAGATCCTGAGGCCCATTGTGAGGCCCATTTTTTAAAGGTATCTGTATTCCCAGTCATGTGAAATCCATAGATTAGGGCCTAATTCATTTATTTCAATTGACTGCTTTCCTCATATGAACTGTAACTCAGTAAAAACCAATGAAATTGTTGCATGTTGCATTTATATTTTTGTTCAGTGTAGTTTCACAGAGACCAGTGACATTTTCAAACAGTGAAATTACATATCTGATTACCCTTGTTGGGACATCCATACCTTGCATGTACAAAGTGCAAATATTCTGTGTTTGTCCATTTAACTTAATTTCACCTGAGAATATAGGGATGATGGTGAAGGGACTCTGTCCGTTGTTGATGTCGAACATGTACTCGATCCAGTTGGTGGCATTGCAGTCACTGGCATCTTTCCCACAGAGCAGTGACAAGGCCTTCACATTACTGGAGGGAGCCTGGACATCCTGACAAGCATTGTACATGGCTGCCAAGAAAGATAATCAGAATTATATTAAGCACCTTGGCACAGACCAACATCTATAGCATTAGGTCAACAATAGTTATGCTAGCCAAGGGAAGTGATTGCGTTTTTCCACTCTTCAAGCTGTGACCTTCAACTGCATTTTGCCAAATGAACCACAACACAGGGGTGTTAATCTGACCCTTAGTTACCCAACTAATTGCATAATACAAGGAAAGTAATTTGTTTGTAGAAATCTACTTATCAAGATGTTCACTGGCACTGCTACTCGGTCAGCATATACTACAAGCCCAAAAGTATGTGGACACCTGCTCGTCGAGCACCTCATTCCAAAATAATGGCCATTAAAATATGGAGTTGGTTCCCCCTTTGCTTCTATAATAGCCTCCACTCTTCTGGCTTTCCACTAGATGTTGGAACATTACTGCGGGAACTTGCTTCCATTCAGCCACAAACGCATTAGTGAGGTTGGGCACTGATGTTGGCCGATTAGGCCTGGCTCGCAGTCGGCCTTCCAATTCATCCAAAAGGTGTTTGATGGGGTTGAGGTCAGGGCTCTGTGCAAGCCAGTCAAGTTCTTCCACACCGATCTCAATAAACCATTTCTGTGTGGACCTTGATTTGTGCAGTAGGGCATTGTCATGCAGAAACAGAAAAGGGCCTTTCCCAAACTGTTGCCACAAAGTTGGAAGCACAGAATCGTCTAGAATGTCATTGTATGCTGTAGCATTAAGATTTCCCATCACCGAAACTAAGGGGCCCAGCCCAAACCATGAAAAACAGCCCCAGACCATTATTCCTCCTCCACCAAACTTTACAGTTGGCACTATGCATTGGGGCAGGTAGCGTTCTCCTGGCATACTCCAAACCCAGATTAATCCGTCAGACTGCCAGATGGTGAAGCGTGATTCATCACTCCAGAGAACGCGTTTCCACTGCTCCAGAGTCCAATGGAGGCGAGCTTTACACCACTCCAGCTGACGCATGGCATTGCGCATGGTGATCTTAAATAAAATGTAATTGGTCACATATGCTAAATATGTGTATGTTATTGAAGGTGTAGCAAATTTCTTGATCTTAAGCTTGTGTGCGGCTGCTCTGCCATTGAAACCCATTTCATGAATCTCCCGACACAGTTAGTGTGGACGTTGCTACCAGAGGCAGTTTGGAACTCGATGGTGAGAGTTGCAACTGAGGACAGATGATTTTTATGCACAAGGCGGTCCCGTTCTTTGAGCTTGTGTGGCCTACCACTTCACGGCTGAGCCCTTGCAGCTCCTAGAGGTTTCCACTTCACAATAACACCACTTACAGTTGACCGGGGCAGCTCTACCAGGGCATACATTTGACGAACTGACTTGTTGGAAAGGTGGCATCCTATGACGGTGCCACATTGAAAGTCACTAAGCTCTTCAGTAAGACCATTCTTCTGCCAATGTTCCTCTATGGAAATTACATGGCTGTGTGCTCGATTTTATACACATGTAAGCAACGGGAGTGGTTAAAAAAAGCCAAATCCACTCATTTGAAGGGGTGTCCACATATACTTTTGTATATATAGTGTGTCTAAAACTGTGATATAGAGACTGTGCCCACTAGCTGGATAATGACCATAGGAGTTGGCTCTGACAGCACAAACAGAGCTGGGACCAGGAAATGTGCCCCCTCACCATTGGCAAATGTTTGTCCAATGTAGTACTGGACTTCCACCACATTGGTCTTGTTGGCAGCTGTGCCATTAGTGAACTGGGTTCCATTCATAAAGAGACTCTGGAGGGGGCTGCAGGTTAGCTCACAGAACAGGTTCATCAGGTTGAAGAAACAGGCTGGGCATCTGGAGATGGAGAACACAGAGAGTCAGGATAAAGAAGCTTACTATTATTATCATCATCAACAACATATAAAAGAGACCTTTAGAAGGAAACAGGTGACAATGATAAGATGCCAACAAAGCTACCTTACTGCCAAGGCATCTTGCGAGACTATAGCTATAACAGGGGTCTGTCCAAGTACGGCACACGTAACGTCAAAGTCCCTTTTGCAAAGCCACCATGGTACGTACCGAGAGAGGAACTGTAGGGGCAACTGAAGGCTCCCTTTCAGAGTGTGGAGCTGCTGGACATCACAGCACAGACTCTGGTTCCCATAGTCATAGCCTGGACACAGCTCCTACACACAAACAGACACACGGTATAATTTCCATGATCTAACCTGGTTTTGCGAAAGTAAAACATGTGAGACAGAACACATTTCAATGTAAGTCAACTGTCATTTCAGAAGGCATCTTAAGAACCCGTTCAAAGAAAGCGTCCATGGTCAACCTTACCGTGAGCAGCTCATGGCCCTCTGCTGGAAGTGGGATGGGTGGTCCTGTATAGTTGCAGTTGTACTTCTTCCCCGGGACCTTGTCAGACTTACCACACTCACCGTACCACACACAGTGCTGGGCTTGAACCTGAGAGAAGATAGGTAGGCTACTTATCAGAACTTAAAATTTGCTGTTCTGTAGGCTACATATGCTGCACCATGGATGCACATTTTACAATGCTTTTGTTGCGGTCATTGAAGGCCCTCAAGAAAGATCAGTTGCTACTGTGTAAAAGTTAAAAAAGGCACGTAGCCACTGTGTTTGAACGCTAAAGACAACAAATGGGTAAATCCATTTGAATTCAATCCCTTTTTGACAGGATTTCATTTAAACAAAACTTTCCATAAATGTTGGTCAATGGAAGAAGTCAGAAAGTGACTTTCTGGACCTGGAAGCCAAAAGACAGGGCCTTTCGAGGTGGATAGTAGGCTAATATTACACTCAGATGTGGTATAGAGAAAATAACCCCAAGGTGCACAAGACGTCAGCTCACTTCTGCTTTAATTTAGCAAGAATCTAATTTGGGTAAATCATTTGAATTCTATCACTTTTTGACAGCAATATTTTGGATTCGAACGAAACCTTCCATACATATTTGTCCATAGTAGAAGTGCTCAGAATGTGACTTTTTGGACCTGAATGCCAAAACATTCAAGAGATAAAAGGTGCTCAAAGGTGACTCCTTTTGCATACCCCACCATACCATGAGACATCCATGTCTTCATCACTGGAGAAGATAAACGGTTGAAATCAATATCATTTAAAAGCTTACAAACAGGGTTGTCAAACTATTTCCTTTCTAGATATTTTTTTTTAATGTAAGACACATTATTTCATTTTTTAACCTTTTTAATGTCAATTATCAAAAAATGTGTAAACTCAGATTATTTTCATATTCATATGTTGTTCTTATTTAATCAATTTTAGAACAAGGCTGTTACGTAACAAAATATCAAAAAGGGGAAGGCGTCTGAATACTTTCCCGAAGTCACTGTATACCTAAAATTCATTTTAGCATTTTTTGTGCATATATCCTGTTTTACGGCATTTGAGTTTGTGTTGTGCCCGCCATCTGTTGAGACATAACATGCTCTTGAATACAGGGTGAGTGTCATTTCAAATCATACAACTAGAATTCATGGATTCAAAGATGGTTGCCGGTCCACACACCGTCAAATTACATAGGTTTTCCTATGGAAGATTGACAGTATAATTTAAAACAGATATTCACATTCAAGTCAACATTCTCTGATGTCTGGAGCTCCAACCATCTGTGTGGTACCATTTGAAAGTTGAAATTAAAAATATATTCCCATTTTAGTACATTTATCAGCCAAAACGTGACACCCTGTATTCAAGAGCATGTTGTCTCAACCAATGGCGGTCACAACACAAAAACCTCAGATATAAAATAGGGTCTAAACTACAACATATGAATATGAAAATAATCTGAGTTTACACATTTTTTGATAATTGACATTAAAAAGGTTAAAAAATGAAATAATGTGTCTTACATTAAAAAAAAATATCTAGAAAGGAAATAGTTTGACAACCCTGTTTGTAAGCTTTTAAATGATATTGATTTCAACCGTTTATCTTCTCCAGAGATGAAGACATGGATGTCTCATGGTATGGTGGGGTATGCAAAAGGAGTCACCTTTGAGCACCTTTTATCTCTTGAATGTTTTGGCATTCAGGTCCAAAAAGTCACATTCTGAGCACTTCTACTATGGACAAATATGTATGGAAGGTTTCGTTCAAATCCAAAATATTGCTGTCAAAAAGTGATAGAATTCAAATGATTTACCCAAATTATATTCTTGCTAAATTAAAGCAGAAGTGAGCTGACGTCTTGTGCACCTTGTGGTTATTTTCTCTATACCACGTCTGAGTGTAATATTAGCCTACTATCCACATCGAAAGGCCCTGTGTTTCAGATTCTAAAATAAAACCTTCACTTCCACAAATCACATGTGCTGTGGTCTTCCGCGTTCCCCTTTTAATCTACTCTTTCGATGGCTGACTTCCGAACAAGTTTCTTTCAGTTTCTTTCAGACTGATAATGTACAGTTCACACTGTGCCCTGTTCTTTTTGCATAGGTCACTCGACAGACTTGGTTAGTTCCCTTATTGTCAAGGTCAGGGGTTTCAAGTAAATCACAGTAAGATGCACTCTACGACTAGACTGAACTCACTAATGTGTTGCTACTGTTAAATTATTTCCAACATGTCTCTTATGAGTTATTACACTGGCATTTAAAGGAAGGGTGTGTTTGAAGACTTTAATGCACTTATTTTGTGCCTTTTCTGTGACCAGACCTTGGCTGTGCTCCGCCTAGTCTAAAGCCTTGTTCACACTGCTGAGCCTACTTCACTGCATACACACCCGTTGTTAATATGACAACTAATGTAGCCATAGATAGATACAGCGAGTCATGTCTTAATGTGAACACGCCTCCGAGTAGGATACAGCCGTAGGGTATTCCCATTACACCCATGTTAAAATTGCCTACTTTACTCATAACTGGCTGTACTCTTTTTTAAATTATTATTATTACTATTACAAAATGTACATATGCTTGGTTGGTCATTTTTAACATTCTTCCATGTCGTCTTAATCCCAAACTGGATGCTCAGATACTGTCGCATGGAGAGTACATAACAATTATCAGCCAAAGAGCCGAAAAGCCGGGGTGTATCCATTATGGTAACCGTTTACCATTTCAGAACTAAATAGAAGCAAACACAGCAAAACAAAAGTTGCTATTGCAAATTCAGGTAGGTCCTTCCCCGTTTCGTTCCATTTGCTTTAGTTTAAGAAACGCTTTGCAACAGAATCGGTGTAATAAATACGCCCATTGCATACCATTTTTGTTTGAACAATAGTTTCATCAACTGCCCAAGGACCAGGTTAGACAAACCTCATGGGTTCAGGCTATTACACCGCAGTGATGGAAAGCGGTGGCCTCCAGTTACTCAATACATTTAGCTACAATGCATTCAGAAAGTATTCAGACCCCTCGACTTTTTCCACTTTGTTACTTTACAACTTTATTCTAACATGTATTAAATGTATTTTTAGCAATTGTATACATTTTTAAAAAAATACAATTTACATAAAAGTATTCAGACCCTGTACTCAGTACTTTGTTGAAGCACCTTTGGTAGCATTTACAGCCGCAAGCCTAATTGGGTATGACGCTACAAGCTTGGGAGACCTGTATTTGGGGAGTTTCTCCCATTCTACTCTGCAGACCCTCTCAAGTTCTGTCAGGTTGCGCAACTATATTGAAGTCCCTCCAGAGATGTTCGATCAGGTTCAAGTCCGGGCCACTCAAGGACATCCAAAGACTTGTCCCGAAGCCACTCCTGCGTTGTCTTGGCTGTGTGCTTAGGGTCGTTGTCCTGCTGGATGGTGAACTGTTGCCCCAGTCTGAGCGGAGCGCTCTGGAGCAGGTTTTCATCAAGGATCTCTGTACTTTGTTCTGTTTATCTTTCCCTCGATCCTGACTAGTCTCCCAGTCCTTGCCACTGGAAAACCTCCCCCCAGCATGATGCTGCCACCACCATGCTTCACCGTATGGATGGTGCCATGTTTCCTCCAGACGTAACGCTTGGCATTCAGGCCAAAGAGTTCAATCGGACCAAAGAATCTTGTTTCTCATGATCTGAGAGTCTTTGGATGCCTTTTGCAAACTCCAAGCGGGCTGTCATGCACCTTTTACTGAGGAGTGGCTTCTATCTGGCCACGCTACCATAAAGGCCTGATTGGTGGAGTGCTGCAGAGATGGGAGAACCTTCCAGAAAAACAACCATCTTCACAGAGGAACTCTGGAGCTCTGTCAGATTAACCATCGGGTTCTTGGTCACCTCCTTGATTGCTCAGTTTGGCCGGGCGGCCATCTCTATGAAGAGTGTTGATGGTTCCAAACTTCTTCCATTTAAGAATGATGAAGGCCACGGTGTTCTTGGGGACCTTCAATGCTGCAGAAATGTTTTGGTACCCTTCCCCAGATCTGTGCCGACAAAATCCTGTCTCAGAGCTCTACAGACAATTCCTCCGACCTCATGGCTTGGTTTTTGCTCTGACATGCACTGTCAACTGTGGGACCTTATATAGACAGGTGTGTGCCTTTCCAAATAATGTCCAATCATTTGAATTTACCACAGGTGGTCTCCAATCAAGTTGTAGAAACATCTCAAGGATGATCAATGGAAACGGGATGCGCCTGAGCTCAATTTCGAGTCTCATAACAAAGGGTCTGAATGCTTATGTAAATAAGGTATCTGTTTTCGCATTGTCATTATAGGGTATTGTGTGTTTATTAAAACACATTCATTTAATTAATTTTAGAATAAGGCTGTAACGTAACAAAATGTGGAAAAAGTCAAGGGGTCTAGATATTTTCCAAATGCACTGTATGTGTTCAAAGCACTGTATCACCAGTAAGTCGCCAACACTTATGTATCTAACAAGCTATGTGTATTGCATAATGCTTGCTAGTTACCTTGTAGTAAAGATGGACAAGTGAGCTGTATCTATCCAAATAACAGCTATAGTATTCTTCTTTATGTGGATATTTATGCAAACCAAGTAGGTTTATATGAAAACCAAGTAGGTGTATATGTCGCCATAGAGTACTTTGGGCCATTGGGCAGGGTTGTCTCCCCAGCTGGTCTCCAGCAAGTTGAAAGGACATTTAGGCAAGCCAACAACAACCAACTTTTCTAAATACCTCGACCGTTCATGGGCAGGCAAAGACTGGAAGCAGTAACAACATATCTAAGACCTCCAGCTTAGATCGAGATTAGCTTTTTAGCTAGTTAGCTGGCTGGCCAGCGTGAAAAGTTCATCTCGATCTAATTGGCAAGTACACTTAGGGTGGTTTTTCAACCACTCCACAAATTTCTTGTTAGCAAACTATAGTTTTGGCAAGATAGTTAGGACATCTACTTTGTGCATGACACAAGTCATTTTTCCAACAATTGTTTACAGACAGATTTTTTCACTTATAATTCACTGTATCACAAATCCAGTGGGTCAAAAGTTTACATATACTAAGTTGACTGTGCCTTTAAACAGCTTGGAAAATTCCAGAAAATTATGTCATGGCTTTAGAAGCTTCTGACAAGCTAATTGACATCATTTTAGTCAATTGGAAGTGTACCTGTGGATGTATTTCAAGGCCTACCTTCAAACTCAGTGCCTCTTTACTTGACATCATGGGAAAATCAAAATAAATCAGCCAAGACCTCAGAAGAATAATTGTAGACCTCCATAAGTCTGGTTCATCCTTGGGAGCAATTTCCAAACACATGAAGGTACAACATTCATCTGTACAAACAATAGTACGCAAGTATAAACACCATGGGACAACGCAGCCATCATTCCGCTCGGGAAGGAGTCACGTTCTGTCTCCTAGAGATGTACGTACTTTGGTGGTAAAAGTGAAAATTAATCCCAGAACAGCAGCAAAGGACCTTGTGAAGATGCTGGAGGAAACAGGTACCTATATCCACAGTAAAACGAGTCCTATATCGACATAACCTGAAAGGCCGCTCAGCAAGGAAGAAGCCACTGCTGCAAAACTACCATAAAAAAGCCAGACTTCGGTTTGCAACTGCACATGGGGACAAAGATTGTAACTTTTTGGAGAAATGTCCTCTGGTCTGAAGAAACAAAAATAGAACTGTTTGGCCATAATGACCCTCAATATGTTTGGAGGAAAAAGGGGGAGGCTTGCAAGCCGAAGAACACCATCCCAACCATGAAGCACGGGGGCGGCAGCATCATGTTGTGGAGGTGCCTTGCTGCAGGAGGGACTGGTGCACTTCACAAAATAGATGGTATCATGAGGCAGGAAAATTATGTGGATATATTGAAGCAACATCTCAAGACATCGGTCAGGAAGGTAAAGCTTGGCCGCAAATGGAAAATGACCCCAAGCATACTTCCAAAGTTGTGGCAAAATTCTTTAAGGATAACAAAGTCAAGGTACTGGAGTGGCCATCACAAAGCCCTGACCTCAATCCTATAGAACATTTGTGGGCAGAACTGAAAAAGCGTGTGCGAGCAAGGAGGCTTACAAACCTGACTCAGTTACACCAGCTCTGTCAGGAGGAATGTGCCAAAATTCACCCAACTTATTGTGGGAAGCTTGTGAAAGGCTACCCGAAACATTTGACCCAAGTTAAACAATTTAAAGGCAATGCTACCAAATACTAATTGAGTGTATGTAAACTTCTGACCCACTGGGAATGTGATGAAAGAAATAAAAGCTGAAATAAATCCCTCTACTATTATTCTGACATTTCACATTCTTAAAATAAAGTGGTGATCCTAACTGACCTAAGACAGAGAATTTTTGCTAGGATTAAATGTTAGGAATTGTGAAAAACTGAGTAATGTATTTGGCTAAAGTGTATGTAAAATTCCGACTTCAAAAGTATTTTATGCCATTATTGCACCTTGTCTATGCCGCTCAGCCATCGCTCATCCATATATTTATATGTACATACTCTCATTCAACCCTTTAGATGTGTGTATCAGGTAGTTGTTGGGAAATTGTCAGATATTACTGCACTGTTAGAACTAGAAGCACAAGAATTTCACTACACTCACATTAACATCTGCTAACCATGTGTATGTGACCAATAACATTTGATTTGAGACAAGTCACATGGCCAAGAACCAGAATTATATCTGATTTCAAACCCCTATGAAAGTGATTTGAAATGTGGCTTGAAATATCTGATTCCATTGTGATTTTTGGTTGGCTGTCCAGACTGCAGGAAAAATAACAGATTCTAATCAGATAGGATTTAGATTTTTATTTGAGTCACTTCAAACTGCCAATGTGAACAAGGATTAAGCCTCTGTCTGTTCGGGGTCTGATAGAGATAGTGTTTCTATGTGGGGCAAGTTCAAAAGGCACTTGCCATCAACCCACCAACCCATTGAATCAGCTGCCTAGGAGGAGGATGGCACACCTAACAGGCCAAGTAATGTAACATCTATTTTATTGGTAGTGTACACATTTGCAGATGTTATCACATGTGCAGCGAAATATTTGTGTTTCTAGCTCCAACAGTACGTAATACCTAGCCATACACAAATCCCAAAAATATAAATAAATGTCTGGTTCAGGCAGGGGAATCCCGAAGAGCAACTCCAGTTAGTTACTTCCTTGATGATACAGGTCTCTCCCTCGTTTTCAGTATCCAACATTTGTGTATTGTTACTACATTGCCCTTTTGCTGCGTGTTGTCGTGAAGTGTATTGGAAATTATTTGACTGTAGGAATGAAGAGGTTGATCAACTTATTTTAGGAATGCAAATGACTGCGCGAGTACAAAGATAGCACTTGTCAGTTTTAACAATGGGCTATTGAATTCCATTCCACGAGAGAAAATCTGATCAAAACATGAGTTGCTTTGGGTCGTTTGTTGGATTCATGTATTTTTAGCAAAATGTGTTTTATATTGGAGCAGGAGGACGCACATCAGCAGCTTTGAAGAGGTCTCGCTCTCACTTGAATCAGAGTACAGTAATTTGCATGTAAGCCCATGTCACGCAAATATTTGATTTGAGATAAACAAATGTGTATTTACTTTACCTTGCTGAATAGCTAACGTTAGCTGCATTTGATGGATGATTTTTGAGCTACAAGACACTCGCGTGACAGTGACGCAAAATATTTCGTCATGTCTGGGCCGCTCGTAGAGCCATATTTATTTTAGCTATCAATCAATCTCCTAAACCAGGCTTCCCCAACTGGCGGTCCGAAGCCGGACGAATTTGGTTTTGTTATTTAAAAAAAATTGCTGGACATTAGACTGTAAAAACACCAGCAAATAAGCTCCAAGTGACTTTACATTTTGGAAATCAGTTCCAAAATATTGCCAAACAATAGATATGTGATCGTATACACATATAAGCACGGTCTGAAATTATGTTTTTGTCAAGTCTGTTTGGTCTTGAAGTCTACAAATTATTTGTAGTCATGTTCCGGTCCCCTGACCATCCGCTCAATAAGTAATCGTCCAGCGGCTGAATCTAGTTGATGATGGTCAAAACTAGCTACTAGTACAATTTGTAGCTGGCAGCTGATTCTAGATTATTGATGCCAGCTAACGCTATCTAGTTACTTTAGCAAGATACTTAACGTTAAACGAACACACCACCTTGTAAGCATGAACAGGACTTGATTTGGCTAAGCAAACTAGCGTTTTGACACCGATTTAGCTCGTTTGACACACTTTAGCAAGTTAGTAGGGGTGTGTCGTAATAGCGATAGCGTATCTGATGATTGAATCAACAAAACAAGTTAGCGAACGGTACCGCAAGCAACCGGCAGCTTGCTAACTATACGCAACAAGAGATTAACTAGCTAGCAAAATACGTCTATAGAAAGATATTTAATAGGTAGGTGGACTTACCCATGTATAATGTCCCTCTGTCAAAATTATGAAGAGGAAAAATAAACAGCTTCTTTCTGATAAGAGCCCCATCCCTCTTACTGTCACAAATACTTCACTGGCATTCCAACTACAGTAACGACTGACGTTATAACTAGCTATATGAACCCCCCAAAACTTCGGCGTTTCCTGTTATTGCTCAAGTCTTCTTCATTACGACATTGGTGACTGGAGAACAACCATTTGGCACACTGCTGCAACCTACCGGATTGGAAAGTACGAGCACTAGCAACATTGTGAAATGTAAAAAAAATAACTTTTGACCCACAAAACATTGTTTTTTAACAAGAGATCCTTTAATCTTATGTTCATCTTAATAAAACAAGTTGAAAAACACACTCAGATTTGCTGTTGAACAGTGTAAATGTCTTTAAAGAAAACAACGGTTTATTCATTTTCACTTTGAAATTAAATAATTAGTTCATTAATAAGTGTATATTTATATATAAAGGGACAAGACCATTTAGATGAGGAATGTTGATAGGATAATTTATAGGTGACCATATTGAGTATATTGTACACCGTATAATCTCACACTTATCTTGGAGCTCCGGATTGGCGCAGCGGTCTAAGGTATGTTAGAGGCGTCACTACAGACCTGATTCAATTCCAGGCTATATCACAACCGGCTGTGATCGGGAGTCCCATAGGGCGGCGCACAATTGGCCCAGTGCTGTTAGGGTTTGGCTGGGGTAGGCTGTCATTGTAAATAAGTATTTGTCCTAGTAAAATACAAATGATCTGTATATGTACCTCTGTCAAACAGCAGGCTCTCAAATGTCAAGTAACTAATTAATATATTCCTTCAAAACGTTTAGAAGATTTACAGATGTAGTGTCAGAACTAAAGACCCAACTGTTCAAGACAATAAGCAACAACAGAGATATACTAATATTGATACTTTTACACTGGGGCACCAACAGGGGTCAGTGTGTCTCCCATCTGGCCATATAATAAAGGCTATAGAGCCCTCAAATTAAAAGCTGGACCTCAAAGCCAGTTTCACTGCAATTTTTCATTATTCCCCTCTAATCAGAGACTGATTTAGACCAGGGACACCAGGTGGATGCAATGAATTATCAGGTTGAACAGAAAACTAGCAGGTTCCTGACCTCATAGTGTACGATTTGAATACCCCTGCTATAGAGCCTTCAGCAGAGTCATCAACAGCAACATTTGACATTGTTGTGTCCTCATGAAACCCTCCTTCAGAAAGAGTGCCATCATGATTCAGAAGTTCATCAATGAACTCCATGGTCCAGCCACCATCAGTGATGAGAGCCTCCTCCTTCCCACTTCTGACACCAACAACATTCAGCAACATTTGACTCCAGTGGGTCTCAAACTGCAGGTTCCACACACAGAAGAGCCAAGACATCTAACTGTTGTTCTAACAGTTTCAAGCCCTTAAGCCGTGGAAGGTAAATACCCAATAATACTATATACTCAATACACCAATCCAGTATGAGTGACATCTTTAAGTACTGTTTGTGTTGGCAAGAAAAGGGTGAGCTGCCACATATAATAGTATTTCTGGAGCATCTGACATCAAGGATTGAAGGTTACACTCTTGTCTAGTAATAGTGTTTCTCCACTTATACATTCTGATCACAACTTTTCATTGTGCAACATGACATCTCTTATGGGTTTCTGATAGGGGCTACAGTATCTTATAGGCCTAAGGTTTTCTCTTGGTCTTTTGAACACAATGGAGTGGAATACACCCAGACCCAGAGCCTAATTCCTATCACATCTCTATCTGTTCAGACACAGTTTGAAATGGAAGAGGTTTTGGAATGAGGAGTTTCATAGTACTATACAATACTACAACTGGTGAAACAAAATGGAAAGCTGCATTTATCTCACTTCTGGCTTCTTTAGGCAGGGATAAATACAATGCAAAGTACAATACAATCCATGGTACCGCTACCCCTCCTCAACAAAGACCTCATGTCTTCTCTCAGTAGGATAGAGAGCCTTATTCCCTGGTGTCTTGTTCCCTCCCCAGTGGGAGTAGGGGGGTAACAGAACTCAGTTTGGGCCCACGTACTCTGCGTTCTCTGCGGCTGGGATGTGGGTCTTGATGGAGGGGGTGAAGTCCTGCTGGTAGTCTGGGTTATCTATACTGTTTTGGGGCTGGTTTTTCTGGACGTGTTGGAGACCACCATTGGAAATTGGGGAGAGGCCATTGGAGGTGGGGGAGAGGAGACCATTGGATATGGGGGAATGGCCATTAGCAGTGGGGTTGAGGCCATTGGAGATGCCATTGGAGGTGGTGGGGGAGAGGAGGGAAGGCTGGAGGGTGTTGAGGTACTCAGGCCCCACTGCCCCGTTCTTATAGCAGTTCAGGTACTCTGCCTCTGTGTCGTCGGAGGATATGGTGGGGAGGAGGGTGCGAGGGGGACCAGGGTGCTGGTATACAGGGTTCATCATGTCCGAAACTCCGTTCTGGTTAATGTAGTCTGTGGGGCAAAATGACAGGAGTTACTTACTACAGCAGGAAAACAAGCCCCCTGTGTACTAAGTGGACATACAGTGAATGAAACGTTCAATTGTAGTTTTGTAAGCAATGACAGGTGATTTGACAGGTGCTCTACTTGGCATATGAACTACAGCTATTGCCCAGCAGAGGTCACTCTTCCTTTCAAAATGACACATGACTGTTTTATTTTGAAAGGAAGATGTATCACAATATGTAATGAATTAGCCATGTTCTGGGGTTAAGACCCTTTGGGAGGTCAATGGGGATACTTTCCTGGAGATGGCTGGAAGGCGTGGTCCAAGAACCTATCTGTGGGGTCAGCAATGTACCGGAGAACCATGCTTCCTTCTCTGACTGGTAACCCGTTCTAGTTTGAATACAAATGTTGTTGGCTCAAACCCACACCTTAACTGCAAGTATCCGATGAATTAGAGATAAGTTGTTTTGTATGGTGAAAGACTCAAGTCAATACTGCAAAGTTTCCTTTTCAATACACCTCAATGTGCATTTGTGATGGTTACTGACCCCATTTCTGCTGTGGCACATTCCAATGCTGCTGTTCAACGTGCTGTTCTGGCTCTGAAACACAGATTCACACTCAGGTTAACACTTCCTTTTACATCTCAACACACATGGTAAAATACCACAAAAACACTCATTACTGTAGGCTTACTTCTTATAAGCTCTTGGTAGTTCTTCACAGTAATGTTTCGAAAGGTCAAACCTTTTCATTTCATTAATGTGTATGAAGAAGATGTTCAAATAAAAGAAAACAAGGAATAAATAAGTGACAAAACAGCTCAGACAAATGTAAATATTTTCGACAGACTGAATAAGAGGAAATAGGAATAAGTTAAACAGGCGACATCTGTCAAAATTGCTGTATAGTGAACCAAATGCTGCAATTATATAATCAGGTTCCTGCACTTGTATTCTGCCCCAAAAATATTTAACAAGTAGTGCTGCCTGCAAAGGTAATCAAAGTTGAAAGCTTATGGAGTAACCAGCCGGCTTTCAGTAGCAGGCATACAGCTTAGATATACGGCCAACACTGCACTTGGAGATGAGTCTTAAGACAGACAGAGAAGGAGAGAGAGGGAGATGTCTTCTCATCTTAAATACCATCAATCAAGGTGCACCTGGGAGGAAGCAGGGTTGAGGGGGGAGTAGGGGTGAGAACAGAAATAGTATGGGGGAAGAAGAATACCCCTGATGACAATTTAACAGGAACGATTGGGTGATTGAGTGCAGTCTGGTTCAAGCCAGGTATGACCCGGTATGAATACCCACGTAAATGTAATTTACTCTGTTTCATCCCCAGCATATGTACACCATGATTCAATTTCACCACAATGTCAAAAGGGGCTAACTATGAACTTGAACTAGGAGACTCACTATCTATCAACATGACCTGACCTGGTTTCATCTTGTTAAATACATAAATAAAGAGAAACAATTAACCCCAAGTTTGTTGGTTCTAATCCTGGGTGTAGTAGGGAAACCTAAATTGCCTCCAGTAGTCTAAATTGCCTCCAGTAGTCTAAATTGCCTCCAGTAGTCTAAATTGCCTCCAGTAGTCTAAATTGCCAAATTATGTCCATTTTGAAAGTGGATAACAACATTCTGTAGACCCTTCTTTATAAAACAACAGAAGAGCTGTGAGCATGAAGTGAGACATAATGGAATCACTTTTCTTTGAGTCAGTGCAAGGATGTCATATTATCCAGTCCCTGTAATACACTAAAAACACTATTCTCTGTGTTATAAATTAGAGCAGAGACAGAGCCAGGGGCTGGTGGAAACCTTTTCTTTTGACAGGTTTAGCAGATTCAGATGAACTCCTGGACATCCCCATTGAACATGCATTTTAGAGTCTGGGAAATCGCCTCTCTAGGTTATAAGTGACTGCCACATAGCAGTAGATGATGGCTAGCCATGTTGATGTGTTATTGTACCATATCATGTAGGAGCTGTGTGCTGAAGGTGCTGAGGTATATATTACTATTATTGTACCGTAGAGTGTAGGAGCTGTGTGCTGAAGGTGCTGAGGTATATATTACTATTATTGTACCGTAGAGTGTAGGAGCTGTGTGCTGAGGTATATATTACTATTATTGTACCGTAGAGTGTAGGAGCTGGGTGATGAAGGTGCTGAGGTATATATTACTATTATTGTACCGTAGAGTGTAGGAGCTGGGTGCTGAAGGTGCTGAGGTATATATTAGTATTATTATACCATAGAGTGTAGGATCTGTGTGCTGGTGCTGAGGTATATATTACTATTATTGTACCATATAATGTAGGAGCTGGGTGCTGAAGGTGCTGAGGTATATATTACTATTATTGTACCGTAAAGTGTAGGAGCTGTGTGCTGAAGGTGCTGAGGTATATATTACTATTATTGTACCGTAAAGTGTAGGAGCTGTGTGCTGAAGGTGCTGAGGTATATATTACTATTATTGTACCGTAGAGTGTAGGAGCTGTGTGCTGAAGGTGCTGAGGTATATATTACTATTATTGTACCGTAGAGTGTAGGAGCTGTGTGCTGAAGGTGCTGAGGTATATATTACTATTATTGTACCGTAGAGTGTAGGAGCTGTGTGCTGAAGGTGCTGAGGTATATATTAGTATTATTATACCATAGAGTGTAGGATCTGTGTGCTGGTGCTGAGGTATATATTACTATTATTGTACCATATAATGTAGGAGCTGGGTGCTGAAGGTGCTGAGGTATATATTACTATTATTGTACCGTAAAGTGTAGGAGCTGTGTGCTGAAGGTGCTGAGGTATATATTACTATTATTGTACCGTAGAGTGTAGGAGCTGTGTGCTGAAGGTGCTGAGGTATATATTACTATTATTGTACCATATAATGTAGGAGCTGGGTGCTGAAGGTGCTGAGGTATATATTACTATTATTGTACCGTAGAGTGTAGGAGCTGGGTGCTGAAGGTGCTGAGGTATATATTACTATTATTGTACCGTAAAGTGTAGGAGCTGTGTGCTGAAGGTGCTGAGGTATATATTACTATTATTGTACCGTAGAGTGTAGGAGCTGGGTGATGAAGGTGCTGAGGTATATATTACTATTATTGTACCGTAGAGTGTAGGAGCTGGGTGCTGAAGGTGCTGAGGTATATATTAGTATTATTATACCATAGAGTGTAGGATCTGTGTGCTGGTGCTGAGGTATATATTACTATTATTGTACCATATAATGTAGGAGCTGGGTGCTGAAGGTGCTGAGGTATATATTACTATTATTGTACCGTAAAGTGTAGGAGCTGTGTGCTGAAGGTGCTGAGGTATATATTACTATTATTGTACCGTAAAGTGTAGGAGCTGTGTGCTGAAGGTGCTGAGGTATATATTACTATTATTGTACCGTAGAGTGTAGGAGCTGTGTGCTGAAGGTGCTGAGGTATATATTACTATTATTGTACCGTAGAGTGTAGGAGCTGTGTGCTGAAGGTGCTGAGGTATATATTACTATTATTGTACCGTAGAGTGTAGGAGCTGTGTGCTGAAGGTGCTGAGGTATATATTAGTATTATTATACCATAGAGTGTAGGATCTGTGTGCTGGTGCTGAGGTATATATTACTATTATTGTACCATATAATGTAGGAGCTGGGTGCTGAAGGTGCTGAGGTATATATTACTATTATTGTACCGTAAAGTGTAGGAGCTGTGTGCTGAAGGTGCTGAGGTATATATTACTATTATTGTACCGTAGAGTGTAGGAGCTGTGTGCTGAAGGTGCTGAGGTATATATTACTATTATTGTACCATATAATGTAGGAGCTGGGTGCTGAAGGTGCTGAGGTATATATTACTATTATTGTACCGTAGAGTGTAGGAGCTGTGTGCTGAAGGTGCTGAGGTATATATTAGTATTATTATACCATAGAGTGTAGGAGCTGGGTGCTGAAGGTGCTGAGGTATATATTACTATTATTGTACCGTAGAGTGTAGGAGCTGTGTGCTGAAGGTGCTGAGGTATATATTACTATTATTGTACCGTAGAGTGTAGGAGCTGTGTGCTGAAGGTGCTGAGGTATATATTACTATTATTGTACCGTAGAGTGTAGGAGCTGTGTGCTGAAGGTGCTGAGGTATATATTACTATTATTGTACCATATAATGTAGGAGCTGGGTGCTGAAGGTGCTGAGGTATATATTACTATTATTGTACCGTAGAGTGTAGGAGCTGTGTGCTGAAGGTGCTGAGGTATATATTACTATTATTGTACCATATAATGTAGGAGCTGGGTGCTGAAGGTGCTGAGGTATATATTACTATTATTGTACCGTAGAGTGTAGGAGCTGTGTGCTGAAGGTGCTGAGGTATATATTACTATTATTGTACCGTAGAGTGTAGGAGCTGGGTGATGAAGGTGCTGAGGTATATATTACTATTATTGTACCGTAGAGTGTAGGAGCTGGGTGCTGAAGGTGCTGAGGTATATATTACTATTATTGTACCGTAGAGTGTAGGAGCTGTGTGCTGAAGGTGCTGAGGTATATATTACTATTATTGTACCGTAGAGTGTAGGAGCTGTGTGCTGAAGGTGCTGAGGTATATATTACTATTATTGTACCGTAAAGTGTAGGAGCTGTGTGCTGAAGGTGCTGAGGTATATATTACTATTATTGTACCGTAGAGTGTAGGAGCTGTGTGCTGAAGGTGCTGAGGTATATATTACTATTATTGTACCATATAATGTAGGAGCTGGGTGCTGAAGGTGCTGAGGTATATATTACTATTATTGTACCGTAGAGTGTAGGAGCTGTGTGCTGAAGGTGCTGAGGTATATATTACTATTATTGTACCGTAGAGTGTAGGAGCTGGGTGATGAAGGTGCTGAGGTATATATTACTATTATTGTACCATAGAGTGTAGGAGCTGTGTGCTGAAGGTGCTGAGGTATATATTAGTATTATTATACCATAGAGTGTAGGATCTGTGTGCTGGTGCTGAGGTATATATTACTATTATTGTACCGTAGAGTGTAGGAGCTGGGTGATGAAGGTGCTGAGGTATATATTACTATTATTGTACCGTAGAGTGTAGGAGCTGGGTGATGAAGGTGCTGAGGTATATATTACTATTATTGTACCGTAGAGTGTAGGAGCTGGGTGCGGGAGGTACTGGAGCTACTGAAGAAGCCGTGCTGAGGCACTAGGTACTCGTCTGCGTCCACAGCATCTTCCATGTCCTCTCCACTGATCAGACTGTGGTAGTACTTGGTGTCAGTAGGGCTGGGGAGGTGCATCCGGTCGTCACCCTGGAAGAGACACACACAACTCACCATCAGTACCAAAAAAACAGGCAGAAAGAATAATAGAGTAGCTAGGTGGTTGTTCACTAGCTTTACAGTGGCTGAGGGAGTCTAATAGATTTGTGTTGTGTGACTCTACAGTTATTCCTGGCAAGGAGTTAAAATGCTTACCTGGATGACAAGGTAACGTGGGGGATCCCGCGCCATCTTGGAAAACTCAGCTATCAGCTCCCGGAAACGAGGCCTGCTGTCTGCGTCGATCATCCAACATTTGACCATGATCATGTAGACGTCTATGGTACAGATGGGAGGCTGAGGGAGCCGCTCCCCTTTTTCCAGCACCCCTGCTATCTCATTGGCTGGGATGCCGTCATAGGGCTTGGTCCCAAAAGTCATTAGCTCCCACGCGGTCACACCTAAACAGAGGTAGAGTGAAACAGAGTCACAATCAATGACATAATCTCAGTTAAAAACTTTCATTACTGTCACACTTAATGATAGTGGCACAATCTCAGATAAAGTTCAGTCACTAGGGAAGATGACTGTTTTCATTCCAGAAAAGCAGATAGCATTGTGTTGATATCTGCCTAAGTTAGTTTTCAGAACATTCCACAGTAAACATCAGTAAGTTGGATGTGTCCTTAGGAGTGGGAGTTGTCATGTTCCGTTGGTGTTGGAGCAGTTTGAAAGGGAAAAGGAGGATGAGGAAAAGGAGAAGAGGATGGAAAGAAGGGAGGAGGAGGGCTGGCTGCTGCTACTGATGTCTTTGCCTTGTAGAGCGGAAGACACAATCCAACCTCAGAGGACAGGATCTGGAGACTGGCCCGCTGAGCATGTGTGTCTGTGTGCGCGTGTGTGTGTGTGTTTGCATGCTTGCGCGTGTCCAAACCGGGGGTGGTGTGTGTGTTGTTGACTTGAAAAAGTTGAGGTTTCAAAGTTTTTTTTGACAAGACATTGGGCCTCTGGGACTTGCGGTGCATATCACCGATACTCGTTACCTGTTTCTCTCATCTCCCAGACTCTAGCAAACCAACATCCCCATTTGGACCTGACTCTAACAGATTTGCGTAAGTACATTATCCAGAATCAATATTTATGTATCTGGAGTTACACAAGCAATGTAGTTCATTCTGACATGATGCAGCATTGGCATGATAGTGTTTTGGCAGAATGTAAAGGTATCAGTGCATTAATCCTATTAAATAGTGTATATGTAAGTTCTCCTGACTTACCATACCTCCACAGGATGCATGTTCTCCTGACTTACCATAACTCCACTGGATGCATGTTCTTCTGACTTACCATAGCTCCACAGGATGCATGTTCTCCTGACTTACCATACCTCCACAGGATGCATGTTCTCCTGACTTACCATATCTCCACAGGATGCATGTTCTCCTGACTTACCATAGCGCCACAGGATGCATGTTCTCCTGACTTACCATACCTCCACAGGATGCATGTTCTCCTGACTTACCATACCTCCACAGGATGCATGTTCTCCTGACTTACCATAGCTCCACAGGATGCATGTTCTCCTGACTTACCCTAGCTCCACAGGATGCATGTTCTCCTGACTTAGCATACCTCCAGAGGATGCATGTTCTCCTGACTTACCATACCTCCACAGGATGTAAGTTCTCCTGACTTACCATACCTCCACAGGATGCAAGTTCTCCTGACTTACCATAGCTCCACATGATGTAAGTTCTCCTGACTTACCATACCTCCACAGGATGCATGTTCTCCTGACTTACCATACCTCCACAGGATGCATGTTCTCCTGACTTACCATACCTCCACAGGATGTAAGTTCTCCTGACTTACCATACCTCCACAGGATGTAAGTTCTCCTGACTTACCATACCTCCACAGGATGCAAGTTCTCCTGACTTACCATACCTCCACAGGATGCATGTTCTCCTGACTTACCATACCTCCACAGGATGCATGTTCTCCTGACTTGCCATACCTCCACAGGATGCAAGTTCTCCTGACTTACCATACCTCCACAGGATGCATGTTCTCCTGACTTACCATAGCTTCACAGGATGTAAGTTCTCCTGACTTACCATACCTCCACAGGATGTAAGTTCTCCTGACTTACCATACCTCCACAGGATGCATGTTCTCCTGACTTACCATACCTCCACAGGATGCATGTTCTCCTGACTTACCATACCTCCACAGGATGCATGTTCTCCTGACTTACCATACCTCCACAGGATGCAAGTTCTCCTGACTTACCATACCTCCACAGGATGCATGTTCTCCTGACTTACCATAGCTCCACAGGATGTATGTTCTCCTGACTTACCATACCTCCACAGGATGTAAGTTCTCCTGACTTACCATAGCTCCACAGGATGCAAGTTCTCCTGACTTACCATAGCTCCACAGGATGCATGTTCTCCTGACTTACCATAGCTCCACAGGATGCATGTTCTCCTGACTTACCATACCTCCACAGGATGCATGTTCCCCTGACTTACCATAGCTCCACAGGATGCAAGTTCTCCTGACTTACCATAGCTCCACAGGATGCAAGTTCTCCTGACTTACCATAGCTCCACAGGATGCATGTTCTCCTGACTTACCATACCTCCACATGATGCATGTTCTCCTGACTTACCATAGCTCCACAGGATGCATGTTCTCCTGACTTACCATACCTCCACAGGATGTAAGTTCTCCTGACTTACCATAGCTCCACAGGATGCATGTTCTCCTGACATACCATAGCTCCACAGGATGCATGTTCTCCTGACTTACCATAGCTCCACACGTCACTTTGATGTGTATATGTCCGGTAGAGGATGGACTCCAGTGCCATCCATTTGATTGGTACCTGCAGAGAAAGGGTTCTCATGACATAGGGCTCACTGTGCAAGACCAACCTGAGGTAGCTAATACAACAATAAATATGTAGGTAAAGTATTGTGTTATCGATAGACTATATATAATAGGTTGGGTAAGGGATGGACATAGTAACAACATACATTATCACTATCATACAATCAAAGTAAAAGGGGATTATAATATTATATTTACACTCCAAAAAATGGGTTCTGTTACATTACTACACAGTAATTCAATTAAAATCAAATGACATAAGGAGATTGAGCAGACCTTTCCTCCGTCTGCGTGGTACTCCTTCTCGTCAGAGTTGAGGAGTTTGGCCAGGCCGAAGTCAGTGATCTTGACATGCTGAGGAGTCTTCACCAGGACGTTCCTCGCTGCCAGGTCACGATGCACCAGGTGATGCTCCTCCAGGTAGCTCATCCCCTGGGATCAACCACAGGTGAAAGGTCAAATGATCTGGTATACGTCGACGGCTATACATGGGGCCTGTTCGATTACTACTGAAAATTAAGATAGCATTCTAACAGTATTCACATTTTTCATGACTCATTGTTTGATTAGGTTTTAAAGAGGCCAACAAGACGTCAAATGAGGGTTGAACTGTAGGGGTCTATTAGGAGCCTATACATTGCCATACATGGTTACACCAGAAGTTCCACTGACTCCTGTTTGATTAAATACCATACACTGTGACTCATGGGTGGTCAGAAATTAGGGTCAGGAAAACTCAGGGCCTCATCATAGTCTGGGTGCCATTCATCAGTAAGTTGGATGTGTCCTTAGTAGTGGGAGCTGTCAAGTTCCATTAGTGTTGGATCAGTTTGAAAAGGAGGATGAGGAAGTATTGGAAAATCACTGCAATTTAAAAAAACACTATCCGGTCGATGACTGTTTAAATGCAGCTTAGTCTTACCTTGGCTATCTGTACACACCAGTTGAGAAGGTACTGGGACCCGATGTTGTCCTTGTTCTCCTTGACATAGTCCAGCAGACAGCCATAGGGCATGAGCTGGGTGACCAGCTGGACTGTAGAGGTCAGGCAGATGCCCAGCAGACGACAAACATGGGGGTGGTCCACACCGGCCATCACATAGGCCTCCTAGAGTCAGATAGATACAGTACCAACATTTACTGCAGGCCAAGAAGGAGGGCATCACTACTCTGCTCCACACTAGTCATCACATTGTAGGCGTTATACAAAAACACACAAACAGTACAGTATACAGCATTTAGGGCTAGGGATGGTGGCATCATTCTACTGTGAGTTCATAAAACCCACACAACATGAACATTTCATATCATCTGACAGCTTGAAGACAACGACACTGGTCAGAAAAATATGTCAACTTAGTGAATACTTTCAAGAGAGCTCTTGACCTCATTACAAGAGGACAAGAGCAACATCACTGTGAAACCTCAGCTGTCCATCACTCCATGAAGTCTGACTGAATTTTCATGACTGTCTGCCCGGGGTTCAAATAGCATTTTAAATCTCTCAAATACTTGAACCTGCCTGGAGTGCCAGGTGGGTGCAGTTCGTGCTTTTGGGACTATTCTATTGGTTCAACAATGCCAGGAAAGCTAAATCAAGCCCAGCTAAAGTATTTGAAAGATTTCCAATACTATTTCAACCCAGGTCTGGACTGTGTTTTTTAACTGCGGTTACTGGAAGAGATTCTAAATTCATTTCCAGAACACCTTAACCTTGAATTAGTATCCTCCTCCCACGCCCAACCCTGGACCAAAGCTTCTCAATGAGTTAATCCCATTTCCTACGCCCCCATCAAGGTCCCTGACTAGAAACCTGACTCCATTTTCAAGCTAAATGTTGTCATTATTTCAGCTTCTACCTAAATGGAAGAACATGTGCTTGGAATTAGACTATTAGAGGAAACGTGACACCTAAATTGGCCAGTAACATGCAATAATACTGAGTGTATTATGCAGCTAAATTAGGTCAAAATACTAATGTCAAAACATATTTTTTTTAAGTGCATGGTATGGATGACCATCAATGACTGACTGATACCAGAGTGTGCCTAACAGCACTAACTTAGACTGTATAATACCATACAGATTCTACTGCGAATTAGATATAGACTCTTTATATTTGGAGGATAACAGATTCTAACTCCCATGAACCATGAACAAACATCTTTGAGGAAAGTGACAGAGTGATATGACTCACGTCCAAGATCTCCTTGTTGGCTTTAGGTGATGTGGCCTCTCTTAAAACCTTGATGGCCACAGAGATCTTCACATCCTCTCCTTCAGGGACCCACAGACCCTGGATAGGGCAGACCGTAGGGTTATTTAACATGATAACAGGAGAAATCTGTGTCAGTGAGTGTACTCTGATCATTTCTTTCAATCTTTTGTCGTTAGTAGAATGTGGGAATGGTAAAATAACGAATAGGGAGACAGGAGGGTGAGTGTGGATTGATGCATAATGTGGTGCATTAAATATCTGGCTGTTGTAGTAAAAACAGATGTAGATGTATCTAAAAGTGTTGGTTTATATTCAGTCTGAACATACATTCCCATAAACTCCTTAGGTACAGTACCACAGTACCATGAAACTGGAGTTTCCAGAATTAAATCTAGATACTGTGAGCATTTGTATTTACCTTGTAGACAGTGCCAAAGGCCCCTGATCCCAAAACTTTGATCTTCTTAAACTCGGTCTCCTTCAGGATACGGAGCAGAGCCTGGTTGGGCGCCTCCCCACTGGGGGTCAGCGGTTCAACTAACTGTAGATGCATATAAGAATGGTTTACTTTGTTCACATTGATGCACTAAGGTGATTGAATTCCAGCCCTAGAAAGCCCTTGAGGCTCAGCAGTTCAGTTTCTGCCTCTCACCTCTCTCTCCTGGAGGAGTCTTCGCAGGGTCCTCTTCTTCTTGATGTGGCGTCGTCGTAGCAACACGAAGACGGACAGGCCCATGATGAGAAAGGCCAGCATCCCGCCCACCACACCAGCTGCAATCACTGACAGGCCAGAGTTACTGAAAGGGGAACAGATGGTAACCAATCAATGTGGGGAAAATACTTACACAAATAATCAAATGTTCATTAGCTTAGTGTTTAAGTTTATGTTGAATTTGAACAGTATGTTACTATTCATGATTAGAGTCACTTGCTTACCCTTTAGACTGACAGCCTTTCAGACCAGGACCAGTACATCTGTAAACATATTAGCACATATATTTAATCTTTTACAACAGTGAAATGCTTACTTACGAACCCCTAACCAACAATGCAGTTTAAAGAAAATACAGATAAGAATAAGAAATAAAAGTAACAAGTCATTAAAGAGCAGCAGTAAAATAACAATAGCGAGACTATATACAGGGGGAACCGGTACAGAGTCAATGTGAGGGGGCACCAGTTAGTTGAGGCAGTATGTACATGTAGGTAAAGTTATTAAAGTGACTATGCATAGATGACAACAGAGTAGCAGTGGTGTGGAGGGGGGTGGGGGGCAATGCAAATAGTCTGGGTAGACATTTGACTAGATGTTCAAGAGTCTTATGGCTTGGGGGTAGAATCTGTTTAGAAGCCTCTTGGACCTAGACTTGGCGCCGATACCGCATTGACCATTTTTAGGGCCTTTCGCTGACACCGCCTGGTATAGAGGTCCTAGATGGCAGGAAGCTTGGCCCCAGTGATGTACTGGGCCATTCGCACTATCCTCTGTAGTGCCTTGCGGTCGGAGGCCAAACAGTTGCCATACCAGGCAGTGATGCAACCAGTCAGGATGCTCTCGGTGGTGCAGCTGTAAAACCTTTTGAGGATCTGAGAACCTATGCCAAATCTTTTCAGTCTCCTGAGGGGGAATAGGTTTTGTTGTGCCCTCTTCATGACTGTCTTGGTGTGCTTGGCCCATGTTAGTTTGTTGGTGATGTGGACTCCAAGGAACTTTAAGCTCTCAACCTGCTCCCCTGCAGCCCCGTCGATGAGATTGGCGGCGTGCTCAGTCCTCTTTTTCCTGTAGTCCACAATCATCTCCTTTGTCTTGATCATGTTGACAGAGAGATTGTTGTCCTGGCACCACACGGCCAGATCTCTGACCTCCTCCCTATAGGCTGTCTTGTCGTTGTCGGTGATCAGGCTTACCACTGCTGTCATCTGCAAACTTAATGATGGTGTTGGAGATATGCCTGGCCGTGCAGTCATGAGTGAATAGGGAGTACAGGAGGGGACTGAGCACGCACCCATGAGGGGCCCCTGTGTTGAGGATCAGTGTGGCAAATGTCTTGTTACCTACCCTTACCACCTTGGGGGCGGCCCGTCAGGAAGTCCAGGATCCAGTTGCAGAGGGAGGTGTTTTTTGCCAGGGTCCTTAGCTTAGTGATGAGCTTAGAGAGCACTATGATGTTGAACGCTGAGCTGTAGTCAATGAATAGCATTCTCACATAGGTGTTATTTTTGTCCAGGTGGGAAAGGGCAGTGTGGAGTGCAATAGAGATTGCATCATTGGGGCAAATTGGAGTGGGTCTAGGGTTTATGGGATGATGGTGTTGTGAGCCATGACCAGCCTTTCAAAGCACTTCATGGATACAGACGTGAGTGCTACGGGTCGGTAGTCATTTAGGCAGGTTACCTTAGTGTTCTTGGGCACAGGCACTATGGTGGTCTGCTTAAAACATGTTGGTATTACAGACCTGGACAGGGAGATGTTGAAAATGTCAGTGAAGACACTTTCCAGTTGGCCTGCGCATGCTCGCAGTACACGTCCTGGTAATCCGTCTGGCCCTGCGGCCTTGTGAATGTTGACCTGTTTAAAGGTCTTTAAAGGGCTTGCGAAGAGCGTGATCACACTGTCTTCCAGAACAGCTAGTGCTCTTATGCATGTTTCAGTGTTACTTGCCTCGAAGAGAGCATAGAAGTAGTTTAGCTCATCTGGTAGGTTTGTGTCACTGGGCAGATCTCGGCTGTGCTTCCCTTTGTAGTCTTTAATGGTTTGCCAGCCCTGCCATATCTGACGAGCGTCAGAGCCGGTGTAGTACGATTTGAATCTTGGTCCTGTATTGACACGCTTTCTGTTTGATGGTTCGTCGGAGGGCATAGCGGGATTTGTTATAAGCTTCCGGGTTAGAGTCCCGCTCCTTGAAAGCGGCAGCTCTAGCCTTTAGGTCAGTGCGGATGCTGCCTGTAATCCAATAATTCTGGTTGGGGTATGTACGTACGGTCACTGTGGGGACGAGGTCATGCACTTATTGATGAAGCCAATGACTGATGTGGTGTACTCCACAATGCCATCGGAGGAATCCCGGAACATATTCCAGTCTGTGCTAGCAAAACAGTTCTGTAGCTTAGCATCTGCTTCATCTGACCACTTTTTTCATCTGACCACTTTTTTATTGATCTAGTCACTGGTGCTTCCTGCTTTAATTTTTGCTTTTAAGCAGGAATCATGAGGATAGAATTATGGTCATATTTGCCAAATGGAGGGCGAAGCAGAGCTTTTTATGCGTCTCTGTGTGTGGAGTAAAGGTGGTCCAGGGGTTTTTTCCCTCTGGTTGCACATTTAACATGCTGATAGAAATTTGGTGAACAGTAATTATGTTTCCCTGCATTGAAGTCTCCTGCTACTAGGAGCGCCACCTCTGGGTGAGCGTTTTCTTGTTTGCTTATGGCGGAATACAGCTAATTCAATTCTGTCTTAGTGCCAGCCTCAGTCTGTGGTGGTATGTAAACAGCTACGAAGAATACAGATAAACTCTCTCAGTAGGTAGTGTGGTCTACAGCTTATCATGAGATACTCTACCAAAGGCGAGCAATAGCTCGAGACCTCCTTAGATATCGTGCACCAACTGTTATTTACATAAATACATAGTCCACCGCCCCTTCTATTCTGCCGATACAGCGTATAACCAGCCAGCTGAATGTTGATATTGTCGCTGTTCAGCCACGACTCCGTGAAGCATTAGATGTTACAGCAGCTTGATGTTACAGTAGTTTAATCTTCTGCGTATCTCGTTGATTTTATTCTCCAAAGATTGCACATTTGCTAGCAGAATGGAGGGAAGTGGGGGTTTATTCGATCGCCTACGAATTTTCAGAAGGCAGCCTGCCCTTCGGCCCCTCTTTCTCTGCCTCCTCTTCACGCAGATCACGGGGATCGGGGCCTTTTCCGAGGAAGCATTATATCCTTCATGTCGAGCTCATCAGAGTATTGAAAGGAAAAAAATAATTCTGCTAGTTCGTGGTGAGTAATCGCAGTCCTGATGTCTAGAAGTTATTTTTGGTCATAAGAGACGGTAGCGGCAACATTATATACAAAATAAGTAAACAAATTAGTTACAAACAACGCAAATAAAAAAACAATCGGCTGGGGGCACGTAAAACGTCTGCCTTCTTCTCCGGCGCCATTTGTGTATTTGTGAATTATTCATGTATTTATGCGGTTGTGACAGATGCCCTTACTTACCCCTCGGTACAGTTCTGGTGGCACAGCTGGCACACCTTCATCTTATCTGCGTATTTCCAGATGAAGGTGTTCTTGCCCCCAGCCACCCCTCTAGGGCACCACGGGACACAGTTCTCTCCATCTTTGAAGTTGGCACACCGGGTACACTGCTCATGACCCTGAAAGAGAGGAGGATAGCAAGACAATGTATTACATACACATCTAAAGAAACATTCTAAGGAAACAGCCCTACTGTGCTGAGATGTAGAATCATTAACAGACATAAGCAGTGTACCCAGTGTACCAACTTCAAAGATGGTGACAACTGTGTCCCGGGGTGCTCACATGCTAATATGTTTACAGATGTACTGATCCTGGTCTGAAAGGCTGTCAGTCTAAAGGCTAAGCAAATGACTGCAATAGAATGCCAGAGAAATACATTGTGCCTATTGTTCTGGGACATAGCATGGAGAGAGACACATACTGCTACATATTATATTATAGGGGGAGAGACATCCCACTGGGCAAAAACTGGTTGAATCAACATTGTTTCCACCTCAGTTCAACAACAAAATGTTGTGTGATGATGTTGAATCAACGTGGAAAACTGATTGGATTTGCAAAAAGTCATCAACGCAAGGGAATAAAAAAAACGAATTCCAATGACATGTTGACATTTTTTGTTCATGTTGAATTCCTGTTAGTTAACAACTCAACCAAATGTAAATCAAAACTAGATGTTGAAAATACATCTGTGCCCAGTGGGATACTTCTTCATAGTATATTATAGTGACACATACTACTACATAGTACACTACAGTTCAGAAGTTTGGGCTCACTTAGAAATGGCCTCAAGTCCTCAACTGGCAGCTTCATTAAATAGTACCCACAAAACACCAGTCTCAACGTCAACAGTGACTCCAGGATGCTGGCCTTCTAGGCAGAGTTCCTCTGTCCAGTGTGTATTATTTTGCCAATCTTAATATGTTATTTTTATTAGTCTGAGATATGGCTTTTTCTTTGCAACTCTGCCTAGAAGTCCAGTCTCCCGGAGTCGCCTCTTCCCTGTTGACGTTGACACTGGTGTTTTGCGGGTGCTATTTAATGAAGCTGCCAGTTAAGGACTTGTGAGTTGTCTGTTTCTCAAACTAGACACTCTAATGTACTTGTTCTCTTGCTCAGTTGTGCACCAGGGCCTCCCACTCCTCTTTTTATTCTGGTTAGAGACAATTTGCGTTGTTCTGTGAAGGGAGTAGTACACAGCGCTGTATGAGATCTTCAGTTTCTTGGCAATTTCTCGCATGGAATAGCCTTCATTTCTCAGAACGAGAATAGACTGACGAGTTTCAGACAAACGTACTTTGTTTCTGGCTATTTTGAGCCTGTAATCGAACCCACAAATGCTGATGCTCCAGACACTCAACTAGTCTAAAGAAGGCCAGTTTTATTGCTTCTTTAATTAGCACAACCGTTTTCAGCTGTGCTAACATAATTACAAAAGGGTTTTCGAATTATCAATTAGCCTTTTAAAATGATAAACTTGGATTAGCTAACACAACATGCCATTGGAACACAGGAGTGATGGTTGCTGATAATGGGCCTCTGTACGCCTATGTAGATATTCCATAAAAAATCTTCAATTTCCAGCTACAATAGTCATTTACAACATTAACAATGTCTACACTGTATTTCTGATCAATTTGATGTTATTTTAATGGACAAAAAATGTGCTTTTCTTTCAAAAACAAGGACATTTCTTTGTGACCCCAAACTTTTGAACGGTAGTGTATATTATATTACAGAGACTGCACTGACGTAGCATATATAAGAGACACACATACTGGTCCAGAGCAGGTCTGGGTCCCGTTGAGGAGCTGACACTCAAGGTGACACTCCACACACGTCTTATTCACTTCAGTCTCCCGTGGCTCCCTGCAACAATTAGGACACATGTTAGCATGAAGCATATTTCCACTAGTCTGGTCCCATATCGGTTTGTGCCATCTTGCCAACTCCTCTAGTCATTGTCCCATAGGAGTTGGTACGATAGGGACCAGGCTATATTTCTATTGGTTGAACATTTAATTTCAGATAGTTGCATTTGCAGTGAAATACTTGATCCCGTTCCTCATAGCAGTAGTTAAATTGTATGCAAGGTTGATGCTCAATGTTTGACAGAGGAGAGGACTCCCAAAGTTAAACAGCTATGAGTTAAGTGATTCCATTCCAGCTGAGAGAACTTTCTTCACGTGAATTTAGTTCATTACCAAAAGTGAACAATTATACTGTAAGTACTGTCTTACTACCTTCCTTAGATATACTCCATCTGTTTTTACTGTTACATTCCATGTAACATCGTTTCATGCAACATCGTTTCTTGCAAAATACACGTTTTTCTTTGCCAAGTACACAACAAGTTACTTTCACTCTTCCTCCCTGCTTCAGCTACAGAATCAGGTTACAATGTCTCCTCTCTCACCCCTCCAGTAGGTTACAATGGCTCCTCTCTCACCCCTCCAGTAGGTTACAATGGCTCCTTATCTCACCCCTCCAGTAGGTTACAATGGCTCCTCTCTCACCCCTCCAGTAGGTTACAATGGCTCCTCTCTCACCCCTCCAGTAGGTTACAATGGCTCCTCTCTCACCCCTCCAGTAGGTTACAATGGCTCCTCTCTCACCCCTCCAGTAGGTTACAATGGCTCCTCTCTCACCCCTCCAGTAGGTTACAATGGCTCCTCTCTCACCCCTCCAGTAGGTTACAATGGCTCCTCTCTCACCCCTCCAGTAGGTTACAATGGCTCCTTATCTCACCCCTCCAGTAGGTTACAATGGCTCCTCTCTCACCCCTCCAGTAGGTTACAATGGCTCCTCTCTCACCCCTCCAGTAGGTTACAATGGCTCCTCTCTCACCCCTCCAGTAGGTTACAATGGCTCCTCTCTCACCCCTCCAGTAGGTTACAATGGCTCCTCTCTCACCCCTCCAGTAGGTTACAATGGCTCCTCTCTCACCCCTCCAGTAGGTTACAATGGCTCCTTATCTCACCCCTCCAGTAGGTTACAATGGCTCCTTATCTCACCCCTCCAGTAGGTTACAATGGTTCCTTATCTCACCCCTCCAGTAGGTTACAATGGTTCCTCTCTCACCCCTCCAGTAGGTTACAATGGCTCCTCTCTCACCCCTCCAGTAGGTTACAATGGCTCCTCTCTCACCCCTCCAGTAGGTTACAATGGCTCCTCTCTCACCCCTCCAGTAGGTTACAATGGCTCCTCTCTCACCCCTCCAGTAGGTTACAATGGCTCCTTATCTCACCCCTCCAGTAGGTTACAATGGCTCCTTATCTCACCCCTCCAGTAGGTTACAATGGCTCCTTATCTCACCCCTCCAGTAGGTTACAATGGCTCCTTATCTCACCCCTCCAGTAGGTTACAATGGCTCCTTATCTCACCCCTCCAGTAGGTTACAATGGCTCCTTATCTCACCCCTCCAGTAGGTTACAATGGCTCCTTATCTCACCACTCCAGTAGGTTACAATGGGGAACAGATAGGGGCTCCTCTCACCCCTCCAGTAGGTTGCAGGAGTCGACACAGCTTCCTGCTCGGCTGTAGTCCTGACAGGCGAAACACATGGTGGGTCCAGGACCCCAGCAGCCATCTCTGGTACACATCCTGTCACACGTGCTGTTCTGCATCCCTGCAAACACACATACAGACGCATACTATAGATAGGCCCAAAACATTGTCAAAGACTCCAGTCACCCAAGCCTTAACTGTTCTCTTCTACCGCACGTCAAGGTCCAAAAGACTCCTTAACAGCTTCTACCCCCAAGCCATAAAACTGTTGAACAATTAATTAAATGGCCACCTGGACTATTTACATTGACCTCTCGCTCCTTTGATTTTACACTGCTGCTACTCGCTGTTCATTATCTACGGTATGCATAGTCACTTTACCTCTAGCTACCTCGACTAACCTGTACCCCAGCACATTGACTCGGTACCGGTACCCCCTGTATATAGCCTCGGTATTGTTATTTTATTGTGCTACTTTTATTTTTTGTATTACTTTATTTGATTTAGTAAATATTTTCTTAACTCTATTTCTTGAACTGCATTGTTGGTGAAGGGCTTGTAAGTAAACATTTCACCTGTTGTATTCGGAGCATTTGACAAATAACATTTGATATCAATACAAAATAAGTTTGAACCCTTTTCTCTTTTCACACAACCCTGCACAAGCAACAGGCTAGCGTTAATTTCCTTTCTCCCACAATAACACTCCATCATCATTGCATTCTGTATCTATCACAGTTTTATTACCACAACAATAGAGGGTAAATATTATCTCGGAGCCACTCATATCCCAGTGTAACCATTCGTTTAGTAAGACCCGAACATGTTATCGCTAATTTGTCATGGGCTTGAGCTGATATTATGGTGTTGACTCCTGGTGTTTGTTGTGTATCTCCTGTTTGTTAGTGTTCCCTTTTTTTCTGTTATGTGACCACAAAAATCTATTAAAATGTTAATCATAAAAAAATGACTGAATGATTTACCGCAGTCGGCTGCGTCGGCGTTGTTCTCCAGCCGGGCGGTCTGAGTGTCGGACTTGAACAACTGCTTCCAGTGGTGATTCTTGGTGTAGCAGAGGTTGGGGTTTTTTGCAATGACCACGTCTCCGTCACTGATCTCCTTCAGGTTACGCAGCCCCAGGTGGGTGATGGTTAACTGGGTTATGGCCAAGCTCAACAGAACACTGAGAACAGAGAGAGGGAGAGAGAGAGGAGTTAAAGGGATATTGAATGAGTCACATCAACTCATTCATGGTCAGTGGCACCCTGTAGTAGAGGCTGAGGTTTAGAGAGAGACCAGGAACAGTGATCTTACCGCTTGGTCCGTCCACGGATGATCTCCAGGTTCTCAAATGGACTGAGGGACGTCATGTTCTCAGGCCAGTTCTGAATCAGCAAGTACCCTGGAAGATGAATAGATGTTTTTGTAATAATCGTGAAAAGTGCATTTTTGTCTGATTTGAACTGCCATGGCTCTATTCTTACCGGTAATTTCTCTAACTGTCTTGAAAACTTCTAGCTTGGCCGGATCCATCTTAGGTGCTTTGGTGAACGTGTCCCTGTGAATAGCAATAACAACTGTGATATGCATCTGTCATATTTGTGAATTTCACAATACAAAGGTTAGAAATGATCTATGATGTTTCTACAATTTCAAAAGACCTTAATGCGCTCACTACTTACCCATGGATAGATGTGTAGATAATAGCAATGTTCCCATTGATTTTGGTACAGTTTTTAAATGTGTCAATGTTGGTGGCATTAATTGACAGAATATTGGAAAGCTTTCCCATTCCAAGTCCATTGCAAACTGTGAAAATTAGTAACATATTAATAAAAACAAACGTGGCTACTAATTTCTTGCCACACAGAAAAGTTAGTTTGAGAAATCAAAAGCCCACCCAAAAAACAGAAGACTAGTGCAGTACATCAGGTTAAAATATATTTTTATTCAATAAGTAAAATTCAAAAATCAGAAAATCCTCTATTGGAAATAAAATGGTATTGAACACAACCCTGCAGTGCATCTTTGGGGAATAACACTGGGGTGAACTTTACATGTTATAGAGAGGCACATTCATGCAGTATCATCGTGAATGCTATAATCCCTGCCATCAGAATATATAGTAGGAGCTGTAGCAGTATTAACTACCTTTGGGGCACAGTCCATCACACTTCTTGCACTTCCTGACCCCTCCCTCGTCCACCTCGTATGTGTCACCACTGCATGTCCGAACGCACGCTCCATGGTCCGTCACCACATAGTTATCTGAGGAGGAAAAAATAAATAACAAATTATTCAAAGGAATAAAACTATGAAAATATATAATAAACCTATATAATGCAATACTGCAGGACAGTATTTTAGGCATGCCAGAGGTTGAGTGCTGATTCTAACAGAAAGTGGAGGCTGCTGCATTAGCACACCCTAAAACTACAACATTTTCTTTCCTCGCTTATGCAGTTTATGATTAAACTCAGTCTGACACAGACTGACTGATACGAACACCAGGCTAGAGGGACCATGTGGCCCCTTGTTCAAAATACCAGATCTGAACATTTCACATTACTGAGACTCATACAGTACCAGTCAAAAGTTTAGACACACCTACTCATTCAAGGGTTTTCTTTAATTTTACTGTTTTCTACATTGTAGAATAAAAGTGAACAATTCAAAACTATGAAGTTAGTGTTAAACAAATGAAAATATATTTTAGTTTTTAGATTCTTAAAAGTAGCCACCCATTGCCTTGATGACAGCTTTGCACACTCTTGGCATTCTCTCAGCCAGCTTCATTTGGACTGTTTTTCCAACAGTATTGAAGGAGTTCCCACATATGCTGAGCACATGTTGGCTGCTTTTCCTGACAGCGGTGGTAGCCATGCTGGTCAAGTGTGCCTTGAATTCTAAATAAATCATTGACAGTGTCACCAGCAAAGCACCCCCACACCATCACACCTCCTACTCCATGCTTCACACATGGAACCACACATGCAGAAATCATCCGTTTACCTACTCTGCGTCTCACAAAGACACGGCGGTTGGAAACAAAAATCTCAAATTTGGACTCATCAGACCAAAGGACAGATTTCCACCAGTCTAATGTCCATTGCTCGTGTTTCTTGGCCCAATCAAGTCTCTTTTTCTTATTGCTGTCCTTTAGTAGAGGTTTCTTTGCAGCAATTCAACCATGAAGGCCTGATTAACGCAGTCTCCTCTGAACAGTTGATGTTGAGATGTCTGTTACTTGAACTTTGTGAAACATTTATTTGGCCTGCAATTTCTGAGGCTGGTAACTAATGAATTCTGGGTCTTCCTTTCCTGTGGGGTTCTCATGAGAGCCAGTTTCATCATAGCGCTTAATGGGTTTTGCCAGTGGTGTAAAGTACTTCAATAAAAATACTTTAAAGTACTACTTTAGTAGTTTTTTGGGGGGTCTGTACTATTTATATTTTGACTACTTTTACTTCACTACATTCCTAAAGAAAATTATGTACTTTTTACTCCATACATTTTCCCTGACACCCAAAAGTACATGTTACATTTCGAATGCTTAGCAGGACAGAAAATGGTCCAATTGCCACACTTATCAAGAGAACATCCCTGGTCATCCCTACTGCCTCTGATCTGGCGGACTCACTAAACACAAATGCTTTGTTTTTAAATTATGTCTGAGTGTTGGAATGTGACCCTGGCTATTCATTAATAAGGATTTTTTAAAATTCTTACTTTTACTTTTTATACTTAGTTGAAGTCGGAAGTTTACATTCACCTTAGCCAAATACATTTGAACTCAGTTTTTCACAATTCCTGACATTTAATCCTAGTAAGAATTCCCTGTCTTAGGTCAGTTAGGATCACCACTTTATTTTAAGAATGTGAAATGTCAGAATAATGGTTGAGAGAATGATTTATTTCAGCTTTTATTTCTTTTATCACATTCCCAATGGGTCAGAAGTTTACTATACACTCAATTCGTATTTGGTAGCATTGCCTTTAAAATTGTTTAACTTGCCTTCCACAAGTTTCCCACAATAAGTTGGGTGAATTTTGGCCCATTCCTCCTGACAGAGCTGGGGTAACTGTCAGGTTTTGTAGGCCTCCTTGCTCGCACATGCTTTTTCAGAAGCCATTTTTCTACAACTATGGAAGTATGCTTGGGGTCATTGTCCATTTGGAAGACCCATTTGTGACCAAGCTTTAACTTCCTGACTGATGTCTTGAGATGTTACTTCAATATATCCACATAATTTTCCTTCCTCATGATGCCAAACAGTTCTATTTTTGTTTCATCAGACCAAAAGTACGATCTTTGTCCCCATTTGCAGTTGCAAACCGTAGTCTGGCTTTTTTATGGCGGTTTTGGAGCAGTGGCTTCTTCCTTGCTTAGCGTCCTTTCAGGTTATGTCGATATAGGACTCGTTTTACTGTGGATATAGATAATTTTGTACCTGTTTCCTCCAGCATCTTCACAAGGTCCTTTGCTGTTGTTCTGGGATTGATTTGCACTTTTCGCACCAAAGTATGTTCATCTCTAGGAGACAGAACGCGTCTCCTTCCTGAGCGGTATGATGGCTGCGTGGTCCCATGGTGTTTATACTTACGTACTATTGTTTGTACAGATGAACGTGGTACCGTCAGGCATTTGGAAATTGCTCCCAATGATGAACCAGACTTGTGGAGGTCTACAACTTTTTTTCCTGATGTTTTTGCTGATTTCTTTTGATGTTCCCATGATGAAATACATCCACAGGTACACCTCCAATTGACTCAAATGATGTCAATTAGCCTATCAGAAGCTGCTAAAGCCATGACATACTTTTCTGTAATTTTCCAAGCTGTTTAAAGGCAGTCAGCTTAGTGTATGTAAACTTCGGACCCACTGGAATGATACCACTGAATGATACGTGAAATAATCTGTCTGTAAACAATTGTTGGAAAAATGACTTGTGTCATGCACAAAGTAGATGTCCTAACCAACTTGCCAAAACTATAGTTTGTTAACAAGACATTTGTGGAGTGGTTGAAAAACAAGTTTTAATGACTCCAACCTAAGTGTATGTAAACTACCCAAGTAAAATAAGTATATTTTAGCAATTACTTTTACTTTTGATACTTAAGTATATTTAAAACCAAATACTTTTAGACTTTTACTCAAGTAGTATTTTACTGGGTGACTTTCACTTGAGTCATTGTATATGTACTCACGTATGAGATTTGAGTACTTTTTCCACCACTGTTTTTTTGCAACTGCACTTGAAGAAACGTTCAAAGTTCTAGAAATGTTCCAGATTGACTGACCTTCATTTCTTAAAGTAATGATGGACTGTCATTTTTCTTTGCTTACTTGAGCTGTTCTTGTCATAATAAGGACTTGTACCAAATAGGGCTATCTTCTGTATTCCACCCCTACCTTGTCACAACACAACTGATTGGCTCAAATGCATTAAGAAGGAAAGAGATTCCACAAACGTTTAAATAAGGCACACCTGTTCATTGAAATGGATTCATGAAGCTGATTGAGAGAATGCCAAGAGTGTGCAAAGCTGTCATCAAGGCAAAGGGTAGATACTTTGAAGAATCGCAAATATAAAATATATTTTGATTTGTTTAACACTGTTTTGGTTACTACATGATTCCAAGTGTGTTATTTCATAGTTTTGATGTCATCACTATTATTCTATAATGTAGAAAATAGTAAAAAAGAAAGAAAAACCCTTGTGTCCAAACTTTTGACTGGTACTGTATGTGTTGTCTGTAGACCTGGTTGAAGCCCCCTCTGTGTACAGTTTATAAACCAGGGCTTCCCAGTCCTGGTCCTGGAGGGCCAAAACACGTCTGGTTTTTGTTTCTACCTGGTAGTTAATTGCACTAATTGAGTAACTCAAGTTGAAGACATACCGGGGTACTGCAGGCTGCCATTAGTAACTAAATGATGATCTGTATCTTATTTTGTGTGTAATTGTAAAGCTCAAGGAGACACATCTGGTGTATTAGAAGCAGTTATTGGTACCATGATTGTCTTCTAATATTTTATTTATTTACACGAAGATTGCCAATTTTCCATTCACTATAATGGGGATCCTGTTTTCTGCTAACAATGCCTGCTGTACCACAGTCAGCTTTGAACTTCTGTGGCTTCAATGAGACGGGGGAGTCGTTCTCCCCTGGTCCCAGGTCTGAATTAGTCCGTGATTAGGAGAGGATGAAAACCAGAAGTGTTTCGGCCCTCCAGTACCAGGATGGGGCAGCCATGTTCTAAACAATCCTTATATAATTTATCCTATACTGCAGCCTCATAGAGGTGCTAATTGGGGGACACGGAGGGCTATGGGGGTTTTCTTACGAGGACAAGTCTTGACGCAGGTGGCCCCAAAGTTGTACTTCCCGTCTGGGTTGTTGACCAATTGGTGAAGGTTGCGGTCGTAGAGCAGGAGGCGGGGACACGAGTCTTTACACATCCCATCATCCTGAAAGTCACGGCAGGCCTACGACATCAGAGAGGGTTGTGTTTATTAGGCACCAAACGGAAGAAAACAGACTGACACCGGGAGGGACAACCTGAACTTGTCCAATAGGAAATGCTTGTTTTCACTTTCCATTGCAAAATGTTTTAAATGGCCTAATCACAGTGCTTGACTTGGACAATAGGTTTGGGTACTCATTTTGGGTGCCGGTACTGTTTATATTTAGGTGCAGGAGCTCCGCAATACTTTTGAGCTAATATTCTACGAAGAGGAACAGGAGCTCAAACAGTAGAACATTTGAGGTGCCGGTACTCAGCTCCTGTGAGCTCCTACCCAAGTCAAGTACTGCCTAATCATCAATTCAACCCAGCCAACCCAGAAAGCACTAGCACCATATAACAGAGCCATATATACTCAGATGATAACACTGCATTTCTATTTCATGCCTTAGGTTAGCCAGAGAGGAATAGGTGACTGGCTTAGCTTCTCAAGGCACTGTCAAAAAGCAGCGTTTAGCCAGTGGTCACTGGATGCAAGAGCAACACAATTTGGTTTCAATCATAAAGTGGATAGAAAACACTGTTACGGGTCGGTGTGACTTACTGGCTCACGACCAACCATACAAGGGAGCCTCATAAGAGAGAAATAATTATGTGTGAAATGCAATGTGGGTCTGTTTCCTCAAACCCTTGACTCTTGAGTGACGACACTGTTATTGGGTTAAGAAATAACTTGAAATAATACATAATAGCTTGTGAGAGATGCAAGTGTCCTCCCTTATGGAGCCACTCATGGCCTCTATCCCTATAACCTCTGACCCCAGTAATATGTGAAGGTGGCTTCAGTCTCTCTCTTCCTGGTAAAATCACATGACATGGTGAGGTAATAATCCTGACCCCAGTACAGTGTGTGAAGTTGGTGTTTCTGTCAGTCTCTCACCAGACAGTCCTGGTCCAGTACAGTGTGTGAAGTTGGTGTTTCTGTCAGTCTCTCACCAGACAGTCTGGGTCCAGTGGAGTGTGTGAAGTTGGTGTTTCTGTCAGTCTCTCAACAGACAGTCTGGGTCCAGTAGAGTGTGAAGTTGGTGTTTCTGTCAGTCTCTCACCAAACAGTCTGGGTCCAGTACAGTGTGAAGGTGGGTTACGGTTAGGGTCTCTCACCAGACAGTCTGGGTCCAGTACAGTGTGAAGGTGGGTTACGGTTAGGGTCTCTCACCAGACAGTCTGGGTCCAGTACAGTGTGAAGGTGGGTTATGGTTAGGGTCTCTCACCAGACAGTCTGGGTCCAGTACAGTGTGAAGGTGGGTTATGGTTAGGGTCTCTCACCAGACAGTCTGGGTCCAGTACAGTGTGAATGTGGGTTATGGTTAGGGTCTCTCACCAGACAGTCTGTAGGTCTGGGTCCAGTGCAGCCTGCAGCACAGTGTTCGTTGCAGCAGTCGATGGGGGACGGACCCTTACACCTCTTAGAGCACTGCTGGGCACAGTTCAGCTTTGTCACTATAAAGGGATTAGAAATGCCAAATCATATTTTATTTGTCACATGCTTGGTAAACAACAGGTGTAGACTAACAGTGAAATGCTGAGTTACGGCCCTTCCAAACAATGCAAAGAGAAAGAAAATAGAAAAATAATAGAAAAGTAAAACACATAATAATTCTGTAAAAAATAATAATAAATACACAATGAGAAATGATAACTTGGCTATAAACACGAGGTACCAGTCCCGAGTCCTTGTGCCGGAGTAAGAGGTAATTGAGATAAATATGTACATATACAGTAACTAGGAATTAAGTAACTAGGCAACAGGATAGATAATAAACAGTGGCAGAAGCATTTGTTATTGGTCAAAAGATTTCTGGTTTGAATCCCCGAGCCAACTAGGTAAAAAGTCTGTCAATGTGCCCTTGAGCAAGGCATTTAACCCTAATTGCTCCTGTAAGTCACTCTGGATAAGAGCGCCTGCTAAACAACTCAAATGTAAAATAGTCTGGGTAGATATTTAGTTAATTATTTAACTAAACTATTTTGGGGTTAGAAGCTGTTGGTTCCTTAGTTCGTGCATCGGTACTGCTTGCCGTGCGGTAGCTGAGAGAACAGTCTATGACTTAAGAGGCTGGAGTCTTTGAACATTTTTCTGGCCTTCCTCTGACACCGCCTGGTATAGAGGTCATGGATGGCAGGGAGCTCAGCCCCAGTGATGTAATGGACCGTATGCACTACCCTCTGTAGCACCTTGCAGTTGTGTATGGTTTAAACTTGAAAGACTTACACGTCTGGCAGTGTTCTGGGCCGGGCGCCCAACAGGAACCATTGAAGCATCCAGGATCACATCTTTTACCTACAAAAACATAGACACAAATAAAAGTTTAGCAAAAGCTTAACTTCCAAACCATTACTTTAATGTTTAATCAAATAAAGTTGGAATATTTGACAGTTGAAAGTGAAACATTACGAAACTGTTGGCCAAACTTGTTGAAGCAGCTTCCTGTTAATATCTTACAACATGAACCAGTCTAGCCTCAAGGGTGTATAATAACACAAAACCTTGAATGGGATTATGGTAGGTACATTTATGTGACGCAATGTTTGTGTTCTAACAGGAGCTCCTTACAGAGCCGATTGTTGCTGGGTTCAGGTAACTGCATGTTGGGTTTGCTGTTACTGTTTACAATGTCCAACCACTGGATGGTCTCCACGTTACACAGCTGGTTGTCTGAGAACTTCACTCCTCCTTTCAGGATCTCTGGAAATTGGAGAGAGACTTGTTTATTTTCAGGTGGAAGCTAAATATTGGTGTGAATTAATCATTGTAATAAAACTGTGTAGATGAAATACAACAAACTACTGAATCTTCAGATTCTGATGCAAGCCTAACTTCAACCCTAACCTCAAGCCTAACCTCAGCTTCATGTCCACATCCTGGTTCAACCCTCATGTCCACATCCTGGTTCAACCCTAACCCTAGCTTCAACCCGAACCTCAACTTCGTGACCACATCCTGGTTCAACCCTAAACCTAGCTTCATGTCCACATCCTGGTTCAACCCTAACCCTAGCTTCATGTCCATATTCTGGTTCAACCCTAACCCTAGCTTCATGTCCATATCCTGGTTCAACCCTAACCCTAGCTTCATGTCCATATCCTGGTTCAACCCTAACCCTAGCTTCATGTCCATATCCTGGTTCAACCCGAACCCTAGCTTCATGTCCATATCCTGGTTCAACCCTAACCCCAGCTTCAAATCCATATCCTGGTTCAACCCTAACCCCAGCTTCATATCCATATCCTGGTTCAACCCTAACCCTAGCTTCATGTCCATATCCTGGTTCAACCCTAACCCCAGCTTCAAATCCATATCCTGGTTCAACCCTAACCCCAGCTTCATATCCATATCCTGGTTCAACCCTAACCATAGCTTTGTGTCCACATCCCGGGTCAACCCTAATCCTCAACCCTAACCCTATTTTATAGCTTATAACTAGGGCTTAGAGTTTCCCTGGTTTGGCCCTAGTATGTGAGAATTCCCACAGTGACTAGTCATTATGAGGCTGGGTATAGACCTGCCTGGACAGAGCAGGGACAGGCCTATAGACTGACCTGTGAGGCTGGTCAGAGGCAGCTCAGTGGTGCCTGCTCGCATGGACTTGTTATAGTTCAGCACCACAGCCAGGGCAAAGCCACTGTCATAGAGAGTGTGGCCTCGGATGATGCGCAGGTTGTCCAGGGGAATCCTGTTGGCTGTGTTGAGGGCGATCAGAACGTAGCCACCCACCTCCTGGATGGACTGGAGGCAAACAAGGAAAGGTTTAACTGGACTTCACACGCTATGCCAGTGGTGAACAACTCCACACCTACAGGGTCCAGCTTCAGTCCTGCTGGTTTTCACATCAGCCTGTCTATATCCTCATAGCTAGATATATCCTGCATACCTAAATAACGTAATAACGTAATGACGCCACATAAAATTTTGCGCTACACAGCATTCCTAAATTAGCCCACAATGTCTGCTGTGTGGATCGAGCAGTCATTTGAAAGAGTAACAACATTTCAGCAAGACAACTTAAAGGCGAAGTCCATTAATGCCAAGATAATGGAATTCATTACCATTGACAATCAACCTGCCAAATGGGGCAGAGTTGCAATCTACTGCAGAGATAGCCTGCAGAGTTCTGTCATACTATCCAGGTCTGTGCCCAAACAATTTTGAGTCGTCGGTGATGTTGGCTTTCGCCGACTGGTTGAGCAACGGTACACACTACCAAGTGTGCTATTTTTCAGATGTTGCCCTACCGGAGTTACACAGTAATACTGTCACTGCTATTAGCTTCACGACTAACATTTGGACCAGCGATGTCAGCCCCATGAGCATGCTGAGTCTGACAGCACAGTGGGTTGACAAGGACTTCCTACTGAGGAAAGCTGTATTGCATGCTCATGAATGTGCTGGTTGTCATACAGCTGCTGCCATTTCAATGGCATTTGACAACATGTTTGAAACATGAACACACTAGCTAGCTCCATTCAAACAACTGACTGGAGAAATAAGCTCATCAACTGCACCTGCAACAGACGTGATACCCTCTGTCATGGCATTGAAACGCCTGTCAACAAAACTGCAGACACAGACCGTGAGGTTAAAACTTACAAAAGTACTTGATGCTTGTGAAAAAGCGAATTATTCAATGGCACTCTATCTGAGCCTCTCTCCTGTGTCACCACCATGCTCGATGCTATGTACAAGGACCGCTACTTCGATGCAAACAAGAAACAGGGTTAACGTGAAATGTTACATACACAGCTGGACCAGATGGAAACAGACACAGTGACAGTGCGCACCGGGGAAAGGAGCCATGGACAGACAGAGCTGAAACTTCACATGTATGATGAAATCCTGGTTGAGAATGAAACGACTGAACAAATGAACAATGAAACTGCACAGAAAGTAAGTGAAAGAATTAGGTTTTGATGATGTTTTACTGGTAATGGGGACATACGTAAATGCCAACAAAATAACTTTTTGGTCAGTGTGCGTGCGTGTGTTTGTGTAACCTTTAACTAGGCAAGTCCGTTATTTATAATGACGACCTACTCCAGCCAAACCCGGACGATGCTGGGCAAAGTGTGCACCGCCCTATGGGACTCCCAATCACGGCCAATGTGATACAGCCTGGATTCGAACCAGGGACTGCAGTGACGCCTCTTGCACTGAGATGCAGTGCCTTAGACCGCTGTGTCCATGTGTGTGTGTATTAACTATTTAACTGTACTAGAATGCTTAAAAGGCCGCAAAAATGTTTAATATCGGTTATCAGTTTCGTTTTATTTATTTATTGGCAAGGAAAATATCGGATAACGGTATCAGCCAAAAATGAAATATAGGTGCATCACTAATGTCTGTAGGTTAAAGCAAGCTTGTAAGGTGTTTTAAGCAGCTGTTATGTACATGTTTTTATCATCCAGTATTGCTTTCTCCAGACAAATGTGTTCCTGACCTGTAGCCTGGTATCTCTTATGGTCATTGTCCATAGGACTTGATAAGACCGCACAAACAGATCTGGTACCAGGCTAGCATTCCTTCATCTTACCCTGAGGAAAGACAGATCATGGTCGTCCTCCATGTATGTGACCTCCAGGTTCTCCAGGACCACGGTGCAGTTGCTGTAGGTCTTGACCATGTTCAGGTAGTGGTCCTCTTTTGACCCAAGCAGGCTGAACCGGTTAGTGACACCCTGGCACACTGTGGATGAAGTAGACGAGAACATCAGAGCGTCAACTTGAATTTCACAAGGAACATTTAGAGTTAGTAGGTCCACTCATATAAAAAAAAGTTGGTAGCCAGAACAAATATGCCCGTTGTCAAAATATTGCTGCCTTGATCTACACTGAGTGTACAAAACATTAGGAATTCCATGACAGACTGACCAGGTGAATCCAGGTGAAAGCTATGATCCCTTATTGATGTCACTTGTTAAATCCACTTAAAATCAGTGATGGGAAGAAGACGGGTTAAAGAAGGATTTCTAAGCCTTGAGACAATTGAGACATGGATTGTGTATGTGTGCCATTCAGAGGCTAAATGGGAAAGACAAAATATTTAAGTGTCTTTGAACAGGGTATGGTAGTAGGTGCCAGGTGTACCAGTTTGAGTGTGTCAATAATTGAAACGCTGCTGGGTTTTTCACGCTCAACAGTTTTCCGTGTGTTTCAAGAATGGTCTACCACCCAAAGGATATCCAACCAACTTGATAACTGTGGGAAGCATTAGAGTCAACATGGGCCAGCATCCCTGTGGAACGTTTGACACCTTGTAGAGTCCATGCCCCGGCGAACTGAGGCTGTTCTGAGGGCAAAAGGGGTGCAACCCAATATTAGGAAGGTGTTCCTAATGTTTTGTACACTCAGTGTAGACAGGAAAAATCTAAGCTACCAAGCCCACATACATGGCTAGTGCTAATCATCATGCAGTCTCTGCTCAAATTCATATTGGCATACCCAACACAACGAAGGACTCCCACTCTGTTTCTCTTTGGCTTCTCTTAGGTATCACACATGTTTAGTATATTTGTTTGTAAGTGTGCACAGTCATCATTTGGCTCATTCAGATGCATTAAATAGCTGATCTGGATTCAATCTACAATGGGAACTCGATCCCTACAATGCTAGTGCTTACTCATGAGTCGCAGTGAGCTCTGAGCTGGCTGGCTGTATTTATCTTGGCTCAGACTCTTTCCACTGCTATTCAGGCTAGTTCAACAAAGCCTAGCGACTCTGCGCCATGTCATCTCTGCAGAAATGTTGGAGTTAATTTTCACACACACACACACACACACACACACACACACACACACACACACACACATTATTCATGGGGTCTATTATCTATTCCACTCATCTCCCTGTCACTAGGAAGAATAGTGGCAGCATTAATGTTAATCGATCCATAAATACTGCATCTTCTGAAGTTTAGACAGGTTTTCCAGTTAGATAACAAGGATTATTTAAGGAATTCCTGGAAATGAAAGCCGGAGCCATTTTGCATGATAACTCCCATTCTTGGCACGAATCAACAAACTTCTCAGGATCCTCCAAGTGTTGTTGATGCATGTGTGTATGCAACAACAGCTATTAAGTCTTTCAGCGAGCTACTCCAACAAACGCCTACGACAAAAGGATTATAATGCTCTAATCCAGGGGTTTTCAAACTGGGGTACTGCAGTTGGTCTGCAAATTATTATTATTTATTTTAATTTTAAAAAATAGACTTTTTATGTGAACAACAATTATTTTTAGGAATATCACTAGCTGAAACAGAATAGCACCGTGGGTACCATTTTCATGTCTCTGCATCCAGTAAGAAGGAAGTTAGAGGTAGTTTCAAAAGCCCAAACTAACTAGCGTCAGTGCAATGACTGGAAGTTTACAGGAACAGTTAGCATGCTAGCTGTTCCGGTTCATCTGACTCTGGGGAAGTAGATAAATGGCTTCATGGCCAAAATATCGAACTATACCTTTAATATGGAAGAAATTACAGTCATTGGAGCTAATTACAGGGTTTGTTTTCTGTATAGGCGGGATGGAAAAACTGTTTCAGTGTCAACTTAAATGACCAAAACCAGATAGAGAGCATGCAGAAAGGATATTGAACAATACATATTTTTTAATAAGCTTTACAACAGCAACATTTTCTCTACACTGCCAAGATAGCCTATAAGCTAAAAGGTATGTTAGAGTTTACACTTCCTCTTCCAATGAACTGTTGGCAGTTCAAAATAATTCAAATCTATCTACAAAATCTATTAATTATAAAATGTTGACTACTTATACTTGCCATTATCATTCACCTGATAAGACGAGATGTGATAAATATTATTTTTTTCTAACATATGATGGGAGTCCCAGGTTTTCCTGAGCAGGGGTCACTGGGCAAGAAAAGTTTGAAAACCCCTGCTCTAATCTACGATTACAAAAACGGGTTTGACTAAGCCAATGCAGTGAGACACTATTGAAGATACAGAGGAAGACGAGAGGATCCTTTACAGAGTAGTAGAAGCTGACTGAGGCGATCTGGAGGAAACAGGTTCAGTCTGTCTGTCCCTTGAGCTGGTCTGACAGGTTGTTGTGACTGACAATGTGAACCAGGGGAACATCACATTTTATTTGTCACATGCTTCGTAAACAACAGGTGTAGACTAACAGTGAAATGCTTACTTAGAGGTCCTTTTCCAACAATGCAGAATTAAAGATTTAGAAGATGTTTTTCAAATAGAAATTGTGGCACAAATAAATACACAGTGAAAAACGAATACCACTAAAGAGTAAAAATAACATGGCTATATACAGGGAGTAACAATACCGAGTCGATGTGCAGGGGTACGAGGTAACTGAGGTAGTTATGTAAAGTCACTAGGTAACAGGGGCGGCAGGTAGCCTAGTGGTTAGAGCGTCGGGACAGTAACCGAAAGGTTTCTGGATGGAATCCCCGAGCTGACAAGGTAAAAATCTGTCTTTCTGCCCTTGAACAAGGCAGGAACATAACATTTTATTTGTCACATGCTTCGTAAATAAGAATTTGTTCTTAACTGACTTGCCCAGTTAAATAAAGGTTAAGTTAAAAATGTAAAAACAGAATAGATGCATGACGTCTGGTTTCCCAAGCACCATCTATCACACACTAAAGACCACAAAGGGATCGTATAAAGCAGAGTTAAATGTGTGAACGCATTCTATTTACTTTACTTTGGGCTCGAACCAGGGACCCTCTGCACAACAACTAGTCTCTCAGGGACAGGCGAAACATGGAGATTTGGTTCTGCGTAAAGCAGCATATACAGTGGGGAGAACAAGTATTTGATAACCTGCAAAATCGGTCCCAGCTCTCGTCAGGTCTTTGACCAGGTCCTGCCGTGTAGTTCTGGGCTGATCCCTCACCTTCCTCATGATCATTAATGCCCCACGAGGTGAGATCTTGCATGGAGCCCCAGACCGAGGGTGATTGACCATCATCTTGAACTTCTTCCATTTTCTAACAATTGCGCCAACAGTTGTTGCCTTCTCACCAAGCTGCTTGCCTATTTTCCTGTAGCCCATCCCAGCCTTGTGCAGGTCTACAATTTAACTCTGATATCCTTACACAGCTCCCTGGTCTTGGCCATTGTGGAGAGGTTGGAGTCTGTTTGATTGAGTGTGTGGACAGGTGTATTTTATACAGGTAACGAGTTCAAACATGGGCAGTTAATACAGGTAATGAGTGGAGAACAGGAGGGCTTCTTAAATAAAAACTAAGAGGTCTGTGAGAGCCGGAATTCTAACTGGTTGGTAGGTGATCAAATACTTATGTAATGCAATAAAATGCAAATGAATTACTTAAAAATCATACAACGTGATTTTCTGGATTTTTGTTTTAGATTCCGTCTCGCACAGTTGAAGTGTACCTATGATAAAAATTACAGACCTCTACATGCTTTGTAAGTAGGAAAACCTGCAAAATCGGCAGTGTATCAAATACTTGTTCTCCCCACTGTATGAAGCCTTAGAAATAAGGTTCATGAAATCAATAACTTGCTAACATCAGATAACATTCATATATTATCCATGTCTGAGACTCACTTAGATAATTAATTTGATGATACATCAGTAGTAATACAAGGATATAACATTTAAAGAAGAGACAGAAATGCTTATGGGGGAGGAGTTGCTGTATATATTCAGAGCCATATCCCTGTAATGCTTAGAGAAGATCTTACGTCAAGTGTTATTGAAGTGTTGCGGTTGCAGGTTCACTTGGCACATCTAAAGACTTTTCTTTTGGGGTGTTGCTATAGGCCACCAAGTGATAACAGTCAGTATCTAAATAATATGTGTGAAATGATTGATAGTGTGTGTGATGTAAACAGAGAGGTCTACTTTCGCGGGGAACTGAATATTGACTGGTTTCCATCAAGCTGTCTGCTTCTTACCGTAACCAGTGCCTGTAATCTGGTTCAGGTTATTAATCAAACTACCAGGGTGTTTACAAACACTACAGGAACAAGATCATCCACATGTATCGATCACATTTTTACTAATACTGTAAAACTTTGTTCTAAAGCTATAACCTTGCCCATTGGATGCAGTGATCACAATATAGTGGCTATATCCAGGAAAGCCAAAGTTCCAACATCTGGGCCTAAAATAGTATATAAGAGATCATACAAAAGATTTTGCTATGACTCTTATGTGGATAATGTTAAAAATATTTGTTGGTCTGATGTGATTAATTATTGATAAACATGCACCTGTTAAGAAACTGACTGTTAGAACTGTTAAGGCGCCATGGATTGATGAGGAATTGAAAAACTATGGTTGAAGGAGATGGGGCAAAAAGAGTGGCTAATAATCTGCTCATCTGACTGGCTTGCTTACTGCAAATTGAGAAATTATGTGACTAAACTCAACAAAAAGAAGAAACGTTATTATGAAGCCAAGATCAATGATATAAAGAATGATGGGGAAAAAACTTGAGTAATTTAAATGAAATTATGGGCAGAAAGATAAATTCAACTCCATCTTTCATCAAATCAGATGGCTTCTTCATCACAAAACCATTTGATGTTGCCAATTATTTTTATTATTATTTCATTGGCAAAGTGGGCAAACTTAGGCAGGAAATGCCCACAACAAACAGTGAGCAATTATATCCATGCATAAAAAAAAGAATGAAAGAAAAGCAGTGCAAGTTTGAATTTTGTTAAATTAGTGTGGGAGAGGTGGATTTTTTTTGTTTGTTAACGATCCATAATGACAAACCTGGCATTGAAACTTAGAAGGAAAGCTACTGAGGATGGTAGCTGACTCTATAGTCACTCCTATCTGTCATATTTTTTATCTGAGCCTAGAGGAAAGTCTTTGTCCTCAGGCCTGGAGGGAAGCCAAAGTAATTCCGCTACCCAAGAGTGGTAAAGCGGCCTTCACTGTTTCTAACAGCAGACCTATAAGCTTGATGCCAGCTCTTAGCAAACGGTTGGAAAAAATTGTGCACTGCTATTTCTCTGTAAACAAATTAACAACATACTTTCAGCATGCTTATAGAGAAGGGCACTCAACATGTACTGCACTGACACAGATGACTGAAGATTGGTTGAAAGAAACTGATAAGAAGATTGTGGGAGCTGTACTGTTAGATTTCAGTGCAGCCCTTGATATTATCGACCATAACCTGTTGTTGAAAATACTTAATTGCTATGGCTTTCAACCTCAGATCTGATTCCACAATATGGCAATCTGTCTAATAGAACTCAAAGGGTTTTCTTTAATGGAAGCGTCTCTAATGTCAAAAATGTAAAGTGTGGTGTACCGCAGGGCAGATATCTAGGGCCTCTCCTCTTTTCTATTTTTACCAATGACCTGCCACTGGCATTAAACAAAGCATGTGTGTCCATGTATGCTGAGGATTCAACCACATACTCAACAGCAACCACAGCTAATGAAGTCACTGAAACCCTTAACAAAGAGTTGCAGTCTGTTTTCGAACGGGTGGCCAGTAATAAACTGGTCCTGAACATCTCTAAAACTAAGAGCATTGTATTTGGTACAAATCACTCCTTAATTGCTATACCTCAGCTGAATCTGGTAATGAATGGTGTGGCTGTTGAACAAGTTGAGGAGACTAAATTACTTGGCGTTACCTTAGATAGTAAACTGTCATGGTCAAAACATATACAGTTGAAGTCTGAATTTTACATACACCTTAGCCAAATTCATTGAAACTCAGTTTTTCACAATTCCTGACATTTCATCCTAGTAAATATTTCCTTCTTAGGTCAGTTAGGATCACCACTTAATTTTAAGAATGTGAAATGTCAGAATAATAGTAGAGAATGATTTATTTCAGCTTTGTATGTGTGTGTGTATATGTATGAAAATCAAAAGACCTCAGAAAATTTTTTTGTAGACCTCCACAAGTCTGGTTCATCCTTGGGAGCAATTTCCAAATGACTGAAGGTACCACGCTCATCTGCAAACAATAGTACGCAAGTATAAACACCATGGGACCACGCAGCCGTCATACCGTTCAGGAAAGAGACACATTCGGTCTCCTAAAGATGAACGTACTTTGGTGCGAAAAGTGCAAATCAATCCCAGAACAACAGCAAAGGACCTTGTGAAGATGCTGGAGGAAACGGGTACAAAAATATCTATATCCACAGTAAAACGAGTCCTATATCGACATAACCTGAAAGGCCGCTCAGCAAGGAAGAATGCACTGCTCCAAAACCGCCATTAAATAGCCAGACTACGGTTTGCAACTGCACATGGGGACAAAGATCATACTTTTTGGAGAAATGTCCTCTGGTCTGATGAAACAAAAATAGAACTGTTTGGCATCATGAGGAGGAAAATTATGTGGATATATATATTTTTTTATTTCCCCTTTATTTAACCAGGTAGGCTAGTTGAGAACAAGTTCTCATTTACAACTGCGACCTGGCCAAGATAAAGCGTAGCAATTCGACACATACAACACAGAGTTACACATGGAATAAACAAAACATACAGTCAATAATACAGTAGAACAAAATAAAACAAAAAGTCTATATACAGTGAGTGCAAATTAGGTAAATTAAGGAAATAAATAGGCCATGGTGGGCGAAGTAATTACAATATAGCAAACACTGGAATGCTAGATCGGCAGAAGATGAATGTGCAAGTAGAGATACTGGGGTGCAAAGGAGCAAAATTAAATAAATAAATACCAGTATGGGGATGAGGTAGGTAGATAGATGGGCTGTTTACTGATGGGCTATGTACAGGTGCAGTAATCTGTAAGCTGCTCTGACAGCTGGTGCTTAAAGCTAGTGAGGGAGATGTGAGTCTCCAGCTTCAGAGATTTTTGCAATTTGTTCCAGTCATGGGCAGCAGAGAACTGGAAGGAAAGACGACCAAAGGAGGAATTGGCTTTGGGGGTGACCAGTGAGATATACCTGCTTGAGTGCGTGCTACGAGTGGGTGCTGCTATGGTGACCTGTGAGCTGAAATAAGTGGGGGCTTTACCTAGCAGAGACTTGTAGATAACCTGTAGCCAGTGGGTTTGGCGACGTGTATGAAGCGAGGGCCAACCAACGAGAGCGTACAGGTCACAATGGTGGGTAGTGTATGGGGCTTTGGTGACAAAACGGATGGCACTGTTTGAAGCAACATCTCAAGACATCAGTCAGGAAGTTCAAGCTTGGTCGCAAATGGGTCTTCCAAATGGACAATGACCCCAAGCATACTTCCATAGTTGTAGAAAAATGGCTTCTGAAAAAGCATGTGCGAGCAAGGAGGCCTACAAAACCTGACAGTTACCCCAGCTCTGTCAGGAGGAATGGGCCAAAATTCACCCAACTTATTGTGGGAAACTTGTGGAAGGCAAGTTAAACAATTTTAAAGGCAATGCTACCAAATACGAATTGAGTGTATAGTAAACTTCTGACCCATTGGGAATGTGATAAAAGAAATAAAAGCTGAAATAAATCATTCTCTCAACCATTATTCTGACATTTCACATTCTTAAAATAAAGTGGTGATCCTAACTGACCTAAGACAGGGAATTTTAACTAGCATTAAATGTCAGGAATTGTGAAAAACTGAGTTCAAATGTATTTGGCTAAGGTGAATGTAAACTTCCGACTTCAACTAAGTATAAAAAGTAAAAGTAAGAATTTTAAAAAATCCTTATTAATGAATAGCCAGGGTCACATTCCAACACTCAGACATAATTTAAAAACAAAGCATTTGTGTTTAGTGAGTCCGCCAGATCAGAGGCAGTAGGGATGACCAGGGATGTTCTCTTGATAAGTGTGGCAATTGGACCATTTTCTGTCCTGCTAAGCATTCGAAATGTAACATGTACTTTTGGGTGTCAGGTAAAATGTATGGAGTAAAAGGTTTTCTTTAGGAATGTAGTGAAGTAAAAGTAGTCAAAATATAAATAGTACAGACCCCCCAGAAAACTACTAAAGTAGTACTTTAAAGTATTTTTATTGAAGTACTTTACACCACTGGCAAAACCCATTAAGCGCTATGATGAAACTGGCTCTCATGAGAACCCCACAGGAAAGGAAGACCCAGAATTCATTAGAGTTACCAGCCTCAGAAATTGCAGGCCAAATAAATGCACATCTCAGACACATCTCAACATCAACTGTTCAGAGGAGACTGCATTAATCAGGCCTTCATGGTTGAATTGCTGCAAAGAAACCACTACTAAAGGACAGCAATAAGAAAAAGAGACTTGATTGGCAATGGACATTAGACTGGTGGAAATCTGTCCTTTGGTCTGATGAGTCCAAATTTGAGATTTTTGTTTCCAACCGCCGTGTCTTTGTGAGACGCAGAGTAGGTGAACGGATGATCTCCGCATGTGTGGTTTCCACTGTGAAATATGGAGGAGGAGGTGTGATGGTGTGGGGGTGCTTTGCTGGTGACACTGTCAATGATTTATTTAGAATTCAAGGCACACTTGACCAGCATGGCTACCACTGCATTCTGCAGCGATACGCCATCCCATCTGGTTTGCGCTTAGTGGGACTTAAGAGGGCTGATATAAATACTATACATGCCAGTCTCTCTTGGCTAAGAGTTGAGGAGAAACTGACTGCATCACTTCTTTTTATAAAAAATATGAATGTGTTGAAAATCCCAAATTGTTTGCATAGTTGACACTAGAACAAATTCAAGAAAACGTACAATATTATATAGATTCCTTATTGCATGGAACTTCCTTCCATCTCATATTGCTCAAATAAACAGCAAACCTGGTTTCAAAAAACAGATAAAGCAACACCTCGCGGCACAACGCCTCTCTCCTATTTGATCTAGATAGTTTGTGTGTATGCATTGATATGTAGGCTACGTGTGCCTTCGTTCTGTCCTTGAGCTGCTCTTGTCTATTGATGTTCTGTATTATGTCATTCTGTATTATGTTTCATGTTTTGTGTGGACCCCAGGAAGAGTAGCTGCTGCTTTTGCAACAGCTAATGGAGATCCTAATAAAATACCTAACAAATCGCTCTGCCAAAACTATGGTCTTTATTGAGCAACAGTGACACTGACTGACTTTAAATTCTGGTGATTTTGTCCCTGATGTCAGAATATGAGCTTTGGGACAAAGAGGGGATTTATTTTCCTCCTATTTCAGTCAGTCTTGTTGTTGTAATTTTCCTAGGAATACAGTACATTCCTAAACATGCCTGGTCTAGACAGCAAAGCCAGAACAGCTCCACAACTCAAGCAGTAGCCTCAGCATAAAACACATCTTACTAGCACAACAGTTTGCTGTCGTACACTGACATTTTCATTTCCAAAAATGGAAGAAATAAACATATCATCAGGATTATTTTCTTAACGCCTGTCCTCTTTCCAATTTTATTTTTTATGTCATGTTTTTGGTGGTCTTTGTTTTTTTAATTTAACAATAAAACAAAATAAGTGATGAAATAAATAAGTGAAAGTAGATTCTATACTGTTGTAGCTGTAAAGACTGACAATATTCTGGGTATGATGCCATTGAACTTGATAATGAAACTGGAAACACAAATGTCAAAGTACAATCAATGTCTGCTTATTTATGGTACACCTCACTTGTTTGTTATTGCTCCCTGTCGTGATCAGTTGAGATGGGCTAGCCTGGAACCAGATCTGTTTATGCTGTCCTGCCAATTCATCTGGTCATTGTCTCACCAAAAACATAAGCACTGGCAAGACAGCACAAACAGATCTGGGCTAGAGATGGGCCCAATCAGAGAAAGTGTATAGGACATGAACAGCTGTGTTCTTCTGTGAAGACAAGTTCTAGTTCTCATTAACATGTCCCTGAAGGGACACCCTGAAATGTACCCTTACCATCCACGCCACTGGCCTGGCTAAGGATGCCACCCAAAATGCACCCTATTCCCTTTATAGTGCACTAATCTGGTCAAAAGTAGTGCACTAAATAAAGGGTATAGGTTGTAATTTGGTACGCACACTAATTAACACACTGACACCGTGGCAACAGAGGCAGAACCTAAACACCCTAACGCATAGCAACAGAGGCCGACTTACAATGCTACTGCAGCAAGCTCTTCTTTTATAATTAGGAGAGGCATGATGTGAGATTTAATTAATTTAATTAACTCAATTAAGACTGACTTAAAGGCTGAAAAGGAATAAACAAAAGATGTCATCACAACCTGTCTATACACAGTAAGAGGAAATTGTATAAACATATTATCTTGACATCATATATCGTCATAAGGAGACATAACATATTGGTCAGGGAGGTGACCATAAGCAGTATTTACAATATCAGACTAAGCATTCAGCTACAATCAGGCAGTGAGAGATGATCTATTGAAGAATTCAAATGAAATATGAGCAAAGGTCAAAAGTTATTGTTTACAATAAAAACACCTGAGGCCTGGTTGGCTGTAAAGTGGCACATTCAGTCTGAAGAAAACACTGCACAAGGCAGTTGCACAATAAGCCATGTTAAACATTGTACTGTATCTGCTTGTGCGTGTGTTGTGTGTGTGTATAATATTACACAGTGCCTTCGGAAAAGTATTCAGACCCCTTGACTTTTTCCACATTTTGTTATGTTACAGCCTTATTCTAAAATTGATAAAAAAATAAAAATCCTCAGCAAACATATTAAAAATAAATAACAGATACCTTATTTACATAAGTATTCAGACCCTTTGCTATGAGACTTGAAATTGAGCTCAGGTGCATCCTGTTTCCATTGATCATCCTTGATGTTTCTACAACTTGATTGGAGTCCACCTGTGGTAAATTCAATTGATTGGACATTATTTGGAAAGGCACACACATGTCTATATATAAAAAGGTCCCACAGTTGACAGAGCATGTCAGAGCAAAAACCAAGCCATGAGGTTGAAGGAATTGTCCGTAGAGCTCCGAGACAGGATTGTGTCGAGGCACAGCTCTGGGGAAGGGTAACAAAACATTTATGCACCATTGAAGGTCCCCAAGAACACAGTGGCCTCAATCATTCTTAAATTGCAGAATTTTGGAACTACCAAGACTCTTCCTAGAGCTGGCTGCTCAGCCAAACTGAGCAATCGGGGGAGAAGGGCCTTGGTCAGGGAGGTGACCATGAACCCAATGGTCACTCTGACAGAGCTCCAGAGTTCCCCTGTGGAGATGGGAGAACCTTTCAGAAGGACAACCATCTCTGCAGCACTCCACCAATCGGGCCTTTATGGTGAAGTGTCCAGACGGAAACCACTCCTCAGTAAAAGGCGCTTGGAGTTTGCCAAAAGGCAAAGAAACATGATTCTCTGGTCTGATGAAACTAAGATAGAATTCTTCGGCCTGAATGCCAAGCGTCACATCTGGAGGAAACCTGGCACCATCCAGTGAAGCATGGTGGTGGCAGCATCATGCTGTGGGGATGTTTTTCAGTGGCAGGGACTGGGAGACTTGTCAGGATCGAGGAAAATATTAGTGGAGCAAAGTAGAGAAATCCAGAGAGATCCCGATCAAACATCTCTGGATAGACCTGAAAATTGCTGTGCGGCGACGCTCCCCATCCAACCTGACAGAGCTTGAGAGGATCTGCAGAGAAGAATGGGAGAAACTCCCCAAATACAGGTGTGCCAAGCTTGTAGCGTCATACCCAAGAAGACTCAAGGCTGTAATCGCTGTCAAAGGTACTTCAACAAAGTACTGAGTGAAGGGTCTGAATACTTACGTAAATGTTTTGCCTTGTCATGATGGGGTATTGTGTTTCGATTGAGGTAAAAAAGCTATTGAAACAATTGTAGAATGAGGCTGTAATCTATAAATGTATGCATGTGTATATGTGTGTGTGTGTGTGTGTGTGTGTGTGTGTGTGTGTGTGTGTGTACAAGCCATTGTAAACATTACACTGTATTTAATTTAAATCAACAGTTTTATGGCAGTCAGACCCAGGGCTCAGCGGTGCTCTAAAAGACCTGATATGACACTGTGCCACGACAAGGAGAAACAAAAACTAAGGCGCGTCTGAAATGGCACCCTATCCCCTATATAGAGCACTTCCTTTGACCAGGGTCTACAGGGTTCTTGTCAAAAGTAGGAAATCTGAAATATAATGCCCTTTCAGACGTAAAATAACAGCAAGACCGAACCGGCACGCACACACATATTTAACAGCGATCCAACCATTTATAATGAATATCAGATCCTTCATTGAAAAATTGGTTTTGTGCAAGTGCTTTTGTTCACGCATCTGAGAAGCATTAAAATCCCTTGGACACAGCTCTAGTTAGATATTATTCCATTACAATCCTTCATGAGAACTGATTGACGAAATAGCTTATCAAGAATCTACAAGTAACAATGAGGTTCCCCTTAAAAGAAACCTGAAGGGAAATGTCAACGGAAACTACAAGTCAAACCTGATAGTCCATGTCTTCAGTCACACCTGCTGTCATCAAGAAAGACAGTACTGTCACTCTACATAAGGTGCACAGGGAGTGGTTGATGAGTAAGTCAATGGGACGCGTGAGGAGAGTTTGTGAGATTGTTAAAACGATTCAGTGATTGCTTCACTTCCTCTCTCCCAGCTGTGGTGGTGTCACTAAGTATGTACAGACGCCAAGGAGAAGCATACAGGGTGTGGCGGCTCTGGCAAGTCTCCACAACCTCTACCTTTTTGTTTGCGTGTGTGTGTGTGTGTGTGTGTGTGTGTGTGTGTGTGTGTGTGTGTGTGTGTGTGTGTGTGTGTGTGTGTGTGTGTGTGTGTGTGTGTGTGTGTGAGAGAGAGAGAGATGCAATGAGGTAGGTAACACCCTGTTTCATAGACCCAGGTGTACAGAACATTCCCTGGAGCGCCCTGTATTGCAATGAATGCGGGTGCATGCCTGCACACACACACACGCACGCACGCACGCACACACCTGGTCATTAGTCATCTGAGCTTCTTGCAATGTGCAGTCAGAAATCTGGCTTTTGATGTTTGCTCACTGGACAAGTGTTAGAACTCAAGGGTGTGAGAACAGGTTTCTGTTTCTGAAGGCATCAGATCTTTAAGCTGCAGGAAATTGAATGAGGTTCCTACTTCATCTCCAAAAGTTAGCATATATATCACATTGTCATTAAAAGACGTTACTAGTGTGTTTGCAGGGAACCTCTGTATGCCTGTCAGGGTGAGGGATTTGTCCACGTTTAATTTTGTATCAATAATTGCTCTCATTTTGCCAAAGCAAACTGTAAACAATATTCATATTATGCCAACTGATTTGTACTAATGTATCTATAACCTATCTTCATTAAAGGTCATGATGATTGAAAGCCCATTCTACTGGGGACAATAACCTTGTTCCCTTCCCCTCATTTACTACCTGCAATTCAATTACACTGCAGCCAGAGTCTGATAATTATATTAGTTAAGTTTTACTCATCATTAAAGGGGAGTGGCAATGTTAATTGATACTCTTGTTTATATTCCTCCATGAAGAAAGAATCCCAGCAAAGCATTTTGTATAACCCAACCACCATTGTCTTCCTCTCTTCATTACAAATCACTGCCAAACTAATGTCCTTAGTATCAGCTCCTTGCGGGTGCAGTATCAGCTCCTTGCGGGTGCAGTATCAGCTCCTTGCGGGTGCAGTATCAGCTCCTTGCGGGTGCAGTATCAGCTCCTTGCGGGTGCAGTGCACTGCCTCAGGTTTCCATCCAGATCCCCAGATTCAATGGAAGCATAATCACAAAGGCCCCCTATCAGAGAGGGAGGGAAAAAATAAAGCACTTCCTCCATACTTCCTGTGCATTGAGCACACACTTCCTCCTCTCCTCCTTTCTGATTGGCTGATGTTGACGAGGGGGTGAGAGATAAGTCCCGATATGATTCTAAAAGATAATACTTTGGTTTGCCAGTTACCAATGCAGTTGTGGGATCATTTAAAACATTCATTCTGAGAAGTACCCTACGCAGGCCTACTGTGCATGAGTAAAGACAGTTGGAGAAACCCTCCTCCTAACCTCCTGTTCTTTTTACTGTGAGGCCAGAGGTACACGCCATTTTCCTCTACGTGAGAAATGCATGCAGCATCAATTCCTTTGAGAAAACAACTTCTCTCAGAAGAAAAGGGCCCACAAGGGGAGTGGAGGGGGGCGGATATCCCTCCTCCATACACACGCAAGCACTCCCACACGCGTGCGTGCGTGCGTACCCCCCCACCCCCCACACACACACAATGGATGGCTGCAACTACACAGCAGGACCCTCTGAATTGTCTCAGGAAATGTCTTCTTTGCATGGGGCCAGTCCACTCAGTCCACTCAGCTATGCTGAGATATGAGCTACAATACTATGCTAACCCAGATGCTGCCTGGGTTGTTGTCTCAAGGGGGCCAGGAGAATGTTCTAGATCTGAGCTATAGAGAAAGGAAGGTGATTTAACCAACCCAGCCAGATGTTGAAGAGCCACTGAGCCTGAAGCTGTGTTTCATACTGTAATGAGAGAGCGGGATATCTGCCTGTATCCCTCAGGGTTGCACAGAGGACAAAACACCAGCCCAGCTGTGGAGCACAAGACAAGCAAACACCAGTGATTGCTGTGAATGACCGATAATCCTTCCAAACTGTGTTCACTTTAAATGACGTACGTCTATCTGGAGAGCAGATCGAGTCCTCTGTTAGAACACAACTCCATGACTTCTCACCGGGAGAGCTCTTAACAGTTGGAGCTGAAAGTAAACGCCTTTGAAAATGGAGTCTTCTTAGCGGCTTGGTCCTTCAGAAGCTGAAAGAAAAGAGACCAAATAAAGGCCAAAAGGCTCATGTTTATCCCAGTTGGAGAGGGTTTCTGTGCTAACAGAGTGTTCTCTAACATAACTGAGACACTCCAGATATCTGCAGCAAAAAGGGTCAGTCGTGTGTTTATTCTGTGACCTTGTGGTGGAATGCTGGATGTAAGTTCCTTACAAACACACAGGAATAGACCCAGTCACTCTGCACTCCGGCACACAGCACACACAACGTTGCTCGTAAGTCGCAACACTAACCAAGGGGCTCCTGATATTGTATATCTACACCACTCCCCACAAACATTCTCCCAACGATGCCACATCAGATAGTTTCAGTCATGTCAGTGCCTCTCTTGGCTATGACTTAACTGGGGAAGCTTGCCAATAGACATGTAGGTTTGGCTTATACAGAGCTGCAGGTTGATATTGAATAAGCATGTATCAATCATGTAACGACTGAACATACAAGAAACTCTTTTCATGGCAGTCAAGTCGGTGATCCCTTGAATTGCCACAGTGATCCCTGGTCACACAACAGACACTTGTTATTCATTTATTTGAACTATCAATGGTGCATTCCCTGCTCCTAGTGATGCCCTTTTGTGGTCACAGAAAGAGGTATTATAGATCTGAAAATAATCAAGTAAAAGTGTCAATTTAACACCAAAACAATGTCTTTTGGCTTGCTTCCATACATATCTGCACCAGTGTCACTCCACACAGCTGTCACATATACAGTAGAACAGCACTATAGAAACCTTATAATCATTAAACACACCAGTCATAAACAAAACCATACTTGGCACTATCTGTTGACCGTTTTTATATCTCAATGCATCCCACCAGTCACCCAACACTCAAAACTCCTATTCCCCAACCTCCTATCCTCTGTCCCCTTTAACGTCCAATAATCTACCCACCAGCCTCCTTAAACATTCAACAGTCTGCCCACTTCCTCCTCTACTTCTTTCACTCCAGACATTCTCCCCATTGTCCCACTTTAAACTCAAGACATTTTACCCCGTCACCCCCCTACTCTCCCCCATCCACTGCTAACACTATCCTCCTCTTCAGCAATCCCACAGGAAGTCAGTTAGAGGAAGACTGGAGAGAGAGTGGGTGGGTCGGCTGGCAGAGAGGCCGGCAAGACAAACACACGGCTGCCTGCTGACGCACGCACGCACACGCACACACACACACACACACACACACACACACACAACAAAGAGGTAGGTCTCCTTTTATTTACCAACGCTCTTAGAGAACCATGCCTGTTAAAGGAGGGGGGGAAACGACAACCACAGGCAGTAAAAACTACACATTTACCACATCATTCCAGCAGGAAAAAGGCGCAGTAATTCAGGATTCCCCTTCTGACACCCTATAGGTTGGCCTGAGTAGCCTTCCCAAAGCCGTCCCGGCTCAGAGTGGAGCAGTACACAGCACAGAGAAGGAGGCGGAGCTCTTCCTCAACATAATCTGAGGATACAGGAGATAAAGACATTGGTTGCCACTTATCAAACTTACACTGAAAGCTACAGTTAAGTCAAGGTAGTCAGTCAGTGCTACAGGTGTAGGATCTTATTTTGAGCCAGTTTGCTACAGCAGGAAAACAATCTTGCAGCAACAGGAAATGTGAATTATTATGTGGATTGTAATTAAAAATGTACAGTTTTGTAGGGGTTGATACATTTTGCGAAAGGGAAGATCAAGTCTGAAATTTCAAAGTGGAAATTACAAACTTTTTAACCTTTTTAAACCTCAAATACACTAGAGGTTTTAGGAAAGGTCTCCTGCAACAGGGTGATCAAATGAAGATCCTACATCATCTGTAGTGAGTAGAATCTAAACTTTCTCAACTTTTAAATGGGACAGAGTAGTATGAAAACAGTCTATACTAGGGATGCTTGGAGGGAGGCGATATCAGGGATCCCACTGTATTTCTCCCAGTACTGCTCCTGTGTGATTCCAACCACTTCCCAGCTACTGCCTTAGTCATTTCCCTATTAACTCACCCTATGTCGATCTGGACTCACACATCAGGCAGTTGCCCTACAAGGGTTCCCATAAAAAGACATAGGCCTTTTCTAAAAGAGACTGAGGTTTTAGTTCTTAAGTAGCATTGTGTTGCTCAGCTCTTACTCACTGTCAGTTTCCCCTGGTTAAGGCATTAGGCGGACTGAGGGATTCTCCTATAACCTCCTACTCGGGGGGGGGGGGGGGGGAGTATTCAGCTTGACTACAAGAGTATTCAGCTTGTTAATAATCCTTAAGAGTATTTAGAAAACAATCCCCTCTCTGGAAATGATGTGGGCAATATAACACGAAACCTGACTGACATTAAACGTCGTAACACTTCCTTAATGTGAAAAGCCGCTCTACAGAAACGGCAGCTCGTATGTCTTCTAATGTTAGATCCGGTGGCGTGTGATGATCATCTGTGTGACAAAAAGACATATCACACATGGATGGTAACGGAAGCCAAAACGATGCCATTGGCTGTTTGAAGTGATCATGGCAGCGGAGCTGGGGACAGTTTATTCAAAGCCGACCCCTCATCTCACTGGATACAAAGCAGTGCTATTGGCAGGCACCTCAGGACCGCAGTGCTGAGCACTGGCTGTCTTGCGTCAGTCAAAGGGTCTGGGGCTTGGCGGCCAGGAAATCCTTCTCCTATCAGGGTGCACTGCACTCACTTCTGAGCACTAGGGCCCTGGCTCACAGTCAGAATGGGTGAGACATGCTCTATACTACAGATATACACACAGACCAATTATAAGAGTGGGTAGCTAGGGAGAAGATATGAGGAACTTGGTCCAATGTCACAATTGTTTGGCTAAAATGGCTAACACGCATCCAACCAATAGCATCACAGCATTCTTTTTGAAAGATGGGAGTATTGGATCTAACTCCTCTCAGCAGATGCAATGATGTTTCTTGTTAAAAATGTTGGATGTCTAACTTCCCATGTTTTTTCCAGTTCTAGGTATTGTTGGTGCCAAAACTTCACAACACAGAACAAGGGGTAATTTGACATGGGAGAACATCACATCCTTTCGCTAAATGCCTGCGATCTAAAGACTATCCATTGCTTGCAAAACAACAAACGTTAGCGTTTGCCTCAGAGTTGAAAATGAAACAGGGAAAAATGACTCACAAACTCCCATGACCCAACATATTATTCTCCCTTCGCTGCCAACTGAGAATGCTGCTTGGCTTTCTTCACATGCCTCATGCTTGACTATTTGAAAGCAATCTAACTTGCTGTGTTGCTCTTTGACCCCTTAAACCAATTTAAGCTTATTCTAATCTTTGGGGCAATATTCTGTGTGGGTGATTATTATTGTGTATGCCCACGGTGGATAATACCTTAATAATACCCAGTGTGACAAGTACATTCATATTAAAAATTCAGAGACTCTCAAGCATAATCAGTTCAGAGTGAGACGGTCGGTACAGTGAACAGAAGTCTACTGGGCTCATCCTATTGGAATCAGTCCAACTTGCACTCTGGGGTATTTCCATCTATCATTGAGACCACCATAAACCTAGAACGAATCGTTTCTACTAGACCGGTAGCAGATTTTTCAATAATATTTCAACAATACCTCTGCTCTAGAGGACTCATTATGCTATAACGTCATGCAATGTATGGGATGAAATACACATGGCCTAATATGCTAATGTAAACCAGGTCTCTCTCAAATAGATTTGATCATCTCAACAAAACTAACCTGGATAAATAAAAGTTTAATTGGAAGTAGCCTAGCATTGTACGGTCAAGGAATGAGAAAATGAATCATGCCCTACTCTACAGATGATATCTATTGACACTGACCGGTATCTATTCTCTAACATCAAGTTAGAGACATCAAGAGATAAACTTCACCATGCTATTGATAGTTATTGCAATACCAGTATCTCAAGTTAAACAAACAAATAACAGATCATCTCTATGCTACTGATAGTGAACGATGATAACCACTAAATATCAACAAGCAGATCCTCCCTGTGGTAAACAACTGTGGAAGATAAAACATTGTTCCATAGGCGAGATGCCTCCCCACTGGGCACACACGTCAATACAATACCTATTCCCTGTTGGTTCATTGAAATGATGTGGAAACAACATTGATGTGAGCTTGTAAAGGCTGAACTGGAGGTTGCCTAAACAGCAAACTGTTACCATGGTTACCCCATGGAAGTGATGTTTTATATTTTCCCAAAATTATGCGTTCTCAGTTTTATTTTTCCTGGTTTAAGATTTTTGAGGGTTTTTCACTCTCAAAATTACAACTGTTCATAGAGAAACAACGAAATTAGACGTTCTGAATTGGTCTGGAAGATTTTGATTTTTGGGGGGTGATTCCCCTTTAATTGCGCATCTGGCCTATTAATTGTGCTTGTAGTGTGCCGTCTAATGTGCCGGTCTAGTGATGGTTCTGCATTGCTGCTGCTCTTTTCATGGCAAAGTTTGAAATAACAAATAATATACTTACTTATGGATATACTTCTGTCTGGTAAGCCTACTTTGCAGTAACATTTAATTGTGGAGGTTTTGGGGAAAGCATTCCTGTCAACCCACAAGACGGTTATCACATCAACTGGCTACTAGTGATGGGCATTCCGCGTATTTTTTGTGAGCCGGATCATTTTGCTCCGTTCACCTAAAAAGCCTTTCATTTGGCCCCCCAAACAGCTCTTTGCTTAGTAATGCTTTGAAATTGACCTAAAAGCATGAACAAATGTAAAGCCTAAAATGTTGCCTATGTCAGATCGTGAAATGTGAGTTGAAATACATTTTTACCTGACCATATTATTAGATAGCCTGCAAAAAAAGATGAAGACTGAATGAGGCTCTCTCCTCACTATATTGTTCCTGCACATCTTCAGACAATGTTTTTATAACTTATCTCCAGATAATCGATGTCTAGAGCTCATAAAGCACTAGTAAAAGCATGAAAATCAGGGAGCCAAATGAACGGCTCCTTCACATATGCGATTCGGTTCCCGACTGTCACCAAAAAGAGCCTTTCAAAAAAGAGATGTTCGTTCACAAACTACCTATCACTACTGGCTAACCAGGGGTGGGATAATGGCAATGTTGCGTTTGCTAAATAGTAGCTGGGAACTTGCGGTGTCTGATACTTAAGAGATTTGTTTATGACAGTTTGCGGTGGAACACTTGAAAATTACATGTACATTCAGAATTGTTTGGTGAGCTATTCATTGGTGGTCTGTGAGCTAATGGTAACTCCCGATAGACCTTCGACCTGTTGGAGTCCCCTGCTCTACAGGCCAGAATGATATTTGGACTTACTTTACCGGGTGTCTGTGCTGTTGGTCCATTTGGTGGTAGGAGGTGGAGATGGGTAAACAACACTTTCCTGTGGATACCGTTACTTTACCGGGTGTCTGTGCTGTTGGTCCATTTGATGGTAGGAGGTGGAGATGGGTAAACAACACTTTCCTGTGGATACCGTTACTTTACCGGGTGTCTGTGCTGTTGGTCCATTTGATGGTAGGAGGTGGAGATGGGTAAACAACACTTTCCTGTGGATACCGTTACTTTACCGGGTGTCTGTGCTGTTGGTCCATTTGATGGTAGGAGGTGGAGATGGGTAAACAACACTTTCCTGTGGATACCGTTACTTTTTGCGACGTTGGTCATTTCTGTCACGTGTATTTTCAATGTCCTGACTCATTGTACGTGATGCAAAATATTTCAACAATAGCCGAATGTAACTGAACGTAGTCGACTGAAGCATGTTTCCTCACAATCAGCTGGAAGTGTTTGTGAAATTTGCCAGCTGATTCCCTGGGACAATGTTCAGTTTGTGGTTCAGTTAGGCTTGGCCATATTGTGCAAGTGTTTGACACGGCGAAAAAAACGATATACTGAAGGTCGGGTTATAACGCTTCCCTGTAAATATTTTGTCTCAGATTACCTCTGACATAAGGACAAAAACAGGGAAAGTACGTTGAAATGTTTAAAAATTCAACATTCTGTAATGGTAATATTCGGGAATGCTGAACCAACATGTTAGAGACAAGAGTGTAAGTATTTCACTGTCAGATTCTAAGGCTAGACTGCAGGGTGAGACAGCGAGGGCTGAAATGCTCGTCTGTCCGGCCTGGCTATGACGTCCTGCTAGCCTGCCTAGTGTTGCCTGCTACCCTACAATCATGTCTGTAACTCATACAGGGCTAGGCCCTATGTCATCAGGTGCAATGTCTGTAATTTCCTCCCCAGTAACATACAGTAGACCTAAGTAAGGGTTTACCAGTTCCCTCCAACAAATGTTGTACTCATATTGTAGTTTTAACATCATGTAAGTGCACATTAGTTAGTATTTATATAGTAGTTATAGTGTAGGCTGTTAATACAAAGCTTTAGTGACACTATGTAATGTTGCTTGCTTTATGCCGAAATGTTTTATCAGACAGGTACATCAGGTAAAATCGGGATATTTCAGCCTTATTATCTGAAACATTGACCCATCTGAGTGCATTCTCTGGTGCCCATAAATATCAGTTAAGGAACTGGCCTTTCTCCCCTGTTGACATAGGGCTAAATCCCAGTGTCTAAAAGTGATGTCTACATAGTCCATTAACACCCCAGAAGATATACAAGCCAGTGTGGCAGCAGACACCAAAGCAGTTGAGAAAGAACCTTTTAACGGGGTTGTGCTTCCCACAGAGATGGAGCTATACATTCAGGGTCTGTCTGTGTTTATGGATCAGAGGCTAGATGCATTTAGCTTCCCTCTCTTTCCTCCCCCTTCTCTCTATCTCCCGCTCTCTTACTCTCTGCACTCACTCTCTCACTAAATTGCTCCCTCTCCCTCTAGCATATAATAAGTGCATTGGAACTTGTAACAAACAAACAAGACAGCACTCTGTAGATGTCTGTAGTCTGTAGATGTTACAGACTGACCAGCCGGCCCATTGAGTAAAGATTGTAGATGTTACAGACTGACCAGCCGGCCCATTGAGTAAAGATTGTAGATGTTACAGACTGACCAGCCGGCCCATTGAGTAAAGATTGTAGATGTTACAGACTGACCAGCCGGCCCATTGAGTAAAGATTGTAGATGTTACAGACTGACCATCCGGCCCATTGAGTAAAGATTGTAGATGTTACAGACTGACCAGCCGGCCCATTGAGTAAAGATTGTAGATGTTACAGACTGACCAGCCGGCCCATTGAGTAAAGATTGTAGATGTTACAGACTGACCAGCCGGCCCGTTGAGTAAAGATTGTAGATGTTACAGACTGACCAGCCAGCCCATTGAGTAAAGATTGTAGATGTTACAGACTGACCAGCCGGCCCATTGAGTAAAGATTGTAGATGTTACAGACTGACCAGCCGGCCCATTGAGTAAAGATTGTAGATGTTACAGACAGACCAGCCGGCCCATTGAGTAAAGATTGTAGATGTTACAGACTGACCAGCCAGCCCATTGAGTAAAGATTGTAGATGTTACAGACTGACCAGCCGGCCCATTGAGTAAAGATTGTAGATGTTACAGACTGACCAGCCGGCCCATTGAGTAAAGATTGATTTGATTTGATTTGATTAGATGTTACAGACTGACCAGCCGGCCCATTGAGTAAAGATTGTAGATGTTACAGACTGACCAGCCAGCCCATTGAGTAAAGATTGATTTGATTTGATTTGATTAGATGTTACAGACAGACCAGCGTAAAGCTCCTGTTGAGTAAAGCTCTTGGTACCTTGTGTGTGTTTAGTGAATCCAGCCCACAGAATGAGTCATGTCAAAAGAGGCTGTTGATCAGCCAGGGGGATAACACACATAGCCTACAAACACACAAATCGGCAGTGCTCTGTCTGTAGGCCTAAAGCATGCATGACTTCACAATGTAGTCAAAGGCCCATGTTTTTCAGATTTTTGTGTTAAATGCTCTACAACAACGTTTGTGTCCAACAAGCTTTCTCTACCCTTAACCTTGTTCTGAACACATCCAAAACAAAGGTCATGTGGTTTGGTAAGAAGAATGCCCCTCTCCCCACAGGTGTGGTCACCTCATACAAGTACTTGGGAGTATGGCTAGACGGTACACTGTCCTTCTCTTAGCACACAAGCTGCAGGCTAAAGCTAAATCTGGACTTGGTTTCCTCTATCGTAATCACTCCTTTTTCACTCCAACTGCCAAACTAACCCTGATTCAGATGACCATCCTACCCATCCTAGATTACGGAGACATAATTTATAGATCGGCAGGTAAGGGTGCTCTCGAGCGGCTAGATGTGTTTTACCATTCGGCCATCAGATTTGCCACCAATGCTCCTTATAGGACATATCACTGCACTCTATACTCCTCATCTCTGTATACCCGTCGCAAGACCCACTGGTTGATGCTTATTTATAAAACCCTCTTAGGCCTCACTCCCCCCTATCTGAGATATCTACTGCAGCCCTCATCCTCCACATACTCTGCCAATCACATTCTGATAAAGGTCCCCAAAGCACACACATCCCTGGGTCGCTCCTCTTTTCAGTTCACTGCAGCTAGCGACCTGAACGATCATGGACACTCTTACTGACAGTTGTGGCTCCTTTGCGCGATGTATTGTTGTCTCTACCTTCTTGCCCTTTGTGCTGTTGTCTGGGCCCAATAATGTTTGTACCATGTTTTGTGCTGCTACCATGTTGTGTTGCTACCATGCTGTGTTGTCATGTGTTGCTACCATGCTATGTTGTCATGTGTTGCTACCATGCTATGTTGTTGTCTTAGGTTTCTCTTTGTAGTGTTGTCTAAGATTGTCGTGATGTGGGTTTGTCCTATATTTATTAGAGGTTGACTGATTTATCGGAATGGCCAAATAATTAGGTACGATTTCAAGTTTTCATAACAATCAGTAATCTGCATTTTTGGAAGCCGATTATGGCCGATTACATTGCACTCCACGAGGAGACTGCGTGGCAGCATGATCATTACACAGGTGCACCTTGTGCTGGGGACAATAAAAGGCCACTCTAAAATGTGCAATTTGAATGGAATGTTAATTTCTCTACCATAAGCCGCCATCAAGGCCCTTTTAGAGAATTTGGCAGTACGTCCAACCGGCCTCACAATCGCAGACTGCAGCTGGCGTTGTGTGGGCGAGCGGTTTGCTGATGTCAACTTTGTGAACAGTGTCCCATGGTGACTGTGGGGTTATGGTATGGGCAGGCATAAGCTACAGACAATGAACACATTTAACATGACAAGATCCTGAGGCATTATCATGCCATTCATCCGCCACCATCGCCTCATGTTGCAGCATGAAAATGCTCAGCATCATGTCGCAAAGATCTGTACACAATTCCTGGAAGCGGGGTTCTATCATGGCCTGCATACTCACCAGACATGTCACCCATTGAGCAAGTTTGGGATGCTCTGGGTCGACGTGTCAATAATACAATAGAGAAAGTCTATATACAGTGTGTGCAAATGAGGTAGGATAAGGGAGGTAAGGCAATAAATAGGCCATAGTGGTTAAATTATTACAGTATGGCAAATTAAACACTGGGGTGATAGATGTGCCGAAGATGTGTGCAAGTAGCGGTACTGGGGTGCAAAGGAGAAAAATAAATAAATAAATAAATAACAATATGGTGATGAGGTAGTTGGATGGGCTATTTACAGATTGGCTATGTACAGGTACAGTGATCTGTGAGCTGCTCTGACAGCTGGTGCTTAAAGCTAGTGAGCGAGATATGAGTCTCCAGCTTCAGTGATTTTTGCAGTTCGTTCCAGTCATTGGCAGCAGAGAGCTGGAAGGAAAGGTGGCCGAAGAAGGATTTGGCTTTGGGGGTGACCAGTGAAATATACCTGCTGGAGTGCGTTGGCTGTGGGTGCTGCTATGGTGACCAGTGAGCTGAGATAAGGCTGGGCTTTACATAGCAAAGACTTATAGATGACCTGGAGCCAGTGGGTTTGGCGACGAATATGAAGCAAGGGCCAGTCAACGAGAGCATACAGGTCGCAGTGGTGGGTAGTATATGGGGCTTTGGTGACAAAACGAATGTTACTGTGATAGACTGCATCCAATTTGCTGAGTAGAGTGTTGGAGGCAAATTTGTAAATGATTTTGCCGAGGTCAAGGATCGGTAGGATAGTCAGTTTTACGAGGGTATGTTTGGCAGCATGAGTGAAGGATGCTTTGTTGCGAAATGGGAAGCCGATTCTAGATTTAATTTTGGATTGGAGATGCTTAATGTGAGTCTGGAAGGAGAGTTTACAGTCTAACCAGACACCTAGGTATTTGTAGTTGTCCACATATTCTAAGTCAGAACCGTCCAGAGTAGTGATGCTGGACGGGTGGTTGGTGCGTGCAGCGATCGGTTGAAGAGCATGCATTTAGTTTTGCTTGCATTTAAGAGCAGTTGGAGGCCATGGAAGGAGAGTTGTATGGCATTGAAGCACGTCTGGAGGTTAGTTAACACAGTGTCCAAAGAAGGGTCAGAAGTATACAGAATGGTGTCGTCTGCATAGAGGTGGATCAGAGAATCACCAGCAGCAAGAGCGACATCATTGATGTATGCAGAGAAAAGAGTCGGCCCGAGAATTGAACCCTGTGACACCCCTATAGAGACTGCCAGAGGTCCGGACAACAGGCCCTCTGATTTGACACACTGAACTCTATCTGAGAAGTAGTTGGTGAACCAGGTGAGGCAGTCATTTGAGAAACCAAGGCTGTTGAGTCTGACAATAAGAATATGGTGATTGTCAGAGTCGAAAGCCTTGGCCAAGTCGATGAATACAGCTGCACAGAATTGTGTCTTATCGATGGCGGTTATGATATCGTTTAGGACCTTGAGCATGGCTGAGGTGCACCCGTGACGAGCTCGGAAACCAGATTACATATCGGAGAAGGTACGGTAGGATTCGAAATGTTAACTTGGCTTTCGAAGACCTTAGAAAGGCAGGGTAGGATAGATATAGGTCTGTAGCAGTTTGGGTCTAGAGTGTCTCCTCCTTTGAAGAGGGGGATGACCGCGGCAGCTATCCAATCTTTGGGGATCTCAGACAATACGAAAGAGAGGTTGAACAAGCTAGTAATAGGGGTTGCAACAATTTCTGTGAATAATTTTTAGGAAGAGAGGGTCCAGATTGTCTAGCCCAGCTGATTTGTAGGGGTCCAGATTTTGCAGCTCTTTCAGAACATCAGCTATCTGGATTTGGGTGAAGGAGAAATGGTGGAGGCTTGGACAAGTTGCAGTGAGGGGTGCAGGGATGTTGACCGGGGTCAGGGTAGCCAGGTGGAAAGCATGGCCAGCCATAGAAAAATGCTTATTGAAATTCTCAATTATCATGGATTTATCAGTGGTGACAATGTTTCCTAGCCTCAGTGCAGTAGGCAGCTGGGAGGAGGTGCTCTTATTCTCCATGGACTTTACAGTGTCCCAGAACCTTTTGGAGTTAGTGCTACAGGATGCAAATTTCTGTTTGAAAAAGCTAGCCTTTGCTTTCCTAACTGCCTGTGTATTTTGGTTCCTAACTTCCCTGAAAAGTTGCATATCGCGGGGGCTATTCGATGCTAATGCAGTACGCCACAGGAAGTTTTTGTGATGGTCAAGGGCAGTCAGGTCTGGAGTGAACCAAGGGTTATATCTGTTCCTGGTTCTACATTTTTTGAATGGGGCATGCTTATTTAAGATGGTGAGGAAAGCACTTTTAAAGAACAACCAGGCGTCCTCCACTGACGGAATGAGGTCAATAACCTTCCACGATACCCAGGCCATGTTGATTAGAAAGGCCTGCTCACTGAAGTGTTTTAGTGAGCGTTTGACATTGATGAGCAGTGGTCGCTTGACAGCAGACCCATTATGGACTCAGGCAATGAGCAGTGATGCTGAGATCCTGGTTGAAGACAGCAGAGGTGTATTTGGACGGCAGGGTGGTTAGGATGATATCTATGAGGGTCCCCGTGTTTACGGATTTGGGGTTGTACCTGGTGGGTTCATTGATAATTTGTGTGAGATTGATCAAGCTTAGATTGTAGGATGGCCGGGGTTTTAAGCATGTCCCAGTTTAGGTCACCTAGCAGCACGAGCTCTGAAGATAGATGGGGGGCAATCAATTCGCATATGGTGTCCAGGGCACAGCTGGGGGCAGAGTGTGGTCTATAGCAAGTGACAATGGTAAGAAACTTGTTTCTGGAGAGGTGGATTTTTAAAAGTAGAAGCTCAAAATTGTTTGGGCACAGACCTGGATAGTAAGACAGAAATCCATGGATTAGGGCCTAACAAATGTATTTCAATTGACTGATTTCCTTATATGAACTGTAACTCAGTAAAATCTTTGAAATTGTTGCATGTTGCGTTTATATTTTTGTTCAGTATACTAACCTTACCTCTTTTTCTAAACCTAATCTTAGCGGGCAGTTTCTTATCAACAGATAGCTTGTTGATTGTATGACCATCTGTTGAACATCTACATAAGGACTATTCAGACTATCCAAATAAAGTGTGACTAATACTTACAGTACTTTATTTTTTCAGATAGAAATAACACCATTCTCTATGCACTCTAATTAACAACTTGATAAGAGCTATTGATAAGGTAAATAAAGTAAATTAGTCTGTTTGGAAAAGGGAATTATAAATGACACTTGTTTTAGATTTATTTTACCTTATAATCATTGGAGAGAAAAAAACTGTCATATGGCAGCAAACTGAAGCAGTACAATTTATTAACTGCAGGGATGCGAACTGCTGAGGGCCCAGAAAGGTGACTGAAACATGCAAAGAAAATCCCTGCTAGGGAGAAATGCAGGTTTTAACTAATTAAACAACAAATAATATGATCTACATGATCAGTCTCTGTGTGTAAAATAAAAAGTGGTTCATGTGAACCTAACTCAGAGCTAAAAAATGTAAAGAAAGAAATCCAATGTTATTTGTTGCCTAGACTCCAATGTTATTTGTTGCCTAGAAAAAAAAACAATACACTAATATTGCAGTTAGCCATGAAAGCCTTTATAATAGAATGCTTGTGACCACACACATAAATATTGCACTTGGGAAAAAAACATCTTAAAGTAGAAATAGAACGAGACAAACAGGCATTCTATTTTTTGCTCTATTATAGTTACAGCACGTGAAGTCCGCTTCATCACCTTCTCACCCGGTCTCCGTGGTCAGGCTTCTCACCTAACGTCACCTCCTCGTTATCGTTCAGGAGATGCGCTGCTGTATGTAACTGACGCGCTGCCTTTCCAGAGCGCGCGCTGATGCTGTAACTAGTAAATTGGTTGTCTCTTCTTTCTTCACTCGCATTACTCGCTGTATTCTGTTGTATGTAAACGATTGGCTGAGCCTTGGATACAGCCAGTATTGCTCCAAATGCGCATCACTCGTTCGCTTACAGCCAGTAGTGATCTAAGCTCCCCCGAACTTTTCTCATCGAATCTACACGAATCACTATTTTGGATTCAAAACGGCGAATTTCGCCAAAAGGTGACAAGTTTGCACCCCTGTAAATGCTGTGCGGTTATGCAGAACTTAAATTGGCCTTATGACTTGCAGGGATTGGCACTCTCAAATGTCTTAATTATAGGCTACCCCGAATTTCTCGGTCTCCTTTTTCTACCATGTTAAGTAGACCGTCAGTAGGCCTAATAACCACACATATTCAACTGACAATTTACTGTTAGTTCCCTTCAGTTGGTATAGCCTACATTATTATTCTATTTGTTTACCTTAATTTGGTTCCTCTTTAAATGCCGTGACAGTCGTGTGGTTGTTGCTGTGGATCATTATTAACGCATTAGTATTCAGACGCCTTGACTTTTTCCAAAATTTTTCCCCACATTTTGTTACGTTACAGCCTTATTCTAATTTTTATTTTATTTTGTATTATTTCCCCTCATCAATCTACACACAATACCCCATAATTACAAATCAAAAACAGATTTTTTGAAATGTTTGCAAATCTATTCAAAATTCAAAACTGAAATATTACATTTAAATAAGTATTCAGACTAGAGGTCGACCGATTATGATTTTTCGAAGCAGATACCGATACCGATTATTGGAGGACCAAAAAAGCTGATACCGATTAATTGTCCGATTTAAAAAAAAATGTATTTGAAATAATGACAATTACAACAATACTGAATGAACACTTATTTTAACTTAATATAATACATCAATAAAATCAATTTAGCCTCAAATAAATAATGAAACATGTTCAATTTGGTTTAAATAATCAAAAACAAACTGTTGGAGAAGAAAGTAAAAGTGCAATATGTGCTATGTAAGAAAGCTAACGTTTCAGTTCCTTGCTCAGAACATGAGAACATATGAAAGCTGGTGATTCCTTTTAACATGCGTCTTCAATATTCACAGGTAAGAAGTTTTAGGTTGTAGTTATTATAGGAATTACAGGACTATTTCCCTCTATACCATTTGTATTTCATTAACCTTTGACTATTGGATGTTCTTATAGGCCCTTTAGTATTGCCAGTGTAACAGTATAGCTTCCGTCCCTCTCCTCGCTCCTCCCTGAGCTCAAACCAGCAACACAACGACAACATCCACCATCGAAGCAGCGTTACCCATGCAGAGCAAGGGGAACAACTACTAGAAGGCTCAGAGCGAGTGACATTTGAAACGCTATTATGTTGCAAGATTGGATCCCCGAGCTGACAAGGTGAAAACCTGTCTTTCTGCCCCTGAACAAGGCAGTTAACCCACCGTACCTAGGCCGTCATTGAAAATAAGAATGTGTTCTTAACTGACTTGTCTAGTTAAATAAAGGTATAAAAAATATATATAAAAAAATTGGCAAATCGGCGCCCCAAAATACCGATTTCCGATTGTTATGAAAACTTGAAATCGGCCCAAATTAATCGGCCCAAATTAATCGGCCATTCCAATGACTTGGTCGATCTCTAATTCAGACCCTTTACTCAGTACTTTGTTGAAGCACCTTTGGAAGCAATTACAGCCTCGTATTTGGGGAGTTTCTCCGAATCTTCTCCGCAGATCCTCTCAAGCTCTGTCAGGTTGGATGGGGAGCGTCGCTGCACAGCTATTTTCAGATCTCTACAGAGCTTTTCGATCAGCTTCAAATCCGGGCTGGCCGGGCTACTCAAGAACATTCAGAGACTTGTCCCGAAGACACTCCTGCGTTGTCTTGGCTGTGTGCTTATGGTCTTTGTCCTGTTGGAAGGTGAACCTTCGCCCCGATCTGAGGTCCTGAGCGCTCTGGAGCAGGTTTTCATCAAGGATCTCTCTGTACTTTGCTCCGTTCATCTTTCCCTCGATCCTGACTAGTCTCCGAGTACCTGCCGCTGAAAAACATCCCCACAGCAAGATCCTGCCACCGCCATGCTTCATCTTAGGGATGGTGCCAGGTTTCCTCCAGACGTGACACTTGGCATTCAGGCCAAAGAGTTCAATCTTGGTTTCCTTAGACCAGAGAATCTTGTTTCTCATGGTCAGAGTCCTTTAGGTGCTTTTGGCAAACTGAAGAGTGGCTTCCGTCTGATTGGTGGAGTGCTCCATAAATGGTTGTACTTCTGGAAGGTTGTCCCATCTCCACAGAGGAACTCTAGACCTCTGTCAGAGTGACCATCGGGTTCTTGGTCACCTCCCTAACCCGATTATTCAGTTTGGCCGGGGATGGCCAACTCTAGGAGTGTTGGTGATTCCAAACTTCTTCCATTTAAGAATGATGGAGGCCACTGTGTTCTTGGGGAACTTCATTGCTGTAGAAATGTTTTGTTACCTTACCCCATATCTGTGCTTCGACACCATCCTGTCTCGGAGCTCTACGAACAATTCCTTTAACCTCATGGCTTGTTTTTTGCTCTGACAGGTACTGTCAACTGTGGGACCTTATATAGAGACAGGCGTGTGCCTTTCAAAATCATGTCCAATCAATTGAATTTACCACAGGTGGACTCCAATCAAGTTGTAGAAACATCAAGGATGACCAATGTTAACAAGATTCACCTGAGCTCAATTTCAAGTCTCATAGCAAAGGGTCTGAATACTTATGTAAATAAGGCTAATTCTGTTTTTTTATATACATTTGCAAACATTTCTAAAAACCAGTTTTCGCTTTGTCGTTATTGAATATTGTGTGTAGATTGATGAGAAGAAAAAATAATAATCTTAGAATAAGACTGTAACCTAACAAAATCTGGAAAAAGTCAGGGGGTCTGAACACTTTCTGAATGCACTGTATATTTTTTGAAAGACATGTAGGCTAATATTGTCATGAAGCGGAGAGCAGAAGCCGTAAAAGTTTGAACCCGAAGCATGGCACAATACTTGGCAGAGTTCCATGGTTTGTGCAAGCAATAGAGGAGGGTATAGTCTACTATTGTACACTCTTCTCCCTATTTAAATTCTATGTACACTAATCTTCCAACATTACCATTTTCAGAATGAATCAAAACACCATTTTCTTTCTTTCGTGTGTAAAGACTCTCCAAACCTGTTTTTTATGACTCATAAATACTTATCTAAACCTAAATTACCTACAAGATCAAAGTATTTTCAAATCTACTAATTGGTGCTGAAACTGAGACTAATATGCATACATTTAGATGGCTTTCTTTAATTTATCCCTAATATTCTGAACTGTCGATAAAATTAGAACTAAAAAAGGAACACCATATTTAAAAGGATGGTTTAAGATAAAAGTACTGAAAACCCTATTAAATGAAAACACCACAAGAAAATCTGTTGGCCAGCAAGTGGGACAGTTTTCAGTGGTTGAATGAAATTTAAAATCAGAGTGCGTAAGGTAAACAAATGAAGGTAAATGAAACAATGTAATTAAATGGAATAATAATGTAGACTATACCTACTGAAGGGAAATTGGAAGATGAATGTGTGCGGTAATTAGGCCTACTGAAGGTCGACACTGATATTTAACACGGTAGAAAACGGAGACAGAGTTCGGGGTAGCCAAAAAATTAGGGCTGCAAAGGGTCGGAAACTTTCCGGTAAATGGGATGTTAAGCCCTGGAATTTGGGGATTTTTGCTTAAATTCACCCCCAAAAAGTTAGCTTATAACAGTGAACCTTTTTTGTGGGACACACATAAGGCAATTCTAGGTCTTGTGGCATATTTTGGTTAGACTATCCACAATTCAATGGAATTGCAACCCTCTGCATGCACAGTGCAGTGCACTCGTCCATCACATGTACAGCTGATTGTCAATATCTTGCACACTAATGAGATGCTATTGAGCCCACACTACTACATGGTCTGAGCCAAGGACCACATGCTTTCTGGTAAGTTTTGATTAAAATACTGGGTGAGGTGAATATATTTTATGACATACATGATTTTTTGTTAACTAGTAAATAGTAGCCTACAACAAAGTGTGTTGAAATAATTTCTAACTTAATTTCTGCTAGTTAGTTTTTGCTAACAGGTGGGTTTTAGCTTGCTTGAGCCTACTAACTGAGGAGTGTTAATTCACCTGTTCTAGCTAAAGCTGTGTATGCAACTGGTTCAGCTCTGATGATCACAGGCAATGTGTATTGGAAGAGATTTCTGAATGTTCTTTGCCCACCATACACCCCTCCAACCAGACATGCTTTATCTTCTAATTTGCTGGATGCAGAGTTCAACAGTGTTCAAGTGAAAGTCAAGCAAATCATCTCTGATGGGTGGTCGAATGTTTGTGGGCAAGGAATAATTAACTACATCATCTCCACCCCTCAACCAGTATTCTATAAGAGCACAGACACAAGGGACAACAGACACACTGGTCTCTATATTGCAGATGAGCTGAAGGCAGTCATCAATGACCTTGGCCCATACAAGGTATTTGCACTGGTGACAGACAATGGAGTAGCAGTAAGACGTGTGTATTTGTCTTATCCCGTGTAAATAGCCAGACTTTTTTGTATATATCTTAATGTCACTTTATCTACAAACTAAATATGCTTTCCTGCAACCCGCCTCATCCAATGTGGTAGGGATCTGCTATTTTTATTCCTTATAACTGGAATTTCCATCAGGAGCTAGCCATCTAACTAGCTACTAGTATTTGTTAGCCACAGCTAGCGGTCTTCACCTTTTTCCTCGGTCATCAGCCAGCCTTAGCTCGGACAACACCTGCCAGTCTGCACAGCGTGATATCAGCCCAGAGCATATCGGACTGCTTCTCTCTACCATATCACCGGATTCCTGCCGCTCTGCATCATTACACCAGATCATCGCAGCTAGCTAGCTTCAAACGAGTGGCTACTGTTAGCTAAAGCTTCTGTCCCGAAGCAAGCACCAGCTAGCCTCGAGCTAGACCCATATACCAGCTAATTCTAGGGTGACAATACCTCCTTTGCCAATTGGCCTGGACCCTTTTACTGTCGACACGTAAAATGTTTGTTTGTCTCCATATGATATGGTAAATATATCCAAAGCAAAAACATCTACATTTAAGTGGTATTAATATTACATTTGCATATATTCCCATTAATTCCAATGGAAAGTTTCCACCTCTGAATATTCCCCAAAATTTGCAAACCTACCTATAATTAAGACATTTGATAGTGTCACGTTCACAGTCTTCAAACTCCCTGTCATAAATGAGCCAAGGCGTAGCGTGCATGTAATTCCACAGCTTTAATAAAGTGAAACCTTCACAAAAAAAACAGACACCAAACGTGACTCAACCGTGGCGCACACAAACACTCACAGGAAATAAATAATTACCCACAAACACAGGTGGGGAAAAGGCTGCCTAAGTATGATTCCCAATCAGAGACAGCTGCCTCTGATTGGGAACCATACACGGCCAACAAAGAAACAGACAAACTAGAATGCCCACCCAAATCACACCCTGACCTAACCAAATAGAGAAATAAAAAGGCTCTCTAAGGTCAGGGCGTGACAGATAGTGCATAAGCATTTCATAAACTTTAATGCTTCAGTTTCCTACAAAATGACTGGTTTCACATTTGCCTCCAGTGATAAGGTAAAAATATATCTAAAACAAGTGTAATTTAGATTTACAATTCCCTTATCCATTCGGACTACTCATTTACCTAGCTCTTATCAAGTTGTTAATTAGAGTGCATAGAGAATGTTGTTATTTCTATCTGAAAAAATAAAGTACTGTAAATGCTTTTCCGACTTGGAACCGGTAGATCCGCTAGACCTTATTCATGGAGAGGAGAGGGAGAGGAGTGGGAGGAGAGGGAGAGGAGTGGGAGGAGAGTGGGAGAGGGAGAGGAGTGGGATAGGAGAGGGAGGAGGAGAGGAGTGGGAGTGGGAGAGGAGTGGGAGGAGAGAGGGAGAGGAGTTGGAGAGGGAGAGGAAACCTTATTCATGGTTTCCTAAAGTTGGTGGAATTATCAGGGAATGAAGTCCAGGTCAGAATAAGATGTATCTGTAGACACCTCCACCACACCTTAATTTGTTCAATCTTTACCCAAACGAATAGCTGGTGAATAGCATGCCATTCTAATGCTTAAGTTCAAGTTCAGAATACGCTAGAGAGAAAATCTAATCAAATCAAATTTTATTAGTCACATACACATGGTTAGCAGATGTTAATGCGAGTGTAGCGAAATGCTTGTGCTTCTAGTTCCGACCATGCAGTAATATCTAACAAGTAATCTAACAATTTCACAACAACTACCTTTTACACACAGTTTAAAGGAATGAATAAGAACACATAAATATAAATATATGGATGAACGATGGCCGAACGGCATAGGCAAGATGCAGTAGATGGTATCGAGTACAGTATATACAGTGGGGCAAAAAAGTATTTAGTCAGCCACCAATTGTGCAAGTTATCCACTTAAAAAGATGAGAGAGGCCTGTAATTTTCATCATAGGTACACTTCAACAATGACAGACAAAATGTGAAGAAAAAAAATCCAGAAAATCACATTGTAGGATTTTTAATGAATTTATTTGCAAATTATGGTGGAAAATAAGTATTTGGTCAATGACAAAAGTTTATCTCAATACTTTGTTATATACCCTTTGTTGGCAATGACAGAGTTCAAACGTTTTCTGTAAGTCTTCACAAGGTTTTCACACACTGTTGCTGGTATTTTGGCCTATTCCTCCATGCAGATCTCCTGTAGAGCAGTGATGTTTTGGGGCTGTTGCTGGGCAACAGAGACTTTCAACTCCCTCCAAAGATTTCCTATGGGGCTGAGATCTGGAGACTGGCTAGGCCAGTCTTACGAAGCCGCTCCTTCGTTGCCCGGGCGGTGTGTTTGGGATCATTGTCATGCTGAAAGACCCAGCCACGTTTCATCTTCAATGCCCTTGCTGATGGAAGGTTTTCACTCAAAATCTCACGATACATGGCCCCATTAATTCTTTCCTTTACACGGATCAGTCGTCCTGGTCCCTTTGCAGAAAAACAGTCCCAAAGCATGATGTTTCCATCCCCATGCTTCACAGTAGGTATGGTGTTCTTTGGATGCAACTCAGCATTCTTTGTCCTTTCAAACACGACGAGTTGAGTTTTTACCAAAAATGTATATTTTGGTTTCATCTGACCATTTTACATTCTCCCAATCTTCTTCTGGATAATCCAAATGCTCTCTAGCAAACTTCAGACGGGCCTGGACATGTACTGGCTTAAGCAGGGGGACACGTCTGGCACTGCAGGATTTGAGTCCCTGGCGGCGTAGTGTGTTACTGATGGTAGGCTTTGTTACTTTGGTCCCAGCTCTCTGCAGGTCATTCACTAGGTCCCTCCGTGTGGTTCTGGGATTTTTGCTCACCGTTCTTGTGATCATTTTGACCCCACAGGGTGAGATCTTGCGTGGAGCCCCAGATCGAGGGAGATTATCAGTGGTCTTGTATGTCTTCCATTTCCTAATAATTGCTCCCACAGTTGATTTCTTCAAACCAAGCTGTTTACCTATTGCAGATTCAGTCTTCCCAGCCTGGTGCAGGTCTACAATTTTGTTTCTGGTGTCCTTTGACAGCTCTTTGGTCTTGTCCATAGTTTAGTTTGGAGTGTGACTGTTTGAGGTTGTGGACAGGTGTCTTTTATACCGATAACAAGTTCAAACAGGTGCCATTAATACAGGTAACGAGTGGAGGACAGAGGAGCCTCTTAAAGAAGAAGTTACAGGTCTATGAGAGCCAGAAATCTTGCTTGTTTGTAGGTACTTATTTTCCACCATAATTTGCAAATAAATTCAGATTTTTTTTTCTAATTTTGTCTGTCATAGTTGAAGTGTACCTATGATGAAAATTACAGGCCTCTCTCATCTTTTTAAGTGGGAGAACTTGCACAATTGGTGGCTGACTAAATACTTTTTTTGCCCCACTGTACATATGAGAAATATAGGGTATGTAAACATTATATAAAGTGGCATTGTTAAATGTGACTAGTGATACATTTATTCCATCAATTTTTATTATTCAAGTGGCTAGAGATTTGAGTCAGTATGTTGGCAGCAGCCACTCAATGTTAGTGATGGCTGTTTAACAGTCTGATAGATGGCTGTTTAACAGAGATATAAGCTGTTTTTCAGTCTCTCGATCCCAGCTTTGATGCACCTGTACTGATCTCGCCTTCTGGAAGATAGCAGGGTGAACAGGCAGCAGACCTCACTAACCTCTGGAGACCCTTACGGTTGTGGGCGCTGCAGTTGCCGTACCAGGCTGTGATACAGCCCGACAAGATGCTCTCGATTGTGCATCTGTAAAAGTTTGTGAGTGTTTTTGGTGACAAGCCAAATTTCTTCAGCCTCCTGAGGTTGAAGAGGCGCTGTTGCGCCTTCTTCACCACGCTGTCTGTGTGGGTGGACCATTTCAGTTTGTCTGTGATGTGTACGCCAAGGAACTTAAAACTTTCCACCTTCTCCACTTCTGTCCCTTCGATGTGGATAGGGGGGTGCCCCCTCACGATCATCTCCTTTGTTTTGTTGACGTTGAGTGGGAGGTTATTTTCCTGACACCACACTCCAAGGACCCTCACCTCCTCCCTGTAGGCCTTCTCGTCGTTGTTGGTAATCAAGCCTACCACTGTAGTGTCGTCTGCAAACTTGATGATTGAGTTGGAGGGGTGCATGGCCACACAGTCATGGGTGAACAGGGACTACAAGAGAGGGCTGAGAACACACCCTTGTGGAGCCCCAGTGTTGAGGATCAGCGGGGAGTAGATGTTGTTTCTTACCCTCACCACCTGGGGGTGTCCCGGGAGAAAGTCCAGGACCCAGTTGCACAGGGCGGGGTTGAGACCCAGGGTCTCGAGCTTAATGATGAGTTTGTAAGCAAATTGGAGTGGGTCTAGGGTGTCAAGTAGGGTGGAGGTGATATGATCCTTGACTAGTCTCTCAAAGCACTTCATGATGACTGAAGCAAGTGCTACAGGGTGATTATCATTTAGCTCAGTTACCTTAGCTTTCTTGGGAACAGGAACAATGGTGGCCCTCTTGAAGCATTTGGGAACAGCAGACTGGGATAGGGATTGATTGAATATGTCCGTAAACACACCAGCCAGCTGGTCTGCGCATGCTCTGAGGACGCGGCTTGGGATGCCATCTGGGCCGTCATCCTTGCGAGGGTTAACACATTTAAATGTTTTACTCACATTGGCTGCGGTGAAGGAGAGCCCGCAGGTTTTGGTAGCGGGCCGTGTCGATGGCACTGTATAGTCCTCAAAGCGAGCAAAGAAGTTGTTTAGTTTGTCTGGGAGGAAGACATATAAAAAGGGAATTATGTTCCATTTACGCGAGCTTAACTCAGGTCAGAATAGGGGCCAGAGTGAATAGGGATTCCTCATAATCAAGATATCATAAAACAAGCAGCAACCTAGATCTACAACTGGAAGGGAAAATAGAAGACAAACATTCCGAATCTCAATCTAGATTCAGAACAGATAGGAGACTGAATTTACATATAAAAGTGGACAAATTAACTACACTGCTCAAAAAAATAAAGGGAACACTAAAATAACACATCCTAGATCTGAATGAATGAAATATTCTTATTAAATACTTTTTTCTTTACATAGTTGAATGTGCTGACAACAAAATCACACAAAAATTATCAATGGAAATCAAATTTATCAACCCATGGAGGTCTGGATTTGGAGTCACACTCAAAATTAAAGTGGAAAACCACACTACAGAGGAGAGAGAGAGAGAGAGAGAGACAGAGAGGAGAGAGAGAGAGGAGAGAGAGGAGAGAGAGACAGAGAGGAGAGAGAGAAAAACAGAGAGGAGAGAGAGAGAAACAGAGAGGAGAGAGAGAGAGAGACAGAGAGAGGGACAGAGAGGAGAGAGAGAGGGACAGAGAGGAGAGAGAGAGAGAGAGGAGAGAGAGTGACAGAGAGGAGAGAGATAGAGAGAGAAGAGAGGAACAGAGAGAGAGAGAGACTAGAGAAAATGCATTTATTTGCCACTTTCCATCTTTACGTACTACTTCTGTTTGCATAAACCATGTCAGTGCTTGCAGCCAACCAAGCAGACAAAAACCAAGCAAGGGAACTGGAAGTGGCTTTTTCAATTAGCCGTCATTAATATGGTTTTATTGACATACAACCCCTTTTGCACTTATGGCTCTGGTCTTCGTCTCTTTTACAACACGGAGGAACAACTGCCAATGTTTGTGCCATTATTACTGTTCAATATTTGAATAGCTGTTTGCTGCTGTATATTGATGCAGGCCTACTGTCACCGAATATGCTACATTTATAAATCATGCAACAACATATACAAATATTGTAAGTTATCTGTGTGTTGTATTAACGGATATTGGGAGTGATTTTGGTTATGGGGAAGACAACATTCATATTCAGTCAAAGCATTCAATTCACAGTCTGTATTATCTGCTAAACTTTGTTATTGGTTAAATATGGCTTGAATGCAGTAATTATAAGGAAGGGGGGGGGGGGGTCGAAGAACTCAAGTGAACAGTGGGCTTTTTTCCTGGTACACCAGATTGGCTGCACCTGTTGAGATGGTAAGATAGCAGCAGGACCTTTAGCTAGTTTTTCCAGACTAAATTAATGCGTCTCTTTCCACTGGAGCCTCTCACACAGCCACAGGTGACCAACTGGATCATGGAAAGGCTCAAAAATAACTCCATGACTCTGTTACCACAAACAAAGAAATAAGCTCAATGAGTAACTACATGCAGACAAAGTCCCCCTTCCCATGCATATCTTCAGGATTCTGCATTGGTGATGACACAGTAGTCTACCTAGGGATACAAACAGTGTGTTTATTGATAATCAACTGTAAGTCTGTCTGTGTGAGATAGGGACTGTTCAATACTTTCCATCACTACTGACCATCTGGTATGTCTAACAGCACAAGAACTGCTTATCATGACACATATTGATTCATTTCTATGACAGCAAACATGAACAGAAGCCAGATTAATGATAACGAGCTGGTATTAATGGTGTCCATAATGACATAATGACATAACGGAACTGAAGAATAACAATGGGCTCCTATAGCCTCAGCGTATGATAGTGCTGAGCGATTAGCCGAATATCCTGTTATTTTTTTGTTTTTTTTAAACAGCCAATGTTCCTTTTTTATGGTGATGCACACATTGCGTAGTTTCTCTAGAGATAGATCAGATCAAGCCAGAACTGTAGGGAATTGTAGTTTCCAACAGGCCAACAATATTCTACATACTGTACACAGAACAGAAATATAAATGCAACATGCAAACATTAAAGATTTTACTGAGTTACAGTTCATAGAAGTAAATCAGACAATTTAAATAAATTCATTAGGACAATCTATAAATGTCCTATGACTGGGACTACAGAAATGCATTGGTTGGTCACAGATATCTTTAAAAAAATGTAGTGGTGTGGATCAGAAATCCAGTCAGTATCTGGTGTGACCACCATTTGCCTCATGCAGCACGACACAAACCTCCTTCACATAGAGGCTGTCGATTGTGAACCACAGCTTGGTGCCCTTGCTCATGTTGGCCATAGATCACAATGTTCAGCAGATCTATAGGTGTTCCTGGATACCTGCAATCTACAGAAACACCGTTGTCCCTCTGTGAAACCGTGCTCCAAATGTAATCTTTCTCTGCCACTCTGAGGTAGATTAGTTTATCAAAGAGAGTAGCAGAAACAGAGTGAGTTTTCCCCCAACAGGCCACAGTTAGCTCTCATGGCCATGCTCCAGAAGCCATATCCACAACAATGGCTTAAGCAGATGAGAAATCTGGGAAGGTCAGAGAGCACGCTTGGGTTCAAATAGTGTTTGTTTTCTTTCAAACACTTTACCTACCCTTGACTGAGCTTGCCCTGGCGCAATGGAAACAATGGGTTAGTCCCAAAAGTGCAATCCCCTCACTTCTGGCACTCTAAGCAGGGCTCAATCAAACACTCAAAAGTATTTGAAAGAAAACCAATACTGTTTGAACCCCGGTCTGTTAGAGAGGCTACAATAACCAGACAAGCACCCCCTAGATTCTACTGAACAGCCAAGCTGAGATTCTAGGGTTACTGAAGTATTGTAACCTACATTTCGCTAATGCCCGACAACGGCAATATCAATCTGATCCTACAGAGTGGGCCTTATTGAAAATAAAATGTTTTTCTGAAAATATGGAAAACAATAGATGACGGATAGAGAGTCTAGAGAGATGTTGGTTGGAATCCAACAGAGAACATGAAGTGTTAAGGAAGATAAGGTTTCTGGTATGGTACAGTGGCACTGAGGTATGATAATGAAGGTGTGCAAGAAGGCCAAAGGTAAAAAAGGATCGGAAGCACACTAGGCTTTATTGACAACATTTGATCCCTTAGGTCTTCATCAGGTCAGACCTGAACATGATCTTTGACCTCCAGCACCTGCTGTGCCAATATGTAATATTCTCTTATACAAGAATAGGGGAGATACATGAGTCTGAATATATGATAGTATTCACACAGCTTCATTAAAAGATAGCAGTTTGGCTGTGCCACTTTCACTGGACACATACCTACACATCTCTCATGCTCTCAGTCACCCAGACCTACCATCATACAAGAGCTCCAGTCATCTATTAACTGGGAATAGCAGAATATTGCAGCATATTGATATAAGGGGGCTTGGTAAGTTGTGTCCACGCGGACCGGGCCTTGCTTCGCAGGCAGCCTGGTGTTGTGATGGGGATTAAGGATTTAGCTGTGAACATGTCCCTATGATTAGACTAATCTGACACAGGTCATATTTTATTGTATCTGGACCCACAGAGACAGATAGAAAGAACCTCTTCCTACTCCATGTCTCTTGTCTCTCTGACAGCTTGGCATGGGGAGAGATGTGATGAGATGACACACCGAAAAGATGGGAGGAATTTTTAGGACTGCCTGCAATAAGAAAGAAATGTCAGCCATCTATCTGCAAATTTGATGTGTCATCTCTATCAAAAACAGGAATTTTGGGGTGACAGCAACAAGAACCATCTCAACCATCTCCGACTTCTCCAAATAGAGATCCACTGGAAGACATATTGACTGAAATGCATTCGAGCCCAATAATGTATAATTGCTGGAGTGATTGCTTCTGGGTGGATGATGAGGATAATTATCTGGGTTATATTAGCGTCTTCTCAGAAGATAACAGTTTATCATCATTGATACCAATGGTGTGCGGGAAGAAACATCAGATGAGCTCTCAGATTAACTTTTTTTTACCAAATATTGTAGGCAGGCCCGTGACTAGAGTCCATGGATATTGATTTAGGGACCCCGCCAGTGAAAAACTATCTAGGGGAAACTCTGCGCCAACGTAGTCTGTTTGGCATGACAATGACAGCAATGGCTTTGGCAAGACAATGCAAATAGATCTGGGACCAGGTTAGTACCAACTTGCAGAAATAAACATTGGAAGATCTCTTAACACTAGTTCTACCTAAATCCCACCACCAGCAGCACTAAAAGGGGGTGCTGGGCCCAGGCTGTCACATTAGGACTGGCAGAACGCTTTGGCCTCCCGTGTGGCACAGCATTCTAATGCTAGATGCTTTACTACAGACCCTGGTTCGATCCCGGGCTATATCACAACCGGCCGTGATCGGGAGTCCCATAGGGCAGCGCACCATCGGCACAGCGACGTCCTGGTTAGGGGAGGGTTTAGCCGGGGTAGGCCGTCATTGTTCTTAACTGACTTGCCTAGTTAAAAAAGGTTCAATAAAATAAAGAATAAATAAAAATAATTGACATGGCCCCCTTCCTGTGGTAAATGCATTGTCAAATCTCCCACTCATCTCAAAGAGGGGATAAGGAGCCCAGTAGCCCACTGCTTTGCCTTGATGTCATCCCCATGCATACAGGATAACCACATAAATATATTCAGATCCCCAGTGCAAACTCAGGAAGGACTTTCAGCTCTTGTTGTCACTCATTTAGGAGGTTTGTTAGTGTTTCTCACACCAGTTCAACACTGACATTTAGTCCCAGGAGAGAAATAGCATAGTCTCTTGAATTCTAGAAAAATCCACTAGTTTAGAGTACTTTTCAAAAGATGAGTTGAATGGGAAAGACAAGGCACAACCTGAACCTCATTAACATATTGTGACATTGTTGACATCTTCTCTTCACTGAGTAACTCATGACTTTATGTGTAACCACAAACACTCAGCAATCAGAACCTCTCAGCTACTTTTATAAGACATACTGAAACGTTTCAGATTGTTGTTTTGACATCAGCCAACATGAGGAGAATTATGTCAAATTAACAGACTATAACATACTGTAATTTCGCACCATGTTCATTCTGGCTTGAATATTTTGCGAACTGTGAGTGTGTGTTATGAAAAAGTTGCTAGTAAAAGAAACATCTGTCACAGCCCGTGGCCAAACAACAAAAATACGTTTGCCTTCGTCCTCTTAAACCATATGGCAGGACTGTGAAATTCTATGTAACACCATCTTTCTATGTACTGAAACTTAAAAAGACAAATTCTCCAGTCCAGTGACTATTTCTTTGCTTCTCTCTCTTTTTATTGGCTCTCTAAAAGCCTTATTTAGGGTCCTTTCACAACAGGGGGCCAATGTGCTCTGTCCGGTTTGTTTAGCTGCTCTGAAATATTTAGGAAATCTGTCTTTTGGCTCACAAACACGCCTGCCTTGTTATGATTCTGTGAACACCGGCTAGGACTGGCAAAGGATCGTATCTTAATGAGTTTTCGGGGGGGATACCTGCACAAAAAGTGGTTTTCCTCCATACCTTGTTCTCCATCTTCTTTTAAAATAGGGAGCCAATTTGTTTTTACACTTATTTCCCTGACTGATCAAAACTTGTTTTCTCGTCGCTCTGAGGCAGACATATGGTAAGCAATATGCTTAAAACATCGAATCACAATTATTATTATTATTTTTAAATCACAGTATCGAATCGAAATACAAATAGAATCGCAAAACATATTGTATCGGCACCCAAGTATTGTGATAATAACCTGAATTGTCAGGTTCCTGACAATTCCCAGCCTTAAACTTAATAGAATCAGCTGATGAAACCTGTTGCAATTGGAGCTAGTCATGAACCATGTTTTTGGCCTCCGAGTTTGAGTGCACTTATTGTAAATCGCTCTAAATAAGAACATCCGCAAGCTACCCAACATGACTCAAATGAAACATAAATGTTTTGATCTCAATAAAGATTTTTTCCACAATATTGCCACCACAAAGTAATCAATTTGCCTTCTTGTCAGCTGAGGGATAACATGTACTTCACTGGATGTTAGTCTTATTGGCTCCTGGTTTACTCTGGTTTAAATGCATTTGAGGTGTCAAAAGTACATCGTAGGGAGAGCAAAAAACACCCCAAGATAAGAAACCTATGATAACGTCAAGTCTAAAATGTGAAGTCCCAAAGAACAGGAGAGGAGAGTGGACAATGGCAACTGACCAAGTAAAGCAGAACAATCACCACCTGGAGTTTCTCAAAGCTAATACACAAATCATCCAGCAGGTAAAGTGAGTGGCATACTGGCATACTCAAACAAAATAAAACACTGGTCAATTAAGTATGTACAAAAAATTGTTCTCCAACATACACTGTATATACAAAAGTATGTGGACACCCCTTCAAATTAGTGGATTTGGCTATTTCAGCCACAGCTGTTGCTGGCAGGTGTACAAAGTCGAGCACACAGCCATGTAATCTCCATAGACAAACATTGGCAGTAGAAGGGTCTTAATGAAGAGCTCAGTGACTTTAAACGTGGCACCGTCATAGGATGCCACCTTTCCAACAAGTCAGTTCGTCAAATGTCTGCCCTGCTAGAGCTGCCCCGGTCAACTCTAAGTGCTGTTATTGTGAAGTGGAAACCTCTAGGAGCTGCAACGGCTCAGACGCGTAGTGGTAGGCCACACAAGCTCACAGAACGGGACCGCCGGGTGCTGAAGCATGTAAAAATAGTCTGTCCCCGGTTGCAACACTCACCACCGAGTTCCAAACTGCCTCTGGAAGCAACGGCAGCATAATAACTGTTCTTAGGGAGCTTCATGAAACGGGTTTCCATGACCGAGCAGCCACACACAAGCCTAATATCACCATGCGCAATGCCAAGCGTCGGCTGGAGTGGTGTTAAGCTTGCCACCATTGGACTCTGGAGCAGTGGAAATGCACTCTCTGGAGTGATGAATCACGCTTTACCATCTGGCAGTCTGACGGACGAATCTGGGTTTGGCAGATGCCAGGAGAACCCTAGCTGCACCAATGCATAGTGCCAACTGTAAAGTTTGGTGGAGGAGGAATAATGGTCTGAGACTGTTTTTCATGGTTTGGGCTAGGCCTCTTAATTCAAGTGAAGGGAATTCTTAATGCTACATACAGCATACAATGACATTCTAGACGATTCTGTGCTTCCAACTTTGTGGCAACAGTTTGGGGAAGGCCCTTTATAGTTTCAGCATGACAATGCCCCCGTGCACAGAGAGAGGTCCATACAGATATGGTTTGTTGAGATCGGTATGGAAGAACTTGACTGGCCTGCACACAGCCCTGACCTCAACCCCATTGAACACCTTTGGGAGGAATTGGAACACCAACTGTGAGCCAGGCCTAATCACCCAACATCAGTGCATTTTGTGATTGAATGTAAGCAAGTCCCCACAGCAATGTTCCAACATCTAGTGGAAAGCCTTCCCAGAAGAATGGAGGCTGTTATAAGCAGCAATGGAGAGTAACTACATATTAATACCCATGATATTGGAATGAGATGTTCGACAAGCAGGTGTCCACATAACTTTTGGTCATGTAGTATATGTTACAATGTAAAATGTGATACAGTGGAAGTCATTGCAAAACAACTTTCCTCCCTTTCCAGGGAATCATCAATGGCTAGAATATTCTGGTGCGTTGCCTAATGCTGCATTCCTAACCAAGCTGGAAGGTGGTAATTACCAGTTGTCAAGTTGTAAAGACCAGTTGGATGCATTCACATGCTTTGAACTTGTTGGCCAACAAGCTGCGTCAACCATACACTAAAAGTACATGCTTGTAAAGATATTAGTGTTCAATAAAGATATGAATAGATCGCTTTTTATAAATAATGTTGTTGCATTTAACTGCTGAAAATGCTGTTACTGATGTAATTTCCTCAATAGGTGACGTCAGATGTCAGCATGTGGGCGAAGTCGGAGCACAGGGATGATAGACCTAGTAATTACCAGTTGGAGGGGCTTTCAAGTGGATTTTCCCCAATTCGTATTTGGTAAATAACACCTTCCCACTTGGTTATGAATGCAGCATAAATTATTCGTTTCGCATGGGATGTGTACTGTAGTTGTGCTGTAGTGGTCTATTGGTCCATGTTTGTGTTCCTTGGCACCTCAAACAGTACCTACTATGAAAGTCTATCACCGAACTTTCTATAAAATGTAGGCAATCATAATATACCTTGAGTGAACTATTTTTTTTTACAAGTGGGCTACATAGTCCCAGACAAGTAACAACCAGCAAGACCTCTTCACTAAGGTTACTGGATTCTTTCCCATGCTGGTTTTCTGTAGTTTCTAAATCTTGAAAGTGTTTTACGCTCGCGGTAGTGAAATGCCTGAACTTTCGTTGATAATCTAAAGAAATGCAACTAGGATTCCAAAAATGTTCACTAAAATAGGCGAATATAAGCACATGATATTTCTTTGTCTTACCTTTCTTTTCCGGCAACGCATAGGAGACCAAATAGGTGAAAATGATCCAGATTTGAAACAGTGTAGCCATGGTATTTGTTAAACTCGAATACGAATGCATGAAAACGTGTCAGTCCATACTAATTATGCATAAAATCCAACTAACTTTACATTAAAACTGTGAGGTGGCGTCAACTGAAGGACTTATCTTTACTTGTAAGTTTGACAGCTCCTTCTCCTCCTGTATTTCTCAACAGTACGAGACGTTCGAAGGAAAGCGAGAGAAACCGAAGGGATTTCTGACGTCATCAGTAGGGAGGACCACTGGTGTAAATTCTCACGCATCCTCTCAGGTCACCAGATAAGAAATTGCAAAGGGTCCCTTTTCAATTTTTCTATATGAAGTTACGTATTCTAATGTAATTTGCATGATTAACGAAAATTCAGAAGGCAGGGTAGACTAGTGGTTAGAGTGTTGGACTAGTAACCGGAAGGTTGCAGGTTCAAACTTGCAAACAAGGTACAAATCTGTCGTTCTGCCCCTGAACAGGCAGTTAACCCACTTCCTAGGCTGTCATTGAAAATAAGAATTTGTTCTTAACTGACTTGCCTAGTTAAATAAAGGTTAATTAATTTAATAGACTATGTAAATAGTTAACTACAAGCCTTCAGTTAAATAGAGGCATACATCTTCTTCTAATGCATTATGAAGAGGGTATTGATAGGAAGTGTTACTCTGACTAAAACCATAGGAACATTATATTGCAATCTTGTCACCCTCAGTCTTCCTCACTTATTTTTTGGACCTAAAACAAACAAGTGATCAGAGTAACACCGTCAGGGTTCGACAAGTTCATGGCCAATTAATAGCATGTGCAGACAATTGTTGACAGAAGGTCAGCCTGGTCAAAGTGATCTAAATGGCCGCCGAGCCAGAGATGTGTGTTGCTGTACACAGAGCTGTTTGTGTGTGTTTCTGTACACAGAGCAGACTCTGTGGGGACAGGAGTGATAGAAAACATTTGTCACATCGGTCGTTATCTCATTATGCTGGAATCGAATGGCTCTGCAAATTGTCTTTGGTTGCAGAACAGAGGAGGAAGAGGATATCATGTGTATCGGTGAAGTTACTACCATTTCTACTCTCCTCACAGAGTGCTTGGCTAAAGACAAATAGGTATAGTAGGGTTTGATTTTTTATGCTATTTTGAGAATGTGGATGTGTTGCAACTGTTTCTTAGGAAAAAGGAATCTAATTTTTTATTTTTTTTACACAGTCCGTATTGACCCCGTTCTGGGTCCAGATCCAGACCACAGTCCGTCTGAGTATGGCTGATCTGAGGCATATGGGGTTTGTAGTTTATGGTAGCCTACCCTGAACACAATTGAACCTGATATGAGAGGTCAGGACTCACCTTGCTGTGTTGGACCTCCGTAACCTTAAATTTCTCCTGGATCTGATGTTGCCTTCGCATTCTTCAGCTGTGGACAGAGAGGAACATCAATACACTTTCAAGTGGACTACACTCCAACTGCCTGTTTTAAAGGAAGGTAGTTATTGTTGCACAGGAGATTGGTGGCACCTTAGTTTGGGAGAAGGGGCTTGTGGTAATGGCTGGCGCAGAATCAATGGAATGATATCAAATACATCAAACACGTTGTTTGATGGTTTGTGGTAGTTTGATGCCATTCCATATGCTCCGCTCCAGCCATTATTATGAGCCGTCCTCCCCTCAGCAGCCTCCACTATATTGTTGTGCCTTATATATCCAGTCTATCAGATGGTTTGTCTTGTCTTTAACACTCACTGACCTCTTTCTCCCAGATGGTTTGTCTTTAACACTCACTGACCTCTTTCTCCCAGATGGTTTGTCTTTAACACTCACTGACCTCTTTCTCCCAGATGGTTTGTCTTTAACACTCACTGACCTCTTTCTCCCAGATGGTTTGTCTTTAACACTCACTGATCTCTTTCTCCCAGATGGTTTGTCTTTAACACTCACTGACCTCTTTCTCCCAGATGGTTTGTCTTTAACACTCACTGACCTCTTTCCCCCAGATGGTTTGTCTTTAACACTCACTGAACTCTTTCTCCCAGATGGTTTGTCTTTAACACTCACTGACCTCTTTCCCCCAGATGGTTTGTCTTGTCTTTAACACTCACTGACCTCTTTCTCCCAGATGGTTTGTCTTTAACACTCACTGACCTCTTTCTCCCAGATGGTTTGTCTTGTCTTTAACACTCCCTGACCTCTTTCTCCCAGATGGTTTGTCTTTAACACTCACTGACCTCTTTCTCCCAGATGGTTTGTCTTTAACACTCACTGACCTCTTTCTCCCAGATGGTTTGTCTTGTCTTTAACACTCACTGACCTCTTTCTCCCAGATGGTTTGTCTTGTCTTTAACACTCACTGACCTCTTTCCCCCAGATGGTTTGTCTTGTCTTTAACACTCACTGACCTCTTTCTCCCAGATGGTTTGTCTTTAACACTCACTGACCTCTTTCTCCCAGATGGTTTGTCTTGTCTTTAACACTCCCTGACCTCTTTCTCCCAGATGGTTTGTCTTTAACACTCACTGACCTCTTTCTCCCAGATGGTTTGTCTTTACACTCACTGACCTCTTTCTCCCAGATGGTTTGTTTTGTCTTTAAGACTCACTTTTAGGGCTGGGACTAGGGCTATGGCTGAGAATAGGGTTGGGTCTATGTCTGGGGCAGGGCCTGGAGCTCGGGCTGGGACTAAGGCTATGGCTGGTACAAGGGCTGGGGTTGGGTCTATGGCTGGGGCAGTGCCTGGAGGTCAGACTGGGACTAGGGCTTTGCCTGGGGCTATATGGTTATCAACAGCCTCTCTGATTGTTATGTTGACATATAGCTCAGGAATTCTGTGGAATCTGTCTTCATGGTCCAAACACACCAAGACAGTCGTGAAGAGGACACGGCAACGCCTATTCCCCCTCAGGAGACTGAAAAGATTTGGCATAGGTCCACAGATCCTCAAAAAGTTATACAGCTGCACCATCGAGAGCACCCTGGTTGCATCACCGCCTGGTATGGCAACTACTCGGCCTCCGACCGCAAGGCGCTACAGACGGTAGTGTGGCAGGCCTGTTACACCACTGGGGCCAAGCTTCCTGCCTCCCAGGACCTCTATACCATGCAGTGTCAGAAGTAGGATCTTAACATTGCCATAGACTGTTCTCTCTGCTACCGCACGGCAAGCAGTACCGGAGCTCCAAGTCTAGGTCAGAAAGGCTTCTTAACAGCTTCTACCCCCAAGCCATAAGACTGCTGAACAGCTAATCAAATGGCTACCCAGACTATTTGCATTGATCCCCCCTTTTGTTACGCTGCTGCTACTCGCTGTTTATTATCTATGCATAGTTACTTTACCCCTTCCTACATTACCTCGACTAACCTGTACCCCCGCACATTGACTCGGTACCAGTACCCCCCCGTATATAGCCTCATTATTGTTATTTTATTGTTGCTCTTTTATTTTTTACTTTAGTTTATTTAGTAAATATTTTTCCTAACCAACAATGCAGTTAAGAAAAATACGAGTTAAGTCCTTGTAAGTAAGCATTTCACGGTAAGGTCTACTACACCTGTTGTATTTGGCGAATGTGAGAAATAACATTTGATTTTGATTTGATATCTCCAGACAGAGTGGACGTTGGTAATGGTCACTGCTGTCCCAGCTTTCACTAATACAGGTGTTGCAGAAGCTGTGTCCAGATGGAATGGAGACTGGCTCAGTGAACACATCCAGACAGCTGGAGCACTGTGTATCTTCAGAAACGTCACGCTGGAGGCAGGGGCGCAACGTTTACTGGAATTGCATTTTTGTCCTCCCCCCAGTTGTATAATTGGAATGTGATACAAAATTAGGCAACGGAGTGCTTTAGGACCGTGTTGACACCTCCGAGCAGTTGGGTAGACGGTTTCGAATGTTTATCCGACTGGATAAAAAATAACATATGTTTATGACCCCCCCCACTTCTAAAACCAAAGTTGTGCCCCTGGCTGGAGGAACACATATCTGGGAATAAAGACACAAGTGGAGCCAACACAAGTCTTCAGGTCTGAGGCAAGGGTACTCATCACATGAGCATATAGACATGAGTATACACTCCCTTACATATTCATTTGGACAGTGAAGATGAAACGTTTAATTTGGCTCTAAACTCATTTTGGATTTGATATTGAATGTTTTATATGAGGCGACATGACAGAATGTCACCTTTTATTTGAGGGCATCTTCATACATATCTGTTTTATCTTAGGGGAGTGCATATACAGTCAGGTCCATAATTATTGGCACCCTTGATAAAGATGAGCAAAAAATACTGTAAATAATACATTGAAATAATGAGATATATTGTACTAATACAATTGCTCAGAGAAATACTTTTTGTTTAGAAAGTAATAAAAACATTTCTCAAAAAGATAGGGGTCAAAATGATTGTCACTCCTGTTTTCAATCCTCTAACACCCTTCCTATGCCAGGATAACAACACTGAGCCTTTTTCTCAAAAGATTTATGAGATTAGAGGACATATTGGGAAGGATATTAGACCATTCCTCCATAGAGAATCTTTCCAGATCCTTGATATCTTTCTGTACTCTGCCCACTTCAATTCAAAGCATCATGTAGTAACCAAAAAAGTGTTTAACAAATCAAAATATATATTTTTTTTTATTCTTCAAAGTAGCAACCTTTTGCCTTGATGATGACAGCTTTGCACACTCTTGGCATTCACGCAACCAGCTTCATGAGGAATGCTTTTCCAACCGTCTTGAAGGAGTTTCAGCATGTGCTGAGCACTTGTTGGCTGCTTTTACTTCACTCTGCAGTCCGACTCATCCCAAAACATCTCAAATGGGTTGAGGTTGGGTGATTGTGGAGACCAGGTCATCTGATGCAGCACTCCATCACTCTCCTTCTTGGTCAAATAGCATTTGCACAGCCTGGAGGTGTGTTGGGTCATTGTCCTGTTGAAAAACAAATGATAGTCCCACTAAGCATGAACCAGATGGGATGGCGTATCTCTGCAGAATGCTGTGGTAGCCATGCTGGTCAAGTGTGCCTTGAATTCAAAATAAATCACTGACACTGTCACCAGCAAAGCACCATCACACCTCCTCCTCCATGCTTCACGGTGGGAACCACACATGTGGAGATCAACTGTTCACCTGCTCTGCATCTCACAAAGACATGGCGGTTGGAACCAAAAATCGCACATTTGGAACCATCAGACCAATGGAAAGATTTCCACCAGTCTAATGCTCATTGCTCATGAATCTTGCCCCAAGCAATACTCTTCTTATTATTGGTGTCCTTAGTAATGTTTTTTTTACAGCAATTCGACCAATAAGGCCTGATTCACACAGTCTCCTCTGAGGAGTTGATGTTGAAATTTGTCTGTTACTTGAACTCTGTGAAGCATTTATTTGGACTGCAGTATCTGAGGCTGGTAACTATAATGAACTTATCCTTTGCAGCAGAGGTAACTCTGGGTCTTCCTTTCCTGTGGCGGTCCTCATGAGAACCAGTTTCATCATAGCGCTTGAGGGTTTTTGCGACTGCACTAGAAGAAACTTCCAGATTGACTGATCTTCATGTCTTAAAGTAATGATGGACTGTCGTTTCTCTTTGCTTATTTGAGCTGTTCTTGCCATTATATGGACTTAGCCCTATTTGGTAAAAGACTACCTTCTGTATACCAACCCCTTTCTTGTTACAACACAACTGATTGGCTCAAGCGCAGTAAGAAAGAAAGAAATTCCACAAATTACCTTTAACAGGGAACACATGTTAATTGAAATGTATTCCTCATGAAGCTGGTTGAGAGAATGCCAAAAGTGTGCAAAGCTGTCATCAAGGTAAGGGTGGCTACTTTGAAGAATCTGAAATATAAATCATATTTTGATTTGTTTAACACTTTTTTGGTTTACTACATGATTCCTTAAGTGTTATATCGTAGTTTTGATGTCTTCACTATTATTCTACAATGTAGAAAATAGTTTAAAAAAAAAAAAACTTTATTTTCTACTATTTTCTACATATATGTATTACATTAATAAAAACAATCCAGAACAGAAATAGCAGAGGTCCATGAAAGCTTTTCTGAACGGCACTGTCTGTGCCTTTAAAGGAGGCCATAGACTCTGCAGCCCTAATAGTGTATGGAGGTGTGTTCCACAGCCACAGAGCTGTGCAACTGACAGCCCTGTTACCCATAGTTTTCAGTCTTCTGTGGGGCTGCTGAAGGGAGACAGACCTGGAGGAGCGAAGGGTGCGTATGTGATCGGAGGTTATTTTGGTCCATGACGATATTGCCCCAAATAGAAATGTATGGCCATATTGATAAAATGTTGCTGTGAAAGGTCCAGACAAACACAACATAATGACCAGCTAGTGTTCTGGTAATTTATCTGAAAGAGAGTATGATGGCTGAATGAAGGTATTTTCTGGTCATCCCTCCTTGCTTTCATTCATCACCTTTCAATTCAGCCACTCCTCAGGTATTCAAGAGCTGTTGCTCAGGGAAAGACCTGTTGGAGGAGAAACATGTTTTCATATAAAGAAGGGAGAAGTTGTTAAGGAGCAGGTTTATATAATGAGCACGCACCCATTAAGAAAATGACTGTAAAAACTGTTACGTTCCTGTGGATTGATAAGGAATGGAAAAAAATGTATGGCTGAGAGGGATGAGACAAAAGGAATGGTAAATAAATCTGTCTGCACAGCCTTTTGGCAAATGAAATCATGTGTCTAGTCATGTGACTATATTGAACAAAAATAAGAAGAAACTGCACTATGAAACAAAGATAAAGAATAGTAGCAAAAAAGCTTTGGAGCACCTTAAATGACATTTTGGGCAAAAAGGCAAACTTGGCTCCATCATTCATTGAATCAGATGGCTCATTCATCACAAAACCCACTCATACTGCCACAACTTTATTACTTTTTTTAAATTTGCAAGATTAGCATGACATGCCAACAACAAACTCTGAACTTACACATCCATGCATAACTGACCAAATTAGGAAAGACAAGCATTGTAATTTTGAGGAGGAGGAAGAGGTGAACATTTATTTTTTGTCTATCAACAATGACAACCTGGGTCTGACAGCTTGGATGGAAATTTACTGAGAATGATAGCGGACTATATTGCCACACCTACAGTACTTGCCATCACTACAATATCAGCCTACAGGAAAGTGTGTGCCCTTTCTGGCCTGGAGGGAAGCAAAAGTAATTCCTCTACCCAAGAATAGCAAAGCACCCTTTAGTGGCTCAAACAGCCGACCAATCATCCTGTTACCAAGCCTTAGTAGACTTTTGGAGAATTTTTTTTGACCAGATACAATGCTATTTCACAGTAAACAAATGAACAACAGACATTCAGCATGCTTATAGGGAAGGGCATTAAATTTGTATGGCACTTACACAAATGGCTGATGATTGGCTGAGAGAAATTGACAATAAGAAGATTGTGGGGGCTGTTTTATTAGATTTCAGTGCAGCTTTTGACATCATTGATCATAATCAGCTGCTGGAGAAACGTATGTGTTATGACTTTACATCCCCTGTTATATTGTGGATTGAGAGTTACCTGTCTAACAGAACACAGCAGGTGTTCTTTAATGGAAGCCTCTCCAACATATTTGGGACAAATCATTCACTAAACCCTAAACCTCAACCAAATCTTGTAATGAATAATGTGGAAATTGAGCAAGTTGAGGAGACTAAACTGCTTGGTGTAACCCTGGACTGTAAACTGACATGGTCAAAATATATTGATGCAGCGGAAGCTAAGATGGGGAGAGGTCTGTCCGTAATGAAGTGCTGCTCTGCATTCTTGGCATCGCTATCAACAAAATAAGTCCTACAGACCCTAGTTTTGTCACACCTGGAATACTGTCCTGTCCAATGGAGGCTGCTGAAGGGAGGACGGTTCATAGTAATGGTTGGAAAGGAGTGTCATGGCTGGAATGGAGCGACTATGAGCCGTCCTAGCCTCAGCAGTCTCCACTGGTCCAGTCATATGGTCAAGTGCCACAAAGAGGGCTATTTACAATTGGCCCATAACAGAGCCGCACGGCTGGCCCTTAAATGTACACCGAGAGCTAACATGAATAATATGCATGTGACTCAAAGTAGAGGAGAGATTGACATCATCACTACTTGTATTTGTGAGAAGTATTGACAAGTTTTGGGACACTAAAGTCCATGGAGAATAAGCTGCCCACTGCACTGAAACACTGTTACCACCAATAAATCTACGATAATCGAGAATTTCAAAAAGCATTTCTCTACGGATGTCCATGCTTTCCACCTGGCTACCCCTACCCCGGCCAACAGCTCTGCACCCCCCACAGCAACTTGCCCAAGCCCCCCCCCAATCCAGCTAGCTGATGTTCTGAAAGAGCTGCAAAATCTGGACCCCTACAAATCAGCAGGACTAGACAATCTGGACCATCCTCTTTCTAAAATTATCCGCCGCAATTGTTGCAACCCCAATTACTAACCTGTTCAAACTCTCTTTTGTATCATCTGAGATCCCTAAAGATTGGAAAGCTGTCGTGGTCATCCCCCTCTTCAAAGGGGGAGACACTCTAGACCCAAAATGTTACAGACCTATATCCATCCTGCCCTGCCTTTCTAAAGTCTTCGAAAGCCAAGTTAATAAACAGATCATCGACCATTTTGAATGCCACCATACCTTCTCTGCTATGCAATCTGGCTTTCGAGCTGGACATGGGTGCACCTCAGCCACGCTCAAGGTCATAAACAATATCATAACCGTCATCGATAAGAGACAGTACTGTGCAGCTGTCTTCATCGACCTGGCCAAGTCATTCGACTCTGTCAATCACCATATTCTTATCGGCAGACTCAACAGCCTTGGTTTTTCAAATTACTGCCTCGCCTGGTTCACCAACTACTTCTCAGATAGAGTTCAGTGTGTCAAATCGGAGGGACTGTTGTCTAGACCCTTGGCAGTCTCTATGGGGGTGCCACAGGGTTCAATTCTCGGGCCAACTCTTTTCTCTGTATATATGAATGATGTCGCTGTTGCTGCTGGTGATTCTCTGATCCACCTCTACGCAGACGACACCGTTCTGCATACCGTTCTGGCCCTTCTTAGGACACTGTGTTGACAGACCTCCAAACGAGCTTCAATGCCATACCACACTTCTTCCGTGGCCTCCAACTGCTCTTAAATGCTAGTAAAACTAAATGCATGCCATTAAACCGATCGCTGCCCGCACCCGCCCGCGTCACTATTCTGGACGGTTCTGACTTAGAATATGTGGACAACTACAGATACCTAGGTGTCTGGTTAGACTGTAAACTCTCCTTCCAGACTCACATTAAGAATCTCCAATCCAAAATTAAATCTAGAATCAGCTTCCTATTTCGCAACAAAGCCTCCTTCACTCATGCTGCCAAACATACCCTCGTAAAACTGACTATCCTACCGATCCTTGACTTCGGCGATGTGATTTACAAAATAGCGCCCAACACTCTACTCAGCAAATTGGATGTAGTCTATCACAGTGCCATCCGTTTTGTCTCCAAAGCCCCATATATTACCCACCACTGCGACCTGTATGCTCTCGTTGGCTGGCCCTCGCTTCATATTCGACGCCAAACCCACTGGCTCCAGGTCATCTATAAGTATTTGCCAGGTAAAGCTCCGCCCTATCTCAGCTCACTGGTCACCATAGCAACACCCACCAGTAGCACGCATTCCAGCAAGTATATTTCACTGGTCATCCACAAAGCCAACACCTCCTTTTGGCTGCCTTTCCTTCCAGTTCTCTGCTGCCAATGACTGGAACGAATTGCAGCTGGAGTCTTATATCTTCCTCACTAACTTTAAGCATCAGCTGTCAGTGCAGCTTACCGATCATTGCACCTGTACACAACACATTTGTCAATAGCCCACCCAACTACCTCATCCCATATTGTTATTTTTTTTGCTCTTTGGCACCCCAGTATCTCTCCTTGCACATCATCATCTGCACATCTATCACTCCAGTGTTAATGCTAAATTGTAATTATTTTGCCACTATGGCCTATTTATTGCCTTACCTCCCTAATCTTACTACATTTGCACACACTGTATATAGATTTTTTTCTACTGTATTATTGACTGTACGTTTGTTTATTCCATGTGTAACTCTGTGTTGTTGTTTTTGTCGCACTACTTTGTTGTAAATTAGAACTTGTTCTCAACTGGCCTACCTAGTTAAATAAAGGTGAAATAAGAAAATGTAATTGTTGAACGCACCAAGCTGTCTGTTTAAAAGACTAGCACACAGCTCAGACACCGATGCATACCCCACAAGACATACCACCAAAGGTCTCTTCACAGTCTCCAAGCCCAGAACAGACTATGGGAAATGTACAGTACTACATAGAGCCATGACTACATATAACTTTATTCCACATCAAGTAACTCATGCAAGCAGTCAAATCAGATTTAAAAAACAGATAAAACTACACCTTATGGAACAGTGTGGATTGTGAAGAGGCGCACATACACACACACATATGCTAACACACGCAGTCTACACACAAGTACGTAAGGATTTTGTATTGTAGATATGTTGTAGTAGTATGTAATGATGTTTTGTGAAGTGTAATGTTTTAACTGTATGTAAATTGTCTTAATATTGCTGGATCCCTGGAGGAGTAGCTGCAGGAACTGATGGGGATCCATAACAAAAACAATACAAAATAAAATACTCCTGACGATGAGATGGCCAATCAGCAGTCTAGAGGATGAGCTGGACAATCAGTGGTTTAGAGGAGGATAAGCTGGACAATCAGCGGTTTAGAGGAGGATGAGCTGGACAATCAGCGGTCTAGAGGATGATGAGCTGGACAATCAGCAGTGTAGAGGATGAGCTGGACAATCAGCGGTCTAGAGGATGATGAGCTGAACAATCAGCAGTCTAGAGGAGGATGAGCTAGAAAATCAGCGGTCTAGAGGATGATGAGCTGGACCATCAGCAGTCTAGAGGATGATGAACTGGACAATCAGCAGTCTAGAGGATGAGCTGGACAATCAGCGGTCTAGAGGATGATGAGCTGGACAATCAGCAGTCTAGAGGATGAGCTGGACAATCAGCGGTTTAGAGGAGGATGAGCTGGACAATCAGCGGTTTAGAGGATGATGAGCTGGACAATCAGCAGTCTAGAGGATGATGAGCTGGCAAATCAGCGGTCTATAGGAGGATGAGCTGGACAATCAACGGTCTAGAGGAGGATGAGCTGGACAATCAGCAGTCTATAGGATGAGCTGGCCAATCAGAGGTCTAGAGGATGAGCTGGCCAATCAGCGGTCTAGAGGAGGATGAGCTGGACAATCAGCAGTCTAGAGGATGATGAGCTGGACAATCAGCAGTCTAAAGGATGATGAGCTGGCCAATCAGCGGTCTAGAGGATGATGAGCTGGACCATCAGCAGTCTAGAGGATGAGCTGGCAAATCAGAGGTATAGAGGAGGATGAGCTGGCCAATCAATGGTCTAGAGGAGGATGAGCTGGACAATCAGCGGTCTAGAGGAGGATGAGCTGAACAATCAGCAGTCTAGAGGAAGATGAGCTGGACAATCAGCGGTCTAGAGGAGGATGAGCTAGACAATCAGCGGTCTAGAGGAGGATGACCTAGACAATCAGCGGTCTAGAGGATGATGAGCTGGACCATCAGCAGTCTAGAGGATGATGAGCTGGACAATCAGCAGTCTAGAGGATGAGCTGGACAATCAGCGGTCTAGAGGAGGATGAGCTGGCCAATCAGCAGTCTAGAGGATGAGCTGGACAATCAGCGGTTTAGAGGAGGATGAGCTGGACAATCAGCGGTTTAGAGGATGATGAGCTGGCAAATCAGCTGTCTAGAGGATGATGAGCTGGCAAATCAGCGGTCTATAGGAGGATGAGCTGGACAATCAACGGTCTAGAGGAGGATGAGCTGGACAATCAGCAGTCTAGAGGATGAGCTGGCCAATCAGAGGTCTAGAGGATGAGCTGGCCAATCAGCGGTCTAGAGGAGGATGAGCTGGACAATCAGCAGTCTAGAGGATGATGAGCTGGACAATCAGCAGTCTAAAGGATGATGAGCTGGCCAATCAGCGGTCTAGAGGATGATGAGCTGGACAATCAGCGGTCTAGAGGATGATGACCTGGACCATCAGCAGTCTAGAGGATGAGCTGGCAAATCAGAGGTATAGAGGAGGATGAGCTGGCCAATCAATGGTCTAGAGGAGGATGAGCTGGACAATCAGCGGTCTAGAGGAGGATGAGCTGAACAATCAGCAGTCTAGAGGATGATGAGCTGGACAATCAGCGGTCTAGAGGAGGATGAGCTAGACAATCAGCGGTCTAGAGGAGGATGACCTAGACAATCAGCGGTCTAGAGGATGATGAGCTGGACAATCAGCAGTCTAGAGGATGAGCTGGACAATCAGCGGTCTAGAGGATGATGAGCTGGCCAATCAGCAGTCTAGAGGATGAGCTGGACAATCAGCGTTTTAGAGGAGGATGAGCTGGACAATCAGCGGTCTGGAGGATGATGAGCTGGCAAATCAGCTGTCTAGAAGAGGATGAGCTGGACAATCAGCGGTCTAGAGGAGGATGAGCTGGACAATCAGAGGTCTAGAGGATGATGAGCTGGCAAATCAGCGGTCTAGAGGAGGATGAGCTGGCCAATCAACGGTCTAGAGGAGGATGAGCTGGACAATCAGCGGTCTAGAGGATGAGCTGGCCAATCAGAGGTCTAGAGGAGGATGAACTGGACAATCAGCAGTCTAGAGGATATTGAGCTGGACAATGAGCAGTCTAGAGGAGGATGAGCTGGACAATCAGTAGTCTAGAGGAGGATGAGCTGGCCAATCAGCGGTCTAGAGGATGATGAGCTGGCCAATCAGCGGTCTAGAGGATGATGAGCTGGACCATCAGCAGTCTAGAGGATGAGCTGGAGAATCAGCGGTTTAGAGGAGGATGAGCTGGACAATCAGCAGTCTAGAGGATGATGAGCTGGCCAATCAGCAGTCTAGAGGAGGATGAGCTGGACAATCAGCAGTCTAGAGGATGAGCTGGCCAATCAGCGGTCTAGATGATGATGAGCTGGCCAATCAGCGGTCTAAAGGAGGATGAGCTGGACAATCAGCTGTCTAGAGGATGATGACCTGGACAATCAGCAGTCTAGAGGATCAGCTGGCAAATCAGTAGTCTAGAGGAGGATGAGCTGGCCAATCAGCGGTCTAGAGGAGGATGAGCTGGACAATCAGCAGTCTAGAGGATGATGAGCTGGCCAATCAGCAGTCTAGAGGATGATGAGCTGGCAAATCAACAGTCTAGAGGAGGATGAGCTGGACAATCAGTGGCCTAGAGGGTGAGCTGGCCAATCAGCGGTCTAGAGGAGGATGAGCTGGCCAATCAGCGGTCTAGAGGAGGATGAGCTGGACAATCAGCGGTCTAGAGGATGATGACCTGGATAATCAGCAGTCTAGAGGATGAGCTGGCCAATAGGAGGATGAGCTGGCCAAACAGTGGTCTAGAGGATGATGACCTGGACAATCAGCAGTCCAGAGGATGAGCTGGCCAATCAGCAGTCTAGAGTTGGATGAGCTGGCCAATCAGCAGTCTAGTGGAGGATGAGCTGGCCAATAGGAGGATGAGCTGACCAATCAGTGGTCTAGAGCATGATGACCTGGACAATCAGCAGTCTAGAGGATGAGCTGGCCAATCACCAGTCTAGAGGAGGATGAGCTGGCCAATCAGTAGTCTAGAGGATGATGACCTGGACAATCAGCAGTCTAGAGGATGAGCTGGCCAATCAGCAGTCTAGAGGAGGATGAGCTGGCCAATCAGTAGTCTAGAGGATGATGACCTGGACAATCAGCAGTCTAGAGGATGAGCTGGCCAATCAGCAGTCTAGAGGAGGATGAGCTGGACAATCAACGGTCTAGAGGAGGATGAGCTGGCCAATCAGCGGTCTAGAGGAGGATGAGCTGGACAATCAGCAGTCTAGAGGATGATGAGCTGGCCAATCAGTAGTCTAGAGGAGGATGAGCTGGACAATCAGCAGTCTAGAGGATGAGCTGGCCAATCAGCAGTCTAGAGGATGATGAGCTGGACAATCAGCAGTCTAGAGGATGATGAGCTGGACAATCAGCAGTCTAGAGGATGATGAGCTTGCCAATCAGCGTTCTAGAGGATGATGAGCAGGCAAATCAGTAGTCTAGAGGAGGAGCTGGCCAATAGGAGGATGAGCTGGCCAATCAGTGGTCTAGAGGATCATGACCTGGCAAATCAGTAGTCTAGAGGAGGATGAGCTGGCCAATCAGCGGTCTAGAGGAGGATGAGCTGGACAATCAGCAGTCTAGAGGATGATGAGCTGGCCAATCAGCAGTCTAGAGGATGATGAGCTGGCAAATCAACAGTCTAGAGGAGGATGAGCTGGACAATCAGTGGCCTAGAGGGTGAGCTGGCCAATCAGCGGTCTAGAGGAGGATGAGCTGGCCAATCAGCGGTCTAGAGGAGGATGAGCTGGACAATCAGCGGTCTAGAGGATGATGACCTGGATAATCAGCAGTCTAGAGGATGAGCTGGCCAATAGGAGGATGAGCTGGCCAAACAGTGGTCTAGAGGATGATGACCTGGACAATCAGCAGTCCAGAGGATGAGCTGGCCAATCAGCAGTCTAGAGTTGGATGAGCTGGCCAATCAGCAGTCTAGTGGAGGATGAGCTGGCCAATAGGAGGATGAGCTGGCCAATCAGTGGTCTAGAGCATGATGACCTGGACAATCAGCAGTCTAGAGGATGAGCTGGCCAATCACCAGTCTAGAGGAGGATGAGCTGGCCAATCAGTAGTCTAGAGGATGATGACCTGGACAATCAGCAGTCTAGAGGATGAGCTGGCCAATCAGCAGTCTAGAGGAGGATGAGCTGGCCAATCAGTAGTCTAGAGGATGATGACCTGGACAATCAGCAGTCTAGAGGATGAGCTGGCCAATCAGCAGTCTAGAGGAGGATGAGCTGGACAATCAACGGTCTAGAGGAGGATGAGCTGGCCAATCAGCGGTCTAGAGGAGGATGAGCTGGACAATCAGCAGTCTAGAGGATGATGAGCTGGCCAATCAGTAGTCTAGAGGAGGATGAGCTGGACAATCAGCAGTCTAGAGGATGAGCTGGCCAATCAGCAGTCTAGAGGATGATGAGCTGGACAATCAGCAGTCTAGAGGATAATGAGCTGGACAATCAGCAGTCTAGAGGATGATGAGCTTGCCAATCAGCGGTCTAGAGGATGATGAGCAGGCAAATCAGTAGTCTAGAGGAGGAGCTGGCCAATAGGAGGATGAGCTGGCCAATCAGTGGTCTAGAGGATCATGACCTGGACAATCAGCAGTCTAGAGGTTGAGCTGGCCAATCAGCGGTCTAGAGGAGGATGAGCTGGACAATCAGCGGTCTAGAGGATGATGACCTGGATAATCAGCAGTCTAGAGGATGAGCTGGCCAATAGGAGGATGAGCTGGCCAATCAGCGGTCTAGAGGAGGATGAGCTGGACAATCAGTGGTCTAGAGGATGATGACCTGGACAATCAGCAGTCCAGAGGATAAGCTGGCCAATCAGCGGTCTAGAGTTGGATGAGCTGGCCAATCAGCAGTCTAGTGGAGGATGAGCTGGCTAATAGGAGGATGAGCTGGCCAATCAGTGGTCTAGAGGATGATGACCTGGACAGTCAGCAGTCTAGAGGATGAGCTGGCCAATCAGCAGTCTAGAGGAGGATGAGCTCGCCAATCAGTAGTCTAGAGGAGGATGAGCTGGCCAATCAGCGGTCTAGAGGAGGATGAGCTGGACAATCAGTAGTCTAGAGGAGGATGAGCTGGACAATCAGCAGTCTAGAGGATGAGCTGGGTAATCACCAGTCTAGAGGAGGATGAGCTGGCCAATCAGTAGTCTAGAGGATGATGACCTGGACAATCAGCAGTCTAGAGGATGAGCTGGCCAATCAGCAGTCTAGAGGAGGATGAGCTGGCCAATCAGTAGCCTAGAGGATGATGACCTGAACAATCAGCAGTCTAGAGGAGGATGAGCTGGACAATCAGCGGTCTAGAGGAGGATGAGCTGGCCAATCAGCGGTCTAGAGGAGGATGAGCTGGCCAATCAGCGGTCCAGAGGAGGATGAGCTGGCCAATCAGCGGTTTAGAGGAGGATGAGCTGGACAATCAGTAGTCTAGAGGAGGATGAGCTGGACAATCAGCAGTCTAGAGGATGAGTTGGCCAATCAGCAGTCTAGAGGATGATGAGCTTGCCAATCAGCGGTCTAGAGGATGATGACCTGGACAATCAGCAGTCTAGAGGAGGAGCTGGCCAATAGGAGGATGAGCTGGCCAATCAGTGGTCTAGAGGATCATGACCTGGACAATCAGCAGTCTAGAGGTTGAGCTGGCCAATCAGCGGTCTAGAGGAGGATGAGCAGGCAAATCAGTAGTCTAGAGGAGGATGAGCTGGACAATAGGAGGATGAGCTGGCCAATCAGCAGTCTAGAGGAGGATGAGCTGGCCAATCAGTGGTCTAGAGGATGATGACCTGGACAATCAACAGTCTAGAGGTTGAGCTGGCCAATCAGCGGTCTAGAGGAGAATGAGCAGGCAAATCAGTAGTCTAGAGGAGGATGAGCTGGACAGTAGGAGGATGAGCTGGCCAATCAGTGGTCTAGAGGAGGATGAGCTGGCCAATCAGCTGTCTACCTGCGTGAATATTTTTTATGACCAGTATATAGGGGGAGAGGTACTTTGGGTTACGCCCATAGCATTCCAACACATAAAAGCTGCTTAACATTTTTGAAGGAAAACTATTTAACTCGTATTGTAATTTTATCTTTAAGGCAAGTCAGTTAAGAACAAATTCTTATTTTCAATGACGGCCTAGGAACAGTGGGTTAACTGCCTGTTCAGGGGCAGAACGACAGATTTGTACTTTGTCAGCTCGTGGGTTTGAACTTGCAACCTTGCATTTACTAGTCCAACGCTCTAACCACTAGGCTACCCTGTTAATCTGGACACTGGACGTTTACTTTAAGAGAGGTATTGTTATGGATTTGGGTTGGTATGAGCATTACAAGAAGATGGCAGTTCTTGTTCCTACCTCTAGGTTTTATTGTTCCGACCTTTAGGTTTTGTTGTTCCAGCCTTGGTCCCTTTTCTTTTCAGAACTGTAGGATCACACTAAAATGTAGTGTGCAAACACAACAGACTTGAAGTGCTGAAAGCGTTAACTGAATCCTGTTGCCAGTGGTAGCCTGGTGAAGCCAGACTGAATACTCAAATGGTTCATTCACAAATGCTGAGCGCATCATTCAGTCTGGTTTAACCAGGCTATGGCAACAATACAGTGATATAAGATGGCTCCAGGCACAGTGAACAAACAGCCTAATGCCAATGAATGAAGAGGTAATTAGCAGAGCTGCAGAGATTACAGTGCACCACCTGATATCTCTAAAGCATCTGCTTTCCTCAAGGCGTTTCCATTGTGTTCACACAGCTAAGACTAGCTAATATTTGAATGTGCAATGGGGACTTATTTCACAAGATGAGCAATATTTTACTGGTAGATTCCGCTACTGTTAATGGCAACAACACTGTTTTGTGGTGGATAGTTAATGGGATAGAATATGCAGGTACTCTGGCGTGTGCACACTTTTGTGCTGACACGGTGAAACTAGACTTGCACAGTACTGTACATGTTCCATTGTATGGTGGTGGTTTTACCCTTTCCCAACGATCTTTCCAGGTCAATGCAGCTCTTGTTAGAGCATGTGCTCTCCATCGCAGCCCATTGGGTTATACAATAAACGTTCAGAGTAAATGAATGAACCTGCTAACTATAATCCAATAGGAATCCCTTTCAAAAGTGGTACGCTAGTCATGTCCTGTTTCAACCCTTAAAATGAAAATAGTACAGAATCATATAGTATTGTGAGTAATCAATCGCATTTCATCATGAAAAGGTGTAAAAGATTTGGGGAGATGTTCCATGGAGTGTGTTGGTTTAAAATAGACTCGTATTGGAGTATCGAAACATTCACCCGACCACCATCAGCAAGGTTTAATAAACACTAGGAAGCATCTAAACAGAGTCTGTTTATTTGTCTTTTTCTATGGCTTCATTTACCTTTTAATATATACAGAACCTACGAAGTGTTTGTGTGTAGGCCAGAGAGAGAAATATAGTTGAAGTCGGAAGTTTACATTCACCTTAGCCAAACACATTTAAACTGAGTTTTTCACAATTTCTGACATTTAATCCTAGTAAAAATGTCCTGTCTAGGTCAGTTAGGATCACCACTTTATTTTAAGAATATGAAATGTCCGAATAATAGTAGAGAGATGATTTATTTCAGCTTTTATTTATTTCATCACATTCCCAGTGGGTCAGAAGTTTACATACACTCAATTAGTATTTGGTAGCATTGCCTTTAAATTGTATAACTTGGGTCAAATGTTTCGGGTAGCCTTCCACAAGCTTCCCACAATAAGTTGGGTGAATTTTGTCCCATTCCTCCTGACAGAGCTGGTGTAACTGAGTCAGGTTTGTAGGCCTCCTTGTTCGCACACGCTTTTTCAGTCCTGCCCACAAATGTTCTATAGGATTGAGGTCAGAGCTTTGTGATGGCCATTCCAATACCTTGACTTTGTTGTCCTTAAGCCATTTTGTCACAACTTTGGAAATATGCTTGGGGTCATTTTCCATTTGGAAGACCCATTTGTGACCAAGCTTTAAACTTCCTGACTGAAGTTTTGAGATGTTGCTTCAATATATCCACATAATTTTCCTTCCTCATGTTGCCATCTATTTTGTGAAGTGCACCAGTCCCTCCTGCAGCAAGGCACCTCCACAACATGATGCTGCCACCCCCGTGCTTCACGGTTGGGATGGTGTTCTTTGGCTTGCAAGCCTCCCCTTTTCCTCCAAACATATTGAGGGTCATTATGGCCAAATAGTTATATTTTTGTTTCATCAGACCAGAGGATATTTCTCCAAAAAGTACAATCTTTGTCCCCATGTGCAGTTGCAAACCGTAGTGTCTTTTTATTGGCGGTTTTGGAGCAGTGTCTTCTTCCTTGCTGAGCGGCCTTTCAGGTTATGTCGATATAGGACTCGTTTTACTGTGGATATAGATACTGTACCTGTACCTGTACCTGTACTGATTCTGTACCTGTTTCCTCCAGCATCTTCACAATGTCCTTTGCTGTTTTTATTGGATTGATTTGCACTTTTCGCACCAAAGTATGTTCATCTCTAGGAGACAGAACGCGTCTCCTTCCTGAGCGGTATGACAGCTGCATGGTCCCATGGTGTGTATACCTGCGTACTATTGTTTGTACAGATGAATGTGGTACCTTCAGGCATTTGGAAATTGTTCCCAAGGATGAACTAGACTTGTGGAGGTCTACAATTTTTTTCTGAGGTTGCAACGATTTTCTTCTTCCTTTGACGAGGAGTATGAAATATCGGACCAATGCGCAGCGTGTGTGTCCATAATGTATTTATTACACTGAACACAGAATACAAAAAAACAAGATAAATAAATGAAAACCAAAACAGTTCTGTATGGAAAACACAGACACAGAAAACAACTACCCACAAATCATAGTGGGAAAACAGGCTGCCTAAGTATGGTTCTCAATCAGAGACAACGAATGACAGCTGCCTCTGATTGGGAACCATACCAGAACAAAACCAGAAATACAAAACCTAGAATACAAAACATAGAATGCCCACCCCAACTCACACCCTGACCAAACTAAAACAGAGACATAAAAAAGGAACTAAGGTCAGAACGTGACAGAGGTCTTGGCTGGTTTCTTTTGATTTTCCCAGGATATTAAGCAAAGAGGCACTGAGTTTGAAGGTAGGCCTTGAGATACATCCACAGGTACACCTTCAATTGACTCAAATGATGTCAATTAGCCTTTGAGAAGCTTCTAAAGCCATGACTTCATTTTCTGGACTTTTCCAAGCTGTTTAAAGGCACAGTCAACTTAGTATATGTAAACTTCTGACCCACTGGAATTGTGATTTAGTGAATTATAAGTGAAACAATCTGTCTGTAAACAATTGTTGGAAAAATGACTTGTGTCATGCACAAAGTAGATGTCCTAACCGACATGCCAAAACTATAGTTTGTTAACAAGAAATTTGTGGAGTGGTTGAAAAACGAGTTTCAATGACTCCAACCTAAGTATATGTAAACTTACGCCTTTAACTGTATGTACTATATAATGGGCATCTTGTACTGTGCAGTATTTTCCTTTTAAGGATTGAAACAGGACATGACTAACGTACCACTTTTGAAAGGGATTCCTATTGGATTAAAGGCCTCTTTGATCGTTAATATCTAATGAGTAGAGTGGGGATATTGTACACCATATAATGATTTAATTAAGATATGTTTGGCTTGTCTCAGTGTATTTGTCTTGACCCCATTTGAGTAGTAGTTGGGAACCTGTTTCTCAATAGAACACTGCCACCTTGTGGTTAAAGTACAGTCTCTGTCTCGTGCAGAATCCTGACCTTGGTACTCAGCTGAGGTTTCTTGTCTCCATGCATTAATTCACCAATCACCATGAACCTGCAAATAGAGTATTTCCTAGAGTGGTGTAGTCTTCTTTAGTCAACAGCAGGTTTAGGGTAGGCCTGTAACGAACATTGACTAGCTAAGCCTGTTACGACTTACGATCCCCCCCAAATGGGTTAACCCTTAAGGTCTACGGGCTAGGAGACCCGTGTTTGAGACTTGCAATGGGCGTTATACTGTCGCCGTTCGCAACGATCGCAACGTTGGTGGCAGGTGTGGGATGGTGCCTTGGGGGCCATCGGAGAGGAGTGCACACGCGAGGTACTTGGTATAGTGAATCGTGAAGTACTTGGTATAGTGCAACGTGGGGACACGCTCTCCCAACCGGAGGGGATACTGTAATGAGCCTTTAGCTGGGAGACAAGGGTTCGACACCCGCAAGGGACTATTTCTATTCTCACAGTACATAAAGAATTTTGTACCAGGGTACATTACATGACGTTGGTCTTTACGCCGTCAAGTGAAGTGTTGCGCTGCTGGAGACATCATAGCGCAGGCGTAGACTCGGGGGGTATGCTTACTGTACATGGCCATTGATGCCGCTGGATAAACTAAATCAGCTATGTAAATAATAGTGACTGGGGCGGTGGAGCTAACATGCCGAATTCTATCACAGCTTAACATGATAAAATAATACATGTCATCTGGGTTTACTTTATCCGGTTGACAAAACCACCGCGGCCGTCCTTTTATGCACGTCTCGGAATTTGGCTTTGACAGCTCGCCCGATGGTTTTCTTCATTTGACGCACGAATAAAAATCAGACGACGGGCGGTTTTTCCTAATAACCCATTTGGGAAAAACGGGTCATTATGACCTTAGTATCCCCCTCTAAAAGAAAACCATTGGATTGCCTTTACGCAACAGCGTTCTGCTTGCATTTCTTGCTGTGGATTTTATGCGCCGCGTCCGGAGAAGAGATTCGTCAGTTCAGCGTTGAGGTAAGTAAGATACATGGCCTGCTATTGCTTCGCGGTGGCTCATAATAAATGACAATGCACTCTCTTGTGCTCGAGTGGCAGAACATTGCGTGTGGACGAGGGTTGCTGTTATTTATCTGGCTACATTATCACATAAACATGACCAGATGACATAGCAACATTGTATTTTATTCATGTTTCAAGATGCATGAAACGTCGAAATTATTATCCGTTCAATATTTTTTTACAAGTCAGAAGAACAACATCCTATGCTATTGCTTTGGGCAGCGGGTGAGAGGGAGGATGGGCGACCATGAACGAGATGGTCCAGCGCCCATCCTCTCATTCGATGTCACTGCAATATTTGTTATCATAATACAGTGCCTTGCGTGTGCGGACCCCTTGGATTTCTTCACATTTTATACTGGGATTAAAATGCATTCATTTGTCATATTTTGTCAACATTCTACACAAAATAGTCTGTAGTGTCAAAGTGGGATATATATATATTTTATTACCATAAATAAAACATTCTGAACCAAAATACAGTCGTTATATATTCATCCCCTTTGTTTAGGTAAGCCTACATTATTTCAAGAGTAAAATGTGGTTTAACAAATCACATAAGTTAAGTGGACTAACCCTTCATACAACAACTGTAAAGTCATTCATTCAAGTATTACATTTCAAGCACAGATTGAAATTTTCAAGCAAGGTGGTGGCTGCATCATGGTAAGAGTATATGGTTAATATCTGCAAATACTAGTGAGTTTAAGGATAAAAAGTAATGGGATGGAGCTAAATACAGGCAAAATCCAAGAGGAAAACCTGCATCAGTCTGCTTTACACCAGAGACTGGGAAAGGAATTCACTTTTCTGTAGGACAATAGCCTACAACACAAGGCCAAATCTACACTGAAGTTGTTTACCAAGAAGACAGTGAATGTTCCAGAGTGACCAAGTTACAGTTTGGACTTAAATCTGCTTGAAAATCTATGACAAGACTTAAAAATTGCTGTCTAGCCATGATCCCCAACCTCTTGACAGAGCTTGAATATTTTTTTTAAAGAATAATGGGCAAATATGGTACAATCCATGTGTGCAAAATTCTTATAGACTTACCAATGGTTTAGTGGTGCCTGGAGAAGTAGGTATACTGTAATTGTGGAAGTGGGCATACTCTAATTTTGACAAACATTTCCCAAACGGGAAAGGCGCCCTGTTTGAAAAATTCTATGACAAACAGTGACATAAGCTATGCTCCTAAAATGATGAATCCCTTATTGGTATTTCACAGTCAGGCCAACCCAAGCTGTACTGTACAAGTAGGCTAATAGTAGGCCAAATATCAGGATAAGGTAAGAACCAGATGAAGATCGTGTGGAAGTAACAATGTTAATTACAGCAACAGAAGCAAAGGTACAGGACGGCAGGCAGGGTCAAGTCAGGCAGAGGTCAGAAATCCAGATAGGGGCAAAGGTACAGGACGGCAGACAGGCTCAGGGGCAGGCAGAGTGGTCAGGCGAGTGGGTTCAAGGTCAAGACAGGCAAGGGTCAAAAACCAGGAGGGAGAGAAAAAGAGAGGCTGGGAAAAGACAGGAGCTGACAGGACAAATACTGGTAAGCTTGACAAACAAGATGAACTGGCAACAAACAGAGAACACAGGTATAAATACACAGGGGATAATAGGGAAGATGGGCAACACCTGGAGGGGGGTGGAGACAATCACAGAGATAGGTGAAACAGACCAGGGCGTGACAGTCCACCCCCCCCCCCCACCCCCCTCTAGGGGTGCCACCTGGTGCCCTACCTGGTTGACCGGGGCGCCGGAGGTGGTAGTCGGCGATGAGGGCTGGGTCCAGGATGCCTTTTAGCGGGGACTCAGCACCTCTCCTCCGGGCCATAACCCTCCCAGTCAACCAGGTACTGGAAACCCCTGCCCCATGGTCAAAACCTCAGGAGGTGTCTCACCGTGTATGCCGGATGGCCATCGGTGACACAGGGAGGAGGGGTGGGCCTGGAAATGGAAGACAAGGGACTGTGAGACACAGGCTTGTGATACGGGACACATGAAAGGTGGGGTGTATATGAAGGGTACGGGGCAACAGAAGACGAACATCAGAGGGGCTAATGACCTTGGAGATTGGGTAAGGGCCGATAAACCGGGGGGACAGTTTGCGAGACTCCACCTGGAGGGGCAGAGCCATACCTTCTGCCTGGGACGATACCGGGGAGCCGGGGTCCGATGGCAATCCGCTTGTCGTCGATACCTGGAGGTATCGTAGTTCCTTTCCTTTCCGTTGAGGCGATGGGAGAAGAAGGCGCAGGGATGTAGCTTGAGGTCAAGGGCAGAACCCTGGGACAGGACAGCCCCTACTCCACCGTCCGAAGCATGGCCTCCACCACGAACTGACGAGATGTGTCTGGATGAACCAGGATGAGCGCAGTGGTGAAGCAATGTTTGAGGTCCCAGAATGCCCGGTCAGCAGCTGGGGACCACATGAACGGAACCTTGGGCGAGGTGAGTGCTGACAGGGGGGAAGCCAGGGTGCTGTAACCGCGGCGATAGAAATTGGCTAATCTCAGAAAACGTTGCAGCTGCACCCTGGTCGTAGACTGAGGCCAATCCATCACTGCTCTCACCTTCCCGGGATCCATCTGGACACTCCCAGCAGAGATGATGTAACCCAGAAAGGGGGTGGTGGAGCGATGGAACTCGCACTTCTCTGCCTTCACAAACAGCTGATTCTCCAGAAGACGTTGAAGGACCTGCCGGACGTGGCGCACGTATTCTTGAGGAGAGTGGGAGAAGACGAGGATGTCATCAATGTAGACGAAGATGAACTGGTTCAACATGTCGCAGAGAACATCATTCACCAGAGCCTGGAACACAGCAGGAGCATGGTGAGGCCGAAGGGCATGACCAGATACTCGTAGTGGCCACTGGCTGTGTTGAAAGCGGTCTTCCACTCATCCCCCTCTCATATCCGCACCAGGTGGTAGGCGCTCCGTAGATCCAGCTTGGAAAACACAGTGTCCCCCGGGAGCGGCTCGAAGGCCGAGGAGATGAGCGGTAGCAGGTCGTTGTCGTTGAGTCTCCGGTAGTCAATACACAGGCGCAAGGTCTTGTCCTTTCTCTCCATGAAGAAGAAGCCTGCGCCAGAGGGAGAGGAAGAGGGATGGATAAATCCAGCAGCTAGGGAGTCCCCATTGTAGGTATCCATAGCCTTGGTCTCCGGTCCCGACAGAGTACAGACGTCCTCGGGGGAAGCGTGGTGCTAGGGAGAATGTCAATCCCGCAGTCATAGGGTCGATGCGGTGGAAGCAACGTCGCCCGGGCTTTGCTGAACACATCCTGGAGGTCCTGGTACTCTGCGGGACTGGCGGAGAGGTCCGAGGCACGAGGCACGTTCAGAGCCCCCAGGAAGACGTGCCGGGGCAGGTTGTGCTGACTTCAGGCAATAAGTGTGGCAGAACGGGCTCCAGTCCACAAAGGCACCAGTCAACCAGTTAATGAGGGGATTGTGTGGTTGGAGCCAGGTGAATTCCCAATACCACGGGAATCAGAGGGGACTTGATGAGAAGGAAACTGGATAACCTCACTGTGGTTCCCTGACACCCGTAGGTGGATGGGAGTGGTGTTGTGGGTGACTCTGCCTATAGAGTGCCCGTCTAGCTCTCTAACGTCCATGGGAATGGCAGGGTACTGTCCAAAAAACTCTCGTCGGCCCCAGAGTCAATGAGAACCCGGAGAGATTTGGATTGGTCTCCCCACAGTAGAATGGCATGAAAAGGGGTGTGAGCAGGGGAAGCAGAAATGTTCTACATATGGCCCACCAGAGTCCTTGCTCCTACCGGTAAGCCTGGCTTCTTTAGAGGACAAGAGGACAAAAAATGACCAAGAGTCCCGCAATACAGACAACTCTTCTTGTTGATCCTGTATTTCCATTCCGCTGGCGACAGCCCAGCTCTGCCTAGTGGCATAGGCTCAGGAAGCAGTGAGTCGGCCATCTTCGGGCAGCTCTCGGGGCAGGTCAGGAATCCTTGGTCCTCTTGGCAACGAGACCACCGGGAGCTTCCAAGTTGACTAGGAGGCAAGGTGGGGTCCTTGGGCGTGCGATCAAAATCTAATCTCTCCCTCCATCGTTCCCGTAGTCGCCCATCGATTTGGATGGTCAAAGCAATAAGGGAATTGAGATCCATAGGTAACTCCCGATTAGCAAGCTCGTCCTTGACCTCCGAGACGCGTGCAGGAACATATCAAACATGCTTCCTGGTTCCAAACACTCTCCGCTGCCAACGTGCTGAAATCCACGTATAGTAAACTACACTGTAGAAGCCTTGCCGAAGCTGGATTAGCCTCCGGGCAGCTTCTCTCCCGGAGAACGGTTAGTCTGAATCCCTCCAGACTAACACATATGGCCGGCTGCTGTTCCCATACAGCAGTAGCCCAGGTGAGAACCCTCCCAGACATCAGCGTGATGAGATAGGCTATCTTGGAGCGATCCGAGGGGAAGGAGGAGGGCTGAAGCTCGAAAATGAGGGAACACTGAGCTAGAAACGCCCGACAGGTGCTCGACTCTCCACCGAGAAGGTGGAGTCACGGATGAAACGGCACTGTTAGCAGTGGGGTTACTGAGGGGCTGTGGGGTTACCACCGTGCTAGACTGCCTCCCAGACAACCCGCGGAATAGCTCCGGGCAAACCGTCCAATGCCCGGTCATGGCGATCAACCAAAGTTTGGACCCCCTCCATAAGGCCACAAAGTAGTTCCTCGTGCCTCCCGATAGTGGCTCCTTGGGAGGAGATGGCGTCGCGCAGCTGGCCCGGGTCTGCTTGATCAGTCATGGCCAGTTCTTGCTAACAGGATACGGTAAGACCCAGATGAAGACCATGTCGAAGTAACAATATTTATGACAGCAACAGAGGCGAAGGTACAGGATGGCAGGCAGGCTCAGGGTCAGGGGCAGGCAGAGTGGTCAGGGCGGGCAGGTTCAAGGTCAAGACAGGCAAGGGTCAAAAACCAGGAGGGCGAGAAAAAGAGAGACTGGGAAAAGAAAGGAGCTGACAGGACAAATACTGTTAAGCTTGACAAACAAAACAAATTGGCAACAGACAAATAGAGAACACAGGTATAACAACACAGGGGATAATGGTGAAGATGGGCGACACCTGGAGGGGGGTGGAGACAATCACAAAGACAGGTGAAACAGATCAGGGCGTGCCAGCCTACTATTGAAATAGATAAATTTGGATGTCAACTGATTCAGAAATTCACAGGTTTCAGATTTTTTTACACTCAAAGTATATATTTTTTTTTATATAGAACATCCAATTTTGTTGTATTTCTAAGTCCACAACAATGCTTAATTAAACCACATCAGAAGAACACTTTTTAGGTCTGGGAAAAATAAGATCTAAAGAGTCTCCCTTTAAATTCAACTGTTCAGGCACCAAGCACTGTTGTTTGGTTCTTTCTATAACTCACATGAGATGGAGTTGGAAAAAAAAATGGCCACTGGATTGATGCATATAATCACAATATATTTCTGCCAGGTAGGCATAGGCTACTTTGTAGCTAGTTTACATTTAATTGAGAAGGTTTTTGGGAAAGACTTTCCATTTACCAGAAGACGGTTAGGCCTATCATTAGCATCGCTATATTTTTCCTTTTACTTCATGTCTTACCTTGCTTCAAAGTCGCCTATAGACAAAATTCCACCATAGAAAGGTGGAAGCAATTATTTAGTAAATACTCAAATCAACTTTTCATTGTCTAGCAGCAAAAGTCATTTTCCTAGTCATATTAGCAACCCAGGATCCTTATAACATCTTTAGATGTCCTGTCTTTCTAACTTTCTAATGGATATTTCAATCTCTGTCCATGAAACCTCTAGCATGTGTGTTGCGCATTTTAGAAAGTTTTTCCCCCCACAAATAGTATTTTGGAACATTTGCACACAAGCCTACTGCCGTGTGCAGATTGCTGCACTTAAAATGTGAAGGAATAATAGTTTATCAACATTTTTAAGCTAAACATTCTGATCTGTTCCATCAGCCTTATTAATTGATATCTCTCATATCTCCACTATACTACTTTGATACGCATTGTGGGGATTAATAAGTGAGTATAGGCAATGCCCACAAAAAAAGTGGGTATATGGCTTATACCTGCTTATACCCTCTGCTACACCACTGGACTTACCCAAGAAGACTCTAAGCTGTAATTGATGCCAAAAGGTGTTTCTAACACATATTGACTCGAAACTTTTGCAACGACTATATTTTAGTTATTACATTTTTGTAATGTTATTTTGTGTAGATTGTTGAGAACAAAATGACAACTAAATCAATTTGAATCCCACTATGTAACACAATAAAATGTGAAGAAATCCAAAGGGTCTGAATACTTTTGCAAGGGACTACTATGCTATGAACTATTATTCTTTGTCGAGGGAAATTTGGTCGGTTTATGGCTGTGCAGATTAAGATGTGATCCAAGTTGCGTAATGGGATAGGGTTGAATATCTTGTACCATATTAATTGCTGCTGTCATATTCTCTGCATAGGCCTAGCCTACCATAGACTATTCTCTCTCATCCCATCCCAAGTCAAATGGCACAATCAAATTCCTTATTCAGTCCTGGGAACCAGAACCTGGGCCTTAGCTATACACAGACTTAGAAACAAACAACTAACCAACCAACCAACCATTGGCTACATATGATTAAGGGATGGTGGAAAGATGGACAAACAACAACAAGGCGTTTGGCTCAATGAGAAGCGGAGAGGGAGAGATAGAGATACAGGGATTGAGGGAGGGAGGGAGAGATATATCGAGGATTAGCGGGAGCATCTCATAGGATGGGTAATGATGGTGATAGCGAGGCAACAGCAGCTGGTTGGCGTGTGGACAGCTGTGGTGGAGCGTGGCCGCCTGCCTCGCTGCCCCGTGGCTCTCGAATCCCATCAACGGGGATAGGATCTAACAATGACCCCTGGTCTACACTCAATCTCTACTGAATGAAGGAGCGTCAGTGTCACTCTGTGTGGGCGGCTGCTTTGAGCTGTGTTGGTTATAGGCAAAAACACTGAGTGAATGTTACTGGAAAGGATGTGGGTAACTGGGCATAGCCATATGGGTTACAATGTTCATCCTTGAAAATATGAACCTGAACTATGCCCCTTCTCTGTCAGTGTCACTGTGTGTGTGGGGTGGTTATAGAAAACAAGTGTTACTGTAACTCTGGACACTGTTGGATGTGGCTAACAATGTTCAGGTTGGAACAGAGGTACTTCTATCCAAAGAGTTCTCCATCAATTATGAACCTGAACTGTATGATGCAGAGATTCTCTGTATGATAGGCTACTGAACAGCTTCTACCCCCAAGCCATAAGACTGTTGAACAGTTCATCAAATAGACAGCCGGACTATTTGCATTGACCCCAGTTTAAAAAACTTCTCTCTTGCACTGGGTCTATGCACATTCACTAGACTCTACCCCCACACACATACCACACTGACACCAGCACACACACAAAACACACACATGCACATACTACCTCAATTACCTCCACTGTTTTGCACCCCTGCACATTGACTCGCTACCGCTTTTCCGTTATTAAATATTTTATTGTGTTACCATTCCCTTTTTATTAAGTTTTTTAAAAACCTTTTAACTCTGCATTGTTGGGAAAGGACTCGTAAGTAAGCATTTCACAGTAAAGTCTACACCTGTTGTATTCGGCGCATGTGACAAATAAAAATGTATTTGATGCAGAGATCAGTTTGACTCATACTAGAGACTTTATGAACAAGGACAGACCTTTCTCCCTATCATTTCTCTCAGCTACGATTACCAAAATGTAGCTTTGTTATAACTCATGTAATAGCGATGTAATTTCATCATTTGTCAGCTTTCTTTCAGATATGAATAACGACAGTAATGCATGAATCTCTCCCTCTCTCCTCTCTCCCTTTCTCCTGTAGGGATGGCTACAGAAGTATGGCTACCTTCCCCACACAGACCCCAGAATGGCTATCCTGCGTTCAGCCCAGACCATGCAACAAGCCATCGCAGCCATGCAGCGCATCTACGGCCTCAATGTTACAGGGACACTGGATGAGAGGACCACAGAGTGAGTAGACACACATACACACGGACACACACACACCAAATCAAATTTTACTGGTCACATACACATGGTTAGCAGATGTTAATGTAGGGAAATACTTGTGCTTATAGTTCCGACAGTGCAGTAATCACCAACAAGTAATCTAACAATTCCCCAACAACTACCTAATACAAACAAATCTAAAGGGGTGAATGAGAATATGTACATATAAGTATATGGATGAGCGATGGCCGAGCGGCATAGGCAATAGATGGTATAAAACCCAGTATATACATGTGATATGAGTAATGTAAGATATGTAAACATTATTAAAGTGGCATTATTTAAAGTGGCATTGTTTAAAATGACTAATGATCCATTTATTAAAGTGCCCAGGGATTGGGTCTCAATGTAGGTAGCAGCCTCTCTGAGTTAGTGATTGCTGTTTAACAGTCTGATGGCCTTGAGATAGAAGCTGTTTTTCAGTCTCTCGGTCCCAGCTTTGATGCACCTGTACTGATCTCGCCTTCTGGATGATAGCGGTGTGAACAGGCACAGGCAATGGCTTGGGTGGTTATTGTCCTTAATGATATTTTTGGTCTTCCTGTGACAGCGGTGCTGTAGGTGTCCTGGAGGGCAGGTAGTTTGCTCCCAGGGATGCGTTGTGCAGACAGCACCACCCTTTGGAGAGCCTTGCGGTTGAGGGCGCTGCAGTTGCCGTACCAGGCTGTGATACTCGACAGAATGCTCTCGATTGTGCATCTGTAAATGTTTGTCAGGGTTTTTGGTGACAAGGCAAATTTCTTCAGCCTCCTGAGGTGGAAGAGGCGCTGTTGCGCCTTCTTCACCACGCTGTCTGTGTCGGTGGACCATTTCAGTTTGTCCGTAATGTGTATGCCGAGGAACGTAAAACTTTCCACCTTCTCCACTACTGTCCCGTCGATGTGGATAGGGGGCTGCTCTCTCTGCTGTTTCCTGAAGTCCACGATCATCTCCTTTGTTTTGTTGACGTTAAGTGAGAGGTTGGTTTCCTGACATCACACTCCAAGTGCCCTCACCTCCTCCCTATAGGCTGTCTCGTCGTTGTTGGTGATCAGGCCCACTACTGTTGTGTCGTCTGAAAACTTGATGATTGAGTTGGAGGCGTGCATGGCCACGCAGTCGTGGGTGAACAGGGAGTACATGAGAGGACTGAGCACACACTCTTGTGGGGCCCCAGTGTTGAGGGTCAGTGAAGTGGAGATGTTGTTTCCTACCTTCACCACCTGGGGGCGGCCCATCAGAAAGTCCATGACCCAGTTGCACAGGGCGGGGTTGAGACCCAGGGGCTCCAGCTTGATGAGCTTGGAGGGTACTATGGGTTTGAATGCTGAGCTGTAGACAATGAGCAGCATTCTTACATAGGTATTATTTTTGTCCAGATGGGATAGGGCAGTTTGCAGTTTGATGGTGAGTGCATCATCTTTGGACCTGTTGGGGCGGTATGCAAACTGAAGTGGGTCTAAGGTGGCGGTGATATGATCCTTGACTAGCCTCTCAAAGCACTTCATGATGGCAGAAGTAAGTGCTACCGGTAGGTAGTCATTTAGTTCAGTTATCTTTGCCTTCTTGGGTACAGGAACAATGGTAACCATCTTGAAGCATGTGGGGACAACAGACTGGGATAGATTTGATTGGGAGCAATTGAATATGTCCGTAAAACACAACAGCCAGCTGGTCTGCGCATGCTCTGAGGACGCGGCTAGGGATGACATCTGGGCCACCAGCCTTGGGAGGGTTAACAAGTTCAAATGTTTTACTCACGTCAGCCATGGAGAAGGAGAGGGGGGACACAGTCTTTGTTAGTGAGTCGCGACGGTGGCACTGTATTAGCCTCAAAGCGGGAAAATAAGGTGTTTTAGATTGTCTGGAAGCCTGATGTCGACGTCCGTGACGTGGCTGTTTTTGTTTTTGTAGTCTGTGATTTCCTGTAGACCATGCCACATACGTCTCGATATTGAGCCATTGAATTGCGACTCCACCTTGTCCCTGTTCTGGCATTTCGCTTGTTTGATTGACTTGTGGAGGGAATAACTACACTGTTTAAATTCAGCCATATTTCCAGACTTCTTTCCATGGTTAAATGCGGTGGATCGCGCTTTCAGTTTTGCACAAATGCCGCCATACATACACAGTTTCTGGTTAAGGAAGGTTTTAATAGTCACAGTGGGTACAACATCTCCTATGGACTTCTTAATAAACACACTTATTGAGTCAGCATATAGGTCAATGTTGTTCTCTGAGGCTGACCAGAACATATTCCAGTCTGCGTGATCAAAACAATCTTAAAGTGTGGCTTTCGATTGGTCAGACCAGCATTGAATGGTTCTCGCCACTGGTACATCCCCTTTGAGGTTCTGCCAATAAGACGGAACGAGCAAGATGGCATCGTGGTCGGATTTGCCAAAGGGAGGGCGGGGGAGGGCTTTGTATGCATTGCGGAAGTTAGAGTAGCAGTGATCAAGAGTATTATCCCTGCAAGTCGTGCAATCAATATGCTGATAGCATTTAGGTAGCCTTGTTCTCAAATTTGCTTTGTTAAAATCCCAAGCTGTCTTGGTGTTCATTCGAGGGGGAATGTACACAGCTGTGACTGTAACTGACGAGAATTCTCTTGGTAGGTAAAATGGCCAGCATTTGATTGTAAGGAATTCGGTCGGGTGAGCAGAAGGACTTGAGTTCCTGTATGTTGTTATGATTACACCATGTGTCATTAAACATAAAGCATACACACCCGCCCTTCCTCTTCATAGAGAGGTGTTTATCTCTGTCGGCGCGATGCATGGAGAAGCCCGGTGGCTGAACCGATTCCGACAACATATGTTTCCGTGAAACAGAGAATGTTGCAACCTCTGATGTCTCTGGAAGGCAACCCTTTGCTTGAATTTCGTCTACCTTGTTGTCAAGAGACTGGACATTGGTGAGTGGTATACTCGGGAGCGGTCAGCGATGTGCACGTCTACGGAGCCTGACCAGAAGGCCGCTCCGTCTGCCCCTTCTGCGGCGCCGTTGTTTTGGACCGCCTACTGGGATCAGATCCATTGACCTGGGTGTTGGTCCGAACAGAGGATCCACTTCGGGAAAGTCGTATTCCTGGTCGTAATGTTGGTAAGTTGACGTTGCTCTTATATCCAATAGTTCTTCCCGGCTGTATGTAATAAGACTTAAGATTTCCTGTGGTAACAGTGTAAGAAATAATTAATAAAAAAAAAAATACTGCATAATTTCCTAAGAACGCGAAGAGAGGCATCTCTGTCGGCGCCATTGGGTTACTGAGTTACACGGACACATTCACATATTAACACATCTACAGTACACTCACATTGAGGACCATTGAGTCATCTAAATCACAATAAACAATTTTTCATTACTTAAAAACAGAATGGGACTGAATATATCAGTGAAAATAGCAGTGGTGTAAATTACTTCAGTAAAAATACTATACTTTACTATTTATGTTTTTGACAACTTTTACTTCAGCTCAGTCCCCTCCTGTACTCCCTATTCACCCATGACTGCATGGCCAGGCACGACTCCAACACCATCATTAAGTTTGCTGACGACAAAACAGTGGTATGCCTGATCACCGACAACGACGAGACAGCCTATAGGGAGGAGGTCAGAGACCTGGCCGGGTGGTGCCAAAATAACAACCTATCCCTCAACGTAACCAAGACTAAGGAGATGATTGTGGACTACAGGAAAAGGAGCACCGAGCACGTCCCCATTCTCATCGACGGGACTGTAGTGGAGCAGGTTGAGAGCTTCAAATTCCTTGGTGTCCACATCACCAACAAACTAGAATGGTCCAAACACACCAATACAGTCGCGAAGAGGGCACGACAAAGCCTATTCCCCCTCAGGAAACTAAAAAGATTTGGCATGGGTCCTGAGATCCTCAAAAGGTTCTACAGCTGCAACATCGAGAGCATCCTGACCGGTTGCATCACTGCCTGGTACGGCAATTGCTCGGCCTCCGACCACAAGGCACTTCAGAGGGTAGTGCGTACAGGCCCAGTAAATCACTGGGGCAAAGGTGCCTGCCATCCAGGACCCCAACACCAGGCGGTGTCAGAGGAAGACTCTGAAAATTGTCAAAGACCCCAGCCACCCCAGTCATAGACTGTTCTCTCTACTACCGCATGGCAAGCGGTACTGGAGTGCCAAGTCTAGGACAAAACGGCTTCTCAACAGTTTTTACTCCCAAGCCATAAGACTGAATAACGTAACCATATGGTTACCCAGACTATTTGCATTGTGTGCCTCCCCCCCAACCCCTCTTACTGTTGTTTTATTTATTTACTTACCCACACACACACACACACACACACACACACACACACACACACCTTTTTTCTCACACTATTGGTTAGAGCCTGTAAGTAAGCATTTTACTGTAAGGTTGTATTTAGGTTGTAAGGTTGTATGTACCTGTTGTATTCGGCACACGTGACAAATACACTTTGATTTGATTTGATCCTAAAGAAAATATTGTACTTCTTACTCCACACATTTTCCCTGACACTCAAAAGTACTCATTACATTTTGAATGCAATTCACACACTTTTATCAAGAGAACATCCCTGGTCATCCCTACTGCCTCTGATCTGGCGGACTCACTAAACACAAATGCTTTGTTTTTAAATTATGTCTGAGTGTTGGAGTGTGCCCCTAGCTATCCGTAAATAAAATAAAAACATGAAAATTGTGCCATCCGGTTTGCTTAATATAAGGAATTTTAAATGATTTATACTTTTACTTTTACAGTATCAAACTTTCTTGTTAAATAAAAAAGTAAACTTGTTTTACTATATTTACTAATTACATTTACCTTTGTTACTTAAGTATATTTAAAACCCAAATATTTTTCTTAAGAAGTATTTTATTGGGTGACTTCCACTTTTACTTGAGTCATTTTATATTAAGGTATCTTTACTTTTACTCAAGTATAACAATTGGGTACTTTTTACACCACTGGAAAATAGGAAACAAAAAAAGTAATTATCACCAATGATAAATATCTGTAGCCTGCACTGATTAACCCGAATTAGCTCCATCACCACTGTCGGAACTAGAAGCACAAGCATTTTACTCCACCTACATTTAACATCTGCTAACCATGTGTATGTGACAAATAACATTTGTTTTGATTTGACCTCTAACCAGCAGCCCAGTGCCAAGTGAGATTTGAACTCTTTTCATTCTTCCCCTTCTTGCTTAATTGATGAAGTGATATCACACTAAGGTGAGGCTCTATATTTGACATGTTATGTGTGAGCACAGTATTCCATGTGTTGCATGGGTTTGAATGGAAATAGATCAGTCATTGAAGCTCTAGCCTGGCCAACACTCAGTCTCACCACTTTTTTCTCAGAATGGAAAGAACCATTTCATTCAGCTAGATGTCACATTTTGATGGTAATAAATTCACTTTTGTGGCGTACTATAATTTGAAAAGTGTTTATTTTCAAAACGTGATAAATGAAAAAAAATTACATTTGCATTTTTTCATCTTAATTGAATGTTTCATACCAGAGCCATGTGTTTAGAGAGATGGGACATTGAGGTTTCTTCAGTAGGATACATTGACATAACACTACAACATTATATGGCAGCTATGTTAGCTCCCTTGAACAGAATTAGCATTATGATGCATTTACATGATAATTCAAAATTATATGGCAGCCATGTTAGAAACCATTAACATTACATGGGGAATATTAAAAAAAGGCTATGTAACTGATCATCTACAATTAGAACAATATTTTAAAAATGCTTCTATCTGTATCCACTGTCCTGGGTTTTGTCGCTGGCACAAAAGTCAGTCATTTAGCAAATCATGTCCATTATACTGTATTTGTCTGTTGAGTTACCCTCTTAAGGATTGGACCCTTAAAAAAATTGGGGCTAAAATGACATACCCAAATCTAACTGCCTCTAGCTCAGAACCTAAAGCAATGATATGCATATTCTGGATACCAATTGAAAGGAAATACTTTGAAGTTTGTGGAAATGTGAAATGAATGTAAGAGAATATAACACATTAGATCTGGTGCCCCCCCCCATCATCTTTGAAATTCAATGAAAAAGGCCATAATGTACTATTCCAGGTTAGGGGCAATTTAGATCTTGGCCACTAGATGGCAGCATTGTACGTGCAACGTTTTATACTGGTTCAATGAACCATTGCATTTCTGTTCAAAATGTTGTCTCAAGACTGCCCAAATGTGCCTAATTGGTTTATTAATACATTTTCAAGTTCATAACTGTGCACTCTCCTCAAACAATAGCATGGTATTATTTCACTGTAATAGCTACTGTAAATTGGACAGTGCAGTTAGATTAATGAGAATTTAAGCTTTCTGCCTATATCAGATATGTCTATGTCCTGGGAAATGATCTTGTTACTTACAATCTCATGCTAATCACATTAGCCTACGTTAGCTCAACCGTCCCATGGGGGGGACACCGATCCCATAGGTTTAGGTTTCCCTAAATATTTTTGCCACACTTAGGAATATAATCAGAAACGTATCTTATTCATTTAGGCTAACCCGTGGCTTAGTCAGCCAGATGCGTAGACCGCTGTCACTCTCAGCTGTTCCCGTGCTACCTAGCGTTACGTAAGCTTTGAGCTCTTGAGTGTTGTGGACTTTTTTGTTATGGATCCCTTTGACAGTTTGAAGCCTGTGATATCTATTCCTTTTGGCCCATAGAAACTTTCTAAACAAAAGGAGAGAGCCAAGATCCACTAATGGGGAACAATAGGCTACTGTCTGCAAACATACAGAGGCTATAAACAGCGCGCTGTGTCACTCCGACAATAAGAATCAATCCATCTTTCACCGGCAAATGAACTTTCAATGTCTTTATTCTTCCTTAAATCCTTCCCTAAAGTCTATATAATCAAACTGAAAAAGCTTCCCTTTATTTATCCTAATCGAAAAACCCATAAAACCCCCATAAAATTGTTGTGTAAGTTGCTTAAATGTCCAAAAAGAAAACACACATTGTATAGACTGTTCACCCTCTGGATACAATAAACTGTCTATGTGATATTTGCACAGTATAGTTGAAACAAATGTAGTATTTTAATATTTATTTATGTATCAATACTGTCTAAAACCCAATCAGGATCATTTTTATATTGGAGTTCTGTTGTTTGGGGTGGGTTTATAGCGTTTACCACAAAACATTATTATTTGTCTCTCTAAAATAAAATTACCTTGCATATATTTCAAATAAAATCATGTGTCTTTTCACTAGCCCAGGTTATGGTAAGATGAAACATGATCTCTATCTTAAAATATGTCTGAAAATGCATATATCGCATTTTGGAATGAAACTCTTCATATGTTTTTGTTTGATACTAAAAATGTAATATATATACCAGTTCCCCAAATAGCGGCCCACAGGGGATTTTATTTGCCCCTATTGTTTTGATAGGTACATTTTTTGATTTGTCTTATTGTTGGACAATAAAACCCCCAGAAAACCAGCTCCAAGGCATTTACATTTTGTAAATCTGTTCCAAAGTATTCCCACGCATAGAGAGATTACTTCGACTAACCGGTGCCCCCGCACATTGACTCTGTACCAGTACCCCCTTGCATTTAGTCTCCCTATTGTTATTTTACTGCTGCTCTTTAATTACTTGTTACTTTTATTCATATATATATATATATATATATATATATATACAGTGCCTTGCGAAAGTATTTGGCCCCCTTGAACTTTGCGACCTTTTGCCACATTTCAGGCTTCAAACATAAAGATATAAAACTGTATTTTTTTGTGAAGAATCAACAACAAGTGGGACACAATCATGAAGTGGAACGACATTTATTGGATATTTCAAACTTTTTTAACAAATCAAAAACTGAAAAATTGGGCGTGCAAAATTATTCAGCCCCCTTAAGTTAATACTTTGTAGCGCCACCTTTTGCTGCGATTACAGCTGTAAGTCGCTTGGGGTATGTCTCTATCAGTTTTGCACATCGAGAGACTGACATTTTTTTCCCATTCCTCCTTGCAAAACAGCTCGAGCTCAGTGAGGTTGGATGGAGAGCATTTGTGAACAGCAGTTTTCAGTTCTTTCCACAAATTCTCGATTGGATTCAGGTCTGGACTTTGACTTTGCCATTCTAACACCTGGATATGTTTATTTTTGAACCATTCCATTGTAGATTTTGCTTTATGTTTTGGATCATTGTCTTGTTGGAAGACAAATCTCCGTCCCAGTCTCAGGTCTTTTGCAGACTCCATCAGGTTTTCTTCCAGAATGGTCCTGTATTTGGCTCCATCCATCTTCCCATCAATTTTAACCATCTTCCCTGTCCCTGCTGAAGAAAAGCAGGCCCAAACCATGATGCTGCCACCACCATGTTTGACAGTGGGGATGGTGTGTGCAGCTGTGTTGCTGGATATCTTTAAGAAATGGCTTTCTTCTTGCCACTCTTCCATAAAGGCCAGATTTGTGCAATATACGACTGATTGTTGTCCTATGGACAGAGTCTCCCACCTCAGCTGTAGATCTCTGCAGTTCATCCAGAGTGATCATGGGCCTCTTGGCTGCATCTCTGATCAGTCTTCTCCTTGTATGAGCTGAAAGTTTAGAGGGACGACCAGGTCTTGGTAGATTTGCAGTGGTCTGATACTCCTTCCATTTCAATATTATCGCTTGCACAGTGCTCCTTGGGATGTTTAAAGCTTGGGAAATATTTTTGTATCCAAATCCGGCTTTAAACTTCTTCACAACAGTATCTCAGACCTGCCTGGTGTGTTCCTTGTTCTTCATGATGCTCTCTGCGCTTTTGACGGACCTCTGAGACTATCACAGTGCAGGTGCATTTATACGGAGACTTGATTACACACAGGTGGATTGTATTTATCATCATTAGTCATTTAGGTCAACATTGGATCATTCAGAGATCCTCACTGAACTTCTGGAGAGAGTTTGCTGCACTGAAAGTAAAGGGGCTGAATAATTTTGCACGGCCAATTTTTCAGTTTTTGATTTGTTAAAAAAGTTTGAAATATCCAATAAATGTCGTTCCACTTAATGATTGTGTCCCACTTGTTGTTGATTCTTCACAAAAAAAATACAGTTTTATATCTTTATGTTTGAAGCCTGAAATGTGGCAAAAGGTCGCAAAGTTCAAGGGGGCCGAATACTTTCGCAAGGCACTGTATATATATGTGTGTGTGTGTGTGTGTGTGTGTGTGTGTGTGTTTTAAACTGCATTGTTGGTTAGGGGCTCATAAGTAAGCATTTCACTTTAAGGTCTACTACACCTGTTGTATTTGGCACATGTGACTAATAACATTTGGTTTATATGTGATCTTTGACAAATATTATATCTGTTTTGGCTTCTTGCGGTCAGTTTGTATTTTGCAGTCTACTGTATGTTCCGGCCCCCTGACCATCTTCTCCAGACAAAAAAAAGAGAGAAAAAAAGAAAAAAGAAATCAGCCCACGGCTGAATCTTGTTGATGATTCTGAAATATACATTTGAAAAAGGTACATACTGTACAGTATGTAGTTATTAGGGGTAGTAGGAAGCAGCTCTATTTTACAGTGGGAACCACTTGTCCCATTGTCCACTGAACCGCAGTATGTAAGGCAATATGCAGGGTATTCTAGTTCAGAGTAGTGCTTGTTGTGGCATCAAATATAACCAGTTAAACATCCTGTAGGTATATCTGCCACCAGATTCTTGTACTTATCTAACCAACTCTTGTCGTCCCCATCCCTTCTTTTTCCTTCTCTCCAACCTCCACTTCCTCCCTCCTTAGTTGGATGAAAAGGCCAAGGTGTGGGAACCCAGACAAACTAAAAGGCAACTCGAGGTCGCGGAAGCGGAGGTATGCACTGACGGGGCAGAAGTGGCAACGAACACATATCACTTACAGGTGAGAGACGTAGGCCGGCACATGCACGTACACACATCACCTAAAGGTGAGAGACGTAGGCCGGCACATGCACATACACACATCACCTAAAGGTGAGCGACGTAGGCCGGCACATGCACATACACACATCACCTAAAGGTGATCGACGTAGGCCGGCACATGCACGTACACACATCACCTAAAGGTGAGAGACGTAGGCCGGCACATGCACGTACACACATCACCTAAAGGTGAGCGACGTAGGCCGGCACATGCACGTACACACATCACCTAAAGGTGAGCGACGTAGGCCGGCACATGCACGTACACACATCACCTAAAGGTGAGCGACGTAGGCCGGCACATGCACATACACACATTACCTAAAGGTGAGAGACGTAGGCCGGCACATGCACGTACACACATCACCTAAAGGTGAGCGACGTAGGCCGGCACATGCACGTACACACATCACCTAAAGGTGAGCGACGTAGGCCGGCACATGCACGTACACACATCACCTAAAGGTGAGAGACGTAGGCCGGCACATGCACGTACACACATCACCTAAAGCTGAGCGACGTAGGCCGGCACATGCACGTACACACATCACCTAAAGGTGAGCGACGTAGGCCGGCACATGCACGTACACACATCACCTAAAGGTGAGCGACGTAGGCCGGCACATGCACGTACACACATCACCTAAAGGTGAGCGACGTTAGTCAACTATTATTATAGGGTTCCATGTTTGTCAGTGTAGCTATTCATTTGTGTTCTCACTCTCTCTTCCACTCTCTTTCTCCTTGGTCTCATATGCTCTCTGCATTTCCTTGGATACAGCACATATGGGCACACACAGAAATTGATTTACACAGATTAACATTTTGTGTGTAAATAGAAGTCAAGTCAGAGAACAGAATAAAGTTATGGAATGTTTTTCAACCTCTTCTTTGCATTCCTTTGCAGTTAACTTTTGTTTGCATTTTAAGAATACCAGCAGACAAACTACTTCATTTTAATAGCAAGGATGATCGAGGACAACTTTTCTCTTGTCCAATTCTCTAAGATTCTCTATGTAAATCATCCAATAATCTTACCAAAATATTCAAATTCCCCATCTTATCACGCGTGATTGCTAATGGGGTCTGAGAGAGCAGGATAACGGGTCCTCCTCGGCGCAGTGGGAAATTGACAGTTTACAGCCGGCATAGACGATAACTCTGTAAATTTATTCAAATCCTTCCTTCCTTCTTGCATGTGAATTGATGAGGCACCTCTTCTAATGGAATGTCAGTCTGCTTGGCTGTGCTGTCTGGCTGCACTCGCTCTGTAAAAATGAGTTGGGGAGAGAAAACGAGGGGAAGAAGATTTCTCTCGCTCTCACCGTCTGCAAACGACTGATAACGACAGCTATGTTAAAAGTGCAGTGAAAGCTGCTGGGCTTGTTGGACTAGTTTAAAAGTGAAACTTTTAGAGTGCCTCATCATCCATTTTAGAGAATATTCTCCCCAGGCAATAGTGGGAGAGGTGGTTTGAATTTGGGCAGATATGTGCTTCTGTCTGTTTTTCTATATTTAAAATGCTGTTTTTGTTGGGGCCTGCTTTGTGCTAAAGCTTCATCTTAATGATGTGAAATGTAGCAAGGTGTTAAATATTTTCTTCCAATTATTGTCAATGTCTTATATTGTCTTACCAGTGCACAATGGCTCTTGTCTAACTGGTGGTACCATCCAACTCTACAATCCCCCCCCCCCTCCCACCTCACCCAGGATGGATCACACAATCTGTTTTCCACTCTTTTATATTTTGTCTCTTAACATCAGGACCCAGATTCACAAAACCTAAGAAGGCACTTCTTCTTTACTGCTATTTTTTCCTTAAGTTTAGACTTATCAAGTTAAGCAGGTGCTATTCCTCAAAAATGTTATTGGAAATGTTCTTGCGCTATTTCTTATGTTTTCCCTAAAGCGAAAAGTTAAGCAAAAATTGGATTCTTTAAAAAAAAAATTGGGGGGGGGGGGGGTTTGTTTGATAAGTATCACTATTTCAGTATTGATTATTTTAAACCCAGATTGTTTTAGAACAGTAATCTCAGTAGGAAATATGCTAACATGATTGCCATTTCTAGCTTCATAGCTAGCTAAATTGGTTGCCTAGCAACAAACATCTTAAGAAGCAGGGGCACAACTTTTAGAAGTGGTGGGGACATCATTTTTTATCTAGATGGATAAACACTCCAAACAGCCTACCCGACCACTCGGAGGCATCCGCATGGTCCTAAATCACACCGTTTCCTTGTTTTGTATCACAGTCCAATGATAAAACTGTGGGGGAAATGCAATTTCAGAATATGGGGGGGGTAAGTCGATATTTGAGAAGTTCATAAGAAAATCATTAAATCTTAAGATATTGTTGAGGAATTGCACTTACAAATTATCCCATGAACTTATTTTTTTTTTTCTTAAGAAGTTTCTTAATTGTTGCATAAGAAGTGTTTTGTGAATCGGGGCCGAGGCCTTTATTGTAAAAACATGCTGTCGATGTAAATACAAAGATGTTCTTAATTGACTCACCCCCTCTTCCTCCCTCAGCATAAAGAACGTCACTCCCAAAGTGGGCGCCAGGGAGACCCACGATGCCATCCGGCGTGCGTTTGATGTGTGGCAAGGGGTGACGCCGCTCCGCTTCGAGGCTGTCCCTTACAGCGCCCTGGAGAGCGGCCGGCGGGACGTGGACATCACCATCATCTTCGCCTCAGGTGAGAATTGTATGGAATGGTTCTGGGGAGAGGAAACTGTATCTGAAACTACACTGTGTGTACAAAACATTAGGAACACGTTCCTAATATTGAGTTGCACCCCCTTTTGCCCTCCGAACAGCCTCAATTCATCGGGATGTGGACTTTACAAGGTGTCGAAAGTGTTCCACAGGGATGTTGGCCCAAGTTGATTCCAATTCTTCCTACAATGCTTCCCATTCTTGATACACACAGAAAACTGTTGAGCGTTAAAATTCCAACAGCGTTGCGGTTTTTGACACACTCAAACTGGTGCGCCTGGAACCTACCACCATACCCCGTTCAAAAGCACTTAAATCTTTTGTCTTGCCCATTCACCCTCTGAATGGCACACACACACAATGTCTCAAATGTCTCAAGGCTTAAAAATCCTTATTTAACCTTTCTCCTCTCCTTCATCAAGACTGATTGAAGTGGATTTAGCAAGTGACATTAATAAGGGAACATAGCTTTCACCTGGATTCACCTGATCAGTCTATGTCATGGAAAGAGCAGGTGTTCCTAATGTTTTGGGTACTCAGTGTATGTCTGTTGCCCTAATTCTGTTTTCCTAGTGTAAACTTTGAAGTTAAAATAAATTGATCTCACCTCAGGTTTCCACGGTGACAGCTCACCCTTCGACGGCGAGGGGGGGTTCCTAGCCCACGCCTACTTCCCGGGCCCTGGGATTGGAGGGGACACCCACTTCGACTCAGACGAACCCTGGACCTTAGGGAACCCCAACCATGACGGTGAGAGATGGAGGTGTGGGGGTTAGAGAGAGAGAGAGAGAGAGAGAGAGAGAGAGAGAGAGCGAGAGAGAGAGGAACAGGAACAGAGGAACAGATGGAAAAAGGAATATGGTTGTGAGAGAATCATCTCAAAGACTAATGCCATAGAAGAAAACAAATATACACAGTCTGCATATTTGATCATGCTGTATTGCACAGCACAAGGGGCCAGATTCACAAAACGTTAAGAAATGTCTTCTTAAAAGGTGCTACACATTTTTTTGCATTGTAATTTCAGCAAATGTCAATAATATACAGTACCAGCCAAAAGTTTGGACACCTACTCATTCAAGGGTTTTTCTTTATTTTTACTATTTTCTATATTGTAGAATAATAGTGAAGCCATCAAGACTATGAAATAACACATATGGAATCATGTAGTAACCAAAAAAGTGTTCAACAAATAAAAATATATTTTAGATAATTTAAAGTAGCCACCTTTTGCCTTGATGACAGCTTTGCACACTATTGGCATTCTCAAAACCAGCTTCACCTGGAATGCTTTTACAACAGTGAAGGAGTTCTCACATATGCTGAGCACTTGTTAGCTGCTTTTCCATCACTCTGCAATCCAAGTCATCCCAAACCATCTCAATTGGGTTGAGGTCAGGTGATTGTAGAGGCCAGGTCATCTGTTGCAGCACTCCATCACTCGCCATCTCGGTCAAATAAACCTTACACAGCCTGGAAGTGTGTTGGGTCATTTTCCTGTGGAAAATCAAATGATAGTCCCAGTAAGCCCAAACCAGATGGGATGGCGTATCGCTGCAGAATGCTGTGGTAGCCAAGCTGGTTAAGTGTGCCTTGAAGTCTAAATAAATCATAGACAGTGTCACCAGCAAAGGACCCCCACATCATCACACCTCCTCCATGCTTCACGGTGGGAACCACACAAGCGGAGATCATCCTTTAACCTACTCTGCGTCTCACGAAGACACTGTGGTTGGATCTAAAAATCGCAAATTTGAACTCAGACCATAAGACAGATTTGCACCAGCCTAATGTCCATTGCTCATGTTTCTTTACCCAAGCAAGTCTCTTCTTATTATTGGTGTCCTTTAGTAGTGGTATCTTTGCAGCAATTTGACCACGAAGGAATAAGGGCACAAGGCGAGACCCAAATGCAGACACAGGAGGCAGATGGTTGAGCTGAGTTATTTATTATAGCAAAAGGGGTAGGCAAAAGGCAGGTTGGGTACAAGCGAGAGTTTCTCAACCAGGTTAGAGTCCAAACGGTACAAGACGATAGGCAAGCTCGAGGTCAGGGCCAGCAGGGGTTCAGTAACCAGGTCAAAGTCCAAAAGGTACAAGACGATAGGCAGGCTCGTGGTCAGGAAGGCAGGCTCAGAGTCAGGACACGCAAGGGTCAAAACCAGGAGGGCGAGAAAAGAGAGACTGGAAAAAGCAGGAGTTGAGACACAAAAACGCTGGTTGATTTGACAAACAAGACGAACTGGCACAGAGGGAAAGGAAACACAGGGATAAATACACCGGGGATAATAAGCAACACCTGGAGGGGGTGGTCATAAGCACAAGGACAGGTGAAACAGATCAGGGCGTGACAGAAGGCCTGATTTACGCAGTCTCCTCTGAACAGTTGATGTTGAGATGTGTCTGTTACTTGAACTCTGTTAAGCATTTATTTGGGTTGCAATTTCTGAGGCTGGTAACTCTGATGAATTTATCCTCTGCAGCAGAGGTAACTCTGGGTCTTCATTTCCTCTGGCGGTCATCATGAGAGCCAGTTTCATCATAGTGCTTGATGGATTTTGCTAACGCAGTTGAAGAAACTTTCATTTTCTTGAAATGTTCCGAATTGACTGACCTTCATGTCTTAAAGTAATGATGGACTGTCATTTCTCTTTGCTTATTTGAGATGTTCTTGCCATAATATGCACTTTTCACAAATAGGGCTATCTTATGTATACCCCTACCTTGTCACAACACAACTGATTGACTCAGGCTCATTAAGAAGGAAAGGAATTCCACAAATGAACTGTTAACAAGACACATCTGTTAATTGAAATGTTTTCCCGGTGACTACCTCATGAAGCTGGTTGAGAGAATGCCAAGAATGTGCAAAGCTGTCATCAAGGCAAAGGGTGGCTACTTTGAAGAATCTCAAATATAAAATATACACTGCTCAAAAAAATAAAGGGAACACTAAAATAACACATCCTAGATCTGAATGAATGAAATATTCTTATTAAATACTCTTTTCTTTACATAGTTGAATGTGCCGACAACAAAATCACACAAATATGATCAATGGAATTCAAATGTATCAACCCATGGAGGTCTGGATTTGGAGTCACACTCAAAATTAAAGTGGAAAACCACACTACAGGCTGATCCAACTTTGATGTAATGTCCTTAAAACAATTCAAAATGAGGCTCAGTAGTGTGTGTGGCCTCCACATGCCTGTATGACCTCCCTACAACACCTGGGCATGCTCCTGATGAGGTGACGAATGGTCTCCTGAGGGATCTCCTCCCAGACCTGGACTAAAGCATCCGCCAACTCCTGGACAGTCTGTGGTGCAACGTGGCGTTGGTGGATGGAGCGAGACATGATGTCCCAGAAGTGCTCAATTGGATTCAGGTCTGGGGAACGGGCGGGCCAGTCCATAGCATCAATGCCTTCCTCTTGCAGGAACTGCTGACACACTCCAGCCACATGAGGTCTAGCATTGTCTTGCATTAGGAGGAACCCAGGGCCAACCGCACCAGCATATGGTCTCACAAGGGGTCTGAGGATCTCATCTTGGTACCTAATGGCAGTCAGGCTACCTCTGGCAAGCACATCGAGGCCCCCCACAAAAAATGCCACCCCACACCATGACTGACCCATCGCCAAACCGGTCATGCTGGAGGATGTTGCAGGCACCAGAACATTCTCCACGGCGTCTCCAGACTGTCACGTCTGTCACATGTGCTCAGTGTGAACCTGCTTTCATCTATGAAGAGCACAGGGTGCCAGTGGCGAATTTGCCAATCTTGGTGTTCTCTGGCAAATGAAAAACGTCCTGCACGGTGTTGGGCTGTAAGCACAACCCCCACCTGTGGACGTCGGGCCCTCATATACCACCCTCATGGAGTCTGTTTCTGACCTTTTGAGCAGACACATGCTGCTGGAGGTCATTTTGCAGGGCTCTGGCAGTGCTCCTCCTGCTCCTCCTTGCACAAATGCGGAGGTAGCAGTCCTGCTGCTGGGTTGTTTCCCTCCTACGGCCTCCTCCATGTCTCCTGTACTGGCCTGTCTCCTGGTAGCGCCTCCATGCTCTGGACACTACGCTGACAGACACAGCAAACCTTCGTGCCACAGCTCGCATTGATGTGTCATCCTGGATGAGCTGCACTACCTGAGCCACTTGTATGGGTTGTAGACTCCGTCTCATGCTACCACTAGAGTGAAAGCACCGTCAGCATTCAAAAGTGACCAAAACATCAGCCAGGAAACATAGGAACTGAGAAGTGGTCTGTGGTCCCCACCTGCAGAACCACTCCTTTATTGGGGGTGTCTTGCTAATTGCCTATAATTTCCACCTGTTGTCTATTCCATTTGCACAACAGCATGTGAAATGTATTGTCAATCAGTGTTGCTTCCTAAGCGGACAGTTTGATTTCACAGAAGTGTGATTGACTTGGAGTTACATTGTGTTGTTTAAGTGTTCCCTTTATTTTATTTTTGAGCAGTGTATTTTGATTTGTTTAACAAATACAAATACATTTTTACCTTTAGGCAAGTCAGTTATGAAGAAATTCGTATATACAATGACAGCCTACACCGGCCAAACCTTGACGACGCTGGGCCAATTGTGCACCGCCCTATTGGACTCCCAATCACGGCCGGTTGTGATACAGCCTGGATTCGAACCAGGTTGTCTGTAGTGACGCATCTAGCAATGAGATGCAGTGCCTAAGACTGCTGCACAACTCGGGAGTTAAAAATGTTTTTGGTTACTAGATGATTCCATATGTGTTATTTCATAGTTTTGATAGAAAATAGTAAAAAGAAAAACCCTTGAGTCGGTGTGTCCAAACGTTTGACTGGTACTGTACCTGTATCTGATGCTAATAGTGGAATGATAGTGTTTCACAGTATTACTTAGCAGCCAGTGTTGTGATACGCTGTGATATTCATCTACTGATTTCTCCCGCCATAGTGGCATCTGTTGTCAAAATGGGAAAGCGGATCTGACTTTGTGGCTGAGTTAACTAGTGTAAATCGCTTTGTAATTTCCTGGTTGCTAAAATTCTACGCTCTTTGCTCAATTTCAGTTTAGGATGGACAAAGTTGATTTACTGTTTAACAGAATTTGTTTCTAGAAAAGTGAGGCAAGCAATCCCCCCTCCATAAAACAAAATTTGACACCAAGGTTTTTTATAAATAGCGGAGAATTAATAAATGAGTACTTTACCACATTTTCCAACACAACTGTGCAAGCGCTAGGCTGAATGTGGGCTTCCAAGAGTTATATTATTCCAAACGAAAACCTATGCTAGGAAATCCTACCTGTGTTATTTTGGAAAATAATGCAATGTTACAATGTTAGTTATAATCATGAGAAATTAAACGCAATGGGCCGCATATCTTGTGGCAGTTTCTTTATTCTGAATATCTCTGATTAACATCAATAACAGCATTATTAGCATGTGTATAATATTTTACAATATCCTATGTGTTTTTTCTAATAAAAAAGGTTTTGACAAAATGTATAATAATTGAATTACTTAAATGCAGCCTTACTAGGCTTTAACAAAAATAAAATACACATTAAAAGGCCTATCATAAACACACTTTATAGGAGAATAGGCTGCTGTATATAAAGAGGGACAATCTGTAATGTAGATGCAGGGAGTCAGGAAGCAGGTGCAGTTTGAGAGTTTAATATTAATGAACATGTAACAATAAAAAAACAAGGAATGCGTCTGAACTTGTAACAGACAATAATGCCTGATGGGAAATAACAACTAAATGCTATATATAGGGGGAGTAATCAGGGAAGTGATAAGGTCCAGGTGTGCCTGATGATGAGGTGCAGGTGTGCGTAATGAAGGGTTGCCAGGACTGGTGGTTAGTAAACCGGTGACATCGAACACCAGAGGGGAGGAGCAGGAGTAAACGTGACAGCCGTTGATGAGGAAGAAAGGCTTTCCTGATGCATATGTCCCACAGTGAGGGTGAGTGGTGCTGTGATGTGTGACATTCCCGTATCCCAGAGGTCGTCCAGCCAACGCTTGAACCAGAAATGGAGAGGAAAGAGAGCATGAGGGAATGTTACAAAGGGAAACCCAGACGCGAGCTGCCCAGTGACGCGAGCCTACCAGTCGAGCTAAATGCCTTTTATGTTCGCTTCGAGGCAAGCAACACTGAAGCATGCATGAGAGCACCAGCTGTTTTGGATGACTGTGTGATTACTCTCTTGGTAGCCGATGTGAACAAAACCTTCAAACAGGTCAACATTCACAAAGCCCCTGGGCCAGACGGATTACCAGGACGTGTACTCAAAGTTGCGTGGCAAACTGTAAAGTGTCTTCACTAACATTTTCAACATCTCCCTGACCGAGGCTGAAATACCTACATGTTTCAAGCAGACCACCATAGTCCCTGTGCCCAAGGAAGTGAAGGTAATCTGCCTAAATGATTACCGCCACGTGGCACTCATGTCGGTAGCCATGAAGTGCTTTGAAAGGCTGTTCATGGCTTACATCAACAGCATCCTCCCGGACACCCTAAACGCACCCCAATTCGCAGATCCACAGATGACACAATCTCAATTGCACTCCACACTGCCCTTTCTCACCTGGACAAAAGGAACACCTATGTGAGAATGCTGTTCATTGACTACAGCTCAGCGTTCAACACCATAGTGCCCACAAAGCTCATCACTAAGCTAAGGACTCTGGGACTAAACACCTCCCTCTGCAACTGGATCCTGGACTTCCTGACAGGCCGCTCCCAGATGGTAAGAGTAGGCAACAACCCGTCTGCCACGCTGATCCTTAATACTGGGGCCCCACAGTTAGTCCCCACCTGTATTCCCTGTTCACCCACGACTGCGTGGCCAAACACGACTCCAACACCATCATTACGTTTGCTGACGACACAACAGTGTTAGGCCTGATCACCAACAACGATGAGATGGCCTATAGGGAGGAGGTCAGAGAACTGGCAGTGTGGTGCCAGGACAACAACCTCTCCCTTAATGTGAGCAAGACAAAGGAGCTGATCGTGGGCCGAACATGCGCCCATTACCATCGATGGGGCTGTAGTGGACCGGGTCGGGAGTTTCAAATTCCTTGGTGTCCACATCATCAACAAACAATCATGGTCCAAACATACCAAGACAGTCGTGAAGAGGGCACGATAAAACCTTTTCCCCTCAAGAGACTGAAAAGATTTGGTATGGGTCCCCAGATCCTCAAAAGGTTCTACAGCTGCACCATCGAGAGCATCCTGACCTGTTGCATCTCCGCCTGGTATGGCAACTGCTCGGCATCTGACCATAAGGCGCTACAGAGGGTAGTGCGAACGGCCCAGCACATCACTGGGGCCAAGCTTCCTGCCATTCAGGACCTATACAATAGGCGGTGTCAGAGGAAAGCCCATAAAATTGCCAGAGACTCCAGTCAGCCAAGTTTTAGACTATTTTCTCTGCTACCGCACAGCAAGCGGTACCGGAACGCCAAGTCTACAACCAAAAGGCTCCTCAACAGCTTCTACCCCCAAGACATTAGACTGCTGAACAATTCATAAAATTCGCCACCGGACAATTTACATTGACCCCTCCCTCCCATCCCACCCCACCCCTCTTGCACACTGCTGCTACTCGCTGTTTGTTTGTTACCTATGCATAGTCACTTCACCCCCACCTACGATTACCTCAACTAGCCTGTACCCCTGCACACTGTCTCGGTACCGGTGCCCCCTGTATATAGCCTCGTCATTGTTATTCTTATTGTGTTACTTTTTATTATTACTTTTTATTTTAGCCTACTTGGTAAATATTTTCTTCTTCTTGAACTGCACTGTTGGTTAAGGACTTGTCAGTAAACATTTCATGGTAAAGTCTACACTTGTTGTATTCGGCGCATGTGGAAAATAAAGTTTGATTTGATTTTTGATTCGATTTGATGTTCAGTGAGATGGCAAGGGATTCGTCATTGAAATTCCCTGCAGCACAGCAGTCCACTAGAGCAGTAGATACAGCATATGAGGGACAGCCAGCTAGTGATAGACACTAGAAAGGGTTTGGTGGAAAGTGAGGATGGTGGAATAGTTGCGCCAAGCCTAGGAGACGGATGATCATGGGACCTTCCGTCCCTCTGCTCTTGTGGACCCTGGGTTGGGACATATCGGACACTGCTGAAGCTGGTGTCCCTCCTGTCCACAATAGGGACAGAGCCCCAGCTGTCTATGACGGTGTCGCTCAGCCGCAGGGAGGCGCCTGGCCCCTATCTCCATGAGTTCAGGCTCTGACTCAGATTGGTCAACAAAGGAGGGAGAGAGGTGATGGTGGTTCCGACGCTCCCGCAGAAGGTTATCCAGACAGATGGACATCACGATAAGTGCGTCCAAGAAGAGGGTGTCATCTCGGCACGCCAACTCCATCTGGATCTCCTCGCGCAATCCTCTTCAGAATAGGGTGCATTCCATCCGTTTGATGCTGCCACTGTCCTGAAGGTGAGGATGTACTCTGCTGCTGTCAGGCCTTCCTGCCGTAGGTGGAGTAAGTGCTCATCTCAATCTCTGCGCTCTAGTGGATGGTCGAAGACCCCCCTGAACAGAGCCAAGAACCCCTCATATGAAACCAGCTCCTCTTCTCCTCTCTCCCAGATGGCCGTAGCCCACTCCAATGCCCGTCCAGTCAGCAGGGAAATAACCATGGCAACCTTGCACCTCTCAGTGGTGGGGGCTCCCATCTGATGAGCGAAATTATTATGGTGGAAAATAAGTATTTGGTCAATAACAAAAGTTTATCTCAATACTTTGTTATATACCCTTTGTTGGCAATGACAGAGGTCAAACGTTTTCTGTAAGTCTTCACAAGGTTTTCACACACTGTTGCTGGTATTTTGGCCCATTCCTCCATGCAGATCTCCTGTAGAGCAGTGATGTTTTGGGGCTGTTGCTGGGCAACACGGACTTTCAACTCCCTCCAAAGATTTTCTATGGGGTTGAGATCTGGAGACTGGCTAGGCCACTCCAGGACCTTGAAATGCTTCTTACGAAGCCACTCCTTCGTTGCCCGGGCGGTGTGTTTGGGATCATTGTCATGCTGAAAGACCCAGCCACGTTTCATCTTCAATGCCCTTGCTGATGGAAGGAGGTTTTCACTCAAAATCTCACGATACATTCTTTCCTTTACACGGATCAGTCGTCCTGGTCCCTTTGCAGAAAAACAGCCCCAAAGCATGATGTTTCCACCCCCATGCTTCACAGTAGGTATGGTGTTCTTTGGATGCAACTCAGCATTTTTTTGTCCTCCAAACACGACGAGTTTAGTTTTTACCAAAAAGTTATATTTTGGTTTCATCTGACCACATGACATTCTCCCAATCTTCTTCTGGATCATCCAAATGCTCTCTAGCAAACTTCAGACGGGCCTGGACATGTACTGGCTTAAGCAGGCACTGCAGGATTTGAGTCCCTGGCGGCGTAGTGTGTTACTGATGGTAGGTTTTGTTATTTTGGTCCCAGCTCTCTTCAGGTCATTCACTAGGTCCCCCATGCACGTATTACTGTGGTCCTGCTGCTGTGTGTGTGTGTGTGTGTGTGTGTGTGTGTGTGTGTGTGTGTGTGTGTGTGTGTGTGTGTGTGTGTGTGTGTGTGTGTGTGTGTGTGTGTGTGTGTGTGCGTGCGTGCGTGCGTGCATGCGCGTGCGTGTGTGCGTGCGTGTGCGTGCGTGTGTGTGCGTGCGTGTGTGTGTGTTGTATAGCAGGACATGATGAGTGTTCCAATGCCCTGGGCATGGTGTAAGCTGTGGCTCCTGAAGACATCTCCAAGCCTCAATAACCTCCTCCTAACCTTGTGTTTGATGTATTTGATACCATTCCACCTATTCCACTCCAGTCATTACCACGTGCCTGTCCTCCACCAAGTAAGGTGCCACCAGCCTCCTGTGGTGTGTGCGTGCGTGTGTGTTTCTAATCCATAGTCTCTATCGCCCTTCCCAGGTAATGACCTGTTCCTGGTGGCAGTCCATGAGCTGGGTCATGCCCTTGGCCTAGAGCACTCCAACGACCCCACAGCCATCATGGCTCCCTTCTATCAGTACATGGACACAGAGAACTTTAAACTACCTCACGATGACCTTCAGGGCATCCAGAAAATCTATGGTACTGTGTCTATCTATGGTACTGAATTTCCTACATTTTATTTTATTATAAGCATGCCCTCAATATCTGTTCATTACACTAAACCAAGTAGTATGTTAATATTTGTCTAGTCTACATGTTTCTTTAAATGAGTTTCATTGTTTTCATTGAAGGAACAAATGTTAAATGATAATGTTAAATTAAAATGTTCAATGACAAAATAATTACAATGATAATGTTATTTTGTGATGCCCTTAGCTAGTTAGCTGGCTAGGCTAATGTGTCCCATTCATCTCCAGGTCCGCCAGACAGGTCCTCCCAGCCCACCAGAGCCCCACCCACGGCCCCTCCCCCGCGCTTCCACCCCCCCTCGGAACCCCGTAAGCACGACCGCCAGGTCCGGCCCCACCGCCCTCCTCAGGGCGCAAAACCCTCCAACCCCAACGCCAATCCCAACATCTGTGACGGAGGCTTCAACACCCTGGCCATCCTCAGACAGGAGCTGTTCGTATTCAAGGTAGGTTGGCATGTACAGATACTGTATGATGTACCCTTGTCTAACCTATATAATCTCATGAACACAGTGTTAAAAAGGTTGGTTTGCATGAGGAGGTAGAGATGGGCGCTGAAGGGTTTCAGTGGAATCCATCACTCCTGGTGTTAGACAGCGAAGCAGGTTTCAGAGTTTAGGTAATTCTTCAGTAGAGAGAAGGGGATGAAAATGATGAAACAGATCATGTGTTTTTGTCTACATGTGTGTAGGACCAGTGGTTCTGGAGAGTGAGGGACAACTCGGTGGTCCCTGGCTACCCTATGGAGATCAACTTCTTCTGGAGAGGCCTGCCCGCCAAGATCGACGCCGTCTACGAAAACAGCGAGGGGAAGTTTGTCTTCTTCAAAGGTGAGAGAAGAGAATGAGAGCGAGAGGGGAGAGAAAGAGAGATGGAGGAGATGAAATGGAGCTTATTTTACTCTTGTATCAACAGAAAGTAGCATTAGGTTTGAAGGTTAGTTAGAGGAGAGAAATTTAGAAAGAAAGACAGAGCAAAGAATTTTGTTTGTGGTCATCACAGTGTCATAACTGTAAAAGAAATACAAATGTTTGTTTTGTTTACTCAGCTTTTTGGTCAAATTGTTACCAGAATTTAACATGTTTAGTTCCAACATGAGATAACGTTGACAAAATTGAAGTCAACTTAGTTTTTGTGTCATCCAACTAGAAATGATTTATTTTGGCAGAAATGCCAGAAAATGCTTTGGAACTAGTTACACACACAGTGCTTTTAATTTAACACACGTTGACAAACATGATTACATTGTGCATGTTAATTTATACAGTAAGTCGTATTCAACATGTCATTGTTGAACATGTCATGTCAAGTACTGTATAAATGAACATCCAAAATGTAATCATGTATGTCAACATGTGTCAAATATGTAAATTGAAAACATTGTATGTTAAAAGCGCTGTGTAACTAGTTCCACATATTTTTTTTGTAAGATGCCAAAAATATACATTTTTCTAGTTGAATGAACATATGAGACAAATTGAGCAAACACACAATTTAAAGTGGACCGAATTTTTGTGTGTGTTTTCTCATGTTGGGCAACCTAACATTCAGGTCAAACTTAGACCAAAAAGTTGAGTAAACAAAAAAAATAACCAGTTAATTGAAACAACTAGATTTGTGTGTATTTTTTAATGTATTTTTAATTTATATTGTACTAATAAGTATACAAGAGAATGCCACTTCAATTAGTAGAAATATTGCTTGTATGTTCTAAATAGCATCCATTTTGTTATTTATGATACTGTACTGTATAATAACGGGTGAGAGTTCAGCCCCTCCTCCATCCCTGCATCCCTCCATCAGGCAGATTAACATGACATCTGTCCTCCAGCAGGATCACAAAGAGTCTCATGCTTTATTTATTCCCTGATGGAGGAGCTACTTGCTGGACTGGACTTACTCACAATGCTATAGTTGCCCCTTTCCGTATCCACTATAATAAAACTACTGTAGAGTAGCTCTTTAATACACGCATAAGACTATTATTAGCTCTTTAAAATACTTTAAAATACTCTAACACTATCTTAGCTGTAATATACTCCAACACTATCTTAGCTGTAATATACTCTAACACTATCTTAGCTGTAATATACTCCAACACTATCTTAGCTGTAATATACTCCAACACTATCTTAGCTGTAATATACTCCAACACTATCTTAGTTGTAAGTGGTGCAGTGGTCTAAGACGCTGCATCTCAGTGTAAGAGGCGTCACTGCAGTACCTGGTTTGAATCCAGGCTGCAACACATCTGGCTGTGATTGGGAGTCCAATAGGGTGGTGCACAATTGGCCCAATGTCTTCCAGGTTTGGCCGGGGTAGGCCGTCATTCTAAATAAGAATTCATTCTTAACTGGCTTGCCTAGTTAAATAAAGGTTCAATTAAAATACTCACAACACTATCTTAGCTCTAATATACTCGCAGCACTATCTTAGCTTTAATATACTCACAACACTGCCCTAGCTGTAATATACTCACAACACTCTCTTAGCTGTAATATACTCACAACACTATCCTAGCTTTAATATACTCACAACACTATTTTAGATCTAATATACTCCAACACTATCTTAGCTCTAATATACTCACAACACTATTTTAGCTCTAATATACTCCAACACTATCTTAGCTAAGATTCTTAAAACTGCATTGTTGGTTAAGGGCTTGTAAGTAAACCATTCATGGTAAGTGTTGTATTCAGCGTATGTGACAGACACAATTTTATTTTATTTTATTTATACTCACAACAATACAGTATCTTAGCTCTAATATGCTCACAACACTATCTTTGCTTTAATATACTCACAATGCTATCTTAGCTCTAATATACTCACAATGCTATCTTAGCTCTAATATACTCACAACACTATCTTCGCTCTAATATACTCACAACAACACTATCTTCGCTCTAATATACTCACAATGCTATCTTAGCTCTAATATACTCACAATGCTATCTTAGCTCTAATATACTCACAATGCTATCTTAGCTCTAATATACTCACAATGCTATCTTAGCTCTAATATACTCACAATGCTATCTTAGCTCTAATATACTCACAATGCTATCTTAGGTCTAATATACTCACAATGCTATCTTAGCTCTAATATACTCAGAACACTATAGTAGCTTTAATATACTCACAACACTATAGTAGCTCTTTACATCTGTCTGAACGATGCTAATAAGGCCTTATTATTAGACTGAATTAAGCAGCTATACGGCAATAATGCTCATCATGTTACTGCAAAAAGCAAGGCCTATTTCCTAGCAAAAGTGTAAAACATAATGCTTGGACCCAGGCTCTGTTTGTGATTACTGGACAAATATGATCACTGATCCATTTGTGACTGTGTTTGTTTTAGGAAACCGGTTCTGGGTGTTCAAGGACACTACTTTGCAGCCCACCTACCCTCAGGACATCTCTCTGTTTGGGAGTGGGATGCCCACCCAGAGTATAGAGACTGCTGTGTGGTGGGAGGACGTAGCCAAGACATATTTCTTCAAGGGAGACAGGTCTGTTTGACCTTTTCATTTATCCATTACGATACATTGATTTTATCCAAAAGTGTAGCTGATTCTAGAATTTTCCATCTATCTGTTGCATTAAATTGGTTAGATTGTGAATTATAGGTTATACATGATACTGTATTAGTTTTGTCAATGACAATGATCACTGGCGTATCACTCACCCCCGCAGCCCCGGCAATGTGGGGGGCCCACGAGCTCTGGGGTCCCCCTGGAGGTTGTGCCCCCTCCCCAGATAGCATAGGAACACGTCATAAGCATAGCAACATTTTTAGAATTACAGGAAATTAGCTTTAAATCTGAAAATAATTATAATCTCAGCCTCATGGCAAAATGTTATCTATGAGATTAGCTATGAATGTCACGTCCTGACCTTAGAGAGCTGTTTTATTTCTCTATTTGGTTAGGTCAGGGTGTGATGTGGGGTGGGCCTTCTATGTTTTGTATTCTATGTTTCTTTATTTCTATGTTTTGGCCGGGTATGGTTCTCAATCAGGGACAGCTGTCTATCGTTGTCTCTGATTTGGAATCGTACTTAGGTAGCCCTTTTTCCCTCCTTTCAGTGTGGGTATTTGACTTTTGTTAGTGGCACTATAGCCCTGTTTCTTTATTTGTTGTTTTGGTGGCGACATTTAAAATAAAGGGAAAATGTATGAACTTTGGTCCACTTCTTTCGACGGCCGTGACAGAACTACCCACCACAAAAGGACCAAGCAGCGTAGTAAGGGGGACTCATGGACTTGGGAGGAAATCCTGGACAGTAAAGGACCCTGGAGGCAGGCTGGGGAATATTGTCATCCCAAGGAGGAGCTGGAGGCAGCAAAGGCGGAAAAGCTACGCTACGAGGAATTGGCTCAACGAAGCATGCACAAGAGGCAGCCCCAAAAAATGTTTGGGAGGAGGCACACGGGGAGATTGGCGGAGTTGGGTTATAGACCTGAGCCAACTCCCTGTGCTTACCGTGGCGAGCATCGTACTGGTCAGGCACCGTGTTATGCGGTGGAGCGCACGGTGTCTCCAGTGCGCGTTCACAGCCCGGTGCTCTACCTTCCAGCTCCCTGAATGGCCGGGCTAGAGTGGGCATCCAGCCAGGTCGGAGGGTGCTGGCTCAGCGCATCTGGCCGCCAGTACGTCTCTACGGCCAAGGATATCCTGCGCCGGCTCTGCGCACTGTGTCTCCGGTGCATCTGCACAGCCCAGTGCGTCCTGTGCCTGCGCCCCGCATGTGCCGGGCCAAAGTAACCATCCGGCCAGGACGGGTTGTGCAGGCTCTACGCTCGAGACCTCCAGTGCGCCTTCACGGCCCAGTGTATCCTGTCCCCGCTCCCAGGGAGCGGCGAGGGTGCCCAGTCCGGGGCCCGCGGCGAGGGTGCCCAGTCCGAGGGTCCCCAGTCCGGGGCCCGCAGAGAGAGTCCCCAGTCCAGGGTCGGCGGCGAGGGTCCCCACACCAGAGGCGCCACCAAAGTGGGGTGAGCCAGAGGTGGAACGGGGTCTACGTCCCGCACCAGAGCCGCCACCCCGGCTAGATGCCCACCCGGACCCTCCCCTATAGGTTCAGGTTTTGCGGCCGGAGTCAGCACCTTTGGGGGGGGTGGTACTGTCACGCCCTGACCTTAGAGAGACGTTTTATTTCTCTATTTGGTTAGGTCAGGGTGTGATGTGGGGTGGGCATTCTATGTTTTGTTTTCTAGGTTTCTTTATTTCTATGTTTTGACCGGGTATGGTTCTCAATCAAGGACAGCTGTCTATCGTTGTCTCTGATTGGGAATCAGTGTGGGTAGTTGACTTTTGTTAGTGGCACTATAGCCCTGTAAGCTTCACGGTTGTTTGTTGTTTTGTTGGCGGCATTTTAAATAAAAGGAAAATGTACGCTCACCACGCCGTACTGTGGTCCACTTCTTTCGACGGCAATGAAACTTCAAATTTTTCTCTAAACTGTGGTACACCACTGACTGTGGAAAAAAGGCTAGCTGATATAAAGCTCACTGTGAGATGCTATAATTAGTACATGATTTACTGTATACTAACGTGACACAAACATTTGGTGGATCTGTCATGATGAAATCATATGAGGTCCTAACCCTGTTGTGAGAGAAGATAAAATGCTTTGTCATCATTCTGTAGCAAACTGTTGCATAATTCCATTATCTTGATCCTAAACAGTTGTGTGTATGTATAGGATCATGAGATGATAATGTTGGTGCATGTGACTGTGTGTTTGTGTGTGTAGTCTTTCTGGATATTGACCGCAGTGTATCTTTCCTACCTGGCATTAGATATTGGAGGTACAATGAAGACATGAGAAACATGGACCCTGGTTACCCCAAACCCATCACAGTGTGGAAGGGCATCCCTGACTCTCCTCAGGGAGCGTTTGTGGACAAGGCCAACGGTAGGCCATCCGTTCCTCCCTCTATACCCCTCAAACTCAACTCCAGACTTCAAAGCCAGTTCCATCGCATTTTTTAAATGGTTCCTCTCTAATCAGGGTCTAATTTAGACCTGGGAGACCAGGTGGGTGAAATTAATTATCAGGTAGGACAGAAAACCAGCAGACTCTGGATCTCGTAGGGTAAGAGCTGAATACCCCTGCTCTATATCATCCTTCATTTCTGCATCACATCTCTTTATAATGACTAAAATAGGCCTATTTTCTCCTTATATAGTCTACTTATGCCTTGCTTCTCAGTACAGAAAGTAAAGATTGGGTTATAAAACTAGCAAACCAAAGTTAAGGAGAAACTATTAGCTTGTATGAATGTTTAAATGTTGAGTTTTTTTCCTCCTCCTTTGAACAGGATTCACCTACTTCTACAAGGGGAAGGAGTATTGGAAGTTCAACAACCAGCGGTTGCGTGTGGAGCCGGGCTACCCCCGCTCAATCCTGAGGGACTTCATGGGCTGTGACGGCCTACCAGCTGACCCCGACTGGGACTGGAGCCCTCCGGAGGTGGAGGAGCGCCACTACGACAGCAGCAGTGGTGACGTGGACATCATCATCAAGCTGGACAGCACGGGGGGCACGGAGAAGGCCGTGGCTATCGCCATCCCCTGTATCCTGGCGCTGTGCATGATGGTCCTACTCTACACCGTCTTCCAGTTCAGGAGGAAGAGCACGCAGAGACACATACTGTACTGCAAGCGCTCCATGCAGGAGTGGGTCTGATCTAAACCAGAGAGGGGACTGGAACTGTAGAAGTGTATGGAACTCCCTCTAGGCACTGTAGGGAAGAGTTATCAAACTCCTATTGTTCTGTAGTTGTTGAACTAAGCCCTTCTGTGGATGGACAGTATATACAGTACAGTAGAGGAGTCCTCCTAACATGGTCAAAACAGTGCTTTGCCCTCTTTGTGACATGCAAGGTGGAGTGAAGCTAGCCCTCTCATTCAACACTATGAGGGACTGTGGCTGCCAAATCCAACTGAGAGGCATTTGCTTTAACTCTAGACTATCTTTGTGTACACTCAGTAGTTATTGGAGAAAGAGGAAAGTTGTGTGGGACCTATGTCTATCTCTGTCTCTGCACGCCCCTAACAAGCCCTTACTAACTACAGTACAGTGGACCATTTAGTAATAGGCTACTACTTTTTATTTTCGTGTCCTAGTAAAGTTTGCCCAGACTCTGTGCTTTTTGATTGAATTATCTATAAAAGATTAGTACTTGTGAGGTGGACTGTCTGATACCCAAACCAAATATGACCTTTGACCTATCTTTCTTTCCCAGAAAGGATTATGACTCTGGATTCTTTGTTGGGATGTTTAATTCTAATCCATGGATCTAACATCATTGTGACATTCCATCACACTCACGTTTTCTTTGACCATGTCTTTTCCATATATGCCTGTGACCATCTGTCTGGTCTGGTCTGGTGTGCTCTGCTCTAGTGTGCTCTGCTCTGCTCTAGTGTGCTCTGGTCTGGTCTGGTGTGCTCTGCTCTGGTCTGGTGTGCTCTGGTCTGGTCTGGTGTGTTCTGGTCTGGTCTGGTGTACTCTGCTCTGGTCTGGTGTGCTCTGGTCTGGTCTGGTGTGTTCTGGTCTGGTGTGCTCTGCTCTGGTCTGGTGTGCTCTGGTCTGGTGTGTTCTGGTCTGCTCTCTGTCAAGTTTCACGTTTTATTTGTCACATGCACAAGTACAGTGAAATGCATAAATTGCAAGCCCTACCCAACAGTGCAGTATTTAATATCAAAATAGTATAACTAATAAAAAATACAATAAATAAAAATGTGAGAAATAAGAGAGGACGCTATATACAGGGTAAGTGCCAGTACCAAATTGACAATGTCTGTGGTCTAAGGGAAGCAGCAGCAGTTAAACAATTTAGGGGCGCACAAATACATTTAGGAGCACACAAAGACATTTAGGAGCACACAAAGACATTTAGGAGCACACAAAGACATTTAGGAGCGCAATAAAAAATATAAAGCCGTTTTCTTTTTAGTAATGGTGCAAGCATGATGGTCATGAATCTGGTCTCAGTGTGTTCTCCATGGCACTCAGGGCCTGTGGTACAGTGAAGTAATCATTGCAACAATCATCATCTGGGTGATTTGTTTCTAGGTGCACTGGTGCTCCTCAATTAAAATTCCAGGTCGCACAGCCAAATATTTAGGCGTATATGCGAGTAAAATGGTCGCACTGTAGAGCTCTGTTATATCACGTTCCTCTCGACGTGTGTGAAATGACTCAGTATGTGAGATTTCCGGTGAATGTGAAAACATGTATTAGCATTTTTAGGGATTGAGTTTGCCACGTTTGTGGTAAAACATTATTATTTTTTACTTAAAAAGGATATGGTCACTTATGAAATCAGGATGTTGAACTCTATATCAACAGCTATATCAATAATATATCTTAACCCTTCAAAATCATTATCAAACCATAAGACTAATGTGTAATAAATAACATGTTATAACTATCTTATAACAACCTCAGTTAATTTCTCATTGTTGTTCTCCATGGATTGTTTAAAAGGGTCATAACGAATTGCTATTCATGAATTAAAGTACTGATGGTAATTGTAGTTTTGTATTTGATTTACATGGCAGAGACATACTTTTTTTCTAAACCATGTTAAATGTTCTGCTCCCCAGTCCTCTCCTCATTTGCAGGCCATTAAATATTATGTTCACATTAGAACGTCTCTGCCAAAGAGATATCTTTACTCTCTTCAAACATGCAGTTTCTGTTGTTATTGCATTCTCATATGATTTCAGCTGGAAGAAGAAAGCTTGCCTGCCTTCCATGTTGTCCTACATGTCTTAATGGTAAGTGTGATTGTGGTGAGGGTCTGAAAGACAGGTTTGAAAGCATGGCAGGGTTGGGGTCAAGTCCATGTCAATTCCTGAAGTATGCTGAAATTTAAATTCCAATTTTCCTCAAGGAGAATTTGGAAGTCAGTGTACTTCCTGAATGGACTGAATTAAATTGAAATAGAACCCAACTCTGAAGCAGAGCCAGTCAGACTAGTTCAGTCAATACTGTATTTATTAGTGTATTTATTCCTCTGTGCTCATCAGCACCTTAATCTCGTTGCATTGTTCTGAGGGCAAGATAAAGTCTGTCAATAAAATGGATTTTATAAAGCAGTGCCGTGTTTGGTCATCCTCGTGCTTGTTTTTTTGTTGGTTGTTTTTGGCATTGTACAGTAGAATCACATCATTATTGTAAATGTTATTTTCATTTTAAGTGATTAAATCTAAGAAAATTATATTTCTAAGTTAACATACGATAAAATAGAGTATTAGTAGTATCAACAGAAATGATGATGAAATGACATACAATGTTTGAAAGCAGAGAGCTCAAAAGAGAACATTTGAAAAGGGCAAAACCAAAAGGATGAATAGGATGTTTAATAAAAGACTTTGCCATTGAAGGCTGCACAGAGAATTCCATTAGTGTGAACAAAGGATCAGCATCAATGCCAAAACAAACCAAGCACTATCACTTATAGTCAAATAACCTGAGATCTTCTTCACGAAGGACAAAAGAAAACTTTATAAAAATCAGGAGCATTAAAGGTTAAAACTGCCTGGCATGGTTGCCAGCTTTGTCTGTCGGTCTGGAAGTTGATAAGTGTTATCTTCACCAGCCTCTTGAGTGCCTCTCTCTCTTCTGCTTTGACACATGCTGTTAAGCCATTAGGGATCATTTGGAGTGCCATTAATGGAAGTGGGCAGAGGCCATTACACAGCATTCGATACAATGCTGAGGGTTTTCACTAAATGAGCTAATTGTACAGTTACATAGAAAACAACACTGGAAAGGTACATCACCCTTGTCTCACGTACCCTTAATATATACAACAATCAATCCCTAATATATAAAAGACAATCACAATATAACACACAATAGGCACCAAAAGTCAGCCCATATGCTAAACTGTGCATGTTCTTCTCATCCACGTACTGTAGTCTTACAGCTCAGTGTTGAGACATGCTGCTGTTTAGTCATTCTTTCAGTGAGAACTTGAAACCGACCATGAACTTCTTTGGAAGACTATTCCAAATAATGCCAGCTGAGTACAAAAAGGTTTCTTTCCCTGTACCACTCTTAAAAATAATGGCAGTTTACAAAAAGGTTTCTTTCCCTGTACCACTCTTAAAAAGAATGGCAACTGAGTACAAAAAGGTTTCTTTCCCTGTACCACTCTTAAAAAGAATGGCAGCTGAGTACAAAAAGGTTTCTTTCCCTGTACCACTCTTAAAAATAATGGCAGTTGAGTACAAAAAGGTTTCTTTCCCTGTACCACTCTTAAATCTGAAAGGAACAACGGCTGTTTCACTCCTTCTATTGGAATAGTTACAGAGTTCCCTGATCAAGGTAAAGTAGTTACATAGGTAGCCTACTTGGGGACCATGAAATACAAGACACAATATAATCTGAGAGACTCTCCTTTGAGATTTCATAGTGGGAATGGTCAAGTTGAGTAAATAATTATATATTTTTTAAATCATTGATAAGTAGAAATACAGTGGGGCAAAAAAGTATTTAGTCAGCCACCAATTGTGCAAGTTCTCCCACTTAAAAAGATGAGAGAGGCCTGTAATTTTCATCATAGGTACACTTCAACTATGACAGACAAAATGAGAGAAAAAAAATCCAGAAAATCACATTGTAGGATGTTTAATGAATTTATTTGCAAATTATGGTGGAAAATAAGTATTTGGTCAATAACAAAAGTTAATCTCAATACTTTGTTATATACCCTTTGTTGGCAATGACAGAGGTCAAACGTTTTCTGTAAGTCTTCACAAGGTTTTCACACACTGTTGCTGGTATTTTGGGCCATTCCTCCATGCAGATCTCCTCTAGAGCAGTGATGTTTTGGGGCTGTTGCTGGGCAACACGGACTTTCAACTCCCTCCAAAGATTTTCTATGGGGTTGAGATCTGGAGACTGGCTAGGCCACTCCGGGACCTTGAAATGCTTCTTATGAAGCCACTCCTTCGTTGCCCGGGCGGTGTGTTTGGGATAATTGTCATGCTGAAAGACCCAGCCACGTTTCATCTTCAATGCCCTTGCTGATGGAAGGAGGTTTTCACTCAAAATCTCACGATACATGGCCCCACTCATTCTTTCCTTTACACGGATCAGTCGTCCTGGTCCCTTTGCAGAAAAACAGCCCCAAAGCATGATATTTCCACCCCCATGCTTCACAGTAGGTATGGTGTTCTTTGGATGCAACTCAGCATTCTTTGTCCTCCAAACACGACGAGTTGAGTTTTTACCAAAAAGTTATATTTTGGTTTCATCTGACCATATGACATTATCCCAATCTTCTTCTGGATCATCCAAATGCTCTCTAGCAAACTTCAGATGGGCCTGGACATGTACTGGCTTAAGCAGGGGGACACGTCTGGCACTGCAGGATTTGAGTCCCTGGCGGCGTAGTGTGTTACTGATGGTAGGCTTTGTTACTTTGGTCCCAGCTCTCTGCAGGTCATTCACTAGGTCCCCCCGTGTGGTTCTGGGATTTTTGCTTACCATTCTTGTCATCATTTTGACCCCACGGGGTGAGATCTTGCGTGGAGCCCCAGATCGAGGGAGATTATCAATGGTCTTGTATGTCTTCCATTTCCTAATAATTGCTCCCACAGTTGATTTCTTCAAACCAAGCTGCTAACCTATTGCAGATTCAGTCTTCCCAGCCTGGTGCAGGTCTACAATGTTGTTTCTGGTGTCCTTTGACAGCTCTTTGGTCTTGGCCATAGTGGAGTTTGGAGTGTTTTATACTGATAACAAGTTCAAACAGGTGCCATTAATACAGGTAACGAGTGGAGGACAGAGGAGCCTCTTAAAGAAGAAGTTACAGGTCTGTGAGAGCCAGAAATCTTGCTTGTTTGTAGGTGACCAAATACTTATTTTCCACCATCATTTGCAAATAAATTCATTAAAAATCCTACAATGTGATTTTCTGGATTTTTTTTCCTCATTTTGTCTGTCATAGTTGAAGTGTATCTATGATGAAAAGTACAGGCCTCTCTCATCTTTTTAAGTGGGAGATCCTGCACAATTGGTGGCTGACTAAATACTTTTTTGCCCCACTGTATACAGTACATTGTATTCATATGGTTTGCAATATATATATATATATGTATTTAGTCTTTCACAGCATGGCTCTGCGATACTATCGTATGAAAATACTGGGCTAGGAAATTTCTGGGATGATGCACTATTTTTTGATACACATTGGAAATGTCTGATTTACCGACATCCGGCAGCCCATAGTCATCTGGATAGAGGACATGGAGGTAATCTGGAGACGTGGTTGACTGTTATCTTTACTGGAGAGGCTGATGTCAGAAAGACTAGTGTTTATTCAATTACGTGTAATGCTATACTGTTTTAAATTGTTTCAATTTAAATTGTGGAATTGTGAGCGATAATTCTGGAGGATAGATTAAAGGTCCTGTGCAGTCAAAAACATGCTTTCCCTGTGAGTGTACAAACTGCTATTTTCATGATATACACTGATCAGGTGAAAGCTATGATCCCTTATTGATGTCACCTGTTAAATCCACTTAAATCAGTGTAGATGTGAAGCCTTGAGACAATTGAGACATGGATTGTGTATGTGTGCCATTCAGAGGGTGAATAAGCAAGACAAAAGATTGAAGTGCCTTTGAACAGGGTATGGTAGTAGGTGCCAGGCGCACCATTTTATGTCAAGAATTGCAATGCTGCTGGATTTTTCTCACTCAACAGTTTCCCATGTGTATCAAGAATGGTCCACCACCCAAAGGACATCCAGCCAACTTGACACAACTGTGGGAAGCATTGGAGTCAACATGGGCCAGCATCCCTGTGTAACGCTTTCAATGCCTTGTAGTCCATGCCCCGATGAATTGAGGCTGTTTTGTGTGCAAAAGGGGGTGCAACTCAATATTAGGAAGGTGTTCCTAATGTTTTGTACACTCAGTGTATACTGTAGATAGACATACAATTGCTGCAGTAATGTGACTATATTTATTAGGCATGTTATGTGCTAAATCTACTTACTGTACTGTACAGTTTTTTATTAATTTCCCAAAAGCATCATCATCCTCATGTTAATTAACATCATTCCAAATTACTCAAGATGCAACTATGACAGAGACAGACTAACATACAATGAATGAACTGTTAATTGAAAGGAATCAGAGATCAGGTAGACTTTATCAGACCGCATTGCAGAATGTATGGATGGGTGCAGCAGTTGACATCACAGCAGATGATAGGAGTAAAGTTTTCACATACATGATGGAGTTGGTTTGGCATCCTCATCAGTAGTTGCTGTTTTCTGGCTTTTTGGGAAGTGTGTCTGTGTGTGCCAAAGCAGTGCAAACACAGGCTTTATAGAGGATGTTTCCCAAACTTCAACACCATAGGCTTGTCATGTGTAACATAAAATAGATACTCGCAACATGGATTTGTAAGACAATGGCATGAATGATGTCTTGGTATTGGGAAGGTTTTGCTTGATCTTTCCCAGTTTTGTTAAAGATCTTTTACTCCAGATGGCCTAGACTTGTCATGTGAGGTCGGTCTAATGAAGGGAGCAACACAGCATGAATTAGTCCTACCAGGAGCCAGGGTGTGACTTCCTGATTTTGGGACAGTTTAGGTATTCACCCATCATGCATTGTTCACGTATCTAAAAATGTTTTATGTGCACAACCTACTTGATACATCAAAGGGAGTAACTTAAAGCAATAGTATAAGAGTTGTATGGAATAAAGTTGAGACTGATTGGTCATTAGACCAATGCCTGATGTCATGAGCTGATGGGTTTATGATGGCTTGTAAGAATGAATTATGACAATAATAAAGTTACATACTTCTGTTGGAACTGCAGCCTGACTCCATCCTTGAGGCTATGTTGCTGCTGTGTAAATGCTGACCCCATCATTGAGCCTGTGTTGCTGCTGTGTAAATGCTGACTCCATCCTTGAGCCTATGTTGTTGCTGTGTAAATGCTGACCCCATCCATGAGGCTATGTTGCTGCTGTGTACATGCTGACCCCATCCATGAGGCTATGTTGCTGCTATGTAAATGCTGACTCCATCCTTGAGCCTATGTTGCTGCTATGTAAATGCTGACCCCATCCATGAGGCTATGTTGCTGCTATGTAAATGCTGACTCCATCCTTGAGCCTATGTTGCTGCTGTGTAAATGCTGACTCCATCCTTGAGCCTATGTTGCTGCTGTGTAAATGCTGACCCCATCCTTGAGCCTATGTTGCTGCTGTGTAAATGCTGACCCCATCCTTGAGCCTATGTTGCTGCTGTGTAAATGCTGACCCCATCCTTGAGCCTATGTTGCTGCTGTGTAAATGCTGACCCCATCCTTGAGCCTATGTTGCTGCTGTGTAAATGCTGACCCCATCCATGAGGCTATGTTGCTGCTGTGTAAATGCTGACTCCATCCTTGAGCCTATGTTGCTGCTGTGTAAATGCTGACTCCATCCTTGAGCCTATGTTGCTGCTGTGTAAATGCTGACTCCATCCTTGAGCCTATGTTGCTGCTGTGTAAATGCTGACCCCATCTGTGAGGCTATGTTGCTGCTGTGTAAATGCTGACCCCATCCTTGAGCCCATGTTGCTGCTGTGTAAATGCTGACCCCATCTGTGAGGCTATGTTGCTGCTGTGTAAACTCCCCTATACTGGATGGATCAGAAGCGCTATAGTAAGGTATATCAGTTGTTCAACTAGTTGTTCAACTGAATGCCTTCAACTGAAAAGTGTCTACTGCATTTAACCCAATCCCTTTGAATCAGAGAGGTGCTGGGGCTGCCATAATCGACCAATAAAGCTATCTAGTAGACTATAATAGGTTGGACCTTGTGTGCAATTGACCAATAAAGTTATCTTAATCTTAGTCAACTGGGTGGGGTTCCTATGGGTCTGGAGGGATCAGCCAATGATCACAGAATTGGCTTCTTCAAATTTAGTTACCTGATTTAAAGGGCTTGAAGCTGTATCATTGCCATCTAGTGGCCACAATAAATTAATGACACACCGGATTTGGTTCAGGACTCCTGGCGGTAAATCACCAATATAAGAAATGTATACATTTTTCAAATAAAAAAAGAAGAAATGTGACTACTTTAAAATGGAGATGGCATTGCCCGTGCTCTCACAGACGCCATAATGGTTCAGATACAAAGATGAGTCATCTATGATCGTACCATGAAAAGAGTAACCCTTGAGTAGTGTAATTCTGTCATGAATAACTACTTATTTCACCTAAATGTTATATTCTGTCATACAGAGCATGTGTCCACTTCATAAAAATAATTTTCCTCAAGAGGTTAAATTAAGTAAAGTGCCAATTAAAGTAACAGGGTTGACCATAACAGGGTTGACCATAACAGGGTTGACGATGTCTTAAATCAGCCATAACTCCTTGTGACAGGGGAAATGGAAGCTTGTTGTGTGCAACAGGGAGGGGAAATGGAAGCTTGTTGTGTGCAACAGGGAGGGGAAATGGAAGCTTGTTGTGTGCAACAGGGAGGGGAAATGGAAGCTTGTTGTGTGCAACAGGGAGGGGAAATTGAATGCAAGCTTCACAAAACATTTCAACTTGGTAAAACATTTCTATCCCATCTATCTACATGTATGTCACAGGGTTGACATGTTATGCTTGACACTCTCAGTTTTCTACCACAACATCGGAAAATGGCTAAAAAGCGTAGAGCCACCTCATCTGCTCTCACACTATGACTACATTTAAAAAGGAATAGTTTCACCATATTAAAATGAGAGTTCAGTTCGCATAAACCGGGTTGACTTTAATGAATTAAATGATCATCTTCTGTAATGACTTTGACAAAGCAACAAAATAACTGGGCTATACAATGAAAACTTTGGGAAATGTGAGGGGTAAGTGGGTTATGAATCTTCCTAGAAGTCAGAAACACACGACGTGTGACGTGCCAAAATGTGGATTTTCAGAGAAAACGACTCACTTATTTGAATGAAAACTCACTACTACTGGATTTTTAAAAACATGGTTTAGTGTAGTTAGAGCATGCCTGTATGTGATGCAACTGTTAAAGCTACTACTTACGTATAATCTGACATTAGACAAATGTATGGATTTCATGAATCTGCATTTCAAAAAGGAAATTAATATATGCTAAAATCAAGTGGGCCAAAAAAGACAGGTTCTTGCAATTAGTGTAATTGGGCCATAGATCATCTCTATTGAAAGAGTGGTTTAGTCCAGATTCTGGCTCTGGGAAAAGGGCCCCAAATGTCTATATAGAGTCTGGATTTTGGTTTAATATCAAATCTAAAGCCCTGTTTATACCTGGTGCACCTTTGTCCTCATTTGTTTCCACATTCTGATTGTACCCACATTTTTTAGGTGTATAAAAATGGAGATAGTCAAGCACAGATGGGTGTCTGGATATCAATCGAGTGTAAACAGATCTCAATACATTAAATCATCATTATACTGGCCTCTAAAATCATTGACAGGTAGCATCAAGGACTTATGGCATCAGTAGTTATGTTAAAACAAATGAATTCATATTATATTGAAAGAATATATGTCAAATAATTTGCATACAGGGAGGCACCAGCTAATCTGATTACAATGTGGACACAGTGGACGGATAAGAGACACATTTTAAAACAGTGTGTACGTGACAAACCTTGATCAGATAGTGATTGGATCATGTTAATCAGATCACGAAAACTCAGATGTTAGTGCACATGTTAAGAATCGCACTATTAGCAGCACACAGTGTCCCAGATCACTCCTCAGTAATATCTAGAACTCTATATAATAGACAAAGTCTACCAGATGGGAAATTCAAATGATATACAAATGATAGCCTTTAGTTCTTTGTCGCACCTGGACTACTGTTCAGTCGTGTGGTCAGATGCCACAAAGAGAAAATTGCAATTGGTTCAGAGCAGGGCAGCGTGGCTGGCCCTTAAATGTACATGGAGATCTAACATTAATTATATGCATGTCAATCTCTCATGGCTCAAAGTGGGGGAGAGATTGACTTCATCATTACATGTTTTTGTAAGAGGTGTTGTGTGCTACTAGCACACAGCTCAGACACCCATGCATACCCCACAAGACACGCCACCAGAGGTCTCTTCACAGTCCCCAAGTTCAGAACAGACTATGGGAGGCGCACATTACTACATAGAGCCATGACTACATGGAACTCTATTCCACATCAGGTAAATGATGCAGCAGTAGAATCAGATTTGTTTTTAAACAGGTAAAAATACACCTTATGGAACAGTGGGGAAAGTGAAGAGATACACACAGGTACAGACACAAGCGTACGCACACAAACGCTAGAATACGCACTCTACATGCGCATATAGTACCAGCCAAAAGTTTGGACAAACCTACTCATTTAAGGGTTTTCATTTATTTTTACTAATTTCTACATTGTAGAATAATAGTGAAGACATCAAAACTATGAAATAACACATATGGAATCATGTAGTAACCAAAAAGTGATAAACAAATAAAAATGTATTTTATATTGAGATTCTTCAAAGTAGCCACCCTTTGCCTTGATGAGAGCTTTGCACACTCTTGACATTCTCTCAAGCTGCTTCACCTGGAATGCTTTTCCAACAGTCTTGAAGGAGTTCCCACATATGCTAAGCACTTGTTAGCTGCTTTTCCTTCACTCTCCGGTCCAACTCATCCCAAACCATCTCAATGTGGTTGAGGTCGGGTGATTATGGAGGCCAAGTCATCTGATGCTGCACTCCATCACTCTACTTCTTGGTCAAAAAGCCCTTACACAGCTTGGAGGTGTGTTTTGGGTCATTGATTGTCCTGTTGAAAAAATGATAGTCCCACTAAGGCGAACCAGATGGGATGGCATGTCGCTGCAGTATGCTGTGGTAGCCATGCTGGTTAAGTGTGCCTTTAAATCTAAATAAATCACTGACAGTGTCACCAGCAAAGCATCCCCACACCATCACACCTCCTCCTCCATGCTTCATGCTTCCCACCAGACTAATGTTCATTGCTCATGTTTCTTGGCCCAAGCAAGTCTCTTCTTATTGGTGTCTTTAGTAGTGGTTTCTTTGCAGCAATTTGACCATGAAAGCCTGATTCACACAATCTCCTCTGAACTGTTGATGTTGAGATGTGTCTGTTACTTGAAATCTGTGAAGCATTCATTTGGGCTGGAATTTCTGAGGTGCAGTTAACTCTAATGAACTTATCTTCTGCAGCAGAGGTAACTCTGGGTCTTCATTTCCTCTGGTGGTCCTCATGAGAGCCAGTTTCATCATCGCGCTTGATGGTTTTTGCGACTGCACTTGAAGAAACTTTCAAAGTTATTGAAATTTCCGGATTGACTGACCTTCATGTCTTAAAGTAATGACAGACTGTCGTTTCTCTTTGCTTATTTGAGCTGTTCTTGCCATAATATGGACTTGGTATTTTACCAAATAGGGCTATCTTCTGTATACTACCCCTACCTTGTCACAACACAACTGCTTGGCTCAAACACATTAAGAAGGAAAGAAATTCCACAAATTAACTTTTAACAAGGCATATCTGTTAATTGAAATGCATTCCAGGTGACTACCTCATGAAGCTGGTTGAGAGAATGCCAAGAGTGTGCAAAACCTTCATCAAGGCAAAGGGTGGCTACTTTGAAGAATCTCAAATATAAAATATTACTACATGATTCTGTATATGTATTTCATAGTTTTGCTTTGAATTGTAGATATGTGGTGGTGTGACAGTGTTATATGATATACTGTTTTATCTTTTGTTTTATGTGTTATAAAAGTGTCTTAATCTGTTAGGACCCCAGGAAGAGTAGCTTATGCCTTGGCAGGAACTAATGGGGATCTTTAATAAATACAAATACTTAACAGGATGACCACCTGTTCCAGTGGACCCATAATACATAAATATGTTAAGAGATGTATTTTGTGGTTTGCAGTGATAATGTTTATCCACTGATCAGCGACTGCAGCACTATTCATTGACCAGAGCATGTCTATTGATTAGCATGATGGTCCTGGGAAAAATATGCTTAAACCTCTTAGATGGGTCACGGGAATGGTCCCCTATCACGTGGGAATGGTCCCCTATCACGTGGGGATGGTCCCCTATCACGTGGGAATGGTCCCCTATCACGTGGGAATGGTCCCCTATCACGTGGGAATGGTCCCCTATCACGTGGGGATGGTCCCCTATCACGTGGGAATGGTCCCCTATCACGTGGGAATGGTCCCCTATCACGTGGGAATGGTCCCCTATCACGTGGGAATGGTCCCCTATCACGTGGGGATGGTCCCCTATCACGTGGGAATGGTCCCCTATCACGTGGGAATGGTCCCCTATCACGTGGGAATGGTCCCCTGTCACGTGGGAATGGTCCCCTATCACGTGGGGATGGTCCCCTATCACGTGGGAATGGTCCCCTATCACGTGGGAATGGTAGTTAACTAGTTAAATAAAGGTTCAATTAAAATAAACTAACAGCTGATGTACTAATCTGGGAAAAGGATATGGAGAAGAGGGGTTGGGAGCGATGGATGGGGTAATCATAGTGATATTCACATTTAGACGTTTTTTTACTCATTTTGTACATTTTTCTCTCCTGTCTGTGATCATCCTTGCAGTCTATTCATTGACTTTTGGATCATTGAATAGTCAGTTTACATGCAGCTCTCCCTTTCCACCCCCAGAGGGCCCTAGAATCTAATTGTTAACCCAGAGGGCATTCAGCAGGACATTTTGTTACATACTGTATGTACAACAAACATGCCTCTGACATGTAGAATAAAGAATAACGCCGGCTCTAGTCATTTCTATCTGCTACATTCCAAAATGTTTTCGTACTGAAAATGGCCCAATATCCTCATTTCTAGCATGATGAGAGCTTTTTAAACGTAATGAATAATAGTACGTAGGAAATGTACTCATCTATAAATGCAGGATATCATCTAAATGCTAAGGTTTTGGCGTTTTTTATACATATTTTTGTACCTCTTTTTGTCTGAAAACCAAGAACTCATGGGTTGCAACACCAGCCTACCCCAACTCGCAATAATTAAAAAATGGCAATGAACAATGACTAGTATCAAAACACAACAAAACTATGAATCAAATCACCTCCAACCCTCGACTCTCTGTCCCACTGAGATTCATCCTAAATAAATGGGTTGTCTCTACAGAGGTCTCTGTGGATATCAGGCCTTGCTTCAGTCATCTCTCTTTGTCATAATCCCACATGCCTATGTGTGTGTGTGTGTGTGTGTGTGTGTGTGTGTGTGTGTGTGTGTGTGTGTGTGTGTGTGTGTGTGTGTGTGTGTGTGTGTGTGTGTGTGTGTGTGTGTGTGTGTGTGTGTGTGTGTGTGTGTGTGTGTGTGTGTGCAGCAGAGCAGAGTTAGGGTGACTGATGACAGTGACAGGACAGAGCTTCACTAACGAGGGACCCTGGAGCGAGGAGCACGTTGGGTCATGTGTAAAGCCGCTGTAACACTGTGCATAGGGCAGGGGACCTCTAGTTTTAGTTTTCAGTAATCGTTAGGGCCTTGAGTTTTTTCTGATCATGCGATCTGAGCTGAAAAATCTCAGAGGCCCAGTTATAGACAATAACCAAGGTAAAACTTGTATTCTTATTGTACATCAGAAGAATTACTCATCATATCCTCTCTCTCTCGCTGTCCCTTCTGCCACGTGACACTGTTGATAGGTCATGATCTTGCATAGCCTACAGATGGCGAACAGCCGTAGTCGGTCATTTGGTCAACCATTGGCATTTCTCAAAACCAAACGCCGGAGAACATAATTGTATTGCATCCACTGGGCTGGTCACTGAGTGACAGTTGGAGAATGATAAACTGTGGTTACCTAATCCATCTGTCTTTCAAGCTGTTCAAGAAATGGGCTATGTAAAAAATAAAAGAGGGGATAGAGAGGATATGTTGGCAGTCTGAGAAAAATAGAGACCAACCAGGAATGTGAAAACAACATGCTCAATTTGCAATCAATCCTTTAGAGATAGATACGGGCGTTTCTTTCTCTAATCCAATACATATAGCTGTTAAAGGCAAGGAGGTAAATTAGATTCCTGGCACAATTTGCAGTGAGTTAATAACTCATCTATTGCTCCTCCTGAGGGTTTAATGAACATAATGGAGAAGAACTCTTGTCACATATGATCAAATCAAAGTAGCCTACTCTCAGGATGGGGTCGTGGTGGACTCTGGAAAGAGAAGCGTGCTAAGCAACTCAATTTATGACTGAGACCAGATATTTTCTGAGGCTCATATCAAGATTTCACCTTTAATAAAAAAAGAAAAACATTTCTTGGTATTAATACTCTGTTCTTTAAACCCATGGTACAATAGGCTATTATTGTCGTGTGCAGTGTTATGTTAATGACTTCATAAGTAATGTCATTTTGATGATAAATTGCATCAAATGATATGCTCATAATATATTCTGGTAGTAACCTACTATACTTTGTATCAGTCATATTCTCACTATGGTACAGTGCATTCGGAAAGTATTCATGCCCCTTCACTTTTTCCACATTTTGTTATGTTACAGCCTTATTCTAAAATGTATTATATTGTTTTTTCCCCTCATCAATCTACACACAATACCTCATAATGACAAAGCAAAAACAGTATTTGGGTTTTTCAGCAGCAGGGTCTGGGAGACTAGTCAGGATTGAGGCAAAGATGAACGGAGCAAAATACTGAGAGATCCTTGATGAAAACCTGCTCCAGAGCGCTCAGGACGTCAGACTGGGGAAAAGATTGACCTTCCAACAGGACAACGATCCTATGTAAACAGCCAAGTCAAAGCAAGCGTAGCTTCGGGACAAGTCTCTGAATGAAATATCTGAATGAAATCTTGATAAAACAGTATTTGTTTTTGCTTATTTATAAAAATGTAAAAACTGAAATATCACATTTGCAAAAGTATTCAGACCCTTTAGTCAGTACCTTGTTGAAGCACCTTTGGCAGCGATTACAGTGCCAAATCTTATTGGCTATCACGCTACAAGCTTGGCGCAGCTGTATTTGGGGAGTTTCTCCCATTCCTTTCTGCAGATCCTCTCAAGCTCTGTCTGGTTCGATGCGGAGCGTCGCTGCACAGCTATTTTCAGGTCTCTCCAGAGATGTTCGATCTGGTTCAAGTCCGAGCTCTGGCTGGGCCACTCAAGGAAATTCAGAGACTTGTCCCGAAGCCACGCCTGCTTTGACTTGGCTGTTTACATAGGATCGTTGTCCTGTTGGAAGGTGAATCTTTGCCCCAGTCTGAGGTCCTGAGCGCTCTGGAGCAGGTTTTCATCAAGGATCTCTCTGTATTTTGCTCCGTTCATCTTTGCCTTGATCCTGACTAGTCTCCCAGACACTGCTGCTGAAAAACCCATACAGCAGTTAGTCTAGAAACTTTACCGCAGATAGTCTAGAACCTGTACTGCAGGTAGTCTAGAACCCTACAGCAGGTAGTCTAGAAACTTTACCACAGATAGTCTAGAACCTGTACTGCAGGTAGTCTAGAACCCATACAGCAGTTAGTCTAGAAACTTTACCGCAGATAGTCTAGAACCTGTACTGCAGGTAGTCTAGAACCTGTACTGCAGGAAGTCTAGAACCTTAACAGTAGGTAATCTAAAACCAATATAGCAGGCAGTTTTCAAGAACCCATACAGCAGGTGGTCTAGAACCCATACAGCAGGTAGTCTAGAACCAATACAAAAGGCACTTTTCTAGAACCCATATAGCAGGTAGTCTAGAACCAATACAAAATGCACTTTTCTAGAACCCATATAGCAGGTAGTCTAGAAACCTTTACAGCAGGTAGTCTAAAACCTGCTATAGCAGGTGGTCTATAATCTTTACAGCAGGTAGTCTAAAACCCTTACCGCAGGTAGTCTAAAACCCTTACAGCAGGTAGTCTAAAACCCTTACAGCAGGTAGTCTAGAATCTTTACAGCAGGTAGTCTAATACCCTTACAGCAGGCAGTCTAAAACCCTTACAACAGGTAGTCTAAAACCCTTACAGCAGGTAGTCTAGAAACCTTTACAGCAGGTAGTCTAAAACCTGTTATAGCAGGTAGTCTAGAAACCTTTACAGCAGGTAGTCTAAAACCTGCTATAGCAGGTGGTCTATAATCTTTACAGCAGGTAGTCTAAAACCCTTACCGCAGGTAGTCTAAAACCCTTACAGCAGGTAGTCTAAAACCCTTACAGCAGGTAGTCTAAAACCCTTACAGCAGGTAGTCTAAAACCCTTACAGCAGGTAGTCTAAAACCTGTTATAGCAAGTAGTCTAAAACCCTTACAGCAGGTAGTCTAAAACCCTTAAAACAGGTAGTCTAAAACCCTTACAGCAGGTAGTCTAAAACCCTTACAGCAGGTAGTCTAAAACCTGTTATAGCAAGTAGTCTAAAACCCTTACAGCAGGTAGTCTAGAATCTTTACAGCAGGTAGTCTAAAACCTGTTATAGCAGGTAGTCTAGAATCTTTACAGCAGGTAGTCTAGAATCTTTACAGCAGGTAGTCTAAAACCTGTTATAGCAAGTAGTCTAAAACCCTTACAGCAGGTAGACTAGAATCTTTACAGCAGGTAGTCTAAAACCTGTTATAGCAGGTAGTCTAGAATCTTTACAGCAGGTAGTCAAGAATCTTTACAGCAGGTAGTCTAGAACCTGTTATAGCAGGTAGTCTAAAACCCTTATAGCAGGTAGTCTAAAACCCTTACAGCAGGTAGTCTAAAACCCTTACAGCAGGTAGTCTAAAACCTGTTATAGCAGGTAGTCTAAAACCCTTACAGCAGGTAGTCTAAAACCCTTAAAACAGGTAGTCTAAAACCCTTACAGCAGGTAGTCTAAAACCCTTACAGCAGGTAGTCTAAAACCTGTTATAGCAAGAAGTCTAAAACCCTTACAGCAGGTAGTCTAGAATCTTTACAGCAGGTAGTCTAAAACCTGTTATAGCAGGTAGTCTATAATCTTTACAGCAGGTAGTCTAGAATCTTTACAGCAGGTAGTCTAAAACCTGTTATAGCAAGTAGTCTAAAACCCTTACAGCAGGTAGTCTAGAATCTTTACAGCAGGTAGTCTAAAACCTGTTATAGCAGGTAGTCTAGAATCTTTACAGCAGGTAGTCTAGAATCTTTACAGCAGGTAGTCTAGAACCTGTTATAGCAGGTAGTCTAAAACCCTTACAGCAGGTAGTCTAAAACCCTTACAGCAGGTAGTCTAAAACCTGTTATAGCAGGTAGTATAGAACCTGTTATAGCAGGTAGTCTAGAATCTTTACAGCAGGTAGTCTAGAATCTTTACAGCAGGTAGTCTAGAACCTGTTATAGCAGGTAGTCTAAAACCCTTTCAGCAGGTAGTCTAAAACCTTTTATAGCAGGTAGTCTATAATCTTTACAGCAGGTAGTCTAGAATCTTTACAGCAGGTAGTCTAAAACCTGTTATAGCAAGTAGTCTAAAACCCTTACAGCAGGTAGACTAGAATCTTTACAGCAGGTAGTCTAAAACCTGTTATAGCAGGTAGTCTAGAATCTTTACAGCAGGTAGTCTAGAATCTTTGCAGCAGGTAGCCTAGAACCTGTTATAGCAGGTAGTCTAAAACCCTTATAGCAGGTAGTCTAAAACCCTTACAGCAGGTAGTCTAAAACCCTTACAGCAGGTAGTCTAAAACCTGTTATAGCAGGTAGTCTAAAACCCTTACAGCAGGTAGTCTAAAACCCTTAAAACAGGTAGTCTAAAACCCTTACAGCAGGTAGTCTAAAACCCTTACAGCAGGTAGTCTAAAACCTGTTATAGCAAGTAGTCTAAAACCCTTACAGCAGGTAGTCTAGAATCTTTACAGCAGGTAGTCTAAAACCTGTTATAGCAGGTAGTCTATAATCTTTACAGCAGGTAGTCTAGAATCTTTACAGCAGGTAGTCTAAAACCTGTTATAGCAAGTAGTCTAAAACCCTTACAGCAGGTAGTCTAGAATCTTTACAGCAGGTAGTCTAAAACCTGTTATAGCAGGTAGTCTAGAATCTTTACAGTAGGTAGTCTAGAATCTTTACAGCAGGTAGTCTAGAACCTGTTATAGCAGGTAGTCTAAAACCCTCACAGCAGGTAGTCTAAAACCCTTACAGCAGGTAGTCTAAAACCTGTTATAGCAGGTAGTATAGAACCTGTTATAGCAGGTAGTCTAGAATCTTTACAGCAGGTAGTCTAGAATCTTTACAGCAGGTAGTCTAGAACCTGTTATAGCAGGTAGTCTAAACCATTTCAGCAGGTAGTCTAAAACCCTTACAGCAGGTAGTATAGAACCTGTTATAGCAGGTAGTCTAAAACCCTTACAGCAGGTAGTCTAAAACCCTTACAGCAGGTAGTCTAAAACCTGTTATAGCAGGTAGTCTAAAACCCTTACAGCAGGTAGTCTAAAACCTGATTTGGCAGGTAGTCTAAAACCCTTACAGCAGGTAGTCTAAAACCTGTTATAGCAGGTAGTCTAGAATATTTACAGCAGGTGGTCTAAAACCCTTACAGCAGGAGGTCTAAAACCCTTACAGCAGGATGTCTTAAACCCTTAAAGCAGGTAGTCTTAAACCCTTACAGCAGGTAGTCTTAAACCCTTACAGCAGGTAGTCTAAAACCCTTACAGCAGGTAGTCTAAAACCTGTTATAGCAAGTAGTCTAAAACCCTTACAGCAGGTAGTCTAAAATCCTTAAAACAGGTAGTCTAAAACCCTTACAGCAGGTAGTCTAAAACCCTTACAGCAGGTAGTCTAAAACCTGTTATAGCAAGTAGTCTAAAACCCTTACAGCAGGTAGTCTAGAATCTTTACAGCAGGTAGTCTAAAACCTGTTATAGCAGGTAGTCTATAATCTTTACAGCAGGTAGTCTAGAATCTTTACAGCAGGTAGTCTAAAACCTGTTATAGCAAGTAGTCTAAAACCCTTACAGCAGGTAGTCTAGAATCTTTACAGCAGGTAGTCTAAAACCTGTTATAGCAGGTAGTCTAGAATCTTTACAGCAGGTAGTCTAGAATCTTTACAGCAGGTAGTCTAGAACCTGTTATAGCAGGTAGTCTAAAACCCTTACAGCAGGTAGTCTAAAACCCTTACAGCAGGTAGTCTAAAACCCTTACAGCAGGTAGTCTAAAACCTGTTATAGCAGGTAGTCTAAAACCCTTACAGCAGGTAGTCTAAAACCCTTAAAACAGGTAGTCTAAAACCCTTACAGCAGGTAGTCTAAAACCCTTACAGCAGGTAGTCTAAAACCTGTTATAGCAAGTAGTCCAAAACCCTTACAGCAGGTAGTCTAGAATCTTTACAGCAGGTAGTCTAAAACCTGTTATAGCAGGTAGTCTATAATCTTTACAGCAGGTAGTCTATAATCTTTACAGCAGGTAGTCTAAAACCTGTTATAGCAGGTAGTCTAGAATCTTTACAGCAGGTAGTCTAGAATCTTTACAGCAGGTAGTCTAGAACCTGTTATAGCAGGTAGTCTAAAACCCTTACAGCAGGTAGTCTAAAACCCTTACAGCAGGTAGTCTAAAACCTGTTATAGCAGGTAGTATAGAACCTGTTATAGCAGGTAGTCTAGAATCTTTACAGCAGGTAGTCTAGAATCTTTACAGCAGGTAGTCTAGAACCTGTTATAGCAGGTAGTCTAAAACCCTTACAGCAGGTAGTCTAAAACCCTTAAGGCAGGTAGTATAGAACCTGTTATAGCAGGTAGTCTAAAACCCTTTCAGCAGGTAGTCTAAAACCCTTACAGCAGGTAGTCTAAAACCCTTAAGGCAGGTAGTATAGAACCTGATATAGCAGGTAGTCTAAAACCCTTACAGCAGGTAGTCTAAAACCTGTTATAGCAGGTAGTCTAGAATATTTACAGCAGGTAGTCTAAAACCCTTACAGCAGGTAGTATAGAACCTGTTATAGCAGGTAGTCTACAACCCTTACAGCAGGTAGTCTAAAACCCTTACAGCAGGTAGTATAGAACCTGTTATAGCAGGTAGTCTAAAACCCTTACAGCAGGTAGTCTAAAACCTGTTATAGCAGGTAGTCTAGAATATTTACAGCAGGTAGTCTAAAACCCTTACAGCAGGTAGTATAGAACCTGTTATAGCAGGTAGTCTACAACCCTTACAGCAGGTATTCTAAAACCCTTACAGCAGGTAGTATAGAACCTGTTATAGCAGGTAGTCTAAAACCTTTACAGCAGGTAGTCTAAAACCCTTACAGCAGGTAGTCTAAAACCTGTTATAGCAGGTAGTCTAAAACCCTTGCAGCAGGTAGTCTAAAACCCTTGCAGCAGGTAGTCTAAAACCCTTACAGCAGGTAGTCTAAAACCTGATATAGCAGGTAGTCTAAAACCCTTACAGCAGGTAGTCTAAAACCTGTTATAGCAGGAAGTCTAAAACCCTTACAGCAGGTAGTCTAAAACCTGTTATAGCAGGTAGTCTAAAACCCTTACAGCAGGTAGTCTGAAACCTGATAAAGCAGGTAGTCTAAAACTCTTACAGCAGGTAGTCTAAAACCTGTTATAGTAGGTAGTCTAAAACCCTTACAGCAGGTAGTCTAAAACCCTTACAGCAGGTAGTCTAAATCCCTTACAGCAGGTAGTCTAGAATCTTTACAGCAGGTAGTCTAAAACCCTTACAGCAGGTAGTCTAAAACCTGTTATAGCAGGTAGTCTAAAACCCTTACAGCAGGTAGTCTAAAACCTGTTATAGCAGGTAGTCTAAAACCCTTACAGCAGGTAGTCTAAAACCCTTACAGCAGGTAGTCTAAAACCTTTACAACAGGTAGTCTAGAATCTTTACAGCAGGTAGTCTAAAACCCTTACAGCAGGTAGTCTAAAACCTGTTATTGCAGGTAGTCTAAAACCCTTACAGCAGGTAGTCTAAAACCCTTACAGCAGGTAGTCTAAAACCCTTACAGCAGGTAGTCTAGAATCTTTACAGCAGGTAGTCTAAAACCCTTACAGCAGGTAGTCTAAAACCTGTTATAGCAGGTAGTCTAAAACCCTTACAGCAGGTAGTCTAAAACCTGTTACAGCAGGTAGTCTAAAACCCTTACAGCAGGTAGTATAGAACCTGTTATAGCAGGTAGTCTAAAACCCTTACAGCAGGTAGTCTAAAACCTGTTATAGCAGGTAGTCTATAATATTTACAGCAGGTAGTCTAAAACCCTTACAGCAGGTAGTATAGAACCTGTTATAGCAGGTAGTCTACAACCCTTACAGCAGGTAGTCTAAAACCCTTACAGCAGGTAGTATAGAACCTGTTATAGCAGGTAGTCTAAAACCCTTACAGCAGGTAGTCTAAAACCCTTACAGCAGGTAGTCTAAAACCTGTTATAGCAGGTAGTCTAAAACCCTTGCAGCAGGTAGTCTAAAACCCTTACAGCAGGTAGTCTAAAACCTGATATAGCAGGTAGTCTAAAACCCTTACAGCAGGTAGTCTAAAACCTGTTATAGCAGGAAGTCTAAAACCCTTACAGCAGGTAGTCTAAAACCTGTTATAGCAGGTAGTCTAAAACCCTTACAGCAGGTAGTCTAAAACCCTTACAGCAGGTAGTCTAAAACCCTTACAACAGGTAGTCTAGAATCTTTACAGCAGGTAGTCTAAAACCCTTACAGCAGGTAGTCTAAAACCTGTTATAGCAGGTAGTCTAAAACCCTTACAGCAGGTAGTCTAAAACCTGATATAGCAGGTAGTCTAAAACTCTTACAGCAGGTAGTCTAAAACCTGTTATAGTAGGTAGTCTAAAACTCTTACAGCAGGTAGTCTAAAACCCTTACAGCAGGTAGTCTAAAACCCTTACAGCAGGTAGTCTAGAATCTTTACAGCAGGTAGTCTAAAACCCTTACAGCAGGTAGTCTAAAACCTGTTATAGCAGGTAGTCTAAAACCCTTACAGCAGGTAGTCTAAAACCTGTTACAGCAGGTAGTCTAAAACCCTTACAGCAGGTAGTATAGAACCTGTTATAGCAGGTAGTCTAAAACCCTTACAGCAGGTAGTCTAAAACCTGTTATAGCAGGTAGTCTATAATATTTACAGCAGGTAGTCTAAAACCCTTACAACAGGTAGTATAGAACCTGTTATAGCAGGTAGTCTACAACCCTTACAGCAGGTAGTCTAAAACCCTTACAGCAGGTAGTATAGAACCTGTTATAGCAGGTAGTCTAAAACCCTTACAGCAGGTAGTCTAAAACCCTTACAGCAGGTAGTCTAAAACCTGTTATAGCAGGTAGTCTAAAACCCTTGCAGCAGGTAGTCTAAAACCCTTACAGCAGGTAGTCTAAAACCTGATATAGCAGGTAGTCTAAAACCCTTACAGCAGGTAGTCTAAAACCTGTTATAGCAGGAAGTCTAAAACCCTTACAGCAGGTAGTCTAAAACCTGTTATAGCAGGTAGTCTAAAACCCTTACAGCAGGTAGTCTAAAACCCTTACAGCAGGTAGTCTAAAACCCTTACAACAGGTAGTCTAGAATCTTTACAGCAGGTAGTCTAAAACCCTTACAGCAGGTAGTCTAAAACCTGTTATAGCAGGTAGTCTAAAACCCTTACAGCAGGTAGTCTAAAACCTGATATAGCAGGTAGTCTAAAACTCTTACAGCAGGTAGTCTAAAACCTGTTATAGTAGGTAGTCTAGAACTCTTACAGCAGGTAGTCTAAAACCCTTACAGCAGGTAGTCTAAAACCCTTACAGCAGGTAGTCTAGAATCTTTACAGCAGGTAGTCTAAAACCCTTACAGCAGGTAGTCTAAAACCTGTTATAGCAGGTAGTCTAAAACCCTTACAGCAGGTAGTCTAAAACCTGTTATAGCAGGTAGTCTAAAACCCTTACAGCAGGTAGTCTAAAACCCTTACAGCAGGTAGTCTAAAACCCTTACAACAGGTAGTCTAAAACCCTTACAGCAGGTAGTCTAAAACCCTTACAACAGGTAGTCTAGAATCTTTACAGCAGGTAGTCTAAAACCCTTACAGCAGGTAGTCTTAAACCCTTACAGCAGGTAGTCTAAAACCCTTACAGCAGGTAGTCTAAAACCCTTAAAGCAGGTAGTCTAAAACCCTTACAGCAGGTAGTCTAAAACCCTTACAGCAGGTAGTCTAAAACCCTTACAGCAGGTAGTCTTAAACCCTTACAGCAGGTAGTCTTAAACCCTTACAGCAGGTAGTCTAAAGCCTTACAGCAGGTAGTCTAAAACCCTTACAGCAGGTAGTCTAAAACCTGTTATAGCAGGTAGTCTAAAACCCTTACAGCAGGTAGTCTATAACCCTTAAAACAGGTAGTCTAAAACCCTTACAGCAGGATGTCTAAAACCCTTAAAAGAGGTAGTCTAAAACCCTTACAACAGGTAGTCTAAAACCCTTACAGCAGGATGTCTAAAACCTGTTATAGCAGGTAGTCTAAAACCCTTACAGCAGGTAGTCTAAAACCCTTAAAACAGGTAGTCTAAACCCTTACAACAGGTAGTCTAAAACCCTTACAGCAGGATGTCTAAAACCTGTTACAGCAGGTAGTCTAAAACCCTTACAGCAGTAGTCTAAAACCCTTACAGCAGGTAGTCTAAAACCCTTACAGCAGGTAGTCTAAAACCCTTACAGCAGGTGGTCTAAAACCCTTAAAGCAGGTAGTCTAAAACCCTTACAGCAGGTAGTCTAAAACCCTTACAGCAGGATGTCTAAAACCCTTACAGCAGTAGTCTAAAACCCTTACAGCAGGTAGTCTAAAACCTGATATAGCAGGTAGTCTAAAACCCTTACAGCAGGTATTCTAAAACCCTTACAGCAGGTGGTCTAAAACCCTTACAGCAGGAGGGCTAAAACCCTTACAGCAGGATATCTTAAACCCTTACAGCAGGTAGTCTAAAACCCTTACAGCAGGATGTCTAAAACCTGTTACAGCAGGTAGTCTAAAACCCTTACAGCAGGTAGTCTAAAACCTGTTATAGCAGGTAGTCTAAAACCCTTACAGCAGGTAGTCTAAAACCCTTACAGCAGGTAGTCTAAAACCCTTACAGCAGGTAGTCTAGAATCTTTACAGCAGGTAGTCTAAAACCCTTACAGCAGGTAGTCTAAAAACCTGTTATAGCAGGTAGTCTAAAACCCTTACAGCAGGTAGTCTAAAACCTGTTATAGCAGGTAGTCTAAAACCCTTACAGCAGGTAGTCTAAAACCCTTACAGCAGGTAGTCTAAAACCCTTACAACAGGTAGTCTAGAATCTTTACAGCAGGTAGTCTAAAACCCTTACAGCAGGTAGTCTAAAACCTGTTATAGCAGGTAGTCTAAAACCCTTACAGCAGGTAGTCTAAAACCCTTACAGCAGGTAGTCTAAAACCCTTACAGCAGGTAGTCTAAAACCCTTACAGCAGGTAGTCTAAAACCCTTATAGCAGGTAGTCTAAAACCCTTACAGCAGGTGGTCTAAAACCCTTAAAGCAGGTTGTCTAAAACCCTTACAGCAGGTAGTCTAAAACCCTTACAGCAGGATGTCTAAAACCCTTACAGCAGTAGTCTAAAACCCTCACAGCAGGTAGTCTAAAACCTGATATAGCAGGTAGTCTAAAACCCTTACAGCAGGTAGTATAGAACCTGTTATAGCAGGTAGTCTACAACCCTTACATCAAGTAGTCTAAAACCCTTACAGCAGGATGTCTAAAACCCTTACAGCAGTAGTCTAAAACCCTTACAGCAGGTAGTCTAAAACCTGATATAGCAGGTAGTCTAAAACCCTTACAGCAGGTAGTCTAAAACCCTTACAGCAGGTGGTCTAAAACCCTTACAGCAGGAGGTCTAAAACCCTTACAGCAGGATGTCTTAAACCCTTAAAGCAGGTAGTCTTAAACCCTTACAGCAGGTAGTCTTAAACCCTTACAGCAGGTAGTCTAAAACCCTTACAGCAGGTAGTCTAAAACCCTTAAAGCAGGTAGTCTAAAACCCTTACAGCAGGTAGTCTAAAACCCTTACAGCAGGTAGTCTAAAACCCTTACAGCAGGTAGTCTTAAACCCTTACAGCAGGTAGTCTTAAACCCTTACAGCAGGTAGTCTAAAGCCTTACAGCAGGTAGTCTAAAACCCTTACAGCAGGTAGTCTAAAACCTGTTATAGCAGGTAGTCTAAAACCCTTACAGCAGGTAGTCTATAACCCTTAAAACAGGTAGTCTAAAACCCTTACAGCAGGATGTCTAAAACCCTTAAAAGAGGTAGTCTAAAACCCTTACAACAGGTAGTCTAAAACCCTTACAGCAGGATGTCTAAAACCTGTTATAGCAGGTAGTCTAAAACCCTTACAGCAGGTAGTCTAAAACCCTTAAAACAGGTAGTCTAAAACCCTTACAACAGGTAGTCTAAAACCATTACAGCAGGATGTCTAAAACCTGTTACAGCAGGTAGTCTAAAACCCTTACAGCAGTAGTCTAAAACCCTTACAGCAGGTAGTCTAAAACCCTTACAGCAGGTAGTCTAAAACCCTTACAGCAGGTGGTCTAAAACCCTTAAAGCAGGTAGTCTAAAACCCTTACAGCAGGTAGTCTAAAACCCTTACAGCAGGATGTCTAAAACCCTTACAGCAGTAGTCTAAAACCCTTACAGCAGGTAGTCTAAAACCTGATATAGCAGGTAGTCTAAAACCCTTACAGCAGGTATTCTAAAACCCTTACAGCAGGTGGTCTGAAACCCTTACAGCAGGAGGGCTAAAACCCTTACAGCAGGATATCTTAAACCCTTACAGCAGGTAGTCTTAAACCCTTACAGCAGGTAGTCTAAAACCCTTACAGCAGGTAGTCTAAAACCCTTAAAGCAGGTAGTCTAAAACCCTTACAGCAGGTAGTCTAAAACCCTTACAGCAGGTAGTCTAAAACCTGTTATAGCAGGTAGTCTAAAACCCTTACAGCAGGTAGTCTAAAACCCTTACAGCAGGTAGTCTAAAACCTGTTATAGCAGGTAGTCTAAAACCCTTGCAGCAGGTAGTCTAAAACCCTTACAGCAGGTAGTCTAAAACCTGATATAGCAGGTAGTCTAAAACCCTTACAGCAGGTAGTCTAAAACCTGTTATAGCAGGAAGTCTAAAACCCTTACAGCAGGTAGTCTAAAACCTGTTATAGCAGGTAGTCTAAAACCCTTACAGCAGGTAGTCTAAAACCCTTACAGCAGGTAGTCTAAAACCCTTACAACAGGTAGTCTAGAATCTTTACAGCAGGTAGTCTAAAACCCTTACAGCAGGTAGTCTAAAACCTGTTATAGCAGGTAGTCTAAAACCCTTACAGCAGGTAGTCTAAAACCTGATATAGCAGGTAGTCTAAAACTCTTACAGCAGGTAGTCTAAAACCTGTTATAGTAGGTAGTCTAGAACTCTTACAGCAGGTAGTCTAAAACCCTTACAGCAGGTAGTCTAAAACCCTTACAGCAGGTAGTCTAGAATCTTTACAGCAGGTAGTCTAAAACCCTTACAGCAGGTAGTCTAAAACCTGTTATAGCAGGTAGTCTAAAACCCTTACAGCAGGTAGTCTAAAACCTGTTATAGCAGGTAGTCTAAAACCCTTACAGCAGGTAGTCTAAAACCCTTACAGCAGGTAGTCTAAAACCCTTACAACAGGTAGTCTAAAACCCTTACAGCAGGTAGTCTAAAACCCTTACAACAGGTAGTCTAGAATCTTTACAGCAGGTAGTCTAAAACCCTTACAGCAGGTAGTCTTAAACCCTTACAGCAGGTAGTCTAAAACCCTTACAGCAGGTAGTCTAAAACCCTTAAAGCAGGTAGTCTAAAACCCTTACAGCAGGTAGTCTAAAACCCTTACAGCAGGTAGTCTAAAACCCTTACAGCAGGTAGTCTTAAACCCTTACAGCAGGTAGTCTTAAACCCTTACAGCAGGTAGTCTAAAGCCTTACAGCAGGTAGTCTAAAACCCTTACAGCAGGTAGTCTAAAACCTGTTATAGCAGGTAGTCTAAAACCCTTACAGCAGGTAGTCTATAACCCTTAAAACAGGTAGTCTAAAACCCTTACAGCAGGATGTCTAAAACCCTTAAAAGAGGTAGTCTAAAACCCTTACAACAGGTAGTCTAAAACCCTTACAGCAGGATGTCTAAAACCTGTTATAGCAGGTAGTCTAAAACCCTTACAGCAGGTAGTCTAAAACCCTTAAAACAGGTAGTCTAAACCCTTACAACAGGTAGTCTAAAACCCTTACAGCAGGATGTCTAAAACCTGTTACAGCAGGTAGTCTAAAACCCTTACAGCAGTAGTCTAAAACCCTTACAGCAGGTAGTCTAAAACCCTTACAGCAGGTAGTCTAAAACCCTTACAGCAGGTGGTCTAAAACCCTTAAAGCAGGTAGTCTAAAACCCTTACAGCAGGTAGTCTAAAACCCTTCCAGCAGGATGTCTAAAACCCTCACAGCAGTAGTCTAAAACCCTTACAGCAGGTAGTCTAAAACCTGATATAGCAGGTAGTCTAAAACCCTTACAGCAGGTATTCTAAAACCCTTACAGCAGGTGGTCTAAAACCCTTACAGCAGGAGGGCTAAAACCCTTACAGCAGGATATCTTAAACCCTTACAGCAGGTAGTCTAAAACCCTTACAGCAGGATGTCTAAAACCTGTTACAGCAGGTAGTCTAAAACCCTTACAGCAGGTAGTCTAAAACCTGTTATAGCAGGTAGTCTAAAACCCTTACAGCAGGTAGTCTAAAACCCTTACAGCAGGTAGTCTAAAACCCTTACAGCAGGTAGTCTAGAATCTTTACAGCAGGTAGTCTAAAACCCTTACAGCAGGTAGTCTAAAAACCTGTTATAGCAGGTAGTCTAAAACCCTTACAGCAGGTAGTCTAAAACCTGTTATAGCAGGTAGTCTAAAACCCTTACAGCAGGTAGTCTAAAACCCTTACAGCAGGTAGTCTAAAACCCTTACAACAGGTAGTCTAGAATCTTTACAGCAGGTAGTCTAAAACCCTTACAGCAGGTAGTCTAAAACCTGTTATAGCAGGTAGTCTAAAACCCTTACAGCAGGTAGTCTAAAACCCTTACAGCAGGTAGTCTAAAACCCTTACAGCAGGTAGTCTAAAACCCTTACAGCAGGTAGTCTAAAACCCTTATAGCAGGTAGTCTAAAACCCTTACAGCAGGTGGTCTAAAACCCTTAAAGCAGGTTGTCTAAAACCCTTACAGCAGGTAGTCTAAAACCCTTACAGCAGGATGTCTAAAACCCTTACAGCAGTAGTCTAAAACCCTCACAGCAGGTAGTCTAAAACCTGATATAGCAGGTAGTCTAAAACCCTTACAGCAGGTAGTATAGAACCTGTTATAGCAGGTAGTCTACAACCCTTACATCAAGTAGTCTAAAACCCTTACAGCAGGATGTCTAAAACCCTTACAGCAGTAGTCTAAAACCCTTACAGCAGGTAGTCTAAAACCTGATATAGCAGGTAGTCTAAAACCCTTACAGCAGGTAGTCTAAAACCCTTACAGCAGGTGGTCTAAAACCCTTACAGCAGGAGGTCTAAAACCCTTACAGCAGGATGTCTTAAACCCTTAAAGCAGGTAGTCTTAAACCCTTACAGCAGGTAGTCTTAAACCCTTACAGCAGGTAGTCTAAAACCCTTACAGCAGGTAGTCTAAAACCCTTAAAGCAGGTAGTCTAAAACCCTTACAGCAGGTAGTCTAAAACCCTTACAGCAGGTAGTCTAAAACCCTTACAGCAGGTAGTCTTAAACCCTTACAGCAGGTAGTCTTAAACCCTTACAGCAGGTAGTCTAAAGCCTTACAGCAGGTAGTCTAAAACCCTTACAGCAGGTAGTCTAAAACCTGTTATAGCAGGTAGTCTAAAACCCTTACAGCAGGTAGTCTATAACCCTTAAAACAGGTAGTCTAAAACCCTTACAGCAGGATGTCTAAAACCCTTAAAAGAGGTAGTCTAAAACCCTTACAACAGGTAGTCTAAAACCCTTACAGCAGGATGTCTAAAACCTGTTATAGCAGGTAGTCTAAAACCCTTACAGCAGGTAGTCTAAAACCCTTAAAACAGGTAGTCTAAAACCCTTACAACAGGTAGTCTAAAACCATTACAGCAGGATGTCTAAAACCTGTTACAGCAGGTAGTCTAAAACCCTTACAGCAGTAGTCTAAAACCCTTACAGCAGGTAGTCTAAAACCCTTACAGCAGGTAGTCTAAAACCCTTACAGCAGGTGGTCTAAAACCCTTAAAGCAGGTAGTCTAAAACCCTTACAGCAGGTAGTCTAAAACCCTTACAGCAGGATGTCTAAAACCCTTACAGCAGTAGTCTAAAACCCTTACAGCAGGTAGTCTAAAACCTGATATAGCAGGTAGTCTAAAACCCTTACAGCAGGTATTCTAAAACCCTTACAGCAGGTGGTCTGAAACCCTTACAGCAGGAGGGCTAAAACCCTTACAGCAGGATATCTTAAACCCTTACAGCAGGTAGTCTTAAACCCTTACAGCAGGTAGTCTAAAACCCTTACAGCAGGTAGTCTAAAACCCTTAAAGCAGGTAGTCTAAAACCCTTACAGCAGGTAGTCTAAAACCCTTACAGCAGGTAGTCTAAAACCTGTTATAGCAGGTAGTCTAAAACCCTTACAGCAGGTAGTCTAAAACCCTTACAGCAGGTAGTCTAAAACCTGTTATAGCAGGTAGTCTAAAACCCTTACAGCAGGTAGTCTAAAACCTGTTATAGCAGGTAGTCTAAAACCCTTACAGCAGGTAGTCTAAAACCCTTACAGCAGGATGTCTTAAACCCTTACAGCAGGTAGTCTAGAAACCTTTACAGCAGGTAGTCTAAAACCCTTAAAACAGGTAGTCTAAAACCCTTACAACAGGTAGTCTAAAACCCTTACAGCAGGATGTCTAAAACCTGTTATAGCAGGTAGTCTAAAACCCTTACAGCAGGTAGTCTAAAACCCTTAAAACAGGTAGTCTAAAACCCTTACAACAGGTAGTCTAAAACCCTTACAGCAGGATGTCTAAAACCTGTTACAGCAGGTAGTCTAAAACCCTTACAGCAGGATGTCTAAAACCTGTTATAGCAGGTAGTCTAGAATCTTTACAGCAGGTAGTCTAGAACCTGTTATAGCAGGTAGTCTAAAACCCTTACAGCAGGTAGTCTAAAACCCTTACAGCAGGTAGTCTAAAACCTGTTATAGCAGGAAGTCTAAAACCTGTTATAGCAGGTAGTCTAAAACCTGTTATAGCAGGTAGTCTAGAATCTTTACAGCAGGTAGTCTAAAACCCTTACAGCAGGTAGTCTAAAACCCTTACAGCAGGTAGTCTAGAATCTTTACAGCAGGTAGTCTACAACCCTTACAGCAGGTAGTATAGAACCTGTTATAGCAGGTAGTCTACAACCCTTACAGCAGGTAGTCTAAACCCTTACAGCAGGCAGTCTAAAACCCTTACAGCAGGATGTCTAAAACCTGTTATAGCAGGTAGTCTACAATCTTTACAGCAGGTAGTCTAGAATCTTTACAGCAGGTAGTCTAAAACCTGTTATAGCAGGTAGTCTAAAACCCATACAGCAGGTAGTCTAAAACCCTTACAGCAGGTAGTCTAAAATCCTTAAAACATTTAGTCTAAAACCCTTACAGCGGGTAGTCTAAAACCCTTACAGCAGGTAGTCTAAAACCTGTTACAGCAGGTAGTCTAAAACCCTTACAGCAGGTAGTCTAAAACCTTTACATTAGGATGTCTAATACCTGTTATAGCAGGTAGTCTAGAATCTTTACAGCAGGTAGTCTAGAACCTGTTATAGCAGGTAGTCTAAAACCCTTACAGCAGGTAGTCTAAAACCCTTACAGCAGGTAGTCTAGAATCTTTACAGCAGGTAGTCTAAAACCCTTACAGCAGGTAGTCTATAATCTTTACAGCAGGTAGTATAGAACCTGTTATAGCAGGTAGTCTAAAACCCTTACAGCAGGTAGTATAGAACCTGTTATAGCAGGTAGTCTACAACCCTTACAGCAGGTAGTCTAAAACCCTTACAGCAGGTAGTCTAAAACCTGTTATAGCAGGTAGTCTAAAACCCTTAAAACAGGTAGTCTAAAACCCTTACAGCAGGTAGTCTAAAACCCTTACAGCAGGTAGTCTAAAACCCTTAAAAGAGGTAGTCTAAAACCCTTACAACAGGTAGTCTAAAACCCTTACAGCAGGATGTCTAAAACCTGTTATAGCAGGTAGTCTAAAACCCTTACAGCAGGTAGTCTAAAACCCTTTAAACAGGTAGTCTAAAACCCTTACAACAGGTAGTCTAAAACCCTTACAGCAGGATGTCTAAAACCTGTTAAAGCAGGTAGTCTAAAACCCTTACAGCAGTAGTCTAAAACCCTTACAGCAGGTAGTCTAAAACCCTTACAGCAGGTAGTCTAAAACCCTTACAGCAGGTGGTCTAAAACCCTTAAAGCAGGTAGTCTAAAACCCTTACAGCAGGTAGTCTAAAACCCTTACAGCAGGATGTCTAAAACCCTTACAGCAGTAGTCTAAAACCCTTACAGCAGGTAGTCTAAAACCTGATATAGCAGGTAGTCTAAAACCCTTACAGCAGGTAGTCTAAAACCCTTACAGCAGGTGGTCTAAAACCCTTACAGCAGGAGGTCTAAAACCCTTACAGCAGGATGTCTTAAACCCTTACAGCAGGTAGTCTTAAACCCTTACAGCAGGTAGTCTAAAACCCTTAAAGCAGGTAGTCTAAAACCCTTACAGCAGGTAGTCTAAAACCCTTACAGCAGGTAGTCTTAAACCCTTACAGCAGGTAGTCTTAAACCCTTACAGCAGGTAGTCTTAAACCCTTACAGCAGGTAGTCTAAAACCCTTACAGCAGGTAGTCTAAAACCCTTACAGCAGGTAGTCTAAAACCTGTTTTAGCAGGTAGTCTAAAACCCTTACAGCAGGTAGTCTAAAACCTGTTATAGCAGGTAGTCTAAAACCCTTACAGCAGGTAGTCTAAAACCCTTACAGCAGGATGTATTAAACCCTTACAGCAGGTAGTCTAGAAACCTTTACAGCAGGTAGTCTAAAACCCTTAAAACAGGTAGTCTAAAACCCTTACAACAGGTAGTCTAAAACCCTTACAGCAGGATGTCTAAAACCTGTTATAGCAGGTAGTCTAAAACCCTTACAGCAGGTAGTCTAAAACCCTTAAAACAGGTAGTCTAAAACCCTTACAACAGGTAGTCTAAAACCCTTACAGCAGGATGTCTAAAACCTGTTATAGCAGGTAGTCTAAAACCGTTACAGCAGTAGTCTAAAACCCTTACAGCAGGTAGTCTAAAACCCTTACAGCAGGATGTCTAAAACCTGTTACAGCAGGTAGTCTAAAACCCTTACAGCAGGATGTCTAAAACCTGTTACAGCAGGTAGTCTAAAACCCTTACAGCAGGATGTCTAAAACCTGTTATAGCAGGTAGTCTAGAATCTTTACAGCAGGTAGTCTAGAACCTGTTATAGCAGGTAGTCTAAAACCCTTACAGCAGGTAGTCTAAAACCTGTTATAGCAGGTAGTCTAAAACCTGTTATATCAGGTAGTCTAAAGCCTGTTATAGCAGGTAGTCTAGAATCTTTACAGCAGGTAGTCTAAAACCCTTACAGCAGGTAGTATAGAACCTGTTATAGCAGGTAGTCTAAACCCTTACAGCAGGTAGTCTAAAACCCTTACAGCAGGTAGTCTAGAATCTTTACAGCAGGTAGTCTACAGCCCTTACAGCAGGTAGTATAGAACCTGTTATAGCAGGTAGTCTACAACCCTTGCAGCAGGTAGTCTAAACCCTTACAGCAGGCAGTCTAAAACCCTTACAGCAGGATGTCTAAAACCTGTTATAGCAGGTAGTCTAGAATCTTTACAGCATGTAGTCTAGAATCTTTACAGCAGGTAGTCTAAAACCTGTTATAGCAGGTAGTCTAAAACCCATACAGCAGGTAGTCTAAAACCCTTACAGCAGGTAGTCTAAAATCCTTAAAACATTTAGTCTAAAACCCTTACAGCGGGTAGTCTAAAACCCTTACAGCAGGTAGTCTAAAACCTGTTACAGCAGGTAGTCTAAAACCCTTACAGCAGGTAGTCTAAAACCTTTACATTAGGATGTCTAAAACCTGTTATAGCAGGTAGTCTAGAATCTTTACAGCAGGTAGTCTAGAACCTGTTATAGCAGGTAGTCTAAAACCCTTACAGCAGGTAGTCTAAAACCCTTACAGCAGGTAGTCTAGAATCTTTACAGCAGGTAGTCTAAAACCCTTACAGCAGGTAGTCTAGAATCTTTACAGCAGGTAGTCTAGAATCTTTACAGCAGGTAGTCTAAAACCCTTACAGCAGGTAGTATAGAACCTGTTATAGCAGGTAGTCTACAACCCTTACAGCAGGCAGTCTAAAACCCTTAAAGCAGGTAGTCTAGAATCTTTACAGCAGGTAGTCTAAAACCCTTACAGCAGGTAGTATAGAACCTGTTATAGCAGGTAGTCTACAACCCTTACAGCAGGCAGTCTAAAACCCTTACAGCAGGTAGTCTAGAATCTTTACAGCAGGTAGTCTAAAACCTTTGCAGCAGGATGTCTAAAACCTGTTATAGCAGGTAGTCTAGAATCTTTACAGCAGGTAGTCTAAAACCCTTACAGCAGGTAGTCTAAAACCCTTACAGCAGGTAGTCTAAAACCCTTACAGCAGGTAGTCTATAACCCTTACAGCGGGTAGTCTAAAACCTGTTATAGCAGGTAGTCTAAAACCTGTTATAGCAGGTAGTCTAAAACCTGTTATAGCAGGTAGTCTAAAACCCTTACAGCAGGTAGTCTAAAACCTGTTATAGCAGGTAGTATAGAACCTGTTATAGCAGGTAGTCTAAAACCTGTTATAGCAGGTAGTCTAAAACCCTTACAGCAGGTAGTCTAAAACCTGTTATAGCAGGTAGTCTAAAACCTTTACAGCAGGTAGTCTAAAACCTGTTATAGCAGGTAGTCTAGAATCTTTACAGCAGGTAGTATAGAACCTGTTATAGCAGGTAGTCTAAAACCCTTACAGCAGGTAGTATAGAACCTGTTATAGCAGGTAGTCTACAACCCTTACAGCAGGTAGTCTAAAACCCTTACAGCAGGTAGTCTAAAACCTGTTATAGCAGGTAGTCTAGAATCTTTACAGCAGGTAGTCTAAAACCCTTACAGCAGGTAGTCTAAAACCCTTACAGCAGGTAGTCTAAAACCCTTACAGCAGGTAGTCTAGAATCTTTACAGCAGGTAGTCTTAAACCTGTTATAGCAGGTAGTCTAAAACCCTTACAGCAGGTAGTCTAGAACCAATGCAGTTGGAAGTTTTCTAGAACTCTTACACGGGTAGTCTATAATCCACACAGCAGTCAGTCTAGAACCTGTTAAATCTCTGTGACAATGGACAATAAAGTATTCTTCTTCATCATCTTCTTCTTTAGCCATGAGAACCTGCTTCTGTTGCAGGAGACCAGTGCTGTGCGGGAAGTGTTTTGTGAGTACCAAAAGGCAGGAACAGGAACCATCCGAGAAAACACTACCCAGAGTATTGCCAGGGACCTGCTCTTCCTCAAACAGCTGTCCAAGGTACAGGTGTACACATCATAGAAGGGGCAGGGTACTATGTGGATGGCACCCACTCTGAGGACACCAGGAAGATGACGGTTGGGAAGGTTTATGGTGTAGTATATATAGTTTGTGTCTGATGTGTACTGGCCTATTTGTAGGAGACGGTGTCTCAGTAAGACACTTCCAATTGGCTTTGGTCAGCTGTCTCCCACCTGAAGGAGTTATGGCCAGTTTGTGTCCATTGTCTAATAGTTAGATAGACTACTGTGAGGATGGCAATCCCCCCAGGAGATAATAGATAGAAGGGGATGCAAAACTTGATGAGGCTAGTAGTGCACAGTGTCGTGCAACGCAACTTGCACTGCAGAAGACAGAGGATGACTGTTAGTTGGGTCAGGTTTAAGTAGGGTGGTGATTAAGAAGAGTGAGGACAGGTGTGAAGGCAGATCTGCAATGTGTTGCAACAAATGCTGTTGAGGAGCTGTGTTCACGGCAACTAGTTAAAGTGTTGCAAAAGGCTTGTAAACTGATTGGCAGTTAGTAACATCTGGTGCTTGTTAAGTTAGTAGGGAGCTGCATTCAAGGAAACTACAGTAGTTCAAATGTTGCATTCAAGTCTGGTCCTCTCTCCTGAATTTTTGTTAATTCTTATCACCATCAAAAACAAACAAGATTATCATCACAATAAACCTAAACGGGAGGCTTAACAGCCAATGTGTATTTTTTTATATATTTTTTTATTTCTCCTTTATTTAACCATGTAGGCAAGTTGAGAACAATTTCTCATTTACAATTGCGACCTTGTCACGAGGGACTGGATGTGTGAGATAAGAATCAGGCGCAGAGAGCAGAAAGTTCCACAGGGAAAAGTGCACTTTAATATGGCACCAAAATACAATGCCCAAAACACAGGGTGTGAAAATACTAACCAACCCAAAACACAGGGTACACGGTCCGGAGCACTAACAACCCCAACGTCTCAACACGTAACACGAAGAGAAAACAAAACAGTTCAGCCAGCTGAACAGACACTAAACAGAAATTAAACACCCACAACCAAAATGGGGAAAACAGGCTACCTAAGTATGATTCTCAATCAGAGACAGCGAACGACACCTGCCTCTGATTGAGAACCATACTAGGCCAAACACATAGAAATATAACAACATAGAAAAAGGACTACACCAACTCACGCCCTGACCAACCTAACACAAAGACATAAAAAAGGAACTAAGGTCAGAACGTGACAGACCTGGCCAAGATAAAGCAAAGCAGTTTGACACATACAACAACACAGTTACGCATGGAGTAAAACAAACATGCAGTCAATAGTACAGTAGAAAAATAAGTCTATATACAATGTGAGCAAGTGAGGTGAGATAAGGGAGGTAAAGGCAAAAAAAGGCCATGGTGGCAAAGTAAATAAAATAGAGCAAGTAAAACATTGGAATGGTAGATTTGCAGTGGAAGAATGTGCAATGTAGAGAGAGAAAATAGGGTGCAAATGAGCAAAATAAATAAATACAGTAGGGGGAGAGGTAGTTGTTTGGGCTAAATTATAGGTGGGCTATGTACAGGTGCAGTAATCTGTGAGCTGCTCTGACAGTTGGTGCTTAAAGCTAGTGAGGGAGATAAGTGTTTCCAGTTTCAGAGATTTTTGTAGTTCGTCCCAGTCATTGACAGCAGAAAACTGGAAGGAGAGGCGGCCAAAGGAAGAATTGGTTTTGGGGGTGACCAGAGAGATATACCTGCTGGAGCGCGTGCTACAGGTGGGTGCTGCTATGGTGACCAGCGAGCTGAGATAAGGGGGGACTTTACCTAGCAGGGTCTTGTAGATGACCTGGAGCCAGTGGATTTGGCGACGAGTATGAAGCGAGGGCCAGCCAACGAGACCGTACAGGTCGCAGTAGAGGGTAGTATATGGGGCTTTGGTGACAAAACGGAGGGCACTCTGATAGACTGCATCCAAAATTATTGAGTAGGGTATTGGAGGCTATTTTGTAAATGACATCGCTAAAGTCCAGGATCGGTAGGATGGTCAGTTTTCAATGGTATGTTTGGCAGCATGAGTGAAGGATGCTTTGTTGCGAAATAGGAAGCCAATTCTAGATTTAACTTTGGATTGGAGATGTTTGATGTGAGTCTGGAAGGAGAGTTTACAGTCTAACCAGACACCTAGGTATTTGTAGTTGTCCACATATTCTATGTCAGAACCGTCCAGAGTAGTGATGATGGACGGGCGGGTGGGCAGGTGCAGGCAGCGATCAGTTGAAGAGCATGCATTTAGTTTTACTTGTATTTAAGAGCAATTGGAGGCTACGTAAAGGGGATTTGTATGGCATTGAAGCTCGTCTGGAGGGTTGTTAACACAGTGTCCAAAGAAGGGCCAGAAGTTTACAGAATGGTGTCGTCTGCGTAGAGGTGGATCAGAGACTCACCAGCAGCAAGAGCGACATCATTGATGTATACAGAGAAGAGAGTCAGTCCAAGAATTGAACCCTGTGGCACCCCCATAGACCCCCATAGACTGCCAGAGGCCCTCCGATTATACTCACTGAATTCTATCAGAGAAGTAGTTGGTGAACCAGGCGAGGCAATCATTTGAGAAACCAAGGCTATCGAGTCTCCCGATGAGGATGTGGTGATTGACAGAGTCGAAAGCCTTGGCCAGGTCAATGAGTACGGCTGCACAGTATTGTTTCTTATCGATGGTGGTTAAGATATCGTTTAGGACCTTGAGCGTGGCTGAGGTGCACCCATGACCAGCTCTGAACCAGATTGCATAGCGGAGAAGTTATGGTGGGATTCGAAATGGTCGGTAATCTGTTTGTTGACTTGGCTTTCGAAGACCTTAGAAATTTGTAGGGGTCCAGATTTTGCAGCTCTTTCAGAACATCAGCTGACTGGAATTGGGAGAAGGAGAAGTGGAGAAGCCTTGGGCGAGTTGCTATGGGGGGTGCAGTGCTGTTGCCCGGGGTAGGGGTAGCCAGGTGGAAACCATGGCCAGCCGTAGAAAAATGCTTATTTAAATTCTCAGTTATAGTGGATTTATCGGTGGTGACAGTGTTTCCTATCCTCAGTGCAGTGGGCAGCTGGGAGGAGGTGTTCTTATTCTCCATGAACTTTACAGTGTCCCAGAGCTTTTTTTAGTTTGTGTTGCAGGAAGCTAATTTCTGCTTGAAAAAGCTATCCTTGGCTTTTCCAACTTTCTGTGTATATTGGTTTCTAGCTTCCCTGAAAAGTTGCATATCACGGGGGCTTTTCGATGCTAATGCAGAACGCCATAGGATGTTTTTGTGTTGGTTAAGGGCAGTCAGGTCTGGAGAGAACCAAGGGCTATATCTGTTCCTGGTTCTAAATTTCTTGAATGGGGCATGCATATTTAAGATGGTGAGGAAGGCATTTTTTTTTAAATAACCAGGCATCCTCTACTGACGGGATGAGATCAATATCCTTCCAGGATACCCCGGCCAGGTCGATTAGAAAGGCCTGCTCGCTGAAGTGTTTCAGGGAGCGTTTGACAGTGATGAGTGGAGGTCGTTTGACCGCTGACCCATTACGGATGCAGGCAATGAGGCAGTGATCGCTGAGATCTTGGTTGAAAACAGCAGAGGTGTATTTAGAGGGCATGTTGGTTAGGATGATATTTATGAGGGTGCCCGTGTTTACGGCTTTGGGGTGGTAGTATTACTATTTTAATAGTAAACTTACTATTAACATTACTATTAAAATAGTACTCACTTATAGGAATGGGTCATTGCTTACAAGTTGCTAGCTACTGTATCCTATAAAGCCATCACTGAAAACCACATATTTAATCTAACTTCTGTGGTTTGGTCACTTCCTGTTCTTCAACAAACTCTAGCTGGACTGAAGATGACGAAGTTTTGAAAAATTACAACTTTGCACAAGGGGGTGTTACAAGTCCAATGTGCTGTGGACGACCCCATTGAAATGAATTACATCCGGCGCAATGTAATGGAGTGCCTATGGTTAATGTGAATGAGGTATAACACCGGATGTCTCTGTCCAGCTCACAGACATCATCGTCAGCGAGGTGCTCCAGAGGGTGGACGGGACAGAGATTGGCTGCAGCTGACCAATCATGGACAGTGAGAAGAAGTTGATGCAGGCCACTGCACACGCTCATATCGAGCTGGGCTGCCCAGTCATCCTCCACCTGGGCTGGAACCCTGGCGCCCCACTGAGATAGTCTGCCTCCTGCAGGAGGCTGGAGAAGACATCAGCAAGACCGTCATGCCACACCTGGACAGGTGAGGGTTCTCAGGACCCAGACTGGACTGGATATGGAGGGGGTGACAGGACTTATGATATGGCTATGGCTAAGAGTTTTTCCTGGTCTGGAAAAACTATGGGCCCTACATGGGTTTATAATATGGTATAAACTATTATACTTATAAATCAAGCTTCTATATACCTGTTATGTTCAGCAAGGTAATAATGCTTATTGTGGAGTATTTTCATCTGCTGAAGACAACGGTACAGTAGCATCTGTGATGCGGGACTGTAAATTATTTATAGTGGGGGTTTTCTAACACAGAACCATATTTGACAATGGAGAGCTGTTGGAGTTTGCTAAAATGAGGAATAACCTGGAGTACAACCTGTTTGGAACAGAGATGCTGAACTATGCCTATAACCTGGAGTACAACCTGTTTGGAACAGAGATGCTGAACTATGCCTATAACCTGGAGTACAACCTGTTTGGAACAGAGATGCTGAACTATGCCTATAACCTGGAGTACAACCTGTTTGGAACAGAGATGCTGAACTATGCCTATAACCTGGAGTACAACCTGTTTGGAACAGAGATGCTGAACTATGCCTATAACCTGGAGTACAACCTGTTTGGAACAGAAATGCTGAACTATGCCTATAACCTGGAGTACAACCTGTTTGGAACAGAGATGTTGAACTATGCCTATAACCTGGAGTACAACCTGTTTGGAACAGAGATGCTGAACTATGCCTATAACCTGGAGTACAACCTGTTTGGAACAGAGATGCTGAACTATGCCTATAACCTGGAGTACAACCTGTTTGGAACAGAGATGCTGAACTATGCCTATAACCTGGAGTACAACCTGTTTGGAACAGAGATGCTGAACTATGCCTATAACCTGGAGTACAACCTGTTTGGAACAGAGATGCTGAACTATGCCTATAACCTGAGGTACAACCTGTTTGGAACAGAGATGCTGAACTATGCCTATAACCTGGAGTACAACCTGTTTGGAACAGAGATGCTGAACTATGTCTATAACCTGGAGTACAACCTGTTTGGAACAGAGATGCTGAACTATGCCTATAACCTGGAGTACAACCTATTTGGAACAGAGATGCTGAACTATGCCTATAACCTGGAGTACAACCTGTTTGGAACAGAGATGCTGAACTATGCCTATAACCTGGAGGTGGATATGCCCAGTGACAGCCAGAGAGTCAAACTGTGAGAACTCTTTATGTTGCTACCAAACTACCTACAGATTTAGGATCTTAATTTAACACTGTTTCCCACAGCATGAACATAATCCTGCAGGAACAGGAAATGTGAATTATTGTGTGGATTATAATTTATGGACATTTATGTAGAGGTTGATTCATGTTTAGTTAGGACAAATCAAGTCTGAAAGTTATAAATTGAAATTACTAACTTTAGAAGCATTTTAAAATCTCAACTACACTACAGGTTTGCATTTCCTGCAACTAAAGGGTGATCAAATGAAGACCATACATCCTGCACTAGACAACCAACAGCCTAACAATGTCTATGTGGTTGTCTCTATCTACTTCACAATACTTTACAAAATGTAAACAGCAAAATAACACCCATGTATCTGTTTCGTTGTGTGTTCATGTGCGAGTGTGGACCTCCATCTCTCCAGTGTGGCGTTCCTGGTCCAGGAAGGTTATGAGGACAACATTGTCATCGCCCATGACATCCACACCAAGAACCGTCTCAACAAGTACGGAGGCCAGGACTACTCACACATCCTGAAGAACATTGTGGCCAAGATGCTGAGCAGAGTGATCAACCAGACCCAGGTGGACAAGGCCCTCATAGAAAACTCTAAACACTGGCTCACATTCAAATGAAGGATCAGAATCAGATCACCCAGACAGAGGAAGCCTGCTCCGTAGGCCTTTGTCTTTTGTATCAGCTATTGAACACAGTAAAAAATGTTTTTATACGTTTGTTATTACTTGCAAATCACCAAACAAAATTGACGTCAGAAGTTGACACTTTTTATTATTGCTACTTCGCTGTGATGTACTGAATTGAAATGTATTATGGAGAAGTAAACATGGGAAAAAATTGAATTGTTGAACCTTCTGACAGCTGAGTGAGGAAATTATTCAATTTATTTCACATAAGAGCTATGACTGAATCAAAGCTTCAAGTAATGTTTGTAATTAATCATTAATACTGTAAGCAAAAAAACAAAACCATCTGCTTTGTAGAGTGATCCTCAATACTATAGCCTTAGTCGCACAAAAGGCCTAATTTCCATCCAAAATTCTCAGTTTGAAAAGAAATGGAAGACTAAATGTAAATGCGGCAGCAACACAGAAGCCCAATGTAATTTAAAAAGACAAAGCCACAATTTCTGTCCAATCAAACTCAAGGACATGGTCTGCACATGGTGCTTTACTTGTAAATATTGTGCTGATTAGTTTTATTGAAAGCAGTAACAGCTTTGTCAGTAGTAATGACATTTCACAAACAGTCTTTGATAAGTAGTAGCATTAATAAATGTGTATTCCCCATTTGATATTTTTGTATGGCTAATAAAGACTAGGGTACCAAAAGGGCACTGACAGAGCTAACTCTTTCAAAGTTTTCTTAATCAATATACTGGGCATTCAAAGCTTGTTAGATGAGTTGTTGTGATGTCACATGGTGGAGTGGCTATGGGAGGGAGCTGGTTGGACGGTAGGTCATCCTGAAGGACATGGTCTCTCCTTCTGGGAACAGGTGGCATCACAGAGTGACTTCACCACATGATCAATGACATCACAGCAGACAATACATAACCATTATGTCACTTCAGGACAGTGTGTGATAGGATAAAAAAGTTAGGAAGTGCAGGTACAGTAGGAACGTCTCCTGTGTTCTGATACATCACCAAATGGAACATTCAGAGGAAAAATGTGACCACGGAATATTTTTCTATTTCCAATGCTCTGTTTAAATTATAATTTACTTTTTGATTTGTTGCTGTTTGTAGAACAGGAATACTGTGCAGAAATCATTAAAATAGTTGGATTTATTTTCTCTGATGGCATGTTTTTCTTCCAGATAATGTTTCCATATCAAAAACTTGCTGTAGGCCTAATCAATCTTAGTCAAGCACTGAGCACTTAATTCCTTCTTCAGAAAAAGTTGAATTGGACAGAAGGCATATATATACATTATGATCATGATAGCTATTTTACACTCATGCAGTAGTCTGATAAAACACTAGTAATGGTCAGAACAACACTGCAGTAAGTAACCCAACTAAAGTAAGAAGATGCAGACAGAAACACACCAATCATTACTTCCTGCAGTACACTTTTAATCACCTATATGCGTTGCCTATGTTTTCCTATTCCATAGACTCTAACATGAACTGAGATGCGTTACAAGACCATTTGAAACATTAATTAATTGACCCAATTGCAAAAGCAATGAAGCATTAACACCATTCCTGTTTAACCTGTTGTACATAATATGGGCTTATACACATGCAACTTTGACTCATCTCCTTCCATGTTTCCACGTTTGCAAGTTCATCACTGGGCATTGCATAATTGGGGTTTTACGCACGAAATGAAAGGTCTATTTAAGCGTGTTAATGTTCACTTCTGCGTCAAGATCCCCCTGTCTCTCTGTAACCACATGTCTTCTAAACGACAGCGGTGTAGCCAATCCAAAGGAGAGAATAATAGCAGATGAAGGTGCAGTGAACAGCCTAGTAGAATATATGGTGTTCTGTTAATCGGCGTAGACAATGAATCCGGAGAAGGTGCTGTACTTGTTGTTGTTGCCCCCGTGCGCCTTGCCCCCGTCCAGCTTGATGTAGATCTCATCGCCGGGCTCGAGATGCAGGACAACACTGTTGCTGGCATAATCGTAGTTCTGATCGGCGTCTTGGGCGATAGCGCTCGCTCGCACCTGGAGAGCATTGTTATTAGTCACCAATCTTTCTGATACCATGTTTTTATTTATGTTCCGTTAACACAACAATCAATGCAGTATCATTTGGTCATGTTAGTGAACTGGAGTTTCAGTAATGAAAGGGGCGTAGAGCGGGAACTTCAACACCACTGACAGCGACGCTTTGATGAAAGCGGTGCGTAAAATTGTAGTCTAAGCTGTTTTATGTTTTGAATCCTAATCAACAGTTGCATATTATAGATGAGAAAGAAGTGTTATGTTTCAGTTTCATTTGATTGAACAAGTCAGTATATGTCTCACCTGGTTGTTCTTACAAAGATCAGCCCACATACTGGTGCCATCCCCGCCTCGCATCAGCACATGGTAAACGAAGAAGTAGATGCCCGGTATCGAGCAGGTGAATTTCCCCGTCGTAGGGTCGTAGTGGTTGCCAAGGTTGGTGACTACGTCGTCAAATTTCAGCACTTCGTAGCCCTCATGCTGTTTTTTCAGTCCGGCGTAGAACGCTATCTTTGGAAACGTGTTGTATGTGGCTGCGCTTATGGCACCTGTGGCTCCGGGCGTTCCGGGTAGTCCTGGTGGACCGGGCCCTCCTCTCTCCCCAGGCGGGCCGGCAGGTCCGGGTGGTCCTGGCTCACCAAGAGGACCCCTAGGGCCAATTCTTCCTGTGCGTCCGGGCTCCCCTTTTGGACCTTGGATTAAGGTTGGTAGAGACTGGACCAAGCGGCTGTCTCTGATGGTATTGGCTTTGTCCGTGGCCGTGGACTTGGTCCCGTGGGGATCACACACCATCTGACAGGATCCGAGCATTTCGTAGCGCGCGGATATGCCGGCGGAGTTGACCAGCACCGGAATCAGGATAACCAACACTAGCACCATGACTACTCCACAAACACCTGTGGCGATCATCCGCGTCCTACCGGCCAACCTCCGAAGTGGACGGTCTTCCAGTCTGCTTCTGGACGAAATCTTGCCGGATGAGAGGGATTCTTGTTGCCGGTGCACTTTAACGATCAGAAAATAACGAATAAATGTGTGTGCGTAATCTATACAAGGCAGGCTATTGAAATGTTATCCCGCGTCCTTGTCTTGAAATGGTATTGATAAATTCAACTTTTACGCCCCACAAAGTCCATTATTTTTTCTCCTTTCCGCACTGGTATGGCTCAATAACATCACATTGGAGCCTTTCATTTGTATTAAACTAACACTCGCAATAGTTTATAGATGTAGCATCCACTTTCTGCCTACGCTTTTGCGCCAATTGGGATAAAGCATACACATACAAGTTCACCTGCCACCATGCTACGATGTCTTCGAGATGGTCACAGTGATTACCTTTTCGTGAATGTTTGGAGAGGGGAGGAGGCTAGCTCTGATATCAGATGGATGTTAAGGGAAAGGTACTCAGGGGGGGGGGGGGGGGGGGGGGGGGGCTGCAGTCTCATATTTGAATGTCCACTAACAGAGTCATGTTGTTTGTAGAATGGCCTTTCTGGATGGCCACAGAGGACATCGGCTGTACAATTGGTACCTGGTCACACCTCAGGTCCCCCTGTGTCCAATTAATCATTCTGGAGGAAATCAATAAAGTCATAGAGACAGAGGGCATTGGGTGGGGGGTGGGTGTATGACCCCATATACATTGAAAGATGAAATGACAGGCTACCTCGGAATGATGACGCAATCAACTGAGAGACATTTAATTTTTTGAGGTTCAGATGTCAGATTCAGTCTTAGGGCGAGAGGTTAAACCGATGTCCTATCTCACCGTGGTAATTAAAGATCCCATGGCATGGATGTGAGGTAACTTTAGAACCACAGAAGGTGTGTCGGAGTGTTGTTTGACTGATGAAGAGCTAATTGGTGCAGTCGGGGAGGGATGACGTTAGGATGTTGCCATGGGTTACCATGGGTGGTGTGGCTGCGGAGAGGCAGAGGAAAGACATATTTTGGGAAGAACGGCAATGCAACAACAATGCAGTAGGGTAATATTGATAAGGTAAAACTGTACTGATAGAAGTTGTTTGTTTCTTCACTGTAGTTGTGTACATTACTGCAGACTTGGGCAGAAAATAGTTGTATTTTGTAGTTTATTTGAAAATACCAACTTTTCGAATACTCAAGGTAGTCGAATTTATATAGCATTTGAACTAAAAGGCAACTATTTTCTTTGATATTCAAATACAGGTCTCTTAAAATAGTAACGATTTTGGATACCTCTCAGAAAACCAAATAATAAAAAAATATTTACTTGATGGCTGCCAAATATTTAATGAAGAACCAAAAACGTCAACAGTTAGTTGAATTAGTCTAAATACTGTATATTAGCATAAGCACATGGGTTGGAAGGCTCTTAGATATTAATCTTAACATAGCCTTTAGCCTAGAATTAAATACATGAGGGACATGGAATCATGTCGACATTAGAGTAGACTAACAAAATTACTAATAGGTTCATAATGAGTGACATATCCAGTAACACTTGACAGTTCTTGTACATGTGTAGTAACTTAGTGAATATTACAATAACAACATTGTGGTTACATAGGACTTTGGAAAATGTTTTATGACTGCATAATAATGGAGTTATTACATAAGTAGAATAAGGAACAGTCACTATTCCTCTTGTGTACAGTAGTTACAAAAACTCACAGCTCATTTCTATGCAATTACCAAACTATTATGTAACAACATGCTAATAAAATCTTGCTCCAAAAGTAATTACAGTTTGATAACAGGCACAAGAACAATTTAATGTTAAGTGTTAAGGAGAATGCTAACGGTAAGAAAATATGGTTGTTAAGTGTTGAAAGGAAAAAAAATATCCCAAAACTGCCTTCTTGAGTCAACTACAGCTAAGGTAGGTTCAAAATCATGTTAGTTTGTATTCTGAGTAAACTATCCCTTTAAAGATGGTGTGTGTTTGAAACAAGAACACTTACCCTCAGATACCACCTCCCTCTGCAGTATTTTCAGATATCATACAATTTATTTCAGATTCAACCTTTTCAGTGGCATGTTGAAAGACTCTTACGGTAGTTATGTGTCACAACTTATTTATACTTATCTGTACAAAATATAATTGGTTAATTGGTTTGACTTGATTAAATACACCTCGGGCAATGGACATTCAGGAGAATGGACATTTAGAGATTTTCAGATATAAATGTATTGTGTAGATGAAATATAACTGTCAGAGAGATTGGAATAGTATAGGAGATTGTATGTTATCTGATGTAGTTCCAGATTTAGCCCTGCCATTAGTTAAAAGCTGCCAATCCAATAGTTTCAGAAAAGTAATCACTTCCTGAGATCTGTATTCAAATAGTTTTTTTTTTTTTTTAAGTAGTTGATTTCTCAGATCTGTATTCAAATAGTTTTGAAAAGTAGTAATTTTTTGGGATCTGTATTCGAATAGTTGTGGTCACCTCCAAAGTAACTATTTGTTACCCTGGAAAATAGTTACTTTCCAAAAAGAATACTTGAAACTACAGTTATCCCAGGTCTGCATTACAGTACATCACAGTGACATTGTAGTGATATAGTAGCCTACTGTGGTCTAATTTAAACTCATGATCTTTTAGTCACACTGAATCACAGAAGGCCCATGCCAGCACGGGGGGGAAGAGACCAGCCTGCAACAAGTGTTCACTGACTCAGCCTCCATATGTGGGTGTGTGGACACGTGCTCACGTGTGTGTGTTATGTATGTACATGTACATCTATATGCAAGAATGTATATACAGTATGTCATGTGAATATGCTATGTGTGTCTGAAGGTATCCAACCCAGAATGTTGTTCAGTTCATAAGAACCCCTTTGCTGTAGAATATAAAAGATTCAGTGGGTAAGATATAAAAACGAGGCTTAATGCTAAGCTTTGACAGGTTGCTTGGAGACTTCAGATTTTGCAATATCAAATCAAAATCAAATCAAATTTATTTATATAGCCCTTCGTACATCAGCTGATATCTCAAAGTGTTGTACAGAAACCCAGCCTAAAACCCCAAACAGCAAGCAATGCAGGTGTAGAAGCACGGTGGCTAGGAAAAACTCCCTAGAAAGGCCAAAACCTACGAAGAAACCTAGAGAGGAACCAGGCTATGTGGGGTGGCCAGTCCTCTTCTGGCTGTGCCGGGTGGAGATTATAACAGAACATGGCCAAGATGTTCAAATGTTCATAAATGACCAGCATGGTCGAATAATATAAGGCAGAACAGTTGAAACTGGAGCAGCAGCACGGTCAGGTGGACTGGGGACAGCAAGGAGTCATCATGTCAGGTAGTCCTGGGGCATGGTCCTAGGGCTCAGGTCCTCCGAGAGAGGGAAAGAAAGAGAGAAGGAGAGAATTAGAGAACGCACACTTAGATTCACACAGGACACCGAATAGGACAGGAGAAGTACTTCAGATATAACAAACTGACCCTAGCCCCCCCGACACATAAACTACTGCAGCATAAATACTGGAGGCTGAGACAGGAGGGGTCAGGAGACACTATGGCCCCATCTGAGGACACCCCCGGACAGGGCCAAACAGGCATATATGCAGTTCATTTACAATTAGCCTGGGACAGTGGTGGGGAAGGGCTCCTTCGAAGAATTAATGAATAAAACATCAAGCCAATTGATCAAAATGAAGACTTTTTCAGTATTCTAACGAGATATGAGGTGCGCTGTCAGTTCACCTAAACTTCTCCTTGTCAGTTAGTGAGAGAGTTCCATGAAATATGAATGACAGGTGGATAACATGACTAGAGTGGCAAAATAATATTCATTGCTGCCTGCGTCTATACAACTCTATATGCCTATAAGAATTACCAAGTGGATAACATTGTAGTCTAAAGAATCTTGTCATTACTATTCCACATGTTTGGATAGCAAAATATACAATATATTCCTCACGTAAGGGGCCGTTAGGAATCTCATGCCAATGACACAAATGCCTGTGTCAAAGTTAAGATATTGATTCAATTAGTCATTTTATCAATTAATAATCTGTCCTGTTTGTTGGATGGCTGCATGTTTCAAATGATGCTTGTCACACATTCTGCTCTTTCTGCAGAATATCTTTGTAAACCTTTTTCTCTCCATACAACAGTGAATGGCACAGATAGATAACAGTTCAACTCAGCAGGAAGGAGACGCAAGCGTGACCACACCACCACCCCCTCAAAGCGTGTCCTATACCAAAGTGTGTCCTGTAGCTTACCAAGCTAGCTGATCAATGGTGGTTACATCATCTCTAGAACCTATCAAGTCTTATCACTGACTGAAATAGAAGCATCTCAAAAGCAAAATTACTACTATTGGTCATATATTTAGATAATGCATTTTGGGGTCTTAGCTGATTATGCATTCTGGCATTGAATATGAGGTGCTACACCGACTTTAAAGTAGGCCTTCTGAAACAGACAGTAAAATGGACCTGGCACACCCTAACTGCAAAGGCATGTGACAGGTAGACAAAAACAAATCCCCCAAATGAAAAAGAGAGGATGGATTCTTAGAGGGGCACCGATCCATGCTTCACTTGCTGGTGACATCAGTGGGGCGGGGTGTCACACTCTCTGCCAATGAGATTGAGCGGTGGCGAGGAGCTTAGTGGCAAATGAGATGGAGGATTGTAAACACGCCAGGAGAACACAGAGACACCAATCGATCAGGCCAGTCTGAGATTGATTAATTACTCTGGCTGCGAGAGGTTCTGAGGTGCTGCTGGAGTGACAGAGAAACCTGATCAGAAAAAGATAGATCACCTCCCACCAATCTCCACTAGCTCTCTCACACTTTATATTTGTATACCCCTTTTATTAGGTAGAATGATAGGAATTATAGAATGATAGGTAGATTAGGTAGAATAATACATGTGTTATTCAAAAATGCAGAGTCATTGTGCTATCATGTTAACGTGTGATGGTAGAGGTTTATGAATGAGTGTGAAAGGAGAGGAGGAAAACAGCAAGTGGTTACATGAGACAATAAGGTTACTTTTAAAAAAAAAGTGTGGTTGGTCGTGGTGGATGTGTAGAGGTATAACGCGAACGTCTAGCAACCCAAAGGTTGCGTGCTTGAATCTCATCATGGACAACTTTAGCATTTTAGCTAATTGGAAACCTTTCAACTACTTTTTAGCTACTTTGCATATTAGCTAACTCTTCCGTTAACTCCTAACCCTAACCTTAACCTTAACATTAGCCACCTAGCTAACGTTAGCATTAGCCACCTAGCTAATGTTAGCCACAACAAATTGGAATTCTTATCTAATCATTCGTATAGCAAATTTGCAACATAACGTAGGAATTGCAATTCGTAACATCATGGACGTCCACAAATTAATACATGCCATACCAAACGTAACATATCATACTAATTTGAGTGTCCCAGATTCTTGTTTACTATATATATGAGAGAGAGAGAGAGAGAGAGAGAGAGAGAGAGAGAGAGAAAAATAATACAGTACACAACAATTACAGGAAAAACACAAATCACAATCAGAAGTTAATTGCTTTCCCCTCTCATTCACTCTTCAAGTCATTACACTTCAGTTCAGTTCAGTAATCGCTCCACCACACCCTCTCTGATTGCAACATGAGTGGTGTCTGCATTTGGTTTGGTCCCAGCTCTGACAGTAGTCACACTTAGCAAACTACACTATCATCTGTCGCACATGACCTTGAATAAGCATGTACGAAAACAATGGAGTCCCTGATTGAAGATGAGAATGTTCGGTCCAACAGTTGATCTGAGTTCCCACAATGCAACAGGAAGCACATATCTTAGCGCCGCTTTAATTGCACTAAAATGACAACATGCAGTGAAAGGAGAGGAAATCATAGATTGGGCCAGGTCTGTAGTAGTAGAGGCAGAGAAACCGTTACAGTGTCATCATGAGACAATTGCTAGTTAAGCTTGTGTTTTCTTGTGTTCATGAGCCTGCAATATAGAGATTTCTGTAATTTTGTATTGCTATATAAAATTGTTTGGTAGTGGTTGTGAAAATGTTTTGAAGTTCATCTGTAAATTAACATTATTACATGGTTATTACATGTTAATATTCAAAAGTATACATGTAGATAGTATGACAAGTAGGTTATGGTCAGATATAAGGGTCAGACAATTCACTGGGAATCAATCCTTAACTGAATTTGTCATATTTGAACAATAATACTAGTATGTTGTTGACACCCCATTTATCCACTTGTGAGTTAATACCATGTAGCTAAATACCATCCAATATCAGGACATCTGCTGGACACGGAGAAAAGGCTTTCTGGACAGATGGTCCCCCTCAGTCTCTATCTCTCAAATTATTTGTTTCAAACTTGTTGGCTTGATTGTTTCAATCACTTATTCACCCACTTGAATATCATTCATATCTGAATTATTATCCGAAAGAGGAGTTACCACTATAATGACAAAGAGATAACATTTTTGCTGTCTCTCAGGGAACGAAGATGTAGAACGGTGACTGTGTAAAACAAGCGCACCCAATTAAATTAGTGAGAACTGTAAGGGGCTGTGAGGGGAGATGTAAGGGCTGTGATGGGAGATGTAAGGGCTGTGAGGGGAGATGTAAGTGCTGTGAGGGGAGATTGTAAGGGCTGTGAGGGGAGATTGAAAGGGCTGTGAGGGGAGATGTGAGGGGAGGTGTAAGGGCTGTGAGGGGAGATGTAAGGGCTGTGAGGGGAGATGTAAGGGCTGTGATAGGAGATTGTAAGGGCTGTGAGAGGAGATGTAAGGGCTGTGAGGTGGGATGTAAGGGCTGTGAGGGGAGATTGTAAGGGCTGTGAGTGGAGATGTAAGGGATGTGAAGTGAGATTGTAAGGGCTGTGAGGGGAGATTGTAGGGGCTGTGAGGGGAGATGTAAGGGCTGTGAGAGGAGATGTAAGGGATGTGAGGGGAGATGTAAGGGCTGTGAGAGGAGATGTAAGGGCTGTGAGGTGAGATTGTAAGGGCTGTGAGGGGAGATTGTAAGGGCAGATGTAAGGGCTGAGGGAAGATTGTAAGGGCTGTGAGGGGAGATTGTAAGGGCTGTGAGGGGAGATTGTAAGGGCTGTGAGAGGAGATGTAAGGGCTGTGAGGTGGGATGTAAGGGCTGTGAGGGGAGATTGTAAGGGCAGATGTAAGGGCTGTGAGGAAAGATTGTAAGGGCTGTGAGGAGATGTAAGGGCTGTGAGGGGAGATTGTAAGGGCTGTGAGGTGAGATTGTAAGGGCTGTGAGGGGAGATTGTAAGGGCTGTGAGAGGAGATGTAAGGACTGTGAGGGGAGATTGTAAGGGCTGTGAGGGGAGATTGTAAGGGCTGTGAGGGGAGATTGTAAGGGCTGTGAGGGGGGATTGTAAGGGATATAGAAATACTAAAAGGTGGTTAATTAAGAAAGGGGCTGTGCTTTGTCATGGATAATGAAGGCTGGCAGCCCCTGTAGAGAGAAGGAGGGAGAAAAATCTTTACAGATTAAAAGCTTGAGTTTGAATGGACTCAACCCAACTCCCTTTCCCACTCTGTAGGTATGGGGGCTCAGGAGGGCTGTCTGTACGGCTGGAGAGGAGGGGTTGGATGTATGGTTGTAAGGTGGTGCTGGCTGGTGTATTGTACGGTGGTTGTTGTGTACCATGTAATGTAGGTAGTTGTGGAACATGATGTGCTTTTATCCTCTAGATCTGACAGACTCCGTAGGGGACAGACAAGTGGATTTACAGCCTCTCCCAAGGGAGTGTGTGTGTGTGTTTATTCAGGAACCTCCTCACTCACTCCCATGATAATTGTCATGCACGGCTGTTGTCTTCATAATTCAGAAAATCCCTGACTGCATTTTTTTTTAAATCTCACTTTAATAACCTTGAATTTCATACTCCTGCTATTCAAAATTCTTCTCCCTGCTGTCTTTTCTTTGTCCAGGTTTTTCCATTAGTTTGCTATATAGAATGTACGATGGTGAAAATGTACACACAAAAAAGGGCCAAATTGAAACTATGATTATAAAAGACTATATGATGGAGATTTTCAATACAATAAAATCATCTTTCAATTTAAAATCACTGTGAAAGCTTCTCTAATACACAATACTTCCCTGTGCCTTTGTCTACAATACTGACAAAATCATTTCTACAGAGTTTGGAAATAATGTACTAGTGCTTTCAGTTTCTTCATTTCATACAGCACTACTGTACCATCATACTGGCCTTGACTTGTAATCATGAAACACACACAAGGACACATACCCTCTTTCCCACACACACGCAGGCACACACACAAAAACACAACTGAGATGACAATTAATATAAATTTTATCAAGTATGCCAGATTGAACTGAATTTGATATGTCCCAAAATAAAAAACTACAGCTCTTGTCCTGATTTCTAAAAACTACATCTCCCAATATCCCGGGTGTTCATAATCACTACAGTTTTACATGTACAGTCGGAGTCAACCATTTATTGGAATCTTGTAGGCTAAGGGGCTAAAGTGCATGATCAAGGTGACTGGCGACAGAGTCACTAACACAGTAGGCACTTAGTGACAGAAATTCTGTTAGGTTGGCTGGTAGACTGTGCATAGTGTTCAGTGTGCTATTCTCTTCTGATTGGGTGAAAGTTAGGAAGTTATTAAGGAAGATAGTTAAGAGTACTGCTGAGTGAATTTCTGGTGGAACTCTTTTACTTTAGCCAGTAAGATCTTCAGCTTGTCTGTGGGCGGCAGAATGGTCATCCTGGAACGAGGGAAAGAGGAAGAGAGAGAGAGAAAGGGAACTTTGAACGAAATGCAGGGCATTGGAAACTAAAGGCCATATATACTATTTTTCTGTTGCATACATTTCTACCTTGTTAGGTATATCAAAAAGGGAAATTATACCCATCTCAGGATGTGAAAGGCTGTGGTAAAATGTTTGAGCAAACTGGGTTGTCCAGACCTGAAGTGGTAGGTGCCGTCCTTCTGTCCGAAGCCACTTCCTGGGACCAGACAGATGCCAGTCTCCTCCAACAGATTCATACAGTAGAACATGTCTGGAGCCTGGCCAAGCGCCTGGGGGGAGAGAGAGAGAGACAAAGAGGAAAAGAGGTATTACAGTGGGATGGCACATACAGTGCCTTGCGAAAGTATTCGCCCCCCTTGAACTTTGCGACCTTTTGCCACATTTCAGGCTTCAAACATAAAGATATAAAACTGTATTTTTTTGTGAAGAATCAACAACAAGTGGGACACATTCATGAAGTGGAACGACATTTATTGGATATTTCAAACTTTTTTAACAAATCAAAAACTGAAAAATTGGGCGTGCAAAATTATTCAGCCCCCTTAAGTTAATACTTTGTAGCGCCACCTTTTGCTAAGATTACAGCTGTAAGTCGATTGGGGTATGTCTCTATCAGTTTTGCACATCGAGAGACTGACATTTTTTCCCATTCCTCCTTGCAAAACAGCTCGAGCTCAGTGAGGTTGGATGGAGAGCATTTGTGAACAGCAGTTTTCAGTTCTTTCCACAAATTCTCGATTGGATTCAGGTCTGGACTTTGACTTGACCATTCTAACACCTGGATATGTTTATTTTTGAACCATTCCATTGTAGATTTTGCTTTATGTTTTGGATCATTGTCTTGTTGGAAGACAAATCTCCGTCCCAGTCTCAGGTCTTTTGCAGACTCCATCAGGTTTTCTTCCAGAATGGTCCTGTATTTGGCTCCATCCATCTTCCCATCAATTTTAACCATCTTCCCTGTCCCTGCTGAAGAAAAGCAGGCCCAAAACATGATGCTGCCACCACCATGTTTGACAGTGGGGATGGTGTGTTCAGCTGTGTTGCTTTTACGCCAAACATAACGTTTTGCATTGTTGCCAAAAAGTTCAATTTTGGTTTCATCTGACCAGAGCACCTTCTTCCACATGTTTGGTGTGTCTCCCAGGTGGCTTGTGGCAAACTTTAAACAACACTTTTTATGGATATCTTTAAGAAATGGCTTTCTTCTTGCCACTCTTCCATAAAGGCCAGATTTGTATAATATACTGATTGACTGATTGTTGTCCTATGGACAGAGTCTCCCACCTCAGCTGTAGATCTCTGCAGTTCATCCAGAGTGATCATGGGCCTCTTGGCTGCATCTCTGATCAGTCTTCTCCTTGTATGAGCTGAAAGTTTAGAGGGACGGCCAGATCTTGGTAGATTTGCAGTGGTCTGATACTCCTTCCATTTCAATATTATCGCTTGCACAGTGCTCCTTGGGATGTTTAAAGCTTGGGAAATATTTTTGTATCCAAATCCGGCTTTAAACTTCTTCACAACAGTATCTCGGACCTGCCTGGTGTGTTCCTTGTTCTTCATGATGCTCTCTGCGCTTTTAACGGACCTCTGAGACTATCACAGTGCAGGTGCATTTATACGGAGACTTGATTACACACAGGTGGATTGTATTTATCATCATTAGTCATTTAGGTCAACATTGGATCATTCAGAGATCCTCACTGAACTTCTGGAGAGAGTTTGCTGCACTGAAAGTAAAGGGGCTGAATAATTTTGCACGCCCAATTTTTCAGTTTTTGATTTGTTAAAAAAGTTTGAAATATCCAATAAATGTCGTTCCACTTCATGATTGTCTCCCACTTGTTGTTGATTCTTCACAAAAAAATACAGTTTTATATCTTTATGTTTGAAGCCTGAAATGTGGCAAAAGGTCGCAAAGTTCAAGGGGGCCGAATACTTTCGCAAGGCACTGTACAGTACTGATCAAAAGTTTGGACACACCTACTCATTCAAGGGTTTTTCTTTATTTTTACTATTTTCTACATTGTAGAATAATAGTGAAGACATCAAAACTATGAAAAAACACATGGAATCATGTAGTAAACAAAAAAGTGTTAAACAATTCAAAATACAGTATATTTTAGATTTGAGATTCTTCAAAGTATCCACCATTTGCCTTGAAGACAGCTTTGCACACTCTTGGCATTCTCTCAACCAGCTTCATGGAATGCATTTCAATTAACAGGTGTGCTTTGTTAAAAGTTAATTTGTGGAATTTCTTTCCTTCTTAATGGATATGACCCATCAGTTGTGTTGTGACAAGGTAGGGGTAGTATACAGAAGATAGCCCTATTTGGTAAAATACCAAGTCCATATTATGGCAAGAACAGCTCAAATAAGCAAAGAGAAACAACAGTCCATTCTTACTTTAAGACATGAATCTCAGTAAATTTAGAACATTTCTATAACTTTGAAAGTTTCTTCAAGTGCAGTCAGAAAACCATCAAGATCTATGATGAAACTGGCTCTCATGAGGACAGCCACAGGAAAGGAAGACCCAGAGTTACCTCTGCTGCAGAGGATAAGTTCATTAGAGTTACCAGCCCCAGAAATTGCAGCTCAAATAAATGCTGCCCAGAGTTCAAGTAACAGACACATCTCAACATCAACTGTTCAGAGGAGACTGCAGGAATCAAGACTTCATAGTCAAATTGCTGCAAAGAAACCACTACTAAAGACACCAATAAGAAGAAGAGACTTGCTTGAGCCAAGAAACACCAGCAATGAACATTAGACCGGTGGAAATCTGTCCTTTGGTCTGACGAGTCCAAATTAGAAATGTTTGGTTCAAACTGTCGTCTCTTTGTGAGACGCAAAGTAGGTGAACGGATGTTCTCCGCATGTGTGGTTCCCACTGTGAAGCATGGAGTAGTGATGGTGTGGGGGTGCTTTGCTGGTGACACTGTCTATGATTTATTTAGAATTCATAGCATTCTGCAGTGATACACCATCCCATCTGGTTTGCGCTTAGTGGGGCTATCATTTGTTTTTCAACAGGACAATGACCCAACACACCTCCAGGCTGTTTAAGGGCTATTTGACCAAGGAGAGTGATGGAGTGCTGCATCAGATGACCTGGCCTCCACAATCACCTGACCTCACCCCAATTAAGATGGTTTGAGATGAGTTGGACTACAGAGTGAATGAAAAGCAGCCAACAAGTGCTCAGCATATGTGGGAACTCCTTCAAGACGGTTGGAAAAGCATTCCACGTGTAGCTGGTTGAGAGAATGCCAAGAGTGTGCAAAGCTGTCCTCAAGGCAAAGGATGACTACTTTGAAGAATATAAAATATTACATATATGTTGATTTGTTTAACACTTGTTTGGTTGCTACATGATTCCATATGTGTTATTTCATAGTTTTGATGTCTTCTACAATGTATTATTATTCTACAATGTAGAAAATAGTAAAAATAAAGAAAAACCCTTGAATGAGTAGGTAGGGGTGTCCAAACTTTTGACTGGTACTGTACATACTGTATACAGGAAACGCATCTCACAATCAAATATATCAACTTAATCGGTGTATTTATTTCAACAGGCGATGGGACCATAAACTCCATAATTATCATTTTCTAATTTCCTGGATTAGTATTTCAGTCCAGAGCTGCTGTGTTGTACATCTACTGAAGAATGGGTTTGTTTCATATGATTGTGTTTTGCAACCATATGAATAATTTGGTAATTGATGTGTATATAATATATATAGTGTAATTGTTGTTTATTCATGTGTATACAGGGCTAGTCCCACAAAGGGGGCCCTGGTAAATTATAGTGGTATTAACTGACCTTAGCTTCCTTGATGGATTTCTCTGGTAGGCTGATGTTAGGGAATGAGTACATGGCTCCCTGAACAGGGTTACAGGTGATCCCAGGTACTGTGTTCAGAATCTGCTCTGTCAGTTTAGCCTTCTCTGCCAGGAGACTGAGGGTGGCTGTGCGCTCCTGGACATGGAGAAGAGTGTGTGTGTGTGTGTGTGTGTGTGTGTGTGTGTGTGTGTGTGTGTGTGTGTGTGTGTGTGTGTGTGTGTGTGTGTGTGTGTGTGTGTGTGTGTGTGTGTGTGTGTGTGTGTGTGTGTGTGTGTGTGTGTGTGTGTGTGTGTGTGTGTGTGTGTGTGCGTGCGTGCGTGTGTGTGCGTGCGTGTGTGGCACACATACACAATCCATGTATTAATTGTCTCAAGGCTTAAACATCCTTCTTTAACATGTCTCCTCCCCTTCATCTACACTGATTGAGGTGGATTTAACAAGAGACATCAATAATCCCAGCTTTCAGCTGGATTCACCTGGTCAGTCTATGTCAGGGAAAGAGCCAGTGTTCTTAATGTTTTGTATACTCAGTATATATTGAATGTGTGTCCCTGTCAATGTTGACAGTCTGGTATGTCATTTAAGTCCATGTCTGCTTAATGACCATATATCATTACCTTCATGAAGGTGATGTGGGAAGGTTCCCCAGGCTGGGGAGAGTTGACCACGAGGTCCATCAGAGCCTGACCAGGGACGGGGGGACACAGTCTGACCGACACCAGCTTAGAGAGCTGGGCCTGCACCTCCGCGTCCATATTAATCACCTCCATGTAACCCCCACGGAAACCACACCTAGCAGGCAGGAGAAGAGAGAGAGAAATCAGAGACTCAGAAGGCAAGACACAACTGCACCATATCTACAGGTCTCCCTATTTCTATATTGGTTGAAGTAGTAAGGTCATATAATGGTTGATATTTCAGGTCATGTTAAAGTAATGAGAATGATCTTACTCTCCCATGTAGCACTTGGAGGTGGAGTGGAAGGACGCCAGTTCTACATTGTCAGAGTACTCTGGTCCCAACTCAAAAAGCACCTTCTTAAAGGAATGGAACTGGCAACCCTCCGCATACACATTATCCTGGTACACCTGGAGGAGAGGGACAGAGAGAGAGGGATGTCAGGGGGTAAGAGATGAATGTAGAGGTGAAATTATGTTTATGAGGAGGATGACAAAAAGGTCTGATTGGTTTACCTCATCAGCCATCAGGAAGAGTCGCTCTTTAGCAGCGAATCGGATCACGTCCTCAATACACTGTCTGCTCTGGACTTGACCTATCACAGAGTTGGAGAGGGAAAGGTTCAGAATCATATTAGTAGAACTGGGCATTTTGGTTTCTGTCCAAGTGGGATCTTTGTTCTCTGGCGCCATCTAGTGTCATGACTGGACGGAAAAATTATATTTTGCAAGATAATTAGGAATAACGCAAGAACAGACACAAGAACTGTTTAGAAAGTTGCAAGTTATCTAGAAGGGTGAGTGTAACTGTTTTGGCAGAGCAAAAATACATACACTTCTAATGTTTGAACACACAAGAGAGACACCCACATCAAAGCACGTCTTCAAGACTCAAATCTCGTTCTCAGTCGCATTTCTTAATGAGGAGAATTGAAACCAAGGCTAAATCAGGAAGTTCAACCCCCAGTTAAGCTTGGCTACTTACCAGTGGGGTTACCAGGGTTGATGATGCAGAGGGCTTTGGGGTTGCAGTGCTTCCTGGCCTCCGCTAGGGAGCTCTCTAGCTCACTAAGGTCCATGCTCCAGCACTTCTCCTCGTTCAGGTAGTAGTTGACCTGTACAGCGCCCAACTCAGCCAGGGCAGCCGAGTACAGAGGGTACTGAGGGATGGAGATCATCACCCCTGTCCTCGATGCACCCTCACCACACACCAATAGTTTCAGCATGGTCTAGGAAAGACAGGGGAGAGGAGAAGGGAGTGAGTTGGTAAGCAAATGGTAGGTAATTCATGCAATCAATCAATCAATCAATCAAGAAAAATAGGTGATAAAGTTGCTGGGAGATAGGCCGACTGATAGGTGCACCTCAAGCCTATAATCCTCAAAGCTCTCCTTACGCCTTCCTCTTTATCTGCAGTGAGAATGTTACTTTAAAACACAATTATTTGATTTTGTATTGAGTTCTTACTACGATGCCGTCGCTGGCGCCGGTGGTGAGGTAGACGTTGTCTGGGTCACAGGGTACACCCCCGTCCCGACGCTCGATGTAGCGAGCCACGTCCTGCCGCACACAGTCTATTCCCTGGCTGGCACTGTATGCACCTGAGAGAGAGAGCGAGAGAGAGAGAGAGAACTCAATACACTACAGTGCTCCAGGACCGGAGTTGGAGGTCATTTCATTGTTTATGCGGTCACCAAAAGGCTAACACAGGCCTATTGGCCAAAACATAATTATATTTTAACTTACATCCTTATAATACACATTCCATCCAGTGCATGAACAACATACCTACACTACCGCCTCCACAAGCCTGCAGAATGCGTCGTGCTCTGTTTTTGGCATCCTCTGGAAACATGTTTTCATTCAATAGTTCCGGGTAGGAGCAGAGTGCCAAGACCTTGAGGAGGAAGGGAGGACAGAGAGTAAGGTGAGGAACAGGCAGAAGTTGATGCTGAATAATGTACACAAATCTGCATGAAACACCACATGAATCTGCATGAAAAGGTCACAATGTGTTTTTGCCTTAGACAGAACGGTTTCAAATGATAAAGGAGAATGAAAGACATCCTGTAATCAAAAAGAGAACTGAGGTATTAAATAAATGGTTTGGAACTTAGGGAATAAAAGCAGACCTGTCGGAAGAAGGTGATTGGCTGCTGGCCCATGGCATGGGCGTCACCGATGTTGGCCTTGATGACCTCAGTGAAAGGCTTCTTCAGTCCCTTCAGGACACAGAAACAAGACACAAAACGATGAAAAGACTAGGGCAAGGAAGAAAGAGATGGATGAAGGATTTGCTGGATCCCAGGGGTGTGCAGTGCAGAAATGCAGACCAATACGTTACCTTATTCTTTATAAACCTATAAACTCATACTTAACCATTCAGAACTACTTAATCTTAGTGTGTCCCTCTATAACTAAGACATGAGTATGAGGTCACGTCCTCCTAGACTCCAGCCACGGCTCTAATCTCAGATGTCTCCACTACCTCAGGTAAAGCTAAAGGTGCCCATCTACTGTAGTCATGCTATCAGGAGAACAAACAAGAGCTCTGGAAAAGGCTTGGCATTGGCGTCAGCTATATTTCTCTTTCTGTCTCACTCTCTTTCTCCCTCTCTCTTTCTCCCTCCCTCTCACACACTGTCTCGTTATTTCTCTCCCTCCCTCCTCTCCTCTCCCAACCTCTCTCTCTCTCTCTCAAACAATGTTAGTCGATAGCAAATGCACTAAAATAGACAACCCTTAGTAACAGCCAAACAGCTCTTTATAATTTTCTTTACCAAGTGTTTTTACTTATTCAACTCTCAAGCACAAACACAAAATCAGGTATAGTCTTTTGCAAACATCAGGTATAGTCTTTTGCAAACATCAGGTATAGTCTTTTGCAAACATCAGGTATAGTCTTTTGCAAACATCAGGTATAGTCTTTTGCAAACATCAGGTATAGTCTTTTGCAAACATCAGGTATAGTCTTATGCAAACATCAGGTATAGTCTTATGCAAACATCAGGTATAGTCTTATGCAAACATCAGGTATAGTCTTATGCAAACATGCATTGGTTCAATACATGCTCTCCACTCCCCTTGCCTTTTGTCCTAAAATGTAGGACATTAGCGCTGTACAAAACATAAAACGGGAGTAATACAATCCAATGTTAGCGGTCTCTGTGAAGGTGTAATGTGTAAAGGGAGGCAGGGTTTGCAAATGATAAGATAAAACACACCTACCTACAAATACATACCACATAATGTGCGTCTACGTGTGTTTGGAAGCAGAGTGGAGGGAGTCAAAACAAGACTCACCTTGAGTGTACAAAACATTAGGAACACTGTCCTAATATTGAGTTGCACCACCTTTTGCCCTCATAACAGCCTCAATGTGTCGGGGCATGGACTCTACAAGGTGTCGAAAGCGTTCCACAGGGATGCTGGCCCATGTTGACTCCAATGCTTCCCACAGTTGTGTCAAGTTGGCTGGATGTCCTTTGGGTGGTGGACCATTCATGATACACACAGGAACTGTTGAGCGTGAAAAACCCAGCAGTGTTCACTCAAACTGGAGCACCTGGCACCTACTACCATAACCCGTTTATAGGCACTTAAATCTTTTGTCTTGACTATTCACCCTCTGAATGGTAAACATACATAATCAATGTCTCCATTGTCTAAAGGCTTGAAAATCCTTCTTTAACCTGTCTCCTTACCTTCATCTACACTGATTTAAGTGAATTTAATTAGTGACATCAATAAGGGTTCATAGCTTTCACCTGGATTCACCTGGTCAGTCTATATCACGGAAAGAGCAGGTACTCATAATGTTTTGTACACTCAGTGTACATTAAAGCAGAGAAAATGCTATCTGGAAAACAAAAAGAGACACACATTCCCAGGCTGCCTGAAAGCCCTGTCAAGTGTTGCATCAGCTAGACTCCAGCTGTAGAAACATACAGACGTTAAGTAGTAAAGCAGGTGTCAACTGCAGAGTAAAAAAAAAAAATAGACTCAAAAGCGACATGGAGAATGGTTAAAAATGAATTTGGGGAGGTTTTTAGGGAGTGTGGTGACATTATGTCCTTATAAGCCAATAGAAACAGGGGGTAGCTGTCTGTACCATTTTCTCTGTCCTTATAGGTCAATAAAATGCCACTACTTAGCTACTTCTCTCAGAATACAGTAACGGAGAACAATATGTCAAGCAGTTGAATGTATCAAACTGGCCTTGATGGATGATGGAACTGAACTGGCCAAGAACACAGACTCCTCAGTCAGTGTCCAGATGTTTGGTATTTGACACCCTATATAACAAGATAGACAGCAGTTGGTGGCCTCAAGTGGAACTCATTCAAACTCAGTGGGAAGCAAAGCAGGCCCGCTGTTGTTCTACCCACCAGAGACTTTATCCAATCTAATTGGGCCAGCTGAACCAGCAATGACCACCAAAGTACACAACAGAAGAAGAAAAACTACTACACTCCAATCGGTCACACGACAGAGGTGTTTCTGCAGTCCAGACCAATCACAAACAACAGGGAGAATGACACCCACGGAATACAAAGGATCTCCCATTCCACTCATGCTGAGAGTAGATAGTAGCCTACATTTCACTGCTAACAGATAAAAAGTCGGTCCCCAGCATTCATACTAAGAGTAGAGAGTACATACTGTATGGTTAAAAACATATGTGCAAAAAACCTGGGAACTTTCTAAAATGTCCTAAGAGTTCCTAAGAAGGAATTTTATCTCAGCAGGGCTTTTTAAATTGTCACAGATTAAGAACACCTAGTAGACCCCTTGTTGACACATACACCGATTAAGTCCTATGGCTTGTCAGAGTGCTGTCTATTGCATGTTCTTTGTAAGATGATTGAGACTAGCCTACGGTTGATGTTGTCCTCTCTCTAATGCTTAACTCTGTTCTCTAGTGTTTTTTTGCTCTTTCTGCACGTGTACGTTTATTTGCCTCTCCTTTTCTGTCTCTGACGAGTAGCATTGTAATTGGACTGGCAAAACAAATTTGAAGTCTGGCCAAAGAAAGTGACATCATTATGGATTCTAGTTTACTCTTCAAGGCAGGAGATGTAACATGATGCCTTTCATTCATTAAAGAAAGCGACAGCGTGCTGTGCTATTGCACAATATTCTCGCAGTCTCCGCGGTTACCCCTGAGGATGTAGAAGGCATCTCCGTGGGCCTCTAGCCTGGTCCTAGATCTGTTGTGACTAGGAGTTGGTAAGACAGCAAAAACAGATCTGTGAACAAACTAGTGGGCCTTCTGTTCACCGTTCATCAGCCAACCGATGAGCAAGGAACAAAAGCTCTGACTGACATGATTTGGGCTGGATTTGTTGATGTGACGTTGTTTTGCTCACACTGTTTTTTCTCTTTCTGCTTGGCTAAGAGGGGAATTAACTAATGATGACTATTTAAGTCGTCTCAGGTATCAGAACATTTTCCTGAACTTTATCTGCACCTGAAACACTGCAGTTCCTCTGAGCCCTCAAAAAAGGTTTGTATGTTAGTAAGACAACATAGAGACAGGGTGAAAAGAGGATAGAGAGAGAGCAGAGAAAGACAAAATGCATTTTGTTGAAAGTGTGTGTTCTTTCCTTACCTAGTTTAGATAAAGGCAAGCAAGTGAATGTAAGCTTTGTGCCCTGTTTTCACATACAAGCCTAACACTCACCAGAGCTCAGTTTAAAAAGCAGGTATTCTTAGTTACAAAAGACTGGTTTGGCCCAGCTATACTTGGAAGAGTCTACAGATAGACTACACCTGATACATCACATGGTTTGTGTGTTAGTTGGATATTTGGATGTCCCCATACATAACAAAACACACATTGTTTCTATTTCTAGGTGCTCAGTATGACATAACGATGTAATAACTTATTGGGAAACCCCTGAGGTAGGCTCCTGAATGACCAACCTGCCCCAAAGCCAGGTAGGCTCCTGAATGACCAACCTGCCCCAAAGCCAGGTAGACCGCTGAATGACCAACCTGCCCCAAAGCCAGGTAGACCGCTGAATGACCAACCTGCCCCAAAGCCAGGTAGGCTCCTGAATGACCAACCTGCCCCAAAGCCAGGTAGGCTCCTGAATGACCAACCTGCCCAAAAGCCAGGTAGGTTCCTGAATGACCAACCTGCCCCAAAGCCAGGTAGACCGCTGAATGACCAACCTGCCCCAAAGCCAGGTAGACCGCTGAATGACCAACCTGCCCCAAAGCCAGGTAGACTCCTGAACAACCAACCTGCCCCAAAGCCAGGTAGGCTCCTGGTTGCCTGGGGTGTTTGAGGATGAGTCAGAACAAATAAAAGAGAAAATCCATGAAGATTACGTTTTGCATTTTGGTAAAGCCATAGGGCCGCCTGGCAAAGGTCACCATATGGCAGTCTCTCCACCCCCCTACCCAGCTAGAGATTGTGCCTCTCTCTCTCTCAAACACAGAAACACTTCAATCTTTTTCCTAGAAATAGCACTCAGATTGGGCCACTTTGCACACTACACTTTGCACACACAGTAAACTATCTCTGGGTTTCCTTGTCAACCCCTGAAAGCAAGAGGGGATGGGGCAGGTAAGGATTACACTTATGGGGTATTATCGGATCTTTATGGAGCAAGTGAAACAGTATAGCTTCCGTCCCTCTCCTCGCCCCTACCCGGGCACGAATCAGGGACCCTCTGCACACATCGACAACAGCCACCCTCCGAAGCATCGTTACCCATCGCTCCACAAAAGCCGCGGCCCTTGCAGAGCAAGAGCAACAACTACTTCAAGATCTCAGAGCGCGTGATGTCACCGATTGAAAAGCTATTAGCGCGCACCCCGCTTTCTAGCTAGCCATTTCACATCGGTTACAGAAGTAGATTACCGACCGAGAGGCCCCCATTGATTTTGTGTGTCATTCTCAATCAGATATCATATTAAAACCATTTCTCATATTAAAAATGCTAACATGTCTCTCCACACTATGGCAGAAGTTGTAGAATTGCAGTAACATTTCTGTGAAACTGCAAATCATTCTCTTCACCCGATGGTGGGGAAAGAATGACATTTTACTAAGGGCCCCCAAAAGGCTGAGGCCGGCTCCGACTGCATGTGTGGGTATGGATGTGGGTACACAGACCCACAAGCAACTAAAGCCCCTCATGATGAGTTCAGATTTTTTTGTGGCCACTACCCCCATCAGTGTTTCCCATCTCTGGTCTAGATCATTCACCCATTTCACATAACAAATGTCACAGGACTGCAGGGGGGCTATAGGAGTGATGAGTTATTGCTTTTAAAGGAGACAGTGGTATTGGTCTGGGGTAAAGTGAGGATTTGACCTCTGACCTCTGATGATAGATGACATACTGTACGACATTGTGAGGTCAGACGTTTAAATAGAGCTGATGTAAAAACAGACCACAGACTGAACTGAATCTCTCAGTTTTCTGTTTGACTTGTGGACTTTGACCTGAATCTTTCTCAGCTCAGAGAACAACTCTGATACTGTATAACAGAGAACAAACAGTGACAAGGGCGAGAGAGACACAGAGGTAGAGGGCGAGGGCGATGGAGAGAGAGACACAGAGACAGAGGGTGAGGGAGAGACACAGAGACAGAGGGCGAGGGAGAGACACAGAGACAGAGGGTGAAGGAGAGAGAGACACAGAGACAGAGGGTGAAGGAGAGACACAGAGACAGAGGGTGAAGGAGAGACACAGAGACAGAGGGTGAAGGAGGGAGAGACACAGAGACAGAGGGTGAGGGAGAGAGAGACAAGGAGGGTGAGGGAGAGAGACACAGAGACAGAGGGAGAGAGAGACAAAGGGTGAGGGAGAGAGAGAGACAGAGACAGAGGGTGAGGGAGAGAGAGAGACACAGAGACAGAGGGAGAGAGACAGAGTTTGAGGGAGAGAGAGAGAGAGAGGCAAAGGGTGAGGGAGAGAGAGAGACAGAGGGTGAGGGTGAGGGAGATAGAGACACAGAGACAGATCAATCTGCCTGCTTTCAAAATCAACAGATGACCAACAGAAGGCTCAACAAACTTGAAAAAATGTCAACTAACCTTCAAGGTAGTAGACTTTGGCAGGAGGGCGACACACTGGGTGTGTGAGCAAATGCACCCAAAAAGTCTAGATTTTGGTGAACAGTTAGACTGGAGGGCAAAGGGAAGTGCAAGCACATGACAAGAGTTGCTAAAGTCACTGTAAACCAGTTATTGCACAACTAGTACAAGGCTACACACAAATGGGATTCACAAGATCAAAATGTGATTTATCCAAGTGAAATGGAAAGAGAAAGGGAAAGGGGGATACCTAGTCAGTTGTACAATTGAATGCATTCAACTGAAATGTGTTTACAGCACTTAACCTAACCCCTCTGAATCAGAGAGGTGCGGGGTAGAGGTTGACCGATTAATCGGAATGGCCGATTAATTAGGCCCGATTTCAAGTTTTCATAACAATCGGAAATCTGTATTTTTGGACACTGATTTGGCCTATTTTTTTTATTTTTTTATTTTTTTATTACACCTTTAGTTAATCTTTATTTAACTAGGCAAGTCAGTTAAGAACACATTCTTAAAAGAAAATCCAATAGTCAAAGGTTAATGAAATACAAATGGTATAGAGAGAAATAGTCCTATAATTCCTATAATAACTTCAACCTAAAACTTCTTACCTGGGAATATTGACGACTCATGTTAAAAGGAACCAGCAGCTTTCATATGTTCTCATGTTCTGAGCAAGGAACTTAAACGTTAGCTTTCTTACATGGCATATATTGCACTTTTACTTTCTTCTCCAGCACTTTGTTTTTGCATTATTTAAACCAAATTGAACATGTTTCATTATTTATTTGAGGCTAAATTGATTTTATTGATGTATTATGTTAAGTTAAAATAAGTGTTCATTCAGTATTGTTGTAATTGTCATTATTACAAATAAAAATTTTAAAAAATCATCCGATTAATCGGTATCAGGTTTTTTTTGTCCTCCAATAATCGGTATCGGTGTTGAAAAATCATAATCGGTTGACCTCTAGTGCGGGGGGGCTGCCATAATCATCCACCTCTTCGGCACCCAGGGAACAGTGGGTTAACTGCCTTGCTCAGGGCAGAATGACAGATTTTTACCTGTGAGTAATTATTGAGCTTCCGGTCTCAGTGAAAGAAAAGGTACTCAACAGGAATTCTAATCAAATCAAATTTTATTTATCACATGTGCTGAATACAACAGGTGTAAACCTTAGCGTGAAATGTGTACTTACAAACTCTTATTTTCTTAAAACGACATTGTTGGTTAAGAAAATATTTACTAAATAAACTAAAGTAAAAAAATTAACACAATAAAATGACAATAACAAGGCTATATACAGGGGGTACTGGTACTGTGTCAATGTGCGGGGGCACTGGTTAGTCGAGGTAATTGAGGTAACATGTACATGTAGGTAGGGGTAAAAGTGACTAGGCAATCAGGATATATAATAAACAGAGTAGCAGCAGCATATGTGTAGTGTGTGAATGTGTGTCCACAGTATGTGTGAGTGTGTGTGAATCCAGCCACCCAAGTCGTAGACTGTTCTCTCTGTTACCACACGGCAAGAGGTACCGGAGTGCCAAGTCGACAGTTAAATTACATTTCCTGAAATTCTGTACATTTTGACATTGCTTATAACATAAGCAATGTCAAACATAACATGTTCATATGCTATCTGGGGGCCCCCTGACCTCCAGTGGGCACCCAACCAATATATATATAGTAACTAACTTTATGTCCTGAATACAAAGCGCAACCTAAAACACAAGGCCAAGTATACACTGGAGTGGCTTACCAAGATGACATTGAATGTTCCTGAGTGACCTAGTTACAGTTTTGACATAAATCGGCTTGGAAATCTATGGCAAGACTTGAAAATGGCTGTCTAGCAATGAACAATAACCAACTTGACAGAGCTTGAAGAATTTTCAAAATAAGAATGTGCAAATATTGTACAATCCAGGTGTGCAAAGCTCTTAGAGACTGTAATCGCTGCCAAAGGTGATTCTAACATGTATTGACTCAGGGGGGTTAATACTTATGTAATGAAGATATATTTGTGTTTTATTTTTCATAATTTCTTTGCAAATGTTAGAATTGTTCTTCCACTTTCAAATTACAGTGTATTTTGTGTAGATCATTGACAAAAAATTGACAATGAAATCCATTTTAATCTCACATTTTAACATAACACAATATGGAAAAATTCTAGGGGTGTGAATACTTTCTGAAGAACTGTATATATTGTGGAAATTTCGCCTATGGATCAGATGTTGTCATAACAGGTCTGTGGCAAAGCGGTGATGGCAAACGAGCTTGGTACAGGGATATACAGTATCAGTCAAAAGTTTGGACACACCTACTCATTCAAGGGTTTTTCTTTATTTGTACTATTTTTTACATTGTAGAATAATAGTGAGTGAAGACATCAAAACTATGAAATAACAATATCATGTAGTAACCAAAAAAAGTGTAAAACAAATCAAAATATATTTTACATTTGAGATTCTTCAAAGTAGCCACCATTTGCCTTGATGACAGCTTTGCACACTCTTGGCATTCTTCCAACCAGCTATATGAGGAAGGCTTTTCCAACAGTCTTGAAGGAGTTCCCACATATGCTGAGCACTTGTTGGCTGCTTTTTCTTCACTCTGCAGTCCAACTCATCCCAAACCATCTCAATTGGGTTGAGGTCAGGTGATTGTGGAGGCCAGGTCATCTGATGCAGAACCATCACTCTCCTTATTGGTCAAATAGCCCTTACCGTGGCGGAGATCTTTGTGGGCTATACTCGGCCTTGTCTCAGGATGGTAAGTTGGTGGTTGAAGATATCCTTCTAGTGGTGTGGGGGCTGTGCTTTGGCAAAGTGGGTGGGGTTATATCCTTCCTGTTTGGCCCTGTCCGGGGGTATCATAGGATGGGGCCACAGTGTCTCCTGACCCCTCCTGTCTCAGCCTCCAGTATTTATGCTGCAGTAGTTTATGTGTCGGGGGCTAGGGTCAGTCTGTTATATCTGGAGTATTTCTCTTGTCTTATCCGGTGTACTGTGTGAATTTAAGTATCTTCTCTCCAACTACTCTCTTTCTCTCTTTCTTTCTTTCTCTTGGAGGAGGACCTGAGCCCTAGGACCATGCCTCAGGACTACCTGGCATGATGACTCCTTGCTGTCCCCAGTCCACCTGGCCGTGATGCTGCTCCAGTTTCAACTGTTCTGCCTGCGGCAAAGCACCCCCACATCATCACACCTCCCACTCCATGCTTCACGGTGGGAATCATCGGTGGGAATCATACATTTCACGGTGGGAATCATCCGATTACCTACTCTGCGTCTCATAAAGAAACGGTGGTTGGAAACAAAAATCTCTCATTTGGACTCGTTAGACCAAAGGACAGATTTCCACCGGTCTAATGTTCATTGCTCATGTTTCGTGGCCCAAGCAAGTCTCTTCTTATTATTGGTGTCCTTTAGTAGTGTTTTTTTGCAGCAATTCAACCATGAAAGCCTGATTCACGCAGTCTCCTCTGAAGACTTGATGTTGAGATGTGTCTGTTACTTAAACTTTGTGAAGGATTTATTTGGGCTGCAATTTCTGAGGTGCAGTTAACTCTAATGACTTTATCCTCTACAGCAGAGGTAACTCTGGTCTTCCTTTCCTGTGGCTGTCCTCATGAGAGCCAGTTTCATCATAGCACTTGATGGTTTTCTGACTGCACTTGAAGAAACTTTCAAAGTTATAGAAATGTTCTAAATTGACTGAGATTCATGTCTTAAAATAAGAATGGACTGTTGTTTCCCATTGCTTATTTGAGCTGTTCTTTCCATAATATGGACTTGGTCTTTTACCAAATAGGGCTATCTTCTGTATGCCACCCCTACCTTGTCACAAAACAAGTGATTGGCTCAAACGCATTAAAAAGGAAAGAAATTCCACAAATTAACACTTTTTTTTGTTACTACATGATTCCATATGTGTTATTTCATAGGTTTGATGTCTTCACTATTATTCTACAATGTAGACAATTGTAAAAATAAAGAAAAACCATGTAATAATTAGGTGTGTCCAAACTTTTGACAGGTACTGTACATAATTTGTACATGCAAATCTGATTGGAATCAGCGTTTGATTATTTAAATAATCAGTCTCAATTTAACTTCAGAGTTGCTTTTTTCTTTCTTATGGCATTTACAGGGACATCTTTAGCCAGTGACAGGCCACCAAAATCGTCTCGTCACATATATTACGCAAGTTTAACAAGCGTGTCACTCTGCTACAGTTGCAATTTCAGAAAAGCAGAGCCAGTGAGGCCACAGGAGAGTAGTGTCCAGTTAGGTTAAAAGTCAGACTGGTGCAGTGAGTCTAGGTGAAATACTGACAATGCATGGGACAGTGTCAGAGATTGCTTTCCCACTTTGAAAACTGCAATATATTTCGAACTGAGAGAAACTAATAATTTGCGTGTAGGGTAGTCTAAATCACAATACAATTTAATTAATAACGTTTATTTTAAGCATACCTCTCTCAGCTCTTTCTCGATCTGCATGGCGCGCTGTACAATGGGTCCGCGCACCGCATACTCGACGTTCTTCACCCTGGGGTTCATGGTGTCGATGGTCAACACCTTGTCCCGGGAGAACACTCCATTCTCGGTCATTTTCTCTTGGGCAAGTCCACGCCGCCGTTCGCTGACTCCTGAAAGTGCTATACTCTGGGGGGAAAAAGGTGACAGCTGAGAGGGAATCAGCATTGAGCGGACCCCAGAGACGAGGTACCCCGCGGGGTATTGCGCCCCGCCGCCGAAAAACCATACATTTCCTCCGTTCAAAACGCTCACGCTTCTGGATGGTAACATTTGTCCTATGCGCGAAGCAGACATGTTACAATATTCTATCTCTTTAGCTGTGAAGTGCTGCGACCCCTCTACGCTCAATGAATGCACACACACAGACAACTGTTTGTTGTGCAGTTGGCTTAAAAAAATGTTTTAAAAAGTCAACCAGGGCTTTGAACCTTACAATTACGATAGAATGAGGTGAGGTTTTTTTTATTCAGGGGGAGTGATAGAAGATCTGTTTCCCCAACCCGTTATTCACAGATTGGTGCACTCTTTTCTCTTCTGCACACCGCACACATTGTAACATTACTCCCCCATACACCCCTTTTGTGAGTTGAATCCAACCTGCATCCCCATTTGCCTACGCACGGATAAATTGTCAGTCAGGATCGGATCTCCGGTTACCGAGACGACAGACACAATCGATAAGCCAATGCGAGGAGACCGGGCGCAGCTTCAAACTTGCTCCCTTTCCATGGAACTCCCTCTCTTTCGTTTGTTAAAACACACACCCGGCAGCGCACTCTAGACTACTGGGAGGAGACTGCTGACCAGGCCATTCTGCAGACATTTTGCGCAACTCCTCCTAATTGAACTCAAGCCGTTCTCCCACTGCTTGTAGCAGCAGCATATTTACACGAAATGTGCACTGTGCTCAACTGGTTTGCTCAACTGGTGAAGTTTTAAGGGCCCTCCACACTAGGCTAGTTAAGTTTTAGTGTGAATGACTGAGGTAGATGTTGCTTTATTTATAGCTGACAGTTCTTTAACATAAATGCTAAATTCAAATGATACAGCATTCCTAAATAACCTTTCATATAGACTACTTTCAGTAGGCCTTACCCCCAGTGCAATTTTCCTAATTACATCATTGGGTTGATGAGCATGGTGACAGTGGATAGGAGATCTCCATTGCAACAGTGTGGACAGATTTGACTCAAAGAACCGGATCAACTATTGACTTACAAAGTTTCAAGTATCAAAGTGGTCTGATAAGGGACATCATTTAGTCAAAGTGATTTAGTTCTGTATTAAGATAGACCGCTGTGCCACTCGGGAGCCCTAAGGCACTGCATCTCAGTGCTAGAGAAATCACTACAGACCCTGGTTAGTTTCCAGGCTGTATCACAACTGGCAATGATTGGGAGTCCCATAGGGCGGCGCACAATTGGCCCAGCGTCATCCGGGTTATGATTTGGCTGTGCTAGGCCATCATTGTAAATAATAATTTGTTTTTAACTGACTTGCCTAGTTAAATAAATACATTTTAAAAAGATTGGGAGCTCAGAAAGGGAGCTCTGACAGAGGAATAGGGTCACATATCAGCTGTCAAACAAACCTGTCTATTTGCTGAAGAAACACAGCATCTGTCCTTCTGCAACACACACCCATACACACACACCCATACACACACACCCATTCACACACACCTTTATTATTGCACAACGTATTTCACAATTCAAACACTTTGCTCTCCATACATACTGTACGTCAATATTTTACTATACATTTGTTTCGAGTGCTTTCCATTTAGTCGATTTATATCTCTGCCAAATGTGATTCTATTTTATTCTATTGAACTTTAATTTGTATGTATTTTATTTTTTTTTTACTTCTATTTTGATTTTTGCCACATAGTTGAGGGATGTACCTGCAAGTAAGCATCTCATTGTACTACAGCATTACCATGACACCAATGGAGAGTCCAGCCATTCAACCTTTCATATCGTCAGTGTTTCCTGGAGAAAACTCCACTGATAATTTCTTCCATGGCCAAACAATCATCCATGAAACAGAATTTAACTTAGTACAAAAGACACACTGAGCACAATGGTTGTAAAAACACAGCAGAGAGCCTAGTAGCAATTGAAAAAGAAGTGTGATTAGATAAGTTGCTTTGTGTGGGCTCTTGAGTGTGTCAACATCATTTTTTTCCATACAATGCCTTTCAATATCACCTCCCTTCCCGCCCTGGAAATCTATCAGTCACTCAGTTTCAGATACAACCATACAATTTAGTTACCAAGGGCTATGCTCACAATCAATACATGTATCTTCCAATATGCAGCAGTCCCTATCGTAACTAAATCATTGCACTGTTGAGTTGCATGCATCTAAATCAGGTCCACCACTATATGTGTTACAAGGACAGTATGAGACAGATCCAAATTGTTTTAGACGATTTATTTAAAGACAATTTTCCTGCTTTGCAGTTGGTCTTTCCCTCAATGGCTTGATCCCTGTCCCCAATGGATGTTATATAACTATGGATAACATGTGATCATTAACTAATGTTATGATAGAGTTGTTAATACCTGCTACCGTCTGCATACAATCTGTTAATGGTTTCTTTTGTCCTAACAAGTTTTACTCAGCACCCTGCCCACTATAGTGATAAAGTCCAAATTTCTCCACCAAAACATAATTTTTTATCTACGTAGGCCTACCATCTTGGGAAAAAGGAGTTATATTCCTACCAATCAAAGTCCTCTCAATAATATATTTTCACCTCTACATAACTTTGATCAGGTCAATAAAATCACTTACCTAAGTAAAGCTTCAGAGATAATGACTCAATATGCTGGTGGCAGATACTGAGCAAACCACTTCCTCAGTTCCTCTGTACAACATACAAAATAAATAACAAAATAAATAACATACCTTCTCAGTTTATGATAATTTATGACAAACTCATCTGGGTCTTTGACTCTAAGTACATTGAGTGGAAACAAGATAAGGGTTGAGAGCAGTACACAGCAAGACAGATATGAAAGTTCACACCATTGAAGCTTCGGAAATAAATGGAACGGTTTGAGTATATTCAATGTACTCATATGGCATCATCTATTTATCACCAGCTACTGAAACGTAAAAGCAGGGTGGCTCAAGTGCTTACTGTGATTTGTTCCCTTCTTGCGACATGAGATTTTGCCATCAAGAACCAGAGGTTCAGTCATCATCCCATTCATCCATGCCTGAAGTGAACAGAAAGTGGAATCAGGTAGAGCAGGGGGAAACCATCTTCCTCGTGGTTAATCGACTGAACTATGTGGTCATCATTGTTTCAGCGATGCTTGAAAGTGTTGCAGCCAAAGTAAACAGTTATGACATATCATCAACTATTGTGTGAATGTAGGGCCAGATGTTCCAACTATTTGACCCTGACTTGATTTTGGCACACCTGAGAAACAGATCCAGTTTGATTAAGATTTAGCTGCACATTAATTTTAGATTCCTACACCAGACCGTTTACGTGATCTAAAACCTCTTCCACATCGTCTCAGACTCCCATTGATACTTTCAACATCATCCATAGGAAGTCTAAAAATAGTCAATAACCCAAAATGGCTAAGGTTTTCCATGCAAAAATAGGTACCCATGGAAAAGATGTCTATTGTGGTGTTTTTAGATGTTGATGTTGCAATTCAGGACGCTACAGCATATAAAAGCTATTCAGTTTTTCTTTACTTCCAACATTCAGCAATATTTTCTCTGTGGTCAGGCATCTGGTGACACCACAGTTTAGTCAATATTTCAGTTCCTTTACAAATGTCCACACAAATCCTGGTCCTGGTTTCTCACCATGGTCAACAACAAGTTGTTTTCTTTTACCAGTAGGGGGGAACCTTAGCCATGTTATAAGTATTTATCACTATTGCACACAAAGAAATAACACAACAGACAACTCAAAAGATTACATTCATCCACATAGATGTATAAAAACAGTGAAAATAACCCATAATCTCTATCAGCAGTAACTCAATAGAAACAGGAGTTTTTGAAACACAGTATTTTAAACAAACATTGTTTGTCAAAACTATTTATGATCATAAGAAAAGACACAGTAACAGCACTGAAGTTTCAAGCACTTGACATGATATATATATATATATATATACTGCTCAAAAAAATAAAGGGAACACTAAAATAACACATCCTAGATCTGAATGAATGAAATATTCTTATTAAATACTTTTTCCTTTACATAGTTGAATGTGCTGACAACAAAATCACACAAAAATGATCAATGGAAATCAAATGTATCAACCCATAGAGGTCTGGATTTGGAGACACACTCAAAATTAAAGTTGAAAACCACACTACAGGCTGATCCAACTTTGATGTAACGTCCTTAAAACAAGTCAAAATGAGGCTCAGTAGTGTGTGTGTCCTCCACATGCCTGTATGACCTCCCTACAACGCCTGGGCATGCTCCTGATGAGGTGGCGAATGGTCTCCTGAGGGATCTCCTCCCAGACCTGGACTAAAGCATCCGCCAACTCCTGGACAGTCTGTGGTGCAACGTGGCGTTGGTGGATGGAGCGAGACATGATGTCCTAGATGTGCTCAATTGGATTCAGGTCTGGGGAACGGGCGGGCCAGTCCATAGCATCAATGCCTTCCTCTTGCAGGAACTGCTGACACACTCCAGCCACATAAGGTCTAGCATTGTCTTGCATTAGGAGGAACCCAGGGCCAACCGCACCAGCATATGGTCTCACAAGGGGTCTGAGGATCTCATCTCGGTACCTAATGGCAGTCAGGCTACCTCTGGCGAGCACATGGAGGGCTGTGCGGCCCCCCAAAGAAATACCACCCCACACCATGACTGACCCACCGCCAAACCGGTCATGCTGGAGGATGTTGCAGGCAGCAGAACGTTCTCCACGGCGTCTCCAGACTCCGTCACATCTGTCACATGTGCTCAGTGTGAACCTGCTTTCATCTGTGAAGAGCACAGGGCGCCAGTGGCGAATTTGGTGTTCTCTGGCAAATGCCAAACGTCCTGCACGGTGTTGGGCTGTAAGCACAACCCCCACCTGTGGACGTCGGGCCCTCATACCACCCTCATGGAGTCTGTTTCTGACCATTTGAGCAGACACATGCACATTTGTGGCCTGCTGGAGGTCATTTTGCAGGGCTCTGGCAGTGCTCCTCCTTGCACAAAGGCGGAGGTAGCAGTGCTGCTGCTGGGTTGTTGCCCTCCTACGGCCTCCTCCACGTCTCCTGATGTACTGGCCTGTCTCCTGGTAGTGCCTCCATGCTCTGGACACTAAGCTGACAGACACAGCCAACCTTCTTGCCACAGCTCGCATTGACGTGCCATCCTGGATGAGCTGCACTACCTGAGCCACTTGTGTGGGTTGTAGACTCTGTCTCATGCTACCACTAGAGTGAAAGCACCACCAGCATTCAAAAGTGAGAAGATTTTTCTTTATTTTTACTATTTTCTACATTGTAGAATAATAGTGAATACATCAAAACTATGAAATAACACAGACTCATATAGTAACCAAAAAAAGTGTTAAACAGCGGTGGTATACAGAAGATAACCCTATTTGGTAAAATATTTAGTCCATATTATGGCAATAACAGCTCAAATAAGCAAAGAGAAATGACTGTCCATCATTACTTTAAGACTGACAGTCAATCCGGAAAATGTCAAGAACTTTGAAAGTTTCTTCAAGTGCAGTCACTAAAACCATCAAGTGTGATATATATATATATATATAACACAGTATATCACAAAAGTGAGTACACCCTTCACATTTTTGTAAATATTTTAGTATGAATTTTCATGTGACAACACTGAAGAAATGACACTTTGCTACAATGTACGACCAGTCAGTATGAGGGAGTGTGAGAGCGATGACAGCAAATTTTAACACACCTGCTCCCCATTCACACCTGAGACCTTGTAACACTAATGAGTCACATGACACCGGGGAGGGAAAATGGCTAATTGCGCCCAATTTGGACATTTTCACTTAGGGGTGTACTCACTTTTGTTGCCAGCGGTTTAGACATTAATGGCTGTGTGTTGAGTTATTTTGAGGGGACAGCAAATTTACACTGTTATACAAGCTGTACACTCACTACTTTACATTGCTGCAAAGTATCAATTATTCAGTGTTGTCACATGAAAAGATATACTCAAATATTTACAAAAATGTGAGGGGTGTACTCACTTTTGTGATATACTGTATATACACACACACGAATATTCTGGAGTATCAAATTGAGGTAAAATGATCATTCCTTGCTCCATAATGGTTGTCTATGATGAAAGTGGTACATATAGCGAACAGTGTAATGCTATCCCTAGGTTTCACAGCAATGTGCCCATGTCCATTATAAAAGATGGCCTAAAATCCTGTGGCTAAAGTGATGGCGGAGAGGGTCTGTGTAGCCACGGAGCTTAGGGCGAAGGTAGGCACTGAGAGAGGGGTGAGCAGGTAGAGCTGATGTTGGGCAGTCTGCAGGCTAAAACACTTACACTCCTCAGTCACCAGGTAGCACTGCAGCGGCTGGTGGGAGAAGCCCAGGGCAAAGTCCTCCCGGAGGGAGTCCCCACGTTGGGCCTTCTCCCCTAAGGTCAGGGCCGGGGTCTCCTCGAGAGGAAAGTAGCGAGTGGTGGTGAAAGTGTAGAAGAGCCTGAGCAGCTCCCAGCAGCGTGCCTTGGAGGGCAGAGGATGGTTACTGGGAGGATGGTTGGGGTTAGTAATGATGGCTTTCACACAGGAGACAGAGCGACGGGACTCTCTGTTGATGAGCAGCAGAGCCAGGACATCAGGGCGGAGGGTCACAGAGCCTGGCAGGCAGCGCTCCCCCACGGCCAGGCTGCCTCTCAGGGCCTCCAGTAGAGGAGACCAGAAACAACCCACCAGCTCTCTCTCAGCCCTGTGCAGGGTGGGACTGGGGCCACACAGCACGCACACATCCACTCCTGGAAGCAGCTGGAAGCGGAGCAGGCGGTGTGCCACGGTGGGGCTGCCCTGGGGCAGGAAGACAGGGGTGTCACAGGACGCAGAGCCTGAGAGGGAGAGAGAGCGGGTCAGAACGGATAGGAGAACCACTTCCTGCGGCGCCAGACGCCACCATTTTTCCGTGGCAGTGGCTATCCGTCCGTGGACCATCAGGCAGCCAAACTCGCTATCTGCTGCCTGGGTAAAGCCGTCTAGGCCCTCCTGAAGCAGGGTGGCGTTGGGGGGCAGCAGGCAGTCCGCGCAATGCGTCAGGTCCCCCATAATGCCCTCCTGTCCCTGTCCCCCCTCCAGGAGCTGATCGATGAGGCGGTAGCAGGAGCGCAGGTCCCTCTTCAGCCGTTCCACATTCCTCAAGCTGGCCAGCTCATCCTGCCCCAGCACCAGCACCATGCAGTTCCACACGTTCTCCAGCAGGCGCCGCAGGTGGAGGTCTTCTTCCCCTGCACCACCACCTTCCTGCTGGGCCTGTCCACCGCTGCTCACCGCTATGAGCATCACGCTGTCCTGAAATACCCTCCACACCATCCTGCCTCCGCGATCAGTCTCACAGCCAGCCAGCACCACCCCCTGGCCCGCTCCGAACATGTGCACACCGTTCAGGGAGCCGATGATGGAGAAGGGGAGTTGCTTAGAGGCCCCCCGGGTGAAGAGAGGAACCCCACTGTTGGCAGTGAGGCAGAGAAGCTGCACAGAGCCTGCCTGTTGGAGCATCATGCGGCTGGGGTGGCCAGGCTAGGCGCTGTCCTCCTGAACCATCCACTGACTGGCCCTCTGGTTTAAAGATGGCGAAGATTCAGCTCTAGCCCATGGTTATGGGACACTTGCAAGAAAACAGGAGCAGATGCATGCAACAAGAAGTTATATAATAGATCGTGATTACATAATGCATACAAGCAGATATCACTTGTCATGCAAACATGTCGCAGATGTGTATTTGCAGACAACTTTTAAGCATTTAGCCAATTACTATAACTAAGCAAACACGCAAAATACTGCCTCTCTTTTTCATTGTTTTCAAGTCAACTAACGCTAGATAGCTAGCTAGCTAACGTAGCGATAACTTTTTCACTGTAAACGGGACAAAATGATCGAAATAAACTTGGAAGCTAGCTATTTCACCAAAAGAGGTGTTGCCGGTAAAATAGCTAGCTCACTATCTAATGTTTTCTTCCCCTCTTACTTTTTCTTTGTTGAATTTCTTCCATCACGAAACGAGTTGACTCCATTCACGTTTCCACAGCAACTGGCCCTGGCCGTTCTCACATGATCCATTCATTCAATCAATCAGATGATGTCTCTAAAGCAGATCTTAAATCAGTTTATCATACCACAATCCTAATTTACCACTTGGAGAATAAATCAAATAAACTGACTTTAGATCAGTGTTTACGGCCGCATAATCCCTCTTCCTATTTCCGCCTTTGCCTCTGGTGAACTGGCCAGTCAGGTTCGAGAATGTTGCGGCTGTTCATGAGCGTATTGTCTAGGCGGCGCATGACAACTCGCAGATCCTTTCAGCATTAGAACAGAATAATTGAATTAGTTTGAGGAGTTTAGGTGGTTTATAGATCGAATAAACTGCGCAGCGCCAGGCACACGTTCGTGAATAAACAGGATATTCATTTACGCTGTCAGAAGAACTATCAACGAAGCCAACTAATAAACAATAAAAAGGTAAGTGTCAAATATAGACTGAAGCAGAACACGTTAGCGCAGCGTTTCCCGAACTCGGTCCTCGGGACCCCAAGGGGTGCACGTTTTGTTTTTTGCCCTAGCACTACACAGTTAATTCAAATAATCAAAGCTAGATGATTAGTTGATTATTTTTAATCAGCTGTGCATAACGTGCACCGAGTTTGGTAAACCCTGCATTAGCAAGACATACTTATTGACAAAACGTAGAACATGTTAGATGAGATTTTTTTTTTTTTAAGTCAATAAGAAATGCTCATGGTGTCAATAATATAATTTAAGGTATCAAGCTATAGTAATAGATAAAGTAGACTGAATTGCGCTTTCCTTATTCCAAGATTGTAATGAATTACTCCATATTTCATGCTGCATCTGATTTATGTTACATTGTAATATTGTCCACAATATCATCACGATCCGCGATCTTTCTTTCCACTGATGTGCATAGGTTCTGAATGAAATGCAGTGTCTAAAGTTAGAACTGTGAGAGTGAAGTTTCTGGTGGAAATTGTCCATCCAAAGATAACCTGCTGAAAATCCAAGACTGTAGGTAGCATCTGGTAGATTGGTAGCTAATACGGAACTATATACAATGCTTCACAAATACAGACAGATTGCCTTTGGGTAAATTCTGGACTATTCGGCTCATGATAAAACCACATGGTCATGTAGAAGATGTTCATTGAATAGGGAAGTTCTAAGAATGCAGATAAGGGGACTTTAAATGGCTCCTCTGTCTTTGAAATTGACCCATCCGAGCACAACGAGTTCCTTGGCTTTTGGATCAGAGCAGAATCCACAACTAATAAACCCACATACCTCTCTTTGTATTCCAGTGTGCCCACTACTGTGATGGGATGATCATATCCTCCACGTCTGTTATGTATACCCTTTATGGCCCATATCCATCATCCAATGAAGACTGTGCTTTTTGGGCATCATTAAATGCACTTTCTGGTCAATGCATTTTTACCCTACTATTTCAACAGTATCATATTCTCCACATCGCTTAGCAACTGTGTACTCATGCATGTCAGTATTGCATCATTTAATTGTTTTGTTCCAAATCAACTCTGGCTTCTCTATTCAACACTCAGTACATCAGATGCTCTGTAGTTGGTTTCAGAAACCCAAATGATCAATTTCCAGATAACCTCTCAACACATCATATTATATTGAACAAACTTCATGCAAGTAAGTGAATGTATTCAGTTCATGACAGACCTTGGGTTTATTTAGTAAACCCAATCTAGTTCTGGATTAGATTCTTGTTCTCTTTTCTACAAATCTAACTTTTCTTTTTTATTTTACTAGCTGGAATGGAGAACAAAACCAATGGATCAGTGGAAGCCAAGCCGTAAGTTTAGAGGGTAGTCTTCCTTCGGAGGCTATAGATGATGGATAAGATTGATGGCCTTCTGCCTTATCCCTATACCCATTATGCTGTCCTCTCTGTTCTGTTTTTCTAGTAAGGTGGAGAATGGACAGCTGCCGGATCCTGCTGACTGGGCGGTTACTGATGTCGTTAACTATTTCAAAGCTGCAGGATTTGAAGAGCAGGCTACGGCTTTCCAGGACCAGGTAAATTAACAGAACATAATTTACTAACCTTGCAAGTTGCACATTCTTCTCTTTCTCGCGGGTCAGCGCTTCCCAATCCCTTCTTTTCGTAGGAAATCGATGGAAAGTCTTTGCTTCTGATGACGCGGAACGATGTCCTGACAGGCCTGTCCATCAAACTGGGGCCAGCACTGAAGATCTACGAGTACCATGTGAAGCCACTCCAGACCCAGCATCTGAAGAGTAATGCTAATGCATCATAGCATCACCCCATGCTCTCCCATGTGCAACAGGACAGTCATCTATGGAGGAGGGTTGAGAGGCTGGACGGACAGACCAGGCTGAAGACGTTTATGGACAGCAGAAGATGGTGCTTAGAAAACTTATTTGCATCCTTATGCAATGTCAATGTACTTTTACTTGAAGTGATGACCGATGCCAAATGGTTTACGCCGTGAAATTAATTTACAAAAGACATGGCAGTGATCATACGGTTTTTAGTTAACTGAGTGATATTAGTTTATGAAAGTAAGGACTTGATTCCTTTATTTGAATAAAATTATTTTACAGGTCTTAAAGTACACTGTACAGGTTTATTTTTTTTTTTCAAAAAAAGTTTCAAAATATTCTAATCAAGCATGCTACTGAAGCGGATTCAACCGAATTGGTTAATTTAGGAGACAGTCCTTTTCAGATGGACGCAAAGGTGCACTAGATGTCTGACCTGCTGATAAATGTCCTAACCTTGTCTTGATATTTTCATTATATACAAACTTTTGAACACGGTTTTGATTTCAGAAAAAAATGCATGGTAATTAATTGGAGGAAATGTGTTTGAAGCAGTCTTAGAATTACTGCTCCTCCATCACTGAATTTTTTCCCTAATGAGCCACTATGAATATTAGATGATCAAATCAGTATCTTTAAGCATCATGTACATCAATGATCTATTTAAAGTGATGCTCTGGGAACTTTGTATAATTTCAGCCTGTAGTTTTGAAAGTGGTGCTTACAAGTGGTGCTTACAAGCCAAAATGGGTCCCCATTTTGTGTACTATGTTACGAATTTGTGCATAAGATCCCAGACTGCATATTTAAGCACTTGGGGGTGGGGAATATAGGTTAATAAGTGTTCTTTGATTTCCTTATTTACCATATTCTGTCATCTTAAAATGGTGGCTTTTTTTATTGATATGGATGTTTAATTAAAAGTAGTAGTCTTTCCCTTTTGTATTGTTAAGGTGCTCTGTTTGCATTCTGTTATGAAATAAACTACTTGCATCTTTAATGATTTGAGATACCACTATCAGTCGGACCAAAAAACGATTAGCAAACAATCATGTAGAGAAAGAATAATGTTTTAATTTCTAAATACAAAAAGTCAAGAACAATGATGAATAAAATAGAAAAAGGCACAATAATTTACTTGAAAACCATCCTGTGCCATAAAAAATAAACCTGTAATAATTTCCTCTAAGGTGGTTTGCTGAAAATAGATGGCAAGTCTTCCTTACATGATTTCTGACACGTTATTCTACACTTCATGAGATTCTGTGGCAGTGGAATGCCATGGGAAATGAATAGCAGTGTTGAGGTCAACTTTTTCCCTGTAGCATCAAAACAAAGGCCTGCAAGACAGGAACAGAGTGAGATAAGCACATGCATGTATCTTTAATTTCTCTGCATTGCAAACAAATACTAGTCTGCAATCCACACTGATTCTGTTTGGATTCCAGGCCAATGAAGGACTACATAGACAACCAGAAGGGCACATTTTTGTTTTGACACAAGGGGAGACTCACCAAATAATGCTGTGGTTTGTCTGTCCTATGGGTCTGTCTCACAAGAAGGAGCACACCTTCTGTGGTCTGAAGGGGTTGGTGCTGGAGGAGACCCCAGTGAGTAGGGGGTCCTGGAGGGCATTCTGCATGCAGAACTGCTGAAGGTCTGCTGCTGCCTGGGACACCTGAACAGAAACCATAATACAGGAATATAGTTGTGAACAAAAAAACGACCTGTTGCAACGGGTAACATTGCACTCATTGCTAGCTTTAAAGACTCCTACAACTTTCCCCCTTGAATGGATGTTGCCAATACTAGCTATCAAGTGTGAACACAGATCCTTAAATTAGGCTATGAATGATCATAGGGCGGTAGGCCACACTCAATAATGACGGACAATTCCATTAGAGACTATTAAGCAAAATATTGTGTTATCGCAAGATCACCATTTCTGTGCCTATATTCCACGCCCTTAGCTAGCTATTAGCCACTGTTAGCTAGATACTGATACTAGCTGACTAGTTTCCCTGAACAGGTTTATCAAGTATGTTTGAGTGTGAAATACATTACCTTCACTCTGTTGATGCTCGCTTCAAAACGCAGCTGCTGAACAACTTTCTTCATCGCAACGAGATTTGATGAGCCAGACATCTTTGCTATTTTGTAGAAAAGAAGCGGAGACAAATCGAATAGTTGATCACACATCCGGTTTTGAATCTTCTGCGCAGTCGCAGTGTGTCTTAGTAAGCGACCGCGACTCAACTTTAAAAATATTGTCACGTGCAGAAGTAGTGAAACGCCTTTCTTGCCCGCAGTAATTAATATATTCGTAGTAAAAATATACTATAAATTACAGTGGAACATAAACACGAGAAAGTATTCACACCAATTGGCTTACTCATTTTGTTGTTACAGCCTGCATTCATTAAATATATGTTTTTCTCTCACCCATCTACACACACAATATCCCATAATGAAAATGAAAACATTATTTTAGAAATGTTTGCAAACATATTGAAAATTAAATATAAATATTTAATTTACACGTATTCACATCCTTTGCTATGACACTCCAAATTGAGCTCAGGTGCATCCAATTTCCTTTGATCATCATTGAGATGTCACTACAACTTGATTGGAGTGCACCTATCAGCCAATTCAATTGTTTGGACATGACACGTTCTCGGTTAAACTGTGTAAGGAGGAGTCTAGAAGCTAATGAGACTGATTGTTTGACTACAAGTGAGAGTTGTTTGATTTCGTTGAATCTTGTTACACTATTGCAGAAATGCGTCAAGTTTATGGGAAATGGCGGAGAGTAGCGCGGACGAAATGGAGAAAAAGTTTGTGAAGCAACAGGTGTGCTGGCAGTGGTGGAAAAAGTAATAAATTGTCATACTTGAGTAAAAGTAAAGATACCTTAATAGAAAATGACTCAAAGTGAAATTCAATCAGTAAAATTCTACTTGAGTAAAAGTCTGAAAGTATTTGGTTTGAAATATATTTAAGTATCAAAAGTAAATGTAATTGCTAAAATAATCTTTATCAAAAGTAAAAGTGAATATTTTCAAACGAGATGGCACAGTTAGTTTTATTGACGGATAGACTGGGGCACACCAACACTCATAATTTACTGTTTTGTTCAGTAATATGTTGTCGCAGCTCAGTTGAGTATTGAATACTGTTGCTTTAAGAATGTATCAGGCACGGTGCGTGAACCGAGGAGTGAGTTTTGTACGAAGTGAAGACGTTCGTTAGTGATGGGCATTCCGGGTCTTTTCAATGAGCCGGCTCGTTCGGCTCAGCTCACCAAAAAGGACCGGCTCTTCTGGCTCCCAAACGGCTCTTAAATTTTTTTTTTGTTGTATTTTTTCAAGTCAAACAGTTAGTTTGACTATGATTGGTGTTAAAACGATTCTTATTAAATGAAATCATACTCTACCTTAACCACAATGTATTTAAAAATGCTATTAAACATTTGTATTTAAAGTACAACTTTTTAATGTATATAAACAAAGTGCATATAAATGTAACAATTCAAAACGAATACAATCGGAACAGTATAAGAGAATATTGCACCACATCAAAGAAAAATAAATAACAATGTGCAAAACGGCAGCATCCCACTTAAAACATTAAACTGGTCCCTCTTTTCTCGCTCTTCTTTATTGGCATGTTATAACCAGCAGCACACAGCAATGCTGACCATATTTAGTTTTTTTATGAGAGATTTGCATTCAGAAATGCAAGCTGCCTCCCTTTTGAGGGGTTGATGCGGTTTCTCTCGGGAATTATTTGTCCCGTTTTCGAGAAGACCCTCTCAAAGGGAACAGACGTGGCCACTATGCAGTCTCTCCCTGTCATGACTTTAGTAAGCCGTGGGTAGACAGAGGCCTTGTTCTCCCACCAGCTCAGAAGATCTGCAGATCTTTGGAGGAGGGGCTCCTCTAAATAGGATCAGACCTCCATTATGGCATCTGCTGAGGGATTCCTTCATGCTGCATCCCAGTTGCTCTCTCGTCAAACAGCATCCAAACAGCAGAAGTTTGTGGCACTACTGCTGGTGCTTCTGCTCCATCTGCTCTTTCTTCTTCCTGGTGCCCGAGACATCTGACTGCTGGGACTGTCCCTCCCTGCTGCTGAGGTTATTCTCTGAAGAGCCTCATCAATCGCTCTGGCATCACTGAAGGCTAACTTTCAAGTGCAGCGGTTTCTGATAGCACGTGATTATATTCCATTCTGTGGAACTTTGTCCATTGATGAACATAGTGTGTCCATCAACTCTGTCACACGTCCTGTAGTTAAACTTGCTTCTCTCTGGCGGCTGGCTGCGATTCGCTGCAGAACCTTACACAGGAGTATCATTTTTGAGGCTGTCACATAGCTGAAAAGACAGTAACTTATTAGTTCAGGTTCATGTTTTGTCTACTGACACTGCATTCTCATCTACTGCTCATATACATATATAATACTGGATTAAACAATGATGTAGTAATAACTGCTTACTGTACTTCTCTCCACTGATCTCCACAGTGACCTGCTCAAAGGGTTCCAGGACTCCTCCTCCACCACCTCCCATTCCTCTTGGGTCAGAGCATCAACAGGTGCATTGACAATGGCCAGGGTAGAGATGATGGCATCCTTTGACTCAAGAAACCGATTCAACATATAACATTTTGAATTCCACCTTGTAGTGCAGTCTTGTTTAGGCCTCAGCTCAGGCATCCCCATCTGGCGTTGTGTAGACTTTAGTTTTTCAGCACCTACTGTGCTCCTGTGGAAGTATTCCATAGCTGATTTCACTTTGTCCACAGTGGGCTTCATCTCCTTCAGAACATCTCTTACAATCAGGTTGATTGTGTGGGCAAGACATGGATGATGGGTCAATTTAAACATTTTCCTGGCTTTGGTTATGTTAGCTGCATTGTTGCTAACACAACAGACCACTTTTCCATCTACTTGCCATTCTCTGGCCACTTAACAGTTCCTCTGCCAAGTTATCTGAGGTGTGTCTGTCGCTGAACTCAAAGCAGTCAGCTAGACATCGTACAATCTTCAATGAAGTGACATGTAACCGACATGTAAGAAGTGGTTACCCTTGATGTCCAGCAGTCAGTGGTAAGACAACCTGCAGTAGCTTTTTGGACTCTTTCCCACACTGAAGCCTGTGTGCTCTTGTACAGTGGTGGAATAAGTGATTTTGAAAGGATTTTCCTGCTTGGAATTGTGTACATTGGATTTAGACTATTGCTATAATTTCTAAAACCTCTGTCCTCCACGATCGAAAATGGCTGGAAATCGGTGGCTATCATTTTACCCAGTGAAATATCAATTTGGCCTGGTTTTGCTAGACATGGACTTTGGCATAAACTGGCCCATAGAAGACTACGATGCTGTGGGTCACGGAGCAGGCCTGCTTGACTGAGTGGATACATCTCCACGTGTGGAGGTGCTGGCTCCACCACTATCACTAGCAGGCCCGCTAGTTTCTCGAAGCTCTGCTAAAGATAGCTTCACAGTTGGGTGCACAGTTCACAAATGCCGGTGTAGGTTGTGCGTAGAACCGGCTTTATATGAGATTTTGTTTTGGTAAATTCTACACTGTGCTCTAACATTGTCTGCATTATTAAAATGCATCCAAATGCTACTGTGCTTCAGACTCATTTTCCAGCTGTTGTTTTCACAGCTGTCCTTCCTCTCTCTCATCGGCTGCTAAGTGTGTGACTGTGTGTTGGCTCGGCCCTCCCTCACGGATCTTTGGTTCATTGGTTGACACTGCGTGTCTGTTTGACAGGAACAACAGGTGAGGCTGTTAGTCTGAGCAGACATAAGATGTGTGCGCTTGAGCATTTAGGCCTATATTGTTTAAAGAAAAAAATAATTGATATTTGAATTAGTTAATTCTATTCATTCAAATATTTTGATTATTCATATCTAAAAAAAATATATATTTTTATAAATAGATTTGCCTCTTCTGATATGTGAGCCGGCTCCTAACGTTCACCTACAAGAGCCGACTGGTTTGCGAACGACCCATCACTAGTTCAGATTAATTTCACAACAATCCTCCCTGCATTTGTAACATTTGGCGATGAGGATTGGATAGTTTAGCAAATGTTAATCTGAAGTTCAGTTTAATTGCATAACAAGCCTCTGTGCATTTGTGACATTTACAAACAAAGCATGTGTGTTTAGTGAGTCCTCCAGATCAGAGGTAGTAGGGATGACCAGGGATGTTCTCTGTTTAGTGAGTCCTCCATATCAGAGGCTGTAGGGATGACCAGGGATGTTCTCTGTTTAGTGAGTCCTCCAGATCAGAGGTAGTAGGGATGACCAGGGATGTTCGCTCGATAAGTGTGTGAATTGGACCATTTTCATGTAAAAATGTAACGAGTACTTTTGGGTGTCAGGGAAAAAGTATGGAGTGAACAGTACATTATTTTCTTTAAGAATGTAGTGAAGTAAAAAATGCAAACAATATGGGTGTCAGTTCTGAGGGTATGGAGCGAGAGGATGAGGGTCAAGGACTGGAATGGTCGGTAGTGGAAAGACAGGAAGAAGAGACGTCATGATACAGAAAGCAGTGGAGCGTCTAGTAAAGAAAGCATAAAGAGGGCCGAGGTAGGAAGCAAGAGTAGTGATGTGTTGGAGTGGAAAGTGGTCTTTGATGAGACCACAGGGCCTCGCTTACACCCTATCCGACTAACTAATACCGTAGAGAAAGTAGGTGAAGTGAAATTAGATCAGTTCATTGGAAATGGTAGATTGTTAATATTGTGTGGTAGGAAGGCTCAGCAAGGGAAGATTTTAAAAATGGAAAAACTTAAATGGGATGAAGATGAAAAGCCATGTACCTGGTGCTTATGCTACGTTGAGGGGAGTCGTCACTGGGGTCCCAATATCTATGTAAACAGATACAAAAAAATATGGAAGGAGGCAGAGTGATTGAGGCCAAAAGGCCAGAACAGAGCAGCATGTTTTGCTCATAGTTGCTGTCAGAGGGCTGATATAAATACTATACATGCCAGTCTCTCTTGGCTTAGAGTTGAAGAGAGACTGACTGCATCAATTATTTTTATAAAGAAACAAGGTGTTGAACATCCAAAATTGTTTGCAAAGTCAACTTACACACAGCTCTGACACACACGTATCCCACCAGGGGTCTCTTCACAGTCCCCAAATCCAGAACAAATTCAAGAAAGTATGCAGTATTATATAGAGCCCTTATTGCATGGAATGTCTGTCTCATATTGCTCAAATAAAAGAGCAAAACTGGTTTAAAAAAACCCAGAAAGCAACTCGTCGCGGCACAACGCCTCTTCCCTATTTGACCTAGATAGTTTGTGTGTATGCATTAATATGTAGGCTGTGTGTGCCTTTACATTTGTTTTAATGTAGTTCTGTCCTTGAGCTGTTCTTGTCTATTGATGTTCTATATTATGTATCATTTTTCATGTTTGTGTGGACCCCAGGAAGAGTAGCAGCTGCTTTTGCAACAGCTAGTGGGGATCCTAATTAAAAGTTCAAAATTGGTTTCATTAGACCAGAGAATCTTGTTTCTCATGGTCAGAGTCCTTTAGGTGCCTTTTGGCAAACTTCAAGCGGGCTGTCATGTGCCTTTAACCGAGGAGTGTCTTCTGTCTGGCCACTCTACCATAAAGGCCTGAGTCACCTCACCTCACTGACTAAAACCCTTCTCCCCTGATTGTTCAGTTTGGCCGGGCAGACAGCTCTAGTAAGAGTCTTGGAGGTTCCAAACTTCTTCCATTTAAGAATGATTGAGGTCACTATGTTCTTGGGACCTTCAATGCTGCAGAAAATGTTGCTACCCTTCCCCAGATCTGTGCCTCGACACAATCCTGTCTCGGAAATCTACGACCAATTCCTTCGACCTCACAGCTCGGTTTTTGCTCTGACATGCACTGTCAACTATGGGACCTTATATAGACAGGTGTGTGCCTTTCCAAATCATGTCCAATCAATGTAATTTACCACAGGTGGACTCTAATCAAGTTGTAGAAACAGCTGAAGGATGAACAATGGAAACAGAATGCACCTGAGCTCAATTTCAAGTCTCATAGCAAAAGGTTACACACACATTTCACACACACACTTTTTAAATACATTTGCAAAACATTTTTTTTTAAAAGTGTAGACGGATGAAAGAAAAAAAATCTCATCAATTTTAGAATAATGCTGTAACATAACAAAAATGTGGAAAAGTCAAGGGGTCTGAATACGGTCTGAAGGCACTGTAGATCTGTGGAAGTGTATGAAACCGTGTTGAACGTCTCAAAGAGCACCTTGTTCTCAATCATTGGGAAATGGAAAAATATGGAACTACCCCGACTGTCTAAAGCTGGCCGTCCCAAAAAATGAGCAACCGGGCACGAAGGACCTTGGTCAGGAAGATGACCAGGAACCCAATGACCACTGACAGTCATTGGGCAGTGGTGAACAGCAGAGCTTGATATTTAAATGTTTTGGGTACTTTTAACCTTTCCTCTACAATTGCATGATATCCAATTGGTAGTTAGTCTTGTCCCATCGCTGCAACTCCCCTACGGACTCAGGAAAGGCGAAGGTGGAGAGCCATGCATACTCTGAAACACTACCAAAGACACTGTGCGCTTACCCCGTAAGCCAGCCGCTCCAATGTCAGAGGAAGCACCATCCAGTTAGCGACCGAAGTCAGCTTGCAGGCGCCCGACCTGCCATATGGAGACGCCGCTAGAGCGCAATGGGACAAGAACATTCCGGACGGCCAAACCCTCCCCTAACTTGAACAACGCTGGGAGAATTGTGCGCCGCCTCATGGAAACTTTTTTAAAATCAAAAAGGAAGAAAATCCCCAAATCCAGATATGCAAAGGTGATAGACATACCCAAGATGACAAGGCCGTGACCGCTGCCAAAGCTGCTTCTACAAATTAATAACTCAGGGGTGTGAATACTTGTGAATTAGATCTGTATTTCATTTAATGAATTAGCAAAAATGTCAAACATTTTCAAAGGAAATTAGGATATAGAATAGAATCAATCTGATTTACCAAAGGGAGGCCTTATATGCTTGCGGGTAGAATAACAGTGGTCTAGGACTTTATCGCCACTAGTGACGAAGGAGACCTCTACTTCCATCCACACGTCTTAATGATGCTGTCGATTTGAATTCCGCAGCAACCAGAAAAGCAGCCTCCGCGTGCATGGTTTCCCGCTTGTTTATAGTCTTGTACAGTTTGTTCAGTGCCAGCTTGTTTTTCTTGTCCTGAGGAATATACACCTGCTCTTTCCATGAGAGTGACCAGGTGAAAGCTATGATCCCTTATTGATGTAACTTGTTAAATCTACTTCAAAAGCCAGTGTAGATGAAGGGTAGGTTAAAGAATGATTTTTAAGCCTTGAGACAGACATGGATCATGTATTTGTGCCATTCAGCTGGTGAATCTGCAAGACAAAATATTTAAGTGCCTTTGAACAGGGTATGGTAGTATGTGCCAGGCACACCGGTTTGTCTTAAGTGACCGCAACTCTACTGGGTTTTTCCCCGCAACAGTTTCCCATGTGTATCATGAATGGTCCACCACCCAAAGGACATCCAGCCAACTTGACAACTGGGGGAAGCATTGGAGTCAACATGGGCAAGCATCCCTGTGAAACTCTTGACAGCTTGTAGAGTCCATGTCCCAATGAATTTAGACTGAGGGCAAAAGGGGGGTGCAACTCAAAACTAGGAAAGTGTTCCTAATGTTTGGTTAACTCAGTGTATACAGCAGTCACGATAACAGCTAAAAGCTCATGAGGTAGAAAAGTCTGAATTTGACCATCAGGTATTCATTCCACTGCGCTGTAGACAGCAAACCATTTGCTGGTGATGAAGAGGCATACCCCTCTTCGATCTCCCTGAATCCAATGTCCTGTCCGCGCAGTGAATGGCGAATCCATCGAGTTGGATAACCATGCGAGGCATCTGTCCGAAAGCCATGTTTCAGAAAAGCAGAGACTATTGTAGTTACCAGTCCCATTGAAAGCAAATTCGCAATTGGAGGTCATCCATCTTATTATCAAGATTATCTATTGGCCAAAAGATTGGTGGGAAGAGGTGGCCAGTTTTCCCTTAATCTCGCCAGGGCTCCCTCTCCTGCCTCTTTCGCCGGCCATTCCTCGTGTAGCCCGAAAATGTGGTCGGAATTACAGAGCCCAGAGCAGATGAGTCAAAGTTGAAGCCAGAATTGAGGTTAGTAACTGACAATGTGATGTCCACAAGTTATCAATCATAAGTGATAACAGATACATTTAGTGCAAAAAAAGAATCACAAGACTGCAGCCATACAGTATGGTGCCATCTTCATGACTCCCATCATGAACCGCTAAGGGGTGCTAAACACCAAGCACAAGATGTAGTAGAGATGTCAGTTCAAAATAAATACATTTATTGCAGTTTCAGAGCAGCATATCACTTAACATTAAACATTTAGAATGAAGTTAATTAAAATAATATGAATGATCTGGAGTGAAAACAATGTGTAAACATTCAGGACTAGGCAGTAGCCTATTGATAGCTTTTCGCACATTTTCGGAAAATATCTGGTTCGTTCCACAAAAAAGTGCCTTTTGCATCTCTTGAAAGTCCAATATCTTGAAAACTTGACTGCTGACATGCAAAACATTTTGGGGCCCATATAAAACATGCGACTAATGACCAAAAAAAATTACAGAAATATCGTTTGAGTGGATTTTCTGTTTAAATAGAAATTGTGCACCAATATTGTATTTTAGAAGTTTGTTATATTAAATTAAAAGTTCTCTTTCATGGAGAATAAAATAATTCCTATTTTTAATGAGTAAAGACCTGCTAAAGTGCCAAAATTCTGCATTTTGATATGTCCCTCCATGCACCCTCAGTGACTTCTAGGAAGATTTTAACCAACATTTCACCATCATTGTAAAGCCCTAGTTATTGTTGCTTTGACAGCCATTTCTGAAGATTATTTATTTCACGGATTAGTGAATCATTTGTCTATCCCCCATTTTAAGGTCAACCCTGTTACATGAACTGAGCTCTTGTTTTAATGAAACTAATCCTTTTTTATTCTAAGGAAACATTGAACATCTAATAGTAAAATCATACTGTAAAAGCAGGTGAGCTGGTTCTATTCTTTTTGGCCATTTTCTGGTGTTTTGTAGTGAAACTGAGCAGGTCGAGCATAAGTCAACCCTGCTACCCATAGATACAGGCTAGAAAATGTTTTAACAATAAAAAAAATGGTGAAGCTTGCATTCAATTGCCATTCCCTGTTGCACACCACGAACTTCCATTCCCCCTGTCACAAGGACATTAATGGCTGATTTAGGATGACATCGTCAACCCTGTTACTATATTGGGAACTTAATAAGCACTTACTTTAATCATTTGTAGATTCAACACCTCTTGATGGGAAAACGTGTTAAAAAAAAAGTTGAACATGTGCCATTTATGATAGAATGTTAAAATTGTGACAAATTTGTTGACCAAGTAACTTATCTAAAAAAGGCACCGAATTGGTATTAGCAGAACCCTGATTTACCCAAATCAAGGTTTGGCTGCCACTTCACACTTAGACTTGGAGATGCTTTACTCAGTAAAAATCTAAAATAAAGAAAAAAACAAATCTACATGTTCATTAAAGTTCTGATTCAATCGAGTTTTGGTGAACAACGATGTACCACTGTTCGTCCTGAGACAGTGGTGGTGTTGAAACATGGGTCATGTTCATTAGGGCACACAACAGAATACAAAAATGAGTGTGACATATTGGACAAATCCAGGAAGCCCTTCTGCTAAATTACATTTTCTTCTGTTTGGTGCCTAATGAACACGGCCTTGGACTGCCATCTGAGGGGTCTGTTGAGTCCACAGTAATATAAATGTCACTGGAGTGTCTTCAGGTGAGGCTGTTTTCCTCTAACCCTAGCGAGAAGATACTGCAGCAGTCTCCACCTCTGTATCTGTCCCTGGACCTGACCCGAGAATCTTCTCTACTATGGATGGTGTTGGACTCCTGCCAGCTCCCTCGTTTTGAACTGCCTCTGGAAGAGCTGAGGAATAAAGCACAAACAAGGGTTGATCACAAACCACACAAAAAGAGAGCCTTACAGCGGAGAAGGTGAAAAGCTTCAAGTTCTTCGGAGTACAAATCACTGACAATCTGAAATTGTCTACTCACACAGTGTGGTGAAGGCACAATAGCGCCTCTTCAACCTTAGGAGACTGAAGACATTTGGCTTTGCCCCCAAGACCCGCACACAGTTATACAGATGCACCATTGAGAGCATCCCGTTGGGCTGTATTACTGCAACCACACCACCCCCAAACCCTGGGCTCTCCAGAGGGTGGTGCGGTCAGCCCAACGCATCACCGAGAGCACACTGCCTGCCCTTCAGGACATCTACAGCACCCAGTGTCACAGGAAGGCCAAGAAGATCATCAAGGACCTCAGTCACCTGTTCACCCCACTATCATCTAGAAGGCGAGGTCAGTACAGGTTCATCAAAGCTAAATAGCCATCACTAGACGGCCTCCACCAAGTACCCTGCCCTGAACTTAGTCACTGTCTAGCCGGCTACCACCTGGTTACTCATCCCTGCACCTTAGAGGCTGCTGCCTTCTGTACATAAACATGGAACGCTGGTCACTTTAATAATGTTTATATACTGGTTTTACCACAGTCATGCAATCTCCATAGACAAACATTGGCATTTGCATTGGCATTTCTGCCCTGCTAGAGCTTCCCGGTCAATTAAGTGCTGTTATTGTGAAGTGGAAATGTCTAGGACCAACAATGGCTCAGCCGCAAAGTAGTAGGCCACACAACCTCACAGAACAGGACCACCGAGTGTTGAAGCGCAGTCTGTCGTCGGTTGCAACCCTCACTACAGAGTTGCTGGTACTAATGTTTCTATATTTCTTAATTCCATTTTTTACTTTAGATTTGTGTGTATTGTTAGATAGTACTGCATTATTGGAACTAGGGACACAAGCATTTCGCTACACCCGCAATTACACGTGCAACCAAAAAAATATCTGATTTGTGATGATCAATATTCTATTGATTTACTTCCCAGCACTGGTTTAAGACACGGATTTAAATGTCATGTGATTTATCACAGTTTATTCTGTTGTACTGAGCCATTTACTATACGTTCGTTACTAGTAATAATTTTATTGGACGATGTATACCATGCGTATCCCATATATACAACTAATAAAACTTGAAACACGTGTCAAAAACTTCAAATGACTGCCTATGACAATAGCAAGCTGGGATGGAGCACCTGCTGCTGTCTGGTATGAGGCGTAGTGTGTGGTAGAGATCAGCTGTGGAGGGCATGCCAGCGACAGCTTTAGGAGTGGAGAACGCAGCGTACGTCCGGGATTTGGTCAGCCTGGCTGGAGTGGAGGGGATCCTCATATCGGGCTCACTACCTACAAAGGAAAACACAATTATGACCAACCATGCATAAAACAAACCACACATTAGAATATTAATGTACTTTTTAAAAGTATTATTTTTAAATACTGCAGCATAAATATACAACGTACTAGTTGATAAGGCATGTTGAGTTTCTGATGCAGAATGTCTTTTTCGGTCCACAAATGGAGTCATGTTCAAGAACTGATTCTTGAGCCACGAGGCACGGTCGTCCTCGAAAGCCTTTTTCTGTGAAAACAAAATTGACAAAACAGGGATAAGATGCAGTTAAAGTTCCAATGCAGACTTAAAAAAAATGTTCACTCAATTATTAAAAATGGTCAAAAAGAACAATTTCTCAAGCAAGATTTTTGCTAGGACTGTCTGTGTGGTCTGAGTAAGGAGTGGAAAACTGAAAACTAGCTGTTATTGGCAGAGTTTTGAAACTTTTATTGGTTTATTAAGTAATTTATTACCTGGTGATTACACCATCCTACCAAAACAGGCTGAAATTTCAGGTGGTCTTTTCAAACAGCTCTTACACTAAAAGGGCATCACAATTTTACAGTATTATTCCAACTAGGGCTGTTAAGTGGCCGTATCACTGCCACGCCAGCGGTCACAAGTCATGATGGCAGTTCAATTCCACTTGACCATTTTGTCACGGTAATTAGGCTTTTCCAAGCTCCGATGCTGCAGATGGTCATTAGTAGCCTACCAAACGTACTATCTGCCTGGTACTCAGCACTCTATTGTCCCTCTTATCACTCTGACGTCAATGCAAATGCTATCGAAAATCTAATCAAAACACTTGAGCCCATGAGCTCATGTTGCGCAACATTTCTATAGGCTATGCAATTGTGAGAAAACCAAATGGACTAATAAAAAAAGGATCACAACAGCTTCTATAGGCTACGCCTACTATAATTATTTCTCAACTTTCTTAATATTAAGCACATTGCTTCTCTTTACAATACGGCCACACAAATGGGATGCCGCTGGGGAATTCGATACATTATCAAGTGCTTGTCAAATTGTGAATGAGAGACTGATGAAGTATGAACAGCCTGCACTAAAAACAAATCAGAGCTTATGCCTTTCAAGCTACTTTTTTTCAAATCCTCATTAGAGTCGCATCATGCAACCTTACAATGTAAGCTCAACACAATAGCTGCATGTGTGCACTCCCTCAAGTCATTGAGAAAATATTATTTATATTTTATTCAGCCATGCTCAATTGTATTCTTCATACTATAATGCCAAGGAATTCTAAGCAAATTGTGTCTGCTAAATTAACTAGTGGAGCCCACAGCCATTTGGCATAGCCAGATCAGGACAATGCTATTCTGTTCTTCTGAAATATAAATTTTCTTCATATCATGCTTCTTTAGACCTGTCTAAAATAAAGTAATTTATTGTGATGGTGTAGGTTATATTACATGGATTTATTAGACTTTTAAAATGTTTTAACTGTTCCAAAGGTGTGCATAAGTGGCTTGTAAGCTATGTGTGGAAGCCAGGAGACGCTAAATGTGTTTGGTAACTTCTTGGTGACAGTGGGAAGTATTTTCATGTCCGGATTAAATGCATGCCCAAATTCAACTGCCTGCTACTCATCCCCAGAAGATATGCATATTATTAGTAGGTTTGGATAGAAAACACTGAAGTTTCTAAAACGGTTTGAATCTTGTCTGTGAGTATAACAGAACTTATGTAGCAAGCGAAACCCCGATGACAAACCATTCAGATTTTTTTGTTGTTGAGGTCACTCTTTTCAAATGAGATTTCATTGGGAATCCAGATTTCTAAGGGACCTTCTTGCACTTTCTACCGCTTCCACTGGATGTCACCAGTCTTTAGAAATTGGTTGAGGTTTTTCCTTTGTGTAATGAAGCAGCCCTGTTCAAAACGAGGGTCACTTCAAGTGTACTGCTAGAGGTGCGTGACCAGAAATGTAGCGTCAGTTTGCTTTCTTCCTGTATTTAACACAGATCATCCAGTCATCAATTTTATCGATTATTTACTTTTAAAAAATACCTAAAGTTGTATTACAAAAGTAGTTTGAAATGTTTTGGCAAAGTTTACAGGTAACTTTTGAGATATTTTGTAGTCACATTGCGCAAGTTGGAACCGGTGTTTTTCTGGATCAAACACGCCAAATAAATTGACATTTTGGATATATATTGACGGAATTAATCGAACAAAAAGGACCACTTGTGATGTTTATGGGACATATTGGAGGGCCAAAAAAAGAAGCTCGGCAAAAGTAAGGCATGATTTATATTTTTATTTCTGCGATTTGTGTCGAGCCTGCAGGGTTGAAATATGCTTTCGCTTTGTTTACGGAGGTGCTATCCTCAGATAATAGCATTGTTTGCTTTCGCCGAAAAGTATTTTTGAAATCTGATATGTTGGCTGGATTCACAACAAGTGTAGCTTTAATTTGGTATCTTACATGTGTGATTTCATGAAAGTTCGATTTTTATAGTAATTTATTTGAATTTGGCGCTCTGCATTTTCACTGGCTTTTGGCCAGGTGGGACACTAGCGTATCCCAGAGAGGTTAATTAACAGTCAGTTATTTGCTTGACAATCATCATGTATTGACCGCCACAGCCCAGATTTCAACCTCATCAACTCAGCAAAAAAGAAACCTCCTCTCACGGTCAACTGCGTTTATTTTCAGCAAACTTAACATGTTATGTTCATACAAATATTTACACAAGATTCATGAGACAAACTGAACAAGTTCCACAGACATGTGACTAACAGAAATTGAATAATGTGTCCCTGAACAGGGGGGGGGGTTCAAAATCAAAAGTAAGTCAGTATCTGGTGTGGCCACCAGCTGCATTAAGTACTGCAGTGCATCTCCTCATGGACTGCGCCAGATTTACCCGTTCTTTTTTTTTTTTACCCTTTTTTCTGAGGTTGCCTGCCAAGCTCAGTCCGATGATGCTGTGACACACCGCCCTAGACCATGACGGATCCTTCACCTCCAAATCGATCCGGCTCCAGAGTACAGGCCTTGGTGTAACGTTCATTCCTTCGACGATAAACGCAAATCCGACCATCACCCCTGGTGAGACAAAACCGTGACTTGTCAGCGAAGGGCACTTTTTGCCAGTCCTGTCTGGTCGAGCGACGGTGGGTTTGTGCCCATAGGCGGCGTTGTTGCCGGTGATGTCTGGTGAGGACCTGCCTTACAATAGGCCTACAAGCCCTTAGGAACAGCCTCTCTCAGCCTATTGTGAACAGTCTAGGCACTGATGGAGGGATTGTGCGTTCCTGGTGTAACTCAGGCAGTTGTTGTTGCCATCCTGTACCCGTCCCGCAGGTGTCCTGTTCGGATGTACCAAATCCTGTGCAGGTGTTACGTGGTCTGCCACTGTGAGGACGATCAGCTGTCCATCCTGTCTCCTTGTAGCGCTGTCTTAGGCGTCTCACAGTACGGACATTGTAATTTATTTCCCTGGCCACATCTACAGTTCTCATGCCTCCTTGGCACGTTGACACAGATGAGCAGGAGAACTGCAGATGGCACAGTTGACACAGATGAGGCATGTTGACACAGATGAGTAGGGACCCCGAGCATTTTTCTTTTGGTGTTTTTCCAGAGTCAGTAGAAAGGCCTCTTTAGTGTCCAAAGTTTTCATAACTGTGACCTTAATTGCCTACCGTCTGTAAGCTGTTAGTGTCTTAATGACCGTTCCACAGGTGCACATTCATTAATTGTTTATGGTTCATTGAACAAGCAGTGTATAAACCCTTTACAATGAAGAGCTGTGAAGTTATTTGGATTTTTACTAATTATCTTTTAAAGACAGGGTCCTGAAAAAGGAATGTTTATTTTTATGCTGAGTTTAGTATGGATATACATACAACACAATAAAAATTAATTTGACTGTACTGGGCCTTTAAGTGACACATCTTGGCCAAATATAATTCTTCCATCTCGAGAACTTTCCAAAAACAAAAATGGATACCTCATATCCGAGGCGAATGGCAGCTTCAGTGAAGTTCTCCCTCTCCCTCTCAAAGTTCCTCCTTTGCTCATCAAAGAGCCTCCACTCCTCTTTGAGACGCTCCTTCTCCTCCAGAGTGTAGCAGTCATTCAGAAGAGCAGCAGTCTCATCATCATAGCAGGGAGAGTTTAACTGCTGCTGCTCACACACGGACAAACACAAGGAAGAGGAAACAGACATAACATTTGACTGAATAACTCCTGTAAGTGTCTATTAGACTAACCTCATCCCCAGGGCATTGCACACAGCACATAAGTCTGGGGCATATTCATTACACCAACTCTGTTGCAAAACCTTTCCTAAACAGAAGCTAATGAAATGGAGGGACCTACCTGAATTTGTCCAATACTAACTCATTTAGTGAAGCCCCAAAATTGCCCTACCTGTAAGCCTGTGTTTCAGACATAAGACAAAACAGAGATGCTAGTTCTAGGTCCCAAGAAACAAAGAGATCTTCTGTTGACTGACAATTAATCTTGATGGTTGTACAGTCATCTCAAATAAAACTGAAAGACCTCTGCGTTACTCTGGACCTTGATCGCTCTTTTGACGAACATATCAAGACTGTTTCAAGGATAGCTTTTTCCATCGATGTAACATTGCAAAAATCAGAAACTTTGTCCAAAAATAATGCAGAAAAATGTATCCATGCTTTGGTCATTTCTAGGTTAGACTACTGCAATGCTCTACTTTCCGGCTACCCGGATAAAGCATTAAATAAACTTCAGTTATTCTAGCAGCCATGTTTAGCACTCTTGACTAGAACCCCAAAATTTGATCATATTACTCCAGTGCTAGCCTCCTTACACTGGCTTCCTGTCAAGGCATTGCTGATTACGGTTTTACTGCTAACCTACAAAGCATTACCTAGCTTTCAGATTTGGTCCTGCCGTACATACCTACACGTACGCTACGGTCACAAGACGCAGGCCTCATTGTCCCTAGAATTTCTAAGCAAAAAGCTGGAGGCAGGGCTTTCTCCTATAGAGCTCAATTTTCATGGAATGGTCTGCCTAACCATGTGAGACGCAGACTCTGTCTCAACCTTTAAGTCTTTATTGAAGACTCATCTCTTCAGTAGGTTGAGTGTAGTCTGGCCCAGGAGTGTGAAGGTGAACGGAAGGGCACTGGCGCAACGAACCACCTTTGCTGTCTCTGCCTGGCCGGTTCCCCTCTCTCCACTGGGATTCTCTGCCTCAAACCCTATTACAGGGGCTGAGTCACTAGCTTACTGGTGCTCTTCCATGCCATCCCTAGGAGGGGTGCATCACTTGAGTGGGTTGAGTCACTGACGTGATCTTCCTGTCCGGGTTGGCGCCCACCCTTGGGTTGAACCATGGGGGAGATCTTTGTGGGCTATACTCGGCCTTGTCTCAGGATGGTAAGTTGGTGGTTGAAGATATCCCTCTATTGGTGTGGGGGCTGTGCTTTGGCAAAGTGGGTGGGGTAATATCCTGCCTGTTTGGCCCTGTCCAGGGGGTATCTTCGGACAGGGCCAGTGTCTCCCGACCCCTCCAGTTTCAGCCTCCAGTATTTAGGCTGCAATAGTTTGTGTCGGGGGGCTAGGGTCAGTCTGTTATATCTGGAGTATTTCTCCTCTCTTATCCGGTGTCCTGTGTTAATTTAAGTATGCTCTCTCTAATTCGCTCTCTCTGAGGACCTGAGCCCTAGGACCATGCCTCAGGACTATCTACCCTGATGGCTCCTTGCTGTCCCCAGTCCACCTGGTCATGCTGCTGCTTCAGTTTCAACTGCTCTGCCTGCGGCTATGGAACCCTGACCTGTTCACCGGACGTGCTACCTTTCCCAGACCTGCTGTTTTCAACTCTGTAGAGACAGCAGGAGCAGTAGAAGGAGAGATGCAAAAAAATAAAATCGGCAATGAAAAGCCAACTGACATTTACTCCTGAGGTGCTGACCTATTGCACCCTCGACAACCACTGTGATTATTATTATTTGACCCTGCTGGTCATCTATGAACATTTGAACATCTTGGCCATGTTCTGTTATAATCGCCACCCGGCACAGCCAAAAGAGAACTGGCCACCCCTCAGCCTGGTTCCTCTCTAGGTTTCTTCCTAGGTTCTGGCCTTTTTCCTAGCCACCGTGCGTCTACAACTGCATTGCTAGCTGTTTGGGGTTTTAGGCTGGGTTTCTGTACAGCACTTTGTGACATCAGCTGATAAGGGCTTTATAAATAAATTTGATTGAAATTTGATTTGTTGCAAAAATGTTTGAACTAATGATTACACCCCTGGTACATCAATGGTTCAAAGTTGGCCTTAGTGGGAGTGACCTTACTGAGTAAAGTGTCAATTTAATTTTAGCGAATGACACGACTGCAAGGTGTGGCTCTGTGCTTGTGGTGTGCTAGCATACAGGGGAGGATTAGGGGGAAGGTGTTGTGGGAGATGATTGGTTGGTAGATTAAGCCAATGCATATGGAACAGGACGTTCTCCCGCCCTTTCTGTATTCTCTAACGAAGGCCAAGTTCGACGCGTTGGTCCACCAGACCCTTCACGCATTTGATCGTAAGGGTCTGGGAACAAGATTAGTAAGGCTCAAATTCAAGGCAATAAAACTAGATGTACTATAGATATTTGTAGCTCGGTTTGAAAAGACAGCCTTGGGTTGTGATGTGGGTCTTACTAACCTGTAGGAGCTGCTGCTGTGTCTGGATGAAATCTTTACACTGCTGGACCTCCAGTCTCATCCTCTCCATCTCCTCCTCATGGATCTGTCTGGGGACCAGCTCTTTACCAGCACGCTGCTGGCTCTGCTGCACCAGGGAGGCTGATGACAACAACACATTCTGATCAACGGTGAAGAAATATAGAATGTTTTGGCAGCAGAACCGTTTCAAATGCAACAGTACTGGTAGTGATTTTAAATTGATTGTCATGTACAGTACCTACATGTAAGAATATTTTGAAGATAAATACACAATGCAGAGGACTAAAGGTCAAGAGTACTAACAATCAATGGAAACAGTAGTTTTTCCTGTAATAGGGAATTAATGATCAATGGGTCAGAGACACGTGAGGAATTTGTCAAGGCAGTGAGCCTGAAACAGGATACTTGTTATTTGGCCATTAGCCCAGTTTTATTGCAAGGACTTCTAATTGGTCAACCACAGGCTAGGGTTATAAAACTACATCCGGTCCCTTTGTTCTGTGCAGAGAATCACTGAGGACAGATCTGATTTATCCTCTTTGAATAAACACATTTTTCTCCCCCTGATTTGCTTTGGGGTCTGTTATTGAAGAGTAACATCAACTGCTAACACTCGGTGCCTCGACGCGGATGAATTGGTCTTGAACACGGAAAAACTCAACTGTGTGTTTATACAGGGAAAGAGAGGGCTGAGCACAACCCACGGGATTCAACTCTTAATCTCCTGATTGACTGCTAACATATTGTTGGGCGAGTCTAGACCGAGATCATTTAAAAGAACCAAATTAGGTTAAAATTAGTGCATGCAATGAGTGATACACATTGTGATGTACAAGGTTTGGGTCCTTTGCTCTAGGTTTGTTAAATCTCTATTATAGGGATTCAAGTCCTCTAAAAAAATGTGAGTCCTTTTTGCATAGAAGTGAGTTGCTAGTTGAGTAGCAATTTTTACACGTGTGGGTAATATAAAAGACTTCAATGTTTTGAAGTAAACAAGTTATGGGTAACCAGGCCCTACAGAAACAATGTGTTTGAGAAGGAAGTTTGAGTTCGAAGGGTTAAATATATACAGTTGATGTCGGAAGTTTACATACACCTTAGCCAAATACATTTAAAATCAGTTTCACAATTCCTGACATTTAATCATAGTAAAAATGTCCTATTTTAGGTCAGTTAGGATCACCACTTAATTTTAAAGAACGTGAAATGTCAGAATAATATTAGAGAGAATGATTTATTTAAGCTTTTATTTATTTCAACACATTTCCAGTGGGTCAGAAGTGTACATACACAATTAGTATTTGGTAGCGTTGCCTTTAAATGGTTTAACTTGAGTAAAATATTTTTCGGAAGCTTTCCATAAGCTTCCCACAATAAGTTGGGTGAATTTTGGCCCATTCCTCCTGACAGAGCTTGTGTAACTGAGACAGGTTTGTAGGCCTCCTTGCTCGCACACACTAAGTTCTGCCCACAGATTTTCTATAGGATTGAGGTCAGGGCTTGTGATGGCCACTCCATTACCTTGGCTTTGTTGTCCTTAAGCCATTTTGCCACAACTCTGGAAGTATGCTTGGGGTCATTGTCCATTTGGAAAACCCATTTGCAACCAAGCTTTAACTTCCTAACTGATGTCTTGATGTTGCTTCAATATATCCACATAATTTTCCTACCTCATGATGCCATCTATTTTGTGAAGTGCACCAGTCCCTCCTGCAGCAAAGCACCCCACAACATGTTGCTGCCACCCGTGCTTCACGGTTGGGATGGTGTTCTTCGGCTTGCAAGCATCCCCCTTTTTTCTCCAAACATAATTATGGCCAAACAGTTCTATTTTTGTTTCATCAGACCAGAGGACATTTCTCCAAAAAGAATGATCTTTGTCCCCATGTGCAGTTGAAAACCGTAGTGTGGCTTTTTTATGGTGGTTTTGGAGCAGTGGCTTCTTCCTTGCTGAGAGGCCTTTCATGTTATGTCGATATAGGACTCGTTTTACTGTGGATATAGATATTTTTGTACCGGTTTCCTCCAGCATCTTCACAAGGTCCTTTGCTGTTGTTCTGGGATTGATTTGCACATTTCCCACCAAAGTACGTTCATCTCTAGGAGACAGAACACGTCTCCTTCCTGAACGGTATGACAGCTGCGTGATCCCATGGTGTTTATACAGATGAACGTGGTACCTTCAGGCATTTGGAAATTGCTCCCAAGTATGACCCAGACTTGTGGCAATCCACAATGTTTTTGAGGTCTTGGCTGATTTCTTTTGATTTTCCCAAGCTGTCAAGCAAAGAGGCACTGAGTTTGAAGGTAGGCCTTGAAATAGATCCACAGGTACACCTCCAATTGACTCAAATTATGTCAATTAGTCTATCAGAAACATCTAAAGCCATGGCATCGTTTCCTGGAATTTTACAAGCTGTTTAAAAGCAATTTAGTGCATGTAAACTTCTGACCCACTGGAATTGTGATACAGTGAAATAATCTGTTTTTTCAGTTGTTGGAAAAATTACTTGTGTCATGCACAAAGTAGATGTCCTAACCAACTTGTCAAAACTATAGTTTGTTAACAAGAAATTTGTGGAGTGGTTGAAAAACGAGTTAATGACTCCAACCTAAGTGTATGTAAACTTCCGACTTCAACTGTATATAACCAGAGATATATATTATACATCTTTTGAAGTTAATGTAATGCCATTAAGTTCGAGAACCACTGGAGAAGAGCAGAACAGCTCCTCCGGATGTGAGCATCAAAAAGACAATGTCACGGTCTAGTGATATGAAGAACCATTTCAAAGTGGAGACACTTCACTTTGGCAAGCAATAAAGAAGTTTGTCATTGTTGACAAAGATGGAATCTGTCCGATATACAAAAAGCTTGGGGAAAATACAAAGAACGTCTAACTCGTTGACAAAAACAAGATGGTCTAACTGTATTCGCCAAAGTAAGGAAGCGGAATGAGAAATGTCTTGATAAGCGTGATCGGATGTTGGAGAGATACAGATAGTTTGGGGGCTCTTTGAGAACAGATACAAGAAGAAATTCAACAATTACAGATGAGGGTCGTAAAAGCAGACGTGTAAGCGTTGTAAGAAACTACATCATGGGTTACAGTTAATAGTTGATACCAGCTGGTCACTTTAAGGACTTTGTGAATGATTACCTTGACAATAGGACGATTTAATATTATTGTCTTTCAGACAATTATTTATTTTGTGAGTTCTCTCCTAATACAGGATGTGGTAGGAATCATAAGAGACATCATTACACCTGTTAACACTTATTTTCTATAACTTTGTTTGAAATCTATTTCTTATTGTAACAAGAAGTAAAATATGCCCTTTGTGTTTAATCAATGGAAACAGTGGTTTTTCTGTAATAGGGAATTAATGATCAATGGGTCAGAGACATGGGAGGAATTTGTCAAGGCAGTTAGCCTGAAACCGGATACTTATTTGGCCATTGGCCCAGTTTTATTGTAAGGAATTATAATTGGTCAACCACAGGCTAGGGTTGGGTTATGAAACTACATCCTGTCACTTTGTTCTGTGAAGAGAATCACTGAGGACAGGGGAGAATTAAAATCTACCTCTCAGCATAACATCTATGATTTGTCCTCTTTGAATAAACCCATTTTTCTCCCCCTGATTTGCTGTGCAATTGAAGAGTAACATCAACTGCTAACATACAACACCAGATAATTCCCAGAGAACACCATTGATAGTTAACTTCTTTGGTAATATGGGTGATGTGATGATGTCTGTACCCTGGCTGTCCAGTCTCTCCATGTGGCTCTTCAGTCTCCTCCATTGCTGCCGGATGCTATTGGTCAGCTGCTCCCGGGCGTGTTCACATGACTGGTCCAGGGTCTCTCTACTGCAGTCGCCAACCTCCTTATCCCTGTCTGAGCCGGCCTGAAGGCACAACAATGAACAATGTTAACCAGATGTCACTCCCATACGTAATGTAAAGTGCTTAGAGATCTTGTAAGAGTATTATCAAAATGTATTAGGTCTTGCATCTACAGTGAGCTCCAAAAGTTTTGGGACAGCGATACATCTTAATGTTTTGGCTCTGTATTCCAACACTTTGGATTTGAAATTATACAACGGCTATAAGGTTCAAGTGCAGACATTTTTAATTCACGTTTTTTTTCTTCATACATATCAGGTGAACCATTTCGAAATTACAACACTTTGTACAAAGTCCATCATAGGTGACTAAAAGAATTTGAACAAATCACATATTTATATTAGTAGTCAAAAGTTTAGTATTTGTTCCCAAATTCCTAGCACGCAATGATTAGATGAAGATTGTCACTACAAACTTGTTGGATGCATTTGCTGTTTGTTTTGGTTGTGTTTCATATTATTTTGTGCCCAATAGAAATTAATGGTAAATAACATGTCATTTTGGAGTCCCTTTTATTGTAAATAAGAATAGAATGTTTCTAAACAATTATACATTCATGTGGATGCTACCATGATTGCAGATATGATAATTACTTTCTCAATCATTATTCAAGATGAATTCCGTAATCATGGTAACATCCACAATATTGTAGAAGTTTAGAAACATTCTATTCTTATTTAAAATGTGTCACTGTCCCAATACTTTTGGAGCTCACTGTACTGTCACGTAGGGGACTTCTGGTACTCAGTTCTAGGCTGTCTTCCACATGGTCTCTGAAGCTGGAGCATGGTTTCCTAGGACTAGGACTCAGTATAGACACCATCTCCCGCTTCATCTGCTGCAGCACCTTCTTCAGCTCAACGTTCTCCAGCATCAGGGCTCTATGACGAACCTCATAGTCACTCAGCAGGGACCTGTACATCTCCCCCTCATGTCTACAATAATGGCAAATAAACACACACCCATCAAAGTGGCTTCTCCAAAGCCATGTAGGATTTGTTGCATCAAGAGTTGATGAATGCACTTAAAAACAGACATGGTTCAGTTTGAGGAGTATTGCTACCTGGCCTCGACCTTTCCAGTCTTCCATTGGCTTCTCTTCCCATCAGCCCGTCCCAAGTAGTTTAATACGTCAATCGCTAGTAGAGATAAAAAGAAAATGAGGGACTTTTTATAAAGACAGATCGTTTTTCATGGGTGTTTATTTTTTATTTTTAAGATACTTGGTTGCAAAGATCCACATTTCCAACAACCTTTGGAATAAGGAGGAGGAAACTATGTCTTGAGAACATGGTCCAGCACCCTTACCAAGTTTCTTATCCCTCTTTTCCACCAGTAGCTGGTTGAGGCGTTCTTTGAGTTTGGTGCTCTCCCTCTCCTTCCTCTTGGCATCATGGCTGTACTGAGAGGATCTGCTGGCGATGATGCTCTGGAGCTTCTGCACCTGGGGTGTGTTCAGTAGGGAGAAAACGTTTTGAAACGGGGAAGTACTACCTGAACTTGTCCAACATGAACACAATTTCCCGTTGCATAATGCTTTGCTACGGTGTGCCCTACTGAACACGACCCACGACAGGCTCACACACTGAAACTACATTTCCCATGGATGAATGCAGTTAAATAAGCATATCATTAAATATAGAGTGTAATGATTAACAATTTTATTACAAAGTCTACCTCATCTTTTTCTGTTTTAAGGCAGTTCTGCAGAGTCTTGATTTTGAGTTGCAGCTGCCTCTCTGCCTCGTGCAGTCCTGACGTGTCTCTTTTAGAGAGCTCCAGCTGATCCTGGGAACAAACACAAATGTACATGTAATGTCAACATTATATAGTCTAGTGTATGTGCTCATCTTGACTAAGACTAAGTTCTCCTATAAGCAGTAAGCAAGCACCTTTCACCTAAGGACAATGTACTGTACATCGGAAACATAGTAAAATGAGTGTCAGTGTTGTTGCGGTAAACCCCCATCTCAGTGTTTCTCCTATCATTCTATAGGTGCCCCAACCTAGCTTTCTATTGACAATATGCACCCTGTCTGGAAAACGATGTATGGGAAAGACAGCCTGACCTTGAGTCTGGAGTTGGTGATCTGCAGGTGTTCCAGGGCGCTGGAGCTCTTCAGACTCTCCGCCTCCTGCTCCTGCAGGCTGTGTTGGCTGCGGCGCTGCATCTGGAGCAGCTCATACATGCTGTTCAGGGCTGGCACAGTGTTCAGCCCCCCGCTTACCTCTGGTGAGCTGGCCTCAATACATGCAGAGGAGAACCCCAGAGAGTCCATCTCCTGTACAAGGTCCCAAAAAGAGGGCAGACAAATAGGTTAGCACTAAGAGGATTCAGTGCATGAGATAAATGAAGCTTCAGATACACAAAACCTCAAATCAAGTAGTGAAGAAGAATAGTGATACCTGGCTATATAAACAAGCAAGCAGCACATTACACAATGCGACCTTCAGAGTATTGGGAAAGTATTGATATTCTAAATGTAACCTAAATAATAGCCATTTCAATGGTGCAGTACCTGATTAATGTAAGAGATACACCGGGGAACATTGTCCTCAGTGCAGAAGGCACTTAACACATTGTAGGAACTCTTGGACAGTGGCATGGTGGAGGAGTGCATTGTAGGAAGGTTGTTATGATGCTACGAGGGGAACATCGTCATTCTTGCTATGCCGGAGAGCTCATGGGTTTCTAAACATAGTAGGGAAATGCAGAGAACAACCAATTGATGCATTAAGAGTTGACTCAGACTGGCTGACTAGGAGGTTTAAAACGTTCTAAAATTAGGTAACAAAAATGCATCCCATAAAATCAAACAAACAATTTCCCCCCCCAGAGACGACATTTGAATTAATTTACCTATTGATGGCTCTATAGTTGCTGAAGTCCACCAGTTTTCCATGCCAACACAGCGTCAAGATAGTAGGGAGATCATCTGTGAGAGACCAACTGGAGGCTTCCCTCACTGGAACAGAATCCTGAAATAGAGCATCAAGCAGCAAGCCAATGACATAAGCGTCTAATGCAGGATAATCTGGGTCGATTCTTCAACACCATGCAGGATTAACCGTCATCTGTGTGACGTGCCAGCATGGGACGGGCTTTCAGGCCTTGGCCGTTACACTGGACTGTAGAGTGATACTTTGAGCTTGAGCAAAGAGGGTTTGCATGTTAACTTCAAATCAAATTTTATTTGTCACTTACACATGGTTAGCAGATGTTAATGCGAGTGTAGCGAAATGCTTGTGCTTCTAGTTCCGACCATGCAGTAATCTAACCTAACAATTTCACAACAACTACCTTATATCACACACACACACGTGTAAAGGAATGAATAAGAATAAATAAATAATAATATGTCCATAAAAATACATGAATGAGCAACAGCCGAACGGCATAGGCAAGATGCAGTAAATGGTATAGAGTACAGTATATACAGTGCCTTGCGAAAGTATTCGGCCCCCTTGAACTTTGCGACCTTTTGCCACATTTCAGGCTTCAAACATAAAGATATAAAACTGTATTTTTATGTGAAGAATCAACAACAAGTGGGACACATGTGGAACGACATTTATTGGATATTTCAAACTTTTTTAACAAATCAAAAACTGAAAAATTGGGCGTGCAAAACCTTTTGCTGCGATTACAGCTGTAAGTCGCTTGGGGTATGTCTCTATCAGTTTTGCACATCAGTTTTGCACATTTTTCCCATTCCTCCTTGCAAAACAGCTCGAGCTCAGTGAGGTTGGATGGAGAGCATTTGTGAACAGCAGTTTTCAGTTCTTTCCACAGATTCTCGATTGGAATCAGGTCTGGACTTTGACTTGGCCATTCTAACACCTGGATATGTTTATTTTTGAACCATTCCATTGTAGATTTTGCTTTATGTTTTGGATCATTGTCTTGTTGGAAGACAAATCTCCGTCCCAGTCTCAGGTCTTTTGCAGACTCCATCAGGTTTTCTTCCAGAATGGTCCTGTATTTGGCTCCATCCATCTTCCCATCAATTTTAACCATCTTCCCTGTCCCTGCTGAAGAAAAGCAGGCCCAAAACATGATGCTGCCACCACCATGTTTGATAGTGGGGATGGTGTGTTCAGCTGTGTTGCTTTTACGCCAAACATAACGTTTTGCATTGTTGCCAAAAAGTTCAATTTTGGTTTCATCTGACCAGAGCACCTTCTTCCACATGTTTGGTGTGTCTCCCAGGTGGCCTGTGGCAAACTTTAACCGACACTTTTTATGGATATCTTTAAGAAATGGCTTTCTTCTTGCCACTCTTCCATAAAGGCCAGATTTGTGCAAAATACGACTGATTGTTGTCCTATGGACAGCGTCTCCCACCTCAGCTGTAGATCTCTGCAGTTCATCCAGAGTGATCATGGGCCTCTTGGCTGCATCTCTGATCAGTCTTCTCCTTGTATGAGCTGAAAGTTTAGAGGGACGGCCAGGTCTTGGTAGATTTGCAGTGGTCTGATACTCCTTCCATTTCAATATTATCGCTTGCACAGTGCTCCTTGGGATGTTTAAAGCTTGGGAAATATTTTTGTATCCAAATCCGGCTTTAAACTTCTTCACAACAGTATCTCGGACCTGCCTGGTGTGTTCCTTGTTCTTCATGATGCTCTCTGCGCTTTTAACGGACCTCTGAGACTATCACAGTGCAGGTGCATTTATACGGAGACTTGATTACACACAGGTGGATTGTATTTATCATCATTAGTCATTTAGGTCAACATTGGATCATTCAGAGATCCTCACTGAACTTCTGGAGAGAGTTTGCTGCACTGAAAGTAAAGGGGCTGAATAATTTTGCACGCCCAATTTTTCAGTTTTTGATTTGTTAAAAAAGTTTGAAATATCCAATAAATGTCGTTCCACTTCGTGATTGTGTCCCACTTGTTGTTGATTCTTCACAAAAAAATGCAGTTTTATATCTTTATGTTTGAAGCCTGAAATGTGGCAAAAGGTTGCAAAGTTCAAGGGGGCCGAATACTTTCGCAAGGCACTGTACATATGAGATGAGTAATGTAGGGTATTTAACATTATTTAAAGTGGCATTGTTTAAAGTGGCTAGTGATACATTTATTACATACATGTTTTCATTATTAAAGTGGCTAGAGATGAGTCAGGATGTTGGCAGCAGCCATTCAATGTTAGTGATGGCTGTTTAAGTCTGATGACCTTGAGATAAACAGCTTCTTTCAGTCTCTCGGTCCCTGCTTTGATGCGCCTGTACTGACATCGCCTTCTGGATGATAGCGGGGTGAACAGGCAGTGGGTCGGGTGGTTGTTGTCTCTGATGATCTTTTTGGCCTTCCTGTGACATCAGGTGGTGTAGGTGTCCTTGAGGGCAGGTAGTTCGCCCCCAGTGATGCTTTGTGCAGATCTCACTACCCTCTTGGAGAGCCTTACGGTTGTGGGCGGAGCAGTTGCCGTACCAGGCGGTGATACAGCCCGACAGGATGCTCTCGATTGTGCATCTGTAAAAGTTTGAGAGTGTTTTTGGTGACAAGCCGAATTTCTTCAGCCTCCTGAGGTTGAAGAGGCGCTGCTGCGCCGCCTTCACCGCGCTGTCTGTGTGGGTGGACCATTTCAGTTTGTCTGTGATGTGTACGCCGAGGAACTTAAAATTTTCCACCTTCTCCACTACTGTCCCGTCGATGTGGATGGGGGCTGCTCCCTCTGCTGTTTCCTGAAGTCCACGATCATCTCCTTTGTTTTGCTGACATTGAGTGTAAGGTTATTTTCCTGACACCACACTCCAAGGGCCCTCCCCTCCTCCCTGTAGGCTGTCTCATCGTTGTTGGTAATCAAGCCTACCACTGTAGTGTCGTCTGCAAACTTGATGATTGAGTTGGAGGCGTGCATGGCCACGCAATCATGGGTGAACAGGAGGTACAGGAGAGGGCTCAGAACGCACCCTTGTGGGGCCCCAGTGATGAGGATCAGCGGGGTGGAGATGTTACCTACCCTCACCACCTGGGGGCGGTCCGTCAGGAAGTCCAGGACCCAGTTTCACAGGGCGTGTTGAAGGTACTATGGTGTTAAATGCTGAGCGGTAGTCGACAAATAGCATTCTTACATAGGTATTCCTCTTGTCCAGATGGGTTAGGGCAGAGTGATTGCGATTGCATCGTCTGTGGACCTATTAGCGCAGTAAGCAAATTGGAGTGGGTCTAGGGTGTCAGGTAGGGTGGAGGTGATAGGGTGGTCCTTGACTAGTCTCTCAAAGCAATTCATAAAGGAGGAAGTGAGTGCTACGGTAGTAATTAGTAATTTAGCTGTTACCTTTGCTTTCTTGGGAACAGGAACAATGCTGGCCCTCTTGAAGCATGTGGGAACAGCAGACTGGGATAAGGATTGATTGAATGTGTCAGTAAACACACCAGCCAGCTGGTCTGTGCATGCTCTGAGGACGCGGCTGGGGATGCCGTCTGGGCCGGCAGCCTTGCGAGGGTTGACACTTAAGTGTTTTACTCACGTTGGCTGCAGTGAAGGAGAGCCCGCAGGTTTTGGTAGCGGGCTGTGTTAGTGGCACTGTATTGTCCTCAAAGCGAGCAAAGAAGTTGTTTAGTTTGTCTGGGAGCAAGACATCGTGGTCTGCAACAGGGCTGGTTTTCCTTTTGTAGTCCGTGATTGACTGTAGACCCTGCCACATACCGCATGTCTGAGCCGTTGAAGTGCGACTCTACTTTGTCTCTATACTGACGCATAGCTTGTTTGATTGCCTTGGAGGGAATAGCTACACTGTTTGTATTCGGTCATGTTTCCGGTCACCTTGCCCTGATTAAAAGCAGTGGTTCGCGCTTTCAGTTTTGTGCCAATGCTGCCATCAATACACAATTTCTGGTTGGGGAACGTTTTAATAGACGCTGTGGGTACAACATCACCGATTTACTTGCTAATAAACTCGCTCACCAAATCAGCGTATTCATCAATGTTATTGCCCGGCGCTATGCGGAACATATCCCAGTCCACGTGATCGAAGCAATCTTGAAGCGTGGAATCTGATTGGTCGGACCAGCGTTGAACAGACCCGAGCGCTTCCTGTTTTAGTTTCTGTCTATAGGCAAAATAGAGTTGTGGTCAGATTTTCCGAAAGGAGGGGAGGGCTTTATATGCGTCGTGGAAGTTAGAATAACAATGATCCAGGGTTGCGCCAGCCCGGGTTGCGCATTCGATAAGCTGACAAAATTTAGGGAGCCTTGTTTTCAGATAAGCCTTGTTAAAATCCCCAGCAACAATAAATGCAGCCTCAGGATATGTCGTTTCCAGTTTACATAGAGTCAAATGAAGTTATTTCAGGGCCGTCGATGTGTCTGCCTGGAGGGGGATATACACAACTGATTATAATCTAAGAGAATTCTCTTGGTAGATAATGCAGTCGGCATTTTATTGTGAGGAATTCTAGGTCAGGTGAACAAAAGGACTTGAGTTCCTGTATGTTGTTATGATCACACCACGTCTCGTTAATCATAAGGCATACACCCCCGCCCTTCTTCTTACTAGAGAGGTTTGTTTCTGTCGGTGCGATGCGTGAAGAAGCCAGGTAGCTGTACCGACTCCGATGACGTATCCCGAGTGAGCCATGTTTCCGTGAAACAAAGAAAGTTACAATCTCTGATGTCTCTCTGGAAGGCTATTCTTGCTCGGATTAATCATAAGGCATACACCCCCGCCCTTCTTCTTACTAGAGAGGTTTGTTTCTGTCGGTGCGATGCGTGAAGAAGCCAGGTAGCTGTACCGACTCCGATGACCTATCCCGAGTGAGCCATGTTTCCGTGAAACAAAGAAAGTTACAATCTCTGATGTCTCTCTGGAAGGCTATTCTTGCTCGGATTTCGTCTACCTTGTTGTCAAGAGACTGGACATCGGCGAGTAGTATGCTCGGGAGCGGTGCACGATGTGCCCATCTACGGAGCCTGACCAGAAGACTGCGCCGTCTGCCCCTTCTGCAGCGCCGTTGTTTTGGGTCGGCGGCTGGGATCCGATCCATTGTCCTGGGTGGTGGACCAAACAGCGGATCCGCTTCGGGAAAGTCGTATTCCTGGTCGTAATGTTGGGGAGTTGACGTTGCTCTTATATCCAATAGTTCCTCCCGACTGTATGTAATAAAACCTAAGATTTCCTGGGGTAACAATGTAAGACATTACACAATAAAAACAAAATACTGCATAGTTTCCTAGGAACGCGAAGCGAGGTGGCCATCTCTGGGCTCGTGTGTGACTGTATGCCAGAGGGAGGCTTTTAGGCACACACACACCTGTGTGATGTGTGCAAGGTTTAACAATGTCACGGAATTCAAAATGCTAAGATTGAGAAAAAGGGCTTTAACAAACTATAGACAACTACACACTACACAATTTGCTAACTACACGACACATTATTCAAGTGGGCCTCAGTATGATCCTTCCATTTGTCAGATCCCTTTGACTATAATATGATCCTAAGACTTTCCTGGTGCAACAAGGCGAACCACATTCTACACTCTCGTAACTACACTTAAAAAAATAGGCCCCGGTGCAGTTAATAGGCCCCGGTGCTCTGTTTAAACATGGTGTGCATTCCATCGTAGACTGGACTGTTTTGATAGCCTTGGGCAACACGTGATCAGTGGCATGTATTTGTGGATGCCAAAGGAAACCCAGGCTTTCACAAATATTTGACGAATAAGTGTTTTTATAATTTTCCATTAATTAGCAAGTGGCTGGATCTCACCAGAGAAATTAACCGCACGAGGGAAACAGCACTCCTCTGTCTCAGTATGTGTAGCCCATGTATCTAATGCTGTCTGGACAAAAAGAGTGACATTGTAGCTGTAGAATTTGATTGACTGATGCCAGCAAGCATTTGGCTTCCCTTGATACATTTTTTAAATAAAAGAATCAGCATTGAGCGGAGCTCAACTGTGGGTTGTGTGGGAGCAGCAAACCCCCCCCCCCCCCCAAGCCAAGGGAGGACAGTTGGTATGTGGCTTCACACCAATCAAATCCTAAGCAAAAGGTCATTTTAGTTTCTGGTCTGCTTGTGTTGATATCCTAGGTTAGCCAGCATTTAAGCTAGCCTACAATTACAAAAATTAAAGCATGCTGCATTACAGAGTAGAGGTTGACCTATTATGATTTTTCAACGCCGATACCGATACTGATTATTGGAGGACCAAAAAAGCCGATACCGATTAATCGGCCAATTTTTTACAAATTTACTTGTAATAATGACAATTACAACAATACTGAATGAACACTTATTTTAACTTAATATAATACAACTTAATAAAATCAATTTAGCCTCATAAATAATGAAACATGTTCAATTTGGTTTAAATAATGCAAAAACAAAATGTTGGAGAAGAAAGTAAAAGTGCAATATGTGCCATGTAAGAAAGCTAACGTTTCAGTTCCTTGCTCAGAACATAACATATGAAAGCTGGTGGTTCCTTTTAACATGAGTCTTCAATATTCCCAGGTAAGACGTTTAGGTTGTAGTTATTATAGGACTATTTCCCTCTATACCATTTGTATTTCATTAACCTTTGACTATTGGATGTTCTTATAGGCACTTTAGTATTGCCAGTGTAACAGTATAGCTTCCATCCCTCTCCTCGCTCCTCCCTGGGCTCGAACCAGCAACACAACGACAACAGCCACCATTGAAGCAGCGTTACCCAAGCAGAGCAAGGGGAACAACTACTAGAAGGCTCAGAGCGAGTGACGTTTGAAACACTATTAGCGCGTGGTAACTAGCTAGCCATTTCACTTCGGTTACACCAGCCTCATCTCGGGAGTTGATACACAGCGCAATGCTTGACGCACAAAGAAGAGCTGCTGGAAAAATGCACGACAGTGCTGTTTGAATGAATGTTTACGCGCCTGCTTCTGCCTACCACCGCTCAGTCAGATACTTAGATACTTGTATACTCAGTCAGATTATATGCAACGCAGGACACGCTAGATAATATCATCAACCATGTGTAGTTAACTAGTGATTATGATTGATTGTTTTTTATAAGATAAGTTTAATGCTAGCTAGCAACTTACCTTGGCTTACTGCATTCGCGTAACAGGCAGTCTCCTTGTGGAGTGCAATGAGAGAGAGGCAGGTCATTATTGCATTGGACTAGTTTACTGTAAGGTTGCAAGATTGGATCCCCCGAGCTGACAAGGTGAAAATCTGTCGTTCTGCCCCTGAACAAGGCAGTTAACCCACTGTTCCTAGGCAGTCATTGAAAATAATGTGTTCTTCACTGACTAGTTAAATAAAGATATATATATATTTTTTTTTAAATGTATTTATTTATTTTTAAATCGTCGCCAAAAATACTGATTTCCAATTGTTATGAAAACTTAATTAGGGCCCATTTCAATCGGCCATTCCGATTAATCGGTCGACCTCTATTACAGAGCCATAAACCGTTTTGCCAACATGAGAGAGAATGGCATTGGCGGTCAACTAGTTTACAAGTAGGCACACACAGAGGCAGAGACCAGTACCATGGACAGCCACATGATATTTAGCAACATTGGACTGAATAGTTTTTGGTCTCTATGTTTGTTTTCAGTGTACTAAACTAAGCATATGATTTGATCATGTTTAAAGGTTTAAAGTTGAAATGGTACTAAATTATTATTATTTTTAGTACAATTTCATTCAAACCCGGACGACACAGGGGCGAATTGTCCTCCGCCCTAAGGGACTCCCAGTCACGGCCGGATGTGATACAGCCTGGATTTGAACCAGGGACACTGAGATGCAGTGCCTTAGACCACTGCGCCACTCAGGAGCCCAATAGCAGAGGCTGTGCCAAATTCCTTAAAATGACTTTGAGGCAGCTTATGGTAGAGAACATTAAATTCTCTAGTAACAGCGCTGGTGGACATTCCTGCAGTCAGAATGCCAACTGCACACTCAAAACTTGAGACTTTTGTGGCATTGTGTTGTATGACAAAACTGCACATGTAATGATCATGCCACACCTGTCCGGTGGATGGAATATCTTGGCAAAGTAGAAATTCTCACTAACAGGGTTGTAAACAAATTTCAGCAATTTGTTTGAGAAATAAGCTTTTTATGCATATGGAACATTTCTGGGATCTTTTATTTCAGCTCATGAGGATCAACACTACATGTGTTTATATTTTTGTTCATTGTATAATATTTGCTTTGTGGACTTCACAGAGCAGATGTTGCTCACCTGTTTTGTGATGAAACAAACGTATATGTAGTTAAATTTATTCAACCACTGACTTATTTACATGCCTTATTGTTTATCACGGTGATGTTTGAATGGGAGCAAACAGTTATCACAACATAGGTTGTAATATTGTTTTTATACTGGCTTGGCTTCCTCAGTGATTTTACCCACACACCGCTGCTGCTGCATGTGATAGCACTGGAGTAGAAGGTAAATCGAGCCACAGTGGCAGAAGCTATGTGGTGTCCTTATCCATTTAACCAGGCTGCATTGGTCTCTTATCTGCATTCAATTTAAATGGGAGTTAGTGTTTCCCTATGTCACGCTTAACCAAAACAGGGGAGTTACAGAGCCACATCCACTCAATGTGCCTCCATCTGAATTTAGCTTTGGGACACAACATTGAGTCTGTATTAGTTAGTTACGTCCCAAAATAAATCTGATTCCAATAAGAGCAGGCAACTGACAAGAAGCAAACATTTTAGTGTTGACAATAGCAGACATTGTGTGAGTACACCGTTATAGCCTAACGTTAGTATCAACACACCAAACTATATTTTCTTATCATTGTTTTGAGATGCTGCAAGTGAGATCAATAAACAGGAGGCTCAGTTGAAAACGTAGTCACACTCGCATGTAAACACTTAGCGAGATAACGTTAACTAGCTAGCAAATTAAGTTGGCGTCATCTAAAGTTTGATTAACGTTAGCTAAAAGTTAACTCTGTAAACTACTATTAACGTTCGCTAATTTGTTCCGTTTGCGTTGTTGACCTGGCTGGTTTACCTAGCTAGCCAGGTAGAAAGCTACTACAGTATATATAGTTAGCTGCTGGAGTACTAGCAGCTAGCTAGGTTTTGATGAAACGTTGCAAAATATTTTTGTAGCGAACTAGCTAGGACTCTCTGAAACTCCCCATGGCTGGGTGCCGGCGTTAATTTAGTGTGGATACTCACTTGATTTTGGGTCCGACGTGGAGTGAGGGATTATATTGCTTAGCCTGCCTGCCAATTCCAGAAGGCTACAATAGTTTTTATTTTTATTAAATAAGTGAAATCCGTCTCTATCGAGCTATAGTTAGCTAACTAAGTAGTTCTTAACCGTGAATGCCATATTAGCCCACATTGGCAAGGTAGATTTTTTTTAAAGTCCTCCTCTTCTTGGCTTCAAAACAAACACCACCGTCATTGGCGGGCGCGTTGTCAAGCAACCAGTATCAGTCCACTGTATTGGATCATGTGCACAACCGTCGTTCCTCTGACGGACTATTTATCCAAAGGTTAGGGCTATCTGTGATCCTTGGGAAGTCCCTACCCTAAACCCCGACTTTAACCCCTACACTAACCATATAACCATAACCTTTATCTTAACCCGTCATTGTAAATAAGAATGTGTTCTTAACTGACTTGCCAAGTTAAATAAAGGTTAAATAAAAAAATGTAATCCCTTACCCTTACATTTTTAAATGTTAACTTTAATGGGGTGACTTCAGAGTTGGAGGATCTACGGACATTTTTGCAAATTAGGAATGCTGTCAGGTGCATTTATCCTTCCTATGAGTGATTATACATTATATATACGGCTATTTCAGCTGTTGCTGACAGGCGTATAAAATGTAGTACACAGCCATGCAATCTTCAAACATTGGCAGTAGAATGGCCTTACTGAAGAGCTCTGTGACTTTCAACTTGGCACAGTCATAGGATGGCATCTTTCCAACAAGTCAGTTAATTTCTGCTCTGCTAGAGCTGCCCAGGTAAACTGTAAGTGCTGTTATTGTGAAATGGAAACATCTAGGAGCAATAGCAGCTCAGCTGCGAAGTGGTAGGCCACACAAACTCACAGAACGGGACTGCCGAGTGCTGAAGCACATAGCGGTATAAATCGTCTGTCCTCGGTTGCAACACTCACCACAGAGTTCCAAACTGCCTCTGGAAGCAACGTCAGCACAATAACTGTTTGTCGGGAGCTTCAAGAAATTAGTTTCCATGGCCGAGTAGCCGCACACAAGCCTAAGATCACCATGCGCAATGCCAAGCGTCGGCTGGAGTGGTGTAAAGACTCTGGAGCATTGGAAACACGTTCTCTGGAGTGATGAATCCTGCTTCACCACCTGGGAGTCCGAGGGATGAATCTGGGTTTGGCGGATGCCAAGAGGACCCTACCTGCCCCAATGCATAGTGCCAACTGTAATATATGCACACAGTCGATGTGCGTGCATATATTAAAACTCCAGATTCTTCTCCCTTATATATATATATATTTTTTTAAAGCTATCTAAACCATATTATTATCCTCTCGTTCAGAACAATTGAGGCTATCACAAAAAAAAAATACAAATTCATGAAATGGTGTGCTCTTGTACCTTTGTCGACGTATCAGTCTATGTCAAAGATGTAGTTGCCAGGAGAGATGCTGCGTTTCCAGTAGAATTTCTGAGAGGGTCAGAGGGGTGTACTCCCCCTCTATCTTCTCATATGCATGGTTCCCTCCTGTCACGTTCTGCAGGTTTATGAACTGAAAATAGGAAAATAGTGTATAGTGAGACATGATATGATTAACATATCATGCCCCAAGGGTCAATACTGAAACCCTCATGTTCAGCTTGTATGTACTGGGTCTGAAGTTCAAATGTATGCAGATGATACAGTGATATATGTGCATGCAAAGAGCAAACAACAAGCTGCACAAGAACTCACTACTGTAATGGTCCAGGTTACAAAGTGGCTCAGTGACTCGTGTTTGCATCTCAATGTGCATGTTCTTCACAAAGAGGGCAACCGATGCTACTGAGCCAGATGTCTATGTGTCAGGGGAGAAGCTCCAGGTGGTATCTGATTTTAAGGCACCTTTAGTCAATCTGCTTTCTCTGTGAGAGCTTCCCATGTCTGGAACACACTGCCATCAGACACATGTAACTGCACCATCTATCACACTTTCACAAAAAACATGAAGACATGGCTAAAGCCCAATCAGATTTGTGGACATAATCCCTAGCTGTGTATTGCCGCTTTCCATGTTGTCTGTTGTCTGTAGCTTGTGAGGTGTGGAAACACTTTGTTGCTTTTATGGATTTTGTCTTGTTGCTTTTTGTGGTATGTTGTTCTGTCTGTATGCTATGTCTTGCTTGTCCTATGTTGCTCTGTGTGTGCTCACTGCTCATTGATTGTCTGTATTGTAATTGTTTTTAATAACCTGCCAAGGGACTGCGGTTGAAAATTAGCCAGCTGGCTAAAATTGGCATTTTTACACGAAATGTTGTTTAATGTGCACTGTCCCAGTAAAAATAAAAAAATTATATAAACTCAACTCAACATATACAAACATGTTCTTGGCCAGATTTGTTTTAAGTGCAAATGACACACTATGACACACTATGTTGTGTTCATTTAATTTCTACTCCGCTACTCATCTAATTTCTACTCCGCTAGAGCTGCCCCTGTGAACTGTATATGCTGTTATTCTGAAATGGAAACATCTAGGAGCAACAGCAGCTCAGCGGTAGGCCACACAAGCTCAGAGAACGGGACTGCCGAGTGCTGAATTCTGTCCTCGGTTGCAACACTTACCACAGACATCCAAACTGTCTCTGGGTGCATATATTACAGTTTCACTATAAACAACACTGTAAACAACACCTTTGCTCCACTGTTTGATAGGTCCCACATGACTATGTAATTGATGTAGATGACACATTGGTGAATAAACTACAGTGTGCTTTAAATACTGCACTGTAATCTGCAGAAGACAATGAATCTACACTGGCAGTCAATGAACAGTGGGAAATACTTCACTGACTTTAGGTAAATTGAAGTCTACATTACGCAATTGATGATGCAATAGAGGTGGTCATATACAACTGTTTTGGTGTACATGGCATATCTGTCCACAGGCTGATCTTTATGTTCTTTCAAGAAGAGGTGTTTAAACACCATCAGGTTTTCCTCTTTGAAGGTCTCCATCATCTCGTTACTCAATCCAAAAGGAACCGAGGAAAACAAACATGTAATAGATACATAAATGAATTCTGCATAACACAAACCATTTCAGATTATATTTTAATTTTAAAAATATATATACTTCCATAATAGTGAAATCCCACTTTATCGCCTCAGTTTTATTATTATTTTTTTTTTCTCACATGCACAAGTACAGTGAAATGCCTTTCTTGCCAGCTTTAACCCCAACAATGCAGTAATCAATAACAATGTAGTACTAAAAATAACAAGGTAGAACAAAAACACACAACATATAAAAAATAAGAATAAGAAGAACAGGTTAAAGTAAGTAAGCATACTATATACAAGGTCAGTTCCAGTACCATATTTACAATGAGCAGGGATACTGGATCAATAGAGGTAGATATGTATAGGGGTATGGTGACTAGGCATCAGGATACATGATAAACAGAGTAGCAGCAGCGCATATGAAGATTGTATGGGAGTGGGTGTGTGTAGAGTCAGTATAAATGTATGTGGATATTATATGTGTGTGAGCAAATGATTGCGTGACTTTTTGTATGTGTGTTGTAGTATCAGTGTGTGTAGTGTGTAAGGGCCCTGTGAGTGTGCATAGAGACAGTGCAAAAAATAAAGAGTGCGTAGGCTGTCTCATCGTCGCCTGTGATCAGGCCTAACACTGTCGTGTTGTCAACAAACTTGACAATGGAGTTTGAGTCGTGCGTGGCCACGCAGTCATGGGTGAACAGGGAGTACAGGAGGGGAATAAGCACACACCCTTGTGTGTTGAGGGTCAGCGTGGCGGAGGGGATGTTGTCTACCCTCACCACCTAGGGTCGGCCTATCAGGAAGTCCAGGATTGTTGCAGAGGGAAGTGTTCAGTCCCAGGGTCCTAAGCTTTGTGAATAGCTTGGACAGGACAATAGTGTTGAACGCTGAGCTTGAGTCATGAACAGCATTCTCACATAGGTGTTACTTTTGTCCAGGTGGGAAAGGGCAGTGTGGAGTGCAATAGAGATTGCATCATCTGTGGATCTGTTATGGCGGTTGATGTGAGCCATGACCAGCCTTTCAAAGCAGTTCATGGCTACAGACTTGAGTGCTACGGGTCGGTAGTCATTTAGGCAGGTTACCTTAGTGTTCTTGGGCACAGGGACTGTGGTGGTCTGCTTAAAACATGTTGGTATTACAGACTCGGACAGGGAGAGGTTGAAAATGTCAGTGAAGACACTTGCCAGTTGGTCAGCGCATGCTCGCAGTACAGGTCCTGGTAATCCGTTTGGCCTTGCGGCCTTCTGAATGTTGACCTGTTAAAAGGCCTTACTCACATCGACTGCGGATAGCGTCATCACACAGTCGTCCGGAACAGCTGGTACTCTCATGCATGTTTCAGTGTTATTTGCCTCGAAGCGAGCATAGAAGTAGTTTAGCTCGTCTGGTAGGCTCGTGTCACTGGGAAGCTCTCGGCTGTGCTTCCCGTTGTAGTATGCAATGGTTTGCAAGCCCTGCTACATCCGACGAGTGTCGGAGCTGGTGTAGTACGATTCGATCTTAGTCCTGTATTGACACTTTGCCTGTTTGATGGTTCGCCGGCGGGCATAGCAGGATTTCTTATAAGCTTCCAGGTTAGAGTCCCTCTCCTTGATAGCGGCAGCTCTAGCCTTTAGCTCAGTGCGGATGTTACCTGTAATCCTTGGCTTCTGGTTGGGGTATGTACATATGGTCACTGCGGGGATGACGTCCTCGATGCACTTATTGATGAAGCCATTGACTGATGTGGTGTACTCCTCAATGCCATAGGAAGAATCCCGGAACATATTCCAGTCTGTGCTAGCAAAACAGTCCTGTAGCTTAGCATCTGCTTCATCTGACCACTTTTTTATTGACCGAGTCACTGGTGCTTCCTGCTTTAATCATGAGGATAGAATTATGTCCGGATTTGCCAAATGGAGGGCAAGAGAGAGCTTTGTACGCGTCTCTGTGTGTGGAGTAAAGGTGGTCTAGAGTTTTTTTCCCCCTGGTTGCACATTTAACATCCTGATAGAAATTTGCTTAAACAGATTTAAGTTTCCCTGCATTAAGTCCCCGGCCACTAGGAGCGCCTCCTCTGGGTGAGCATTTTCCTGTTTGCTTATGGCGGAATACAGCTCATTGAGTGCGGTATTAGTGCCAGCATCGATCTGTGGTGGTATGTAGACAGCTACAAAAAATACAGATGTGTCACGTTCTGACCTTAGTTCTGTTATTATATCTTTGTTTTAGTATGGTCAGGGTGTGAGTTGGGTGGGTTGTCTATGTTCGTTTTTCTATAATTTGGGATTTCTGTGTTCGGCCTAGTATGGTTCTCAATCAGAGGCAGCTGTCAATCGGTGTCCCTGATTGAGAATCATAATTAGGTAGCCTGGTTTCACTTTTGAGTTGTGGGTGTTTATTTTCCGTGTTTGTGCCACACAGGACTGTTTCGTTTGTTTCACATTGTTATTTTGTAGTGTTCAGTTTTTCTTTTAAAATTATGGACACTTACCACGCTGCAAATTGGTCCGATCTATCTTACTCCTCATCGGAGGAGGACGACGAACATTACAAGATGAAAACTCTCTTGGTAGATGGTGTGGTTGACAGCTTATCATGAGATACTTTACCTCAGGCGAGCAAAACCTTGACTTCCTTAGATATCGTGCACCAGCTGTTGTTTACATATGCATAGTCCTCCACCCCTTGTCTTACCAGACTCCGCTGTTCTATCCTGCCAATACAGCATATAACCAGCCAGCTGTATGTTGATAATGTCGTCGTTCAGCCACGACTCCATGAAGCATAAGATATTAGTTTTAAAATGTCCTGTTGGTAGTTTAATCTTTCTCATAGGTCGTCAATTTTATTTTCCAATGATTGCATGTTAGCTAGAAGAATGGAAGGCATGGGGGGGTTTATTCGATCGCCTACGAATTCTCTGAAGGCAGTCCGACCTCCATCCTCTTTTTCTTTGTCGTCTCTTCACGGAAATGACGTGGATTTGGGCCTGTTCCCTGGGAAAGAAGTATGTCGATCATGTTGGGCTCATCGGACTCGTTAAAGGATAAAAAAGCTTCTGCCAGTTCGTGGTGAGTAACCGCTGTTCTAATGTCCAGAAGTTATTTTCGGTCAAAAGAGACGGTAGCTGCAAAATTATGTACAAAATAAGTAAAAAAAGTTACAAACAACGCAAAAAAAGGAACATAAAAACAATCGTTTAGGAGCACATCAACCATCTTCTCCGGTGCCGCATACATAATGAAGCTGTTTGAGAGAATGCCAAGACTGTACAAAGCTGTCATCAAGGCATAGGGTGGCTACTTTGAAGAATCTCAAATCTATTATGATTTGTTTGACACTGTTTTTTCATAGTTTTGATGTCTTCACTATTATTCTACAATTTTAAAATAGTAAAAATTAAGAAAAACCCTTGAATGAGTAGGTGTCCAAACTTTTGAATGGTACTGTATATAGGCTTTTTATACTTCGGACTCCGATATTACTCCTCCTAATATTTCTATATGACTTAATCTCATTCTTTTACATTTTAGATTTGTGCGTATTGTTAGATATTACTACACAGTTGGAGCTAGGAACACAAGCATTTCGCAACAGGAAAGAGTCCAAAAGGTACATAATGGCAGGCAGTGTCGGGTTCAGGGTAGGCAGAGGTCAATAATTCAGGGTGGTGTGACAAGGTACAGAAACGGCAGGCATACTCAGCATCAGTGCAGGCAAAAAGGTCAAAATCGGGACAACTAGAAACAGACAGGAGCAAGGGGAAAAACGCTGTTAGGCTTGACGAGCAAAAAGACACTGGGGATAATGAGCGACACTTGGAGGGGGGTGGAGACAAGCACAAAGACAGGTGAAACAGATCAGGGTATGACAGAAATAACATCTACTAAATATGTGTATGCGACTAATACAATTTAATTTGATCCTTTGTAATATGATCCCACATTATTCCTATATTGTCCTTTTGCTCATTTGATGACTCTGCAGAGGTCATTGTGGTACTTCTTGTACTTGTTCCTGTCTTGAGCCGTAGCCTCAGGGTTGTCTGCGATAGCCCTGTTTACGTAGCCCTATCCTTTAGTTTAGCGCCAACCTCAGTGTTAATGCAGGCTTTTGAATGGGGAAGCAGCTGTAATAATAAACATCTTCATCGTCGTAACACTTTGATAGGTTAAGCCTACTCAACTTATTTTTACATAATTGGAATGGCGACGGTTTATTACTTACCTGTATTCCAGAGAAGCACTTGCTTACGCTATACAGAGCAGCTTGTTTAACATGTGACACATCTCATTTATTCTGTCAACATTGGACAGAACAGGGAAGGAGACACTCAATCACTGACTGTCATTCTCGAACAGCATTCTTAGATTTACCTATTTTCCCAAAACAAAAATAAAGTTATCTAATACAGTAGGCCTATGTTACTGATCAGCTTAAGTTTCATGCATGTAATTGCCTAATCTAATTGTCACAAAATCACAATGAAACTTCAGAAAATAAGGATAGAATGTATTCCTGTGAGCCATCTTTAACAAACATTAATGAATCACACATTTTACAGGAAATGTCTCCTGTGTCTCATATTCCTTTGATTTATTTATAGAAGGTCTACATTTTCAATATCTCAAATATAAAAAGTACTGGTACATCAATTATCAAAATAGCAGGTATTAAAGTTCACTTTCTGAATAATAAGTAACACCGTTGTACTACATTACACATTCATGCCCTTTCACAATAAGAAAATGTATCTATAGTATAACAATACTTTAGTCTAGAGTAAAAACATTAACCATTTCAGCGTAGGTCTACCAAAGTTTGTGGCTACAGTTTGTGTACCATAAAGCATATGCTGAACCATTAATTCCAGTGTTATGTGTCAATACAGAGAAGTTGTCTTCTGATGCTCTGGGCTCCTTGATGTTGATGCCAGTCTCTCATGAAGAACTCACACCCCCATAATTCATGGTGTGGCATGTTGATGCCAGTCTCTCATGAAGTACTCAGACACCCATAATTCATAGGAAAATAGATGAGCAGTAGTGTTGATGGAGAATGATGACCTACAACTTTAGTCCAAGTTCAGGATAACGTGTAGCTATCTCAATCTGTCTCTCTGTGGGTAAGGGGCATCTTATGAAATATGACTTGATAGGAGCAGAGTAAAATTCATGAAGGTACAGCTTATGATTGAGACATGATTAGTAAGTAGTTACTTGTATGGTTTCTTCAGTGAATTCGAAATAAGCGTGTCCAGCTTTCTAATAATCCCGAGTATAATGTAAGGCATGGAATATACTTTACGAGTTGCTATTTGTTTGACGTATCACTGAACTAAAACCATTGAGAAAACACAAACTGGTACAAACAATAAAATTGAAGTGTGAATGTTTGATGAGTAATGATGTGGGAGACATTCCAGGGCAAGGGGCGATCCTCAGTAAGATTTCGGTGGGGGCCGAGGCGAGAGGTCCCTGTATGATGTGGAAGTGGGGGGGATGGAGCGTGACCTCAGGGGCTGGAAGTTGGCGTCCCCTCCGCTGATCGCTGTGCTCCTGTGTGGTCCAGCATCCATGTTAGATAAGGCCTCCTGTGGCAGGTGGGGAGCTCCTGGGTCTCCAGGCCTGGGCAGTTTGGACGAGGCCTGGGATGAAGACGCAACCATGCTATCTCCTCCCATGGATGATGACACCTCCTTCCCTTGGCTGGAGGCAGCGGGCAGGTTGAGGGATCTTAGGGCGTCAGAGGTGGATGGGCTCCCTTCTCCGTTGTACGGCATGGTGGATGCCAGGTTGGTTTCATATGACAGCATCCTGGACAGGTCTTTAGCGGCCCTGGATGTGTCCTGGGTTGGCAGGAAGCCCGAGGAGGAACTGGATGCCCCTGCTGTAGAGGACCCAAGGGAGATGGTCATGATAATGATTCGAAGACGGTGTTAGCACACTGAGCTAAAGCCTATTAGCTTAGGGAGCTAACACAAATATTCAGGTCTCATGCAAGATTACTCGTCACTCAAGTGTGGTTCACTGCAGTACTTTCATTATATGAATTCAAACAAATTATAAAAAACAACACACTTTAGCTCAGTGTGCTAACACCGTCTTAGAATCATTACCTCTGAGAGCCTCTATCCTCTCATTCTTCACTTTCTGCACCTCATCAGTGATCTTGGTGATGATGAAGTTGAGGGTACGTCCTTGCTGGATGGACTCGACCAGGGCGTCCAGCCCCCGAGGGTTCTCAGCCAGATAGTCCAGCAGCATGCCTGTCCGTTTACTCTGCGTGCTCCTGCAGCTGATCTCCTCTGTGTCGTCCCGCGTAAGGATCTTGCGCGAGCGCAGGTAGTCAAAATGGCGGTCGACCCGGATCTTGTCACAGAGGTACGGTCGCAGCCTCGTTAGGACCTGTACAGAGATGAGCCAGTTGGAAACTGTGGGTGTTTTGTGTTGTGTTGAGGGTTGGGTTCTGAACAATCTGTATGTTATATAGGGACATAATTTGCTAATATGTGTTTTATCAAGTGTGTGTGACCAGGGGACAGACTGCTGATGGCAATACTGTAACTGTACTGAAGGACAGGTAAACATGTCTGGACAAAGAATAATTAGAGGAAGGGTATGCCTTTGTTGATCATTATGAGAAAGGGGTTAGTTATAATATGCACATCATTACTCAACGTTATTTACACTATACACACATATAGGCTACAGTAAAAATTGGGTAGCCTATAGAGCATGGGTGCTCAAACGTTTGGGCTTCGTACATAATCCGAGTTGTGGGCCACGGGCCGGACAAACATACCTTGAAATAATACTTTTTTGAAAGTAATTACACTTAAAACATCCAATCGTCGCCATATAACTTGACACCTAAGAACACATTCTGATTGCCAGTATTAAATATGTATTAAGTCATTCACCATTGTTGTTTCCACGTAATTTCAACCAAAAAGATATGTGAAGATGTTGAATCATCATGGAAAACTGATTTCGTTTGAAATTTCATATTTTCTTCACCCAACTTTTAACCTAAATCCAATGACATGGTGACATTCTTTTTTTGATTTCACATTGAATTCATGTTAGTTGACAAGTCAACCAAATGTAAATCAAATCCAGACATTGAACTGTCATCTGTGCCCAGTGGGAAGGCTTTGGGAGCCCTAAAGTAGTGAGAGTGACTAACTAAATCCATGGAGGCCCACTGGAGGTCAGGGCCCGTCAGTACTTTGGCCATGATTACTAGGGAGGGATTGCTACACTAATTTACCTAGCAATCTATAACATGTTAGCTGACATGGGCTAATTGATTTGACTGTATGTGACTGAATTAACAAGAGGAACATTTCTAATGAACTACCAAATTTCGAAATTGCATGTTGTGTGTTCTAATATGATATCTCTCAACATTAAGTTGAGACCCTGCCTGACTGACTTCCTAAAAAATAAAACATTTGGACTCTGGGACCCCCTAGTGCCCTGGTTTGGTCGGCCCTGCTAGGGTGCGGCATAAGTTGGTTACTTTCACTTCTTCATTTTGCGCATTTCTACATTTAAAGTTCTCATCTCTATAAGTTAACAACATTCTGGCAAATCATTATTGTAAAACAGACTCCCTGACAGTTGAATTGTTAGTCAGACAAATAGGCAACTTACCTCCTTTTTAATATCTGCCATTTCATCTTCTGTCAGGTGAGGAACATCCATTCTACTTACCCTACCTAAGCCAAGGTGTCAAATTCAAGTCTTCCGGGTACTTTCAGAGAATAAAAAGGCACACTAAAAAGACTTACACCAAAAGATAGGCCCCCGTCCACGAATATTATATTTTCTAGTGTGTAACTCTAATAGCCTATATTTGCGGATACAAAACAAAAGCTTCGACTGCCCCAGTACAGGAAAGTTTCTCACCAGGGGAACAGCTGCAAATTATTACTTCCTGATTCCATGAACGGGTTTACCCAAATCATGTGCGGGCAAGAGAACGACGAGTGAGTGTTTTTCATTCAATAACGCTACTTGTACTAGCACACCACCACAGTTAATTCCCCTGGTGATAAACCACATATTCCAGTCTTCAAATAATGTAATGTAATTACCATAAAAAAATGTATGTGCGGCTCAATTTAATTAATTATTTAATTACCATTATATTTTTTACTAAACATTTGCAAAAAATAAATAAATAAATAGAATGTTCTTTCATAAAGAGACCTTGGGATGGGGCTATAACACTAAGCAACAGGCTATCATGTCAGTGCCACTGAGGCAAGTACCAGTAGGTTTATTCTACACTGATATAAGGGAATCAATCAATTGAAATAAATTCATTGATCTATGGAATACAGACATGCATCTGTTGGTTACAGAAACCTTCAAAAAGAAAAGTAGGGTTGTGGATCAGAAAAACCGTCAGTATCCGGTGAAGAGCACAATTATCCAGCGTGCTGGTAGCCATCGAAGATGAGCATTTTCCCTCTGATGTCGGTTACGACACCATACTGCAGTCAGGTCAAGACCCCGGTGAAGATGCAGAGGATGCAGATGAGCTTCCCTGAAACGGTTTCTGGCCATTTGTGCAGAAATGTTTAGGTTGTGCAAACCCACCGTTTCATCAGCTGGCTGAGTGGCTGGTCTCAGACGATCCCACAGGTGATGAGGCTGGATGTGGAGGTCCTGGGCTGGCGTGGTTGTACGTGGTCTGCGGTTGTGAGGCTGGTTAGACATACTGCCAAATTCTCTAAAACGATGTTGGATGCAGCTTATGGTAGAGAAATGAACATTCAATTCTCTAGCAACAGCTATGGTGGACATTCCTGCAGTCAGAATGTCAATTGCACTTTCCCTCAAACTGAGACATCTGTGGCATTGTGTTGTGTGACAAAACTGCACATTTTAGAGTGGCCTTTTATTGTCCCCAGCACAAGGTGCACCTGTGTTAAGATCATGCTGTTTAATCAGTTTCTTGATATGCCACACCTAACCAGTGGATGGATTATCTTGGCAAAAAATAAATGCTCACTAACAGGGATGTAAACAAATGTGTGCACAAAATTTGAGAGAAATAAGCTTTTTTGTGCGTACAGAACATTTCTGGGATCTTTTATTTCAGCTCATGAAACATGGGACCAACACTTTACATGTTGCGTTTATATTTTTGTTCAGTGTATATATACAGTGGGGCAAAAAAGTATTTAGTCAGCCACCAATTGTGCAAGTTCTCCCACTTAAAAAGATGAGAGAGGCCTGTAATTTTCATCATAGGTACACAGACAAAATGAGAAAAAAAATCCAGAAAATCACATTGTAGCAATCTTCAGACGGGCCTGGACATGTACTGGCATAAGCAGGGGGACACGTCTGGCACTGCAGGATTTGAGTCCCTGGCGGCGTAGTGTGTTACTGATGGTAGGCTTTGTTACTTTGGTCCCAGCTCTCTGCAGGTCATTCACTAGGTCCCCCAGTGTGGTTCTGGGATTTTTGCCCACCGTTCTTGTGATCATTTTGACCCCACGGGGTGAGATCTTGCGTGGAGCCCCAGATCGAGGGAGATTATCAGTGGTCTTGTATGTCTTCCATTTCCTAATAATTGCTCCCACAGTTGATTTCTTCAAACCAAGCTGCTTACCTATTGCAGATTCAGTCTTCCCAGCCTGGTGCAGGTCTACAATTTTGTTTCTTGTGTCCTTTGACAGCTCTTTGGTCTTGGCCATAGTGGAGTTTGGAGTGTGACTGTTTGAGGTTGTGGACAGGTGTCCTTTATACTGATAACAAGTTCAAACAGGTGCCATTAATACAGGTAACGAGTGGAGGACAGAGGAGCCTCTTAAAGAAGAAGTTACAGGTCTGTGAGAGCCAGAAATCTTGCTTGTTTGTAGGTGACCAAATACTTATTTTCCGCCATAATTTGCAAATTAATGAATTAAAAATCCTACGTGATTTTCTGGAATTTTTTTTCTTATTTTGTCTGTCATAGTTGAAGTGTACCTATGATGAAAATTACAGGCCTCTCTCGTCTTTTTAAGTGGGAGAACTTGCACAATTGGTGGCTGACTAAATACTTTTTTGCCCCACTGTATGTATATATATATATATATATGTGTATATGTATATATATGTATATGTATGTATATATATATATATATATATATATATGAGAGAGAGTAGTTTAGCTGCTGCACCTTGAAATGACCAGGTAACATTGTCATCATAATGCCATAATATAATTCAACTCATAAAATGCATGTTAATGCGTAATACATGCATAATTCATTAATTAGCCTACTTAGTAGATGTATATGTATTATTGTTGCTTAGTTGCTGTGAGGGTGTCTGTCTTTATAACTGTTTATGTATTTAGTTATGATGACACAGAGTGCCTGAGGTCTAATATCAAAAGGCTGCTTAACACAATATGAGGAGATTATTAATTGTCTGAGGCTGTACTAGGGCAATGATAACACGTCTAGGCTTGGTATAAAACTAATTTGCCTTGGTAACATGAAAACACATGCCAAATTGACTAAGCAGTCATGTAGAAAATATAATTTGTGTTGAAATATATGTATTACAGAACATAACCAAAAAACAAATATCATTGTTTACTATAGGGCCCACAAAGAGTGGGAAGGCTACAGCTCTGACCAGGTTGAAGGAAGTCAACAAGAGCAGGTATTGGCAGAGGACAGTGGAGTTTCCTTTACTCTAATTGCCAGGTGAACCGCTTTGTATGAGAAGCCAAACATAACATTCCAGAAGGCAAAAAAATAAATTCTAAAATGGCACAACTTGCGCTTCTTAGCTTTCAGTTGCCAGTTCTCTTTAATCATGATATTACAGGACTCCTTTGAGGACCATTGCTTCCCTGAGGTTATTGTTGTTAGGCTTGTTGTTTCATGCCCTGAAATTAAATGTTTGTCTGTCACTGTTGGGGTAGGTTGATGTTCCTAACTCTTCAAATAATAATTTGACTGAGGGAATCTGCCCTCAATCCATTTTTGGTACTTTTATCCATGAAGATAAAACAATAGGTGGGCAGCTTCACTGCATGTAGTAGTACTGTGTTTATGTACTCTCATTCTCATCAACACGCGCAGTACAAGACTAGAGACTCGGTTTCTTTTACTTTAACAACAAACTAACTAGTTATCTAAAAATAGTTTACAATAGTTTCCTTATTCATATCTAGATCCTGGGACGCAGTTAGCGTTAATGCTGGGACCACTGATATATGTCCCGGGATCCTAGCTCAAATAAGGTGGTAATACATTGGCAAAGCAGCTAGCCTAGCTGCTAGTTATCAAGCTAAGCAACCTGGGCTACTATTGCAGAATACCAAGCACGCTAAGCAGTTAGCCCTTGTGGCTAGGGCCTCACTTCAATTTGTCTCGGTTTTCTACTGCTGGCGTCTCTCATTTCACGGAGTGAATAGCGGGCTCGTCCTACTATCATTACTATCATGCCGCCGAAAAAAGAAGAGGATCACATCTCTGCTGGGCAGGTATGTGAACTCTTGGAGAAGCAGAACATTTTTGACCAACAAACCGGACAACCTAATTAAATGTTATGCACTTCTAGGAGTAGTGGGTGCAGAGTGTTTATTCTGGCACAGAAAACGGTCACACCAAAACACCAGGCGCATACAAATGACCGGCCCAAAAACAGGACCCAAACAGTCCGGAGAAAACAAGAAAATAGCACAACCACAAAAATGAACAGAGGAACAAGCCCTCACAAAAGCAGGCAGGCATAACCGGCTTAAATAGCCCTAACCAAAACCTAAACAAGATACAGGTGTAACCAATAAGACAAAACTAACAGAAAAGGGGATCGGTGGCAGCTAGTAGACTGGTGACGACGACCGCCAAGCTCCGCCCGAACAGGAAGAGGAGCCACCTTCGGTGGGACTCGTGACAGTACCTCCCGCAGAGCGCCAACACCAGCCTCGAGGGCGACCCGGAGGGCGAGGCGCAGGGCAATCCGGATTGAGGCGATGGAAATCCCTCAGTAGTGAGAGATCCAAGATGTCCCCCACCGGTACCCAGCACCTCTCCTCCGGACCGTACCCCTCCCAGTCTACGAGGTACTGCAGGCCCCTCACCTGGCGTCTAGAGTCCAGAACAGCACGTACTGTGTACGCCGGGGACCCCTCGATGTCCAGAGGGGGCGGAGAGACCTCCAGCACCTCACCTTCCTGCAGGGGACCAGCTACCACCGGCCTGATGAGAGACACATGAAACGAGGGTTTAATACGATAGTAAGACGGGAGTTGTAATCGATAACACACCTCGTTTATCCTCCTCAGGACTTTAAATGGCCCCACACACTGCAGTCCCAGCTTCCGGAAAGGCAGGCGGAGGGGCAGGTTTCGGGTCGAGAGCCAGACCCTGTCCCCAGGTGCGAACACAGGGGCCTCACTGCGGTTGCGGTCAGCGCTCCTCTTCTGCCGTCCACCAGCTTGCTTAAGGGATTCCTGGACGGCCCTCCAGGTCTCCTTAGAGCGCTGCACCCACTCCTCCACCGCAGGAGCCTCGGTCTGACTCTGATGCCACAGTGCCAGGACCGGCTGGTAGCCCAAAACGCATTCAAACGGTGACATGTTCGTGGAGGAGTGGCAGAGTGAGTTCTGAGCCACCTCCGCCCATGGGACGTACCTCGCCCATTTTCCTGGCCGGTCCTGGCAATACGACTGCAGAAACCTACCCACCTCCTGGTTCACTCTCTCCACCTGCCCATTACTCTCGGGGTGATAACCCGAGGTCAGGCTGACCGAGACCCCCAGACGCTCCGCCCTCCAAACTCGGGACGTGAACTGGGGACCCCGATCAGAAACGATATCCTCAGGCACCCCGTAGTGCCGGAAGACGTGGGTAAATAGGGCCTCCACAGTCTGTAGGGCCGTAGGGAGAAAGGGCAACGGGAGGAGACGGCAGGACTTCAAAAACCGATCCACAACGAACAGGATCGTAGTGTTCCCCTGAGACGGGGGAATATCGGTAAGAAAGTCCACTGACAGATGAGACCACGGCCGTTGTGTAACGGGGAGGGGCTGTAACTTTCCTCTAGGCAGGTGCCTAGGAGCCTTACTCTGAGTGCACACCGAACAGGAGGAGACATAGAACCTCACGTCCTTAGCTAAGGTGGGCCACCAGTACTTCCCCCTACGACCCCTCACTGTCCTCGCCACACCTGGATGACCCGAAGAGGGTAGCGTGTGAGGCCACTGAATCAATTGATCACGGACACCAATCAGCACGTACTTAAGACCTGTTGGACATTGTGTAGGCGCAGGTTCCAACCGTAACGCCCGCTCGATGTCCACGTCCATCTCCCATATCACCGGTGCCACCAGCCTTGAAGCTGGAATGATGGGAGTAGGATTGATGGGCCGATCCTCGGTGTCATAGAGACGGGACAGCGCGTCGGCCTTCGTGTTGAGGGAACCTGGTCTATACGAGATAATGAACCTAAATCTGGTGAAAAACATGGCCCACCTTGTCTGACGAGCATTCAGTCTCCTCGATGCCCAGATATATTCCAGATTACGGTTGTCAGTCCAGATGAGGAAAGGGTGCTTGTCCCCCTCAAGCCAGTGTCTCCACACCTTCAGGGCCTTTACCAAAGCTAACAACTCCCGGTCCCCCACATCATAGTTTCGCTCCGCCAGACAGAGCTTCTTCGAAAAGAAAGCGCAGGGGCGGAGCTTAGGGGGCGTGCTTATAAAGAAGAGAATAATCGGTTCCCTAAGATTCACCTGCGTTACCATGTCCAGTGGAACCTTGGCCTCCCTGACCAGCCCTGACCCTAACGGTCAGCTATCTAGGAAGAGCACGGGGAAGGGTGGATCTATCGGCACCCGCGGAATCCCCAACCTACTGGCGAGTCCGTGATCCATAAAGTTCCCAGCTGCGCCTGAATCGACTAGCGCCTTATGCTGGAGAGAGGGAGAAAACTCAGAAAAATAAAAATGAATAAAAACATGTGACCAACAGGGAGCTCTGGGTGAGTTTGGCGCTGACTCACCTGGGGTGACCGAGAAGTGTTCTGCCTGCCCTCTCGACTCCCAGACGAGCTCCTCCTGGTCCCCCTCGATGCGGCCCCCCCAAACTCCATAGGTATGGGAGCGGGAGGGCCAGAAGGTGGAACTGACAGGGCCCTTTCTGAACGCCCGTGGGCAGCTAGCAGATTGTCCAGTCGGAGCTCATCGCGGGAGAGCGTGGCGTCCCGACAAGCTAGCACCCTGTGGACGTCCTCCAGGAGGCTGCACCGGTAGTGATCCATCAGGGCCCTGTCATTCCACCCCGCCCCAGCGGCCAAGGTCCGGAACTCCAGCGCGAAGTCCTGCACTCTCCTCGTCTCCTGCCTAAGGTGGAACAGCCGTTCACCTTCTGGAGGGTGGTCGAACACGGCCCGGAAACGGCGGGTGAACTCTAGGTAGTGGTCCCTAGCAGAGTCTGGGCTATTCCAAACTGCGTTGGCCCACTCCAGGGCTCTGCCCGTCAGGCAGGAGACGAGGACGCTCACACTCTCTTCACCCGAGGGAGTCGTCCGAACAGTAGCCAGGTACAGCTGGAGCAAAAATCCCTGGCATCCAGCCGCCGCTCCATCATACTCCCTCGAGGGCGCGAGACGAAGTGCGCTGGGGCCGGACGCCGCCGGAGGAGTGGGTGGAGGAGTGGGTTGAGTCGTCGGAAGAGCTAGAGGCGAGGTAGGGAGACCACTCCTCCCATCGGTCCATTCTCTCCATCATTTGGTCCATCGCCGACCCGATACGATGGAGGATGGCCGTATGATGGAGGACGCGCTCCTCCATAGATGGAAGGGGGGTGGCCGCTGCTCCTGCTGACTCCATGTGGGGTGCGGGCTTCTGTTATGCACTTCTAGGAGTAGTGGGTGCCGAGTCAGGCGCAGAGAGCAGAGGGTAAAGGACAATCGTGTTTATTCGGCACAAAAAACGGTCACGCAAAACACCAGACGCATACAAATGACCGGCCCAGAAACAGGACCCAAACAGTCTGGAGAAAACAAGAAAATAGCACAACCACAAAAATGAACAGAAGAACAAGCCCGCACAAAAGCAGGCGGGCATAACCGGCTTAAATAGCCCTAACCAAAACCTAAACAAGAAACAGGTGTAACCAATAAGACAAAACTAACCATAAAGGAAAAGGGGATCGGTGGATGCTAGTAGACCGGTGACGACGACCACCGAGCGCTGCCCGAACAGGAAGAGGAGCCACCTTCGGTGGGAGTCGTGACACTAAAGATGTACAAGACATTAAAACAAGCCTTCAGTTCACACATAACGATGTGGATGTATTGAAGACCACACAGGATACACTCTCCAGAAACTGTTCCTCTATGCGCAATGAAATCACCACAGTCAGGGAGGGCCTCCAGAACATGTCTGGGAAGGCTGATTACCTGGATGGACAATTGAGGAAAAATCATCTTTAATATCGATGGTATCCAGGAAAGCTAAAGTGAAACATGGGCTGAATCAGAGGTCAAAGTTCGAAAGCTGTTTTCTGAGGAGCTACAACTGGATCAACAGGTAGAGCTGGAACGTGCTCACCGGTCTGGGAAACCAGGGGGCACTGGTGGTGCCAATGGAAACGGAGACAGACCCAGGCCAATTGTAGTGAAATTTCTCTGGTTCAAGGATAACTTGCAGTCCTTGAAAAAGCCAAATGCCTTAAAGGGTCCTTCGTCTTCATCAATGAGGATTTCTCTGATTCAGTCCGTCAAAGAAGAAAGGAACTAATACCAGCTATGAAGGCTGCAAGAGAACGAGGTGACATAGCATATCTGAGGTATGACAAACTGATTGTTCACCCTCCCTCCAATGGAGTTAGGAGGAGCGACAGACAAGTAATTCCAGCCTCACACACACACACTGACTGAGTATCTCTCTCTCAGATTCCAACTGCTGATTCATGTTTGGACAAATAAGTACAGTAAATCTACCAAAGAAAGGTTTGTTTATTGCTCACTTGAATATATGCAGTTTAAGGAACAAAATTAATGAAATATGCTGTCTAGTGCAGTCAAACAATATTCATGTATTGGCAATATCAGAGACTCACTTGGACTCTTCTTTTGAGGATGCTTAGATCTCTATACATGGTACAATGTATTCAGGAGGGACAGAAATAGATATGGGGGTTTGAGTTGCAGTTTACATCAAGAGTCATATTCCAGCAAAACAACCTAAGGACTTAATGTTGAATGGATTAGAGGCGCTATGGGTACAGGTGCATTGACCACATTTGAAACCTGTAATAGTTGGTTGTTGCTATAGGCCACCTAGTGCTGATGTGAAATATATTGATGTAATTTGCGAAATGTTGGATAAGGTATCTGATGAAAATAGGGAAATATATTTTGGGGGAGATATGAAAATATATTATTTTAACACCAACTGTCCAATGAGAAAGAAATGTATTTCTATTGCCAGTGTATGTAACATGGCCCAAGTTATGACATTACCAACCAGAATGTTCACTAATAGGTCCGGTATCACATCATCAACTTGTATCGATCACATTTTTACTAACATTGCTGAATATTGTATCAGTGGCACTAGGTTGCAGTGATCATAATTTGGTTGCACTCACTAGGAAAACTAAAATACTGGCCCTAAAATAATCAACCGCAGGTCCTACACAGGGTTCAATCAGGACTAATTTGTGGATGAGATTAAGAATGTGCAATGGTTAGAAGTGAGGATGATCCTGAAATATCACTAAGTTTGGGTGCCCCATGGACTGATGATGAGCTGAGAAATGTAATGATTCAACGTTATGATGCCAAAAAAGTAACAGATAAATCTGGCACGCTGCTTGATAAGCAAAGTTGTTGTAAATTAAGAAATCTTGTGACCAAGCTAAACAAAGGAAAGAAGGTATTCTATCAGAACAACATTTATGAAGTAAAGGGTGATGGGGAAAAGCTGTAGAGAACGTTGAACACTATTATGTGTTGGATTCGAACATGTCCGCTTCTTTTATTGAATCAGAGGGTATATTTATTACAAAACCACATGACATATTTTGAATAAGTGCTTGATGTATGGAGTGTGTCCAGAAGTCTGGAAAGAGTCAAAAGGTTATTCCACTACCTAAGGATAAAACATTTGCATTTACTGGTCCTAATAGTCGTGCTATAAGCTTGCTGCCTGTGTTAAGTAAATTATATCTGTACAAATCAAGGATTATTTAGCATGAAATGGTCTGATAACGGGTTTCCAGCATGCATTCTACGAGTATGGCCTTAGACCATATGACTGGACTGCGAATAGAAAGCATCAACTGAATGTTAAATGTGTTTCCTGTCAGGTATTTCAATTATCTGCATTGTCTAATTATTGAATGTTTGAAGTCTTGATTGTGGTTGTTTGTTATGTCTTGTTAATTGGTGTTGGACCCCAGAAAGATTAGCTAGCGTTACGGCGTTAGCTTATGGGGATCCTAATAAAAAAATCCAAGTACAGTACATGCTTGGTGTGAAAATGTGTTCCTCCATGACATGAGAGCAGTACAATTTACAGTCCTCACAGGAACAAGCCAGGCAAGGGTTATAAAATAGTGAACAAAATAAACTCCCTCAAAACACAACTAGCTCTCTTCTCTGTGTTAGGAAACAGCCTAGAGACCAGACTGTATTGTGATTAGCAGCATGTGTTCAGCGGCAGACCATGTTTACTGACGAGTCAGCAATCGGGAATGTCAAACCAGACGAACACTATGTTCCTGTTCTGAGTGCCCATTGCATGCAGCGAAAGGAATGGACCCAAAACGAGAAACTCATTTATAGAAAATATGTAATAAAACTGGATTTACAATCACATCATGAAAACGGACGCAAAGCCACTACAGACGTTCCTGTGTACCTTATAAAAGGTGTCAGTCAGACCCATAAAAATGTTCAGTATTTTCAAGCCACCTCACTACCTACGGTCCAGTGGCGGTGACATATAAGTGACATATAAGATGAGGGAGGATTATTTATTTTTTGCTGAGCATGCCCTTATTTCTATTACAGCATATTGGATGACTGTCATTTATTTTCCATTCACCCAACTTAATGTAACATCGATAGGTTTAAGCTACTACATGATACTCACATGTTCCCTATACCCATAAGGAGGTTGCTACAACCTAGCCTATGAATGAAAGTTTACAATGTAGGTGCACAGGTTGAGAGAAATAGTAATCAAGGTGACAGACATTGACACATTCAATAACACCTTGCACAATCTGGCCTGGATCTAGCTGATCTAGGGTGTCATTAGTCCACAGTTGCAAACAAGCGTTTCTATTGGACTAATTCAGGTATGTTTATCCCCGTTTCGTTCCGTTTGCTTCAGTTTAATAAATGTTTTTCAACAAAATCGGCGGAATGAATACACCCCTGATCACATGTAAACACAGCTCACTTTCATAGCAGCCACATACAAACAGCATAATCCCTTTAATTGCTGGATAATTCCTTCTCACATCCTTCTCACATCAATGCGCTCTCCTCCTCTCACATCAGTGAGAGGACTTCAGTGCACAACACGTCAGCTGACTGTGACCTGGCGGAAAAACCTTTCCAAGCCAAACCTTCATATCATAACCGCTACACACAACCTACATCGTTGTCACCACATTAGCTCACGTTATGTCAGCATCGCTATTAGAACTAGCACGTTAGTAAACCTGCTACAATTATGCAGTACAGTTGGCAAGCAGTTTAGCAGCTACACTGGCGGGCCCCGGTGCCAATAAATTAATAAAACCAAAATGTTGGACTGCCATAGCCAGCTAGGTAACATAGCATCCCTCTCTGTTTGAGCAAGCTAAACTAGTTAGCTGCATTTGCAAGCTAAGTAAGTGAAAGTGAAAACAAATATACAGTACCAGTCAAAAGTTTGGAGACCTACTCATTACAGGGTTTTTCTTTATTTTTACTATAACATATATGGAATCATGTAGTAACCAAAAAAAAGTTAAACAAATCAAAATATATTTTATATTTGAGGTTCTTCAAAATAGCCACCCTTGCTTTAATGACAGCTTTGCACGCTCTTGGCATTATTCTACAATGTAGAAAATAGTACAAATATAGAAAAACCCTTGAATGAGTAGATGTGTCCAAACTTTTGACTGGTACTGTATATATACAGTTGAAGTTGGAAGTTCACATACACTTAGGTTGGAGTCATTAAAACTCATTTTTCAACCACTCCACAAATGTCTTGTTAAAACCTGTTAGGGATAGGGGGCAGCATTTTCACTTTGGATGAATTGCGTGCCCATAGTGAACTGCATCCTACTCTGTTCTAGATTGCTAATATATGCATATTATTATTACTATTGGATAGAAAACACTCCGAAGTTTCTAAAACTGTTTGAATTATGTCTGTGAGTATAACAGAACTCATAGGGCAGGCAATCTTCCAAACAGGAAGTGGAAATTCTGAAGGTGGGTCTAATTTTAAGTCATCACCTATTCACTTTCAAACAAGACATGGATCTGTTAGCACTTCCTACGCCTTCCACTAGATGTCAGCATTCAGTAGAACATGGAATGAACATCCTAGTGTGAATTTCGACCGAATGGGAGGGGAATGAGTCACTGTCCTGGCAGAATGCCATTTCCTGGTTGCGCAACTGTCTGTTGATATCACCTGCATTCCATTTGACTGCAGACGAAAACGAATGCTCCGGTTGGAACGTTGTTGGATATATATGAAAATAACATCCTGGAGATTGATTCTCTACTTAGTTTGACCAGTTTATTCGACCTGGAATATATCTTTTGTAAGTTTTCGTCCGAGTTCACCTGGACCAGTGTCAGCTTTTGGGCACGTGAGCTGAAAGTGGTAGCAAATGCAGCTAATTGGACACTAGTAATGGACGTTATGGAACAAAACAACAATTTATTGTGGAACTAGGACTCCTTGTGAAAGATCATCAAAGGTAAGGGAATATTTATGATGTAATTTCGTATTTCTGTTGACTCCAACATGGCGGAGAAATATATTTACGTCTTAGCGCCGTTTTAGATTATTGCATGGTATGCTTTTTTCGTAACGTTTATAAAAAATCTGACACAGCGGTTGCATTAAGAACCAGTGTGTATCTTTAATTATATGTAAAACATGTATCTTTCGTCAAAGTTTATGAGTATTTCTGTTATCTGATGTAGCTCTCTGTAATTACTCCTGATATTTTGGAGGCATTTCTGAACATGCCGTCAATGTAAACCGATATTTGTGGATATAAATATGCATATTATCGAACATAACATAAATGTATTGTGTAACATGATGTCATATGAGTGTCATCTGATGAAGATTATCAAAGGTTAGTGATTCATTTTATCTCTAATTCTGCGTTTGTGACTATCTTTGGCTGGGGAAAATGGCTGTGTGTTTTTTGGGATTTGGTGGTGATCTAACATAAACATATGTTGTGTTTTCGCTGTAAAACATTTAAAAAATCGGACATGATGGGTAGATTAACAAGATGTTTATATTTCATTGGACTTGTTAATGTGTGAAAGTTAAATATTTCCCAAAAATGTTTTTGAATTTCTGAATGCTGAATGGGGTCCAACCTTAGTTCATAACTGACCACCTGTTGAATCCACAGTTTAGAACCCAGAGTATATGTACTTTTAGTAAAATTGCTCAACAATGTGTGGGCCTTGTGGCTATGAAGGAAAAAGTACAAAATTAAATTAAATTAAAAAAACTAAGTCAGCAATTTTCCAGGACAGAGCATTGTGACGCATGCTCCTCAAATATGAGGTCTGCTGTTTAGCTGTGTAAATTTGCCTGGATTTAACTCAACTGTCTGGGCTATGTGCAAACTCAAGTTAAACAAGGACTAAATCAAAAGATATGCCAATCTGGTTGGCTATGTTTCCTATTCACACAAGTCATCCTGAAGTAAAGAACAAGGATGAAGGGTGGAAAGTCTATTTGTTATTTCATAATTGTTGTTCTTTGATGTGGTTATAAAATTATATTTTCCAAAAGCACCCTCCTGTTTCATCTTGAATGGATGTTCCTTCAGGCATTCCTCAAGCACATTCTGGAATCTCTTTGTCTTCTCTCAATCCTAACTCACTTATTCTGGCTGAACAAATAATTCCAGGAGGGGTCAAACATTCCAAGCTCTCTCTACTTGTCTTTTTAAAGATATTTGGGTTAGACAAACACTAATCCACTCACATCCAGATGGGTGACTGACAGGCATTTCAAATATGACAAAATATGGAATTGAAGAAACTACAGAGCACAGGAAAAAAAAAGTCAATACAAACACTGACCATAGATTATGGGTTATTCTAAACACTTGGGCTGACCTGCATCCGAGGGAGACGCATTTAACGATATAAATATGTAGCTCATCTTTTAATATTTCGGCTATAATACATTTGTGCTGAGTAAGTGCCATGCCCTGACCTTAGATATCTCTGTTTTCTATATATTTTGGTTAGGTCAGGGTGTGACTAGGGTGGGTACTCTAGGTTTTTGTATGTCTAGTATTTTTGTATGTCTAGGATTTTTGTATGTCTATGTTGGCCTGATATGGTTCCCAATCAGAGACAGCTGTTTATCGTTGTCTCTGATTGGGGATCATATTTAGGCAGGCCTTTTTTTTCCCACTTTCTGGTGTGGGATCTTGACTATGTGTAGTTGCCTGTCAGCACTCTATTGTATAGCTTCACGTTTCATTTGTTATTTTGTTAGTTTGTTCGGTGTTCATTATTTTAATAAAGAGAATGTACGCATACCATGCTGTGCCTTGGTCTCCTTCATAAGACGAACGTGACAGAAGATCCCACTACAAAAGGACCAAGCAGCGTGTTCAGAAGGAATGGACCTGGGAGGAGATTCTGGATGGAAAACGACCCTGGACGCAGGCCAGGGAGTATCGCCGACCTAAGGAGGAGTTAGAGGCAACGAAAGTGGAACGACGACGATACAAGGAGATAGCTCAACGGAGCAAGCACAAGAGGCAACCCCAATAACAAAAAATTTGGGGGCACACGGAGCAGTCGGCGGAGCCGAAGAGCGAACCAGAGCCAGTCAGGGAGTTGGATGAGGAGCTTGACGCAAGATTATGGAGAGAGGTGCTAGCATTGAGAGCGCTGCAGAGTGGGCGTGCTGAGGTGCGTGTCATCAGCCCGGTGCCACCTATGCCGGTCCCACGGATCAGGTCTCCTGTGCGCCTCCACAGTCCAGTACGACCTGTGCTTCCTCTCCGCACTCGCCCTGAGGTGCGTGTCATCAGCCCGGTGCCACCTATACCGGTTCCACGCATCAGGCCTCCAGTGCGCCTTCCCAGTCCAGAGCATCCTGCGACAGTTCCCAGTCCAGAGCTTCCGGCGACAGTTCCCAGTCCAGAGCTTCCGGCGACAGTTCCCAGTCCAGAACCTCCAACTTCCACAGTCCGGAGCCTCCAGCGGCGGGCCACAGTCCGGAGCCTCCAGCGGCGGGCCACAGTCCGGAGCCTCCAGCGGCGGGCCACAGTCCGGAGCCTCCAGCGGCGGGCCACAGTCCGGAGCCTCCAGCGGCGGGCCACAGTCCGGAGCCTCCAGCGGCGGGCCACAGTCCGGAGCCTCCAGCGGCGGGCCACAGTCAGGAGCCTCCAGCGGCGGTCCGGAGCCTCCAGCGACGGTCCCCAGTCCGGGGCCTCCAGCGACGAGCTGCAGTCCAGATCCTCCAGTGGTGATTCCCAGTTCTGAGCCTCCGGTGATGATCCACGGTCCGGTATCGTCACGCCCTGACCTTAGATATCTCTGTTTTCTATATATGTTGGTTAGGTCAGGGTGTGACTAGGGTGGGTACTCTAGGTTTTTGTATGTCTAGTGTTTTTGTATGTCTATGTTGGCCTGATATGGTTCCCAATCAGAGACAGCTGTTTATTGTTGTCTCTGATTGGGGATCATATTTAGGCAGGCCTTTTTTTCCCACTTTCTGGTGTGGGATCTTGACTATGTGTAGTTGCCTGTCAGCACTCTATTGTATAGCTTCACGTTTTTGTTATTTTGTTCGGTGTTCATTCTTTTAATAAAGAGAATGTACGCATACTACGCTACACCTTGGTCTCCTTCATATGACGAACGTGACAGTAAGGTTGTGCATTTTGGGGAATATTCAGAGGTGGAAACTTTCCATGGGAATTAACGGCAATATATGGGAATTAACAGGAATATGGGAATTAACGGGAATATGTGCAAATTAATATTAATACCATTTAAATGTAGATGTTTTTTTACATTGGATATATTTACCATATCATATGGAGACAAACAAACATTTGAACTTATCATAAGTAGACATAATTGCAAATGATAAAATCAATCCAATAGAAATAAAAAACAATTTAGTTATGAATTGAACTTTAATTAAATGAGTTGATTCTTCACATGGTATGTTTTCACTGAACAACAAAAGGGAATATTGAATGATCCCCAAGGATCCAGCGCATCTCCCAAAAATGTTTTCCACATACATCTGTAAAATGATAGTCTAGAAACTAAAGCTTTAGTTGTCTTCCTCTCAGGCTTCCATGTCTTCTCCCTGGACCTCCTCAATGTCCACCTCTTGAACATCAGACTGAGTGAGGCCTCATCTTCACTGTCACTTTCCAACCTTGTTGAGGATGGCTCGTTGTCAGTCTCAAAAAGCCTAAAATTTGCCCGGATGGCCATCAATTTTTCAACCCTTGTATTGGATACACTCGACAAGAGAGCCAAGGAAATGGTTAGATATGTGATGCGTGCTTTGGTGTGTGTTCCCAAACAAGGACCAGTTGCGCTCTGAGGCGGCTAATGTTGGTGGGATTTGGAGGATGGAGGCAACACGGGAAACAGACTCAGATCCACAAAGTCCCTTCCACCAGGTGGCTGATGAGATATGTTGATACGACTGCCCTATTGCATCGACATCCCAAAGCCCTTGCTTGGAAGTGTACTTCGCCAGACTGTCAAGAACCTTGCCCTCATCCAGGCCAAGGTGGCAAGACATGGTAGTGATAATACCATAGGCCTTGTTGATCTCTGCACCAGACAGGATGCTCTTTCCAGCGTACTTGGGGTCCAACATGTATGCTGCGGTGGGTATGGGCTTCAAGCAGAAATCTTCACACTTTTTCATGTATTTCAGAACTGCAGTTTCCTCTGCTTGGAGGAACAGTGAAGTGGGCAGGGCATTACGGATTTCTCTTACATCTGCAAGCAGAGTCTGAACATCAGACAGGATGGTATTGTCTCCCTCAATCCGTGCAATGGCTACTGCTATAGGTTTCGGGAGTTTCAGGCTGCTTACAACGCTCTCCCAAAATACATAATTCAGGAGGATCCTCTTGATGGTGCTGCCCATTTTGGCATACTGTGATATGACCATTTCTTGGAGAGACTCCTTCACCTGCAGGAGACAGTCAAACATAACAACACCACCTCAACAGGTGTTGCTGGGCAGCTTCAATGTGGTGCTCTTATTCTTCTCACTTTGCTTGGTGAGGTAGATTGCTGCTATAACTTGAGGACCCTTCACATATCTAACCATTTCCTTGGCTCACTTGTCGAGTGTATCCATTGTTTTCAGTGCCATGATGTCCTTTTTTAAAAAAATGAAACATATGGAAACAGGTGAATTAACACTCCTCAGTTAGCAGGCTCAAGCAAGCTAAAACCCACATGGTAGCAAAAACGAACTAGCAGAAATTGTTAGAAATGATTTAAACACACTTTGCTGTAGGTTACTATTTACTAGTTAACAAGAAAATCATGTAATATAAAATATATTCACCTCACCCAGTATTGTAATAAAAACTTACCAGAAAGCATGTAGTCCTTGGCTCAGACCATGTAGTAGTGTGGGCTCAATAGCATCTCATTAGTGTGCAAGATCTTGACAATCAGCTGTACATGGATGGAAGAGTGCACTGCACATGTGATGGAAGAATGCACTGTGCATGCAGAGGGTTGCAATTCCATTGAATTGGGGATAGTTCAACCACAATATGCCAAAAGATCTAGAACTGCCTTGTGTATCACACAAAAAAAGGCTCACTGTTGTAAGCTAACTTTTTGGGTGAATTTAAGCAAAATTCCCCAAATTTCCTATGGAAAATTTCCGGAAAGTTTCCGACCCTTTGCAACCCTAGTGCTGAGCCATCACATTTAGACCAGTCCATCACATGGCTGGGCAAAATAGTCACATAGTGTCATTGTGAAAAAGTAACAAAAGTATTTTTTAAAACCTTTATTTAACTAGGCAAATCAGTTAAGAACAAATTCTTATTTGCAATGACAGTCTACCAGGGAACAGTGGGTTAACTGCCTTGTTCAGGGTCAGAACAACAGCTTTTTACCTTGTCAGCTCTGGGATTCGATCCAGATACCTTTCAGATTACTGGCCCAACGCTCTAACCCGGGCCTGGGCAACTCCAGTCTTTGGGTCCTGACTGGTGTCCCACTTTTGGCTCAGCCCCTGCTAACACACGTCTCCAATAATCAACTGATCATAATCTTCAGTTAAAAATGAAATGAGTTTAAATCCGGTGTGTTTGCTAGGGATGGGGGATAAGCGTGACACCAATCAGGCCCTGAGGACTGGAGTTGCCCAGGCCTGCCTAACCACTAGGCTGCCTGCCACCCCAAAGTAGCACATAATAGAACACTTATCATACAGGTATAGATATTAAAAAAGGTAACTACAATAGAAGAGAATATAACTTAATATAATATAATAAACTTCTTCCAGGTTTTCTCAGCTGCACTCTAGGACAGAACATAACAGCCAACATATAAAAATATCTTAAAATAAATACTTTAAATACGTGTTTGACTTCAGTTTCCAACATTAAATAGCCTAAAAAAGAAAGGAATAGAAAAGAAAATAATCCCTGTAAAAAATAATGTAGACAGGGTGGTACTTGGCTTGAATGGAACATTGGGAGACATTCCTCGCATAGTTTTGGAACAATTCACCCCATAGGCTACGTCAGATCTCTTTTGGATATCAAAAATGAGAGGCTACACCAGCGAAACAGAAGACTATATATACCCTGTAATTCACGCTGTAGTTAAGCCTACATTGTGTGCTCCGTGTCTGGAATAATCAATCTAAAGGAGGCTTTTTCTTTACGAAGGAAGATAAGAAGACTGTTTCTATAGACATGAATATGTTGATGCTTTCCTTTGTTTTTTTCCTTTATGGGAGTTTTACTTCGGTAAGAAAATATATATTCATTCATTAATCGTAACCTACAATTAAAATCCGTGGTTGATTGTCAATGCCGAGGGTGGGTGATGGTGATTAATTCAGATAGTCCTCACTCCATTTTACAGTACAGTATTTGTAGAATAAATAACATAAATGAAGTAAAAATGTGTAGAAGTAATAACATAAATGAAGTGAACATTAATGTATCTTGTTTTTGTTATTTTAGGCATCTGCATCTTGTCCCTCTGAATGTTCGTGTCCTCCTGAGTTAGCCAGGTGTGCTCCAGGAATCAGCCTCGTGCCAGGCGGCTGTGGATGCTGCAAAGCTTGCAGGAGGCAGCTCAATGAGGACTGCAGCAAGACAGAGCCATGCGACCACATCAAGGGACTGGAGTGCAACTTTGGGGCTGGTTATGGCACAGCTAAAGGCATCTGTCGAGGTATGATTGGGGCGGCAGGTAGCCTAGTGGTTAGAGCGTTGGGCCAGTAATGGAAGGTGTTGCTAGATCGAATCCCAGAGGTGACAAAGTAAAAATCCGTTGTTCTGAACAAGGCACTTGACCCACTGTTCCAGGGTAGGCCTTCATTGTAAATAATAATTTGTTCTTAACTGACTTGCCTGGTTAAATAAAAAAATATATACAAGTGTATTGGAAATACTGATACCCTGCTGTGGTCACTAACTTCTACAAATTAGTACAGACTCCAATGGGTTTGCCTGTAGGAATTTACGGTTATGACTTATGCTTTTGGTTTATTTACAGTTCATTCTATATAATTAGAATATTACACTTGACTCACATTGTAACAGTCTCCCTGTCTGCTTCTCCAAACAGCCAAATCAGATGGAAGACCCTGTGAGTACAACAGCAAGATCTACCAGAATGGAGAGAGCTTCACTGCCAACAGCAAGATCTACCAGAATGGAGAGAGCTTCACTGCCAACAGCAAGATCTACCAGAATGGAGAGAGCTTCACTGCCAACAGCAAGCACCAGTGTACATGCATGGATGGTGCCTTGGGGTGTGTGTCCCTGTGCCCCCAGCAGCTCTCCCTGCCCAAACTGGGCTGTGCCATATCCAAGCTGGTCAAAGTGCCCGGTCACTGCTTTGAGGAGCTGGTCTGCCCTGAGGAGAAGGGGAAAGTCTCAGTGGACAAGAAGGTCAGCAAAGATGGCCGCAAGGATAAGCATTCTGATGATGACTTCACAAAGAGAAACGAGCTGGTGTCTTTCATCAGAGGAGGACTCAAGTCTTTAGCTGGTGAGTCAATGGAACTGTTTATTCCAATGGTTCAGTTTGTGAAATTATTGAGCTCCTATTGATAAAAAACTTTGGTATACATCCAGACAGAGAGTTTAAATGGAAAAGCGATTTATTATCCCCATCTGTATGTAGATTTCAACTCATGTCCAAGTTTTGTGAGACCCATCCAATACACATTGACTAATCGTCTTGCCATCTTTCCCCACAGCTTTCAGGAGTAAGCCTGAGAGTCTCTTGATGTCCAAGGGGAACAGGAGGTGTGTGGCTCAGACCACAGCCTGGTCCCCCTGCTCTAAGTCCTGTGGTACAGGAGTTTCCTCCAGGGTCTCCAACAACAACAGCCAGTGCAAGCTGGTGAAGGTGACTCGTCTCTGTGAGGTCCGCCCATGCTCCCAGTCATCCTACTCATTCCTGAAGGTATGCGTCTATACATTATACGGTCATTTTTCAGATGCTTTTATCCTAAATTACTTCTACAGATATATTGAGTACATGTGGGAATCGAACCGGCAGGAGCAATGCTGATATCACTTGATGAAACGCATGCATGTCTAGTACATCAATATTTTGTTTGATATTGTTCTTGTTCTGCTCTCACCAACAGAAGGGTAAGAAGTGTAGTCGCATTGCGAAGGCCAGCCGTCCAGTGACGCTGAGCTATGCAGGCTGCAGCAGCGTGAAGAAGTTCCACTCCAGGTACTGTGGTTCTTGTCTGGACGGGCGCTGCTGCACCCCTCAGCAGACCCAGACTGTGGCCGTTCGCTTCCGCTGTGAGGATGGAGACACTTTCAGCAAAGACGTCATGGTCATAGAGTCCTGTTCATGTGACTTTAGCTGTTCCCATAACAACAAGAAGCTCTCTGGGCTCTCCAATGATATCCGCGAATCCAGAGTCTGAGGGGAAGGTTTAGGGTTCCACACCCTGTATGTAAACTAGGATTACAAAGGGGTGAGATGACGGGGAGTAAGAATAACTCCATATGTGCACTGCTATGCTGGAGACATTTATTTTGAGGATTTTTTTAAATGAATTGCTTCGTAATATTGGAGTTATTGGCTGCTTCGATATGGAGCGTTTTATGTTGTAATATTTCTGTTCAATGACAACTTGTTTTGTATGCATGGCTATCTTTTTGTGTTTATTTGTAAATATGAAAACATCTGCTTCATGGCAGCTACTAGAATGATTTAATCACGAGTAGATTTGTCAAACAAGTGCCATTGTTTTTAATACCACAACATTATTTGTATTTATTTCTAAAATCTTGACGTTTTCTTAAGATATGATAGGCCATATTGGAAAATCATGTTTTCGACCATTTGTTTTTTTAATGTTATTTATAAAATGTATGTATTTATGGAACCTGATGCTCTGTTGTGAATGACTAGATATCACAGTATGGACAGTTGATATTTAACCTAGTTTTATTGGCATTGCTTTCTCTAGTTTAATCTATCCTCCACCCATAGTTATTTTAGAGTAAGGGATACCTGCTGTGTTTCTGACTGACCCACTTCTGAGGGGATCTAGAGTTGAATGGATGGCTCAAGTGTGTGTGTGTGTGTATGTGTGTATGTATGTGTGTGTATATATATATATATATATATAATGTAGTAGTTCATTGTGTTTGTGGGTCCTCTAATCCAGCTCCTACATTTCATTCAGTCTGCACAAACATCAACTCATCATAAAACCTCTAAATACATCCAAGTCTATTTTCATACAGTAAGTGTCTTTAACCTGATCTGTGGGCCATGATCTGCAACGGTAGTGGAGATCTCTGTTTATGTTGTACATATATTAGAGGTTTTTATGTGGTTTTTGATAAGTCATTGAGTTGTTGATTGGATATGCCTGGTTGCTTTTACCCACTTAGTTGCCGGACAGTTGGTGGGTTGGCTTGTCTGTTTTGGCTAGCTAATGTTTGCATTTAAAAGATGCATCTCCGCACCTGTCACCTGATATAGAGGTCCTGGATGGCAGGGAGCTCAGCCCCAGTGACGTATTTGGCTGTCCACACTACCCTCTGTAGCGCCATGCGATTGAGGGCGGTGCATTTGCCATACAAAGCATGTTGCCTACCCTCACCACCTGGGGTCGGCCCATTAGGAAGTCCAGGATCCAGTTGCAAAGGGAGGTGTTCAGTCCCAGGGTCATGAGCTTGGAGTGGCCTATGGTGTTGAACGCTGAGCTGTAGTCAATGAACAGCCTTCTCACATAGGTACTCTTACCTACAGTACCAGTCAAAAGTTTAAGAACACCTACTCATTCAAGGGTTTTTCTTTCTTTGTTCTATTTTTTTACATTGTAGAATAATAGTGGAGATGTCAAAACTATGACATAACACGTATAGAATCATGTAACCAAAAAAGTGTTAAACAAATCAACATATATTTTATATTTGAGATTCTTCAAAGTAGCCACCCTTTGCCTTGACAGCTTTGCACACTCTTGGCATTCCCTCAACTAGCTTCATAACAGGTTTGTCTTGTTAAAAGTTCATTTGTGGAATTTATTTCCTTCTTAATACATTTGAAACAATCAGTTGTGTTGTGACAATGTAGGGGTGGTATACAGAAGATAGCCCCATTTGGTAAAGACCAAGTCCATTTTTAACTAGGCAAGTCAGTAAAGAACAAATTCTTATTTACAATGACGGCCTACCTTGGCCAAACCCTTCCCTAACCCTGACGACGCTGGGCCAATTGTGTGCCACCCTATGGGACTCCCGATCACGGCAGTTGTGATACAGCCCGGTATCAAACCAGGGTCTGTAGTGATGCCTCTAGCACTGCAATGCAATGCCTTAGACCGCTGCACCACTCGGGAGCCAATAAACGAAGAGAATAAGCAAAGAGAAATGACAGTCCATCATTACTTGAAGACATGAAGGTCAGTCAATTCGGAAATATCAAGAACTTTTAAAGTTTCTTCAAGTGCAGTCGCAAAAACCATCAAGTGCTATGATGAAACTGGCTCTCATGAGGACCGCCACAGGAAAGGAAGACCCAGAGTTACCTCTGCTGTAGAGGATAAAGTCATTAGAGTTAACTGCACCTCAGATTGCAGCCCAAATAAATGCTTCACAGAGTTCAAGTAACAGACACATCTAATCATCAACTGTTCAGAGGAGACTGCGTGAATCAAGCCTTCATGGTTGAATTGCTGAAAATAAACCACTACTAAAGGACAACAATAATAAGAAGAGACTTGCTTGGGCCAAAACACACGAGCAATAGACATTAGCCCGGTGGAAATCTGTCCTTTGATCTAATTTTTGGTTCCAACCGCCGTGTCTTTGTGAGATGATCTGCGCATGTGTGGTTCCCACCGTGAAGCATGGAGGAGGTGGTGTGATGGTGTGGGGGTACTTTGCTAGTGACACTATCAGTGATTTATTCAGAATTCAAGGCACATTTAACCAGCATGGCTACCACAGTATTCTGTGGCGATACGCCATTCCATCTGGTTTGCGCTTAGTGGGACTATCCATTGTTTTTCAACAGGACAATGACCCAACACACCTCCAGGCTGTGTAACGGCTATTTGACCAAGAAGGATTGTGATGGAGTGCTGCATCAGATGACCTGGCCTCCACAATCACCCGACCTCAACTCAATTGAGATGGTTTAGGATGAGTTGGACCGCAGAGGGAAGGAAAAGTAGCCAACAAGTGCTCAGAATATGTGGGAACTCCCTCAAGACTGTTGGAAAAGCATTCCAGGTGATGCTGGTTGAGAGAATGCCAAGTGTGCAAAGCTGTCATTAAGGCGAAGGTGGCTACTTTGAAGAATCTATTTTGAAATGTTTAACACGTTTTTGGTTACTACATGATTCCATATGTGTTATTACATAGTTTTGATGTCTTCATTATTATTCTACAATGTAGAACATAGTTAAAGTAAAGAAAAACCCTTGAATGAGTAGGTGTGTCCAAACTTTTGACTGGTACTGTAGGTGGGTGAGCGCAGTATGGAGTGAAATTGCATCGTCTATGGATCTGTTGGGATGGTATGCAAATTGGAATGGGACTCTAGGGCATCTGGAATGATAGAGTTGATGTGTGCCATAACCAGACTACAGATGTGAGTGATTGCTAGTCATTGTTGCAGGTAGCCTTAGAGGTCTTGGGAACAGGAATGATGGAGGTCAGCTTGAGAGATGTGGGGATTACAGACTGGTACAAGGTTGAAAATGAATATGCCTGCCAGCTGTTCTGCACATGCTCTGAGAACACGCCCTGGAATACTGTCCCCGCGGCCTTACGAGTGTCAACCTGATTAAAAATATTACTCACGTCGGCCTTGGAGAGTGAGATTACCCAGTCCCCTGGATCAGCAGTGGCCCTCATGCATGTGTGTGTATTTGTGTCTGCAATAAAAAAAGTGTGTTATACCTTCTCATTTGCTTAACATGTCAGGCATCAGCATGAAAGAAGAATGAAAGAGAGAGAGACAGAGATGCATCACTGACAGTATTACGTAAGCAGACTTGGACAGGGGAGGAAATGAGGGCATTGACGCACACAGAAGTAAAATGTGTCCATCGTGTGTCTGAGGAGTACCAATGTCTCGACTTCCGCCGAAGTCGGCTCCTCTCCCTATTCGGGCAGCGTTCGGTGGTCTACGTCACCGGCTTTCTAGCCATCGCCGCTCCATTTTTCATGTATCCATTTGTTTTGTCTTGTTCCCTGCACACCTGGTTTTCATTCCCCAATCAATCTACATGTATTTATTCCTCTGTTCCCCATCATGTCTTTGTGTAAGATTGTTTGTGTTACGTGTGTATTGTTGACGTGCCAGACTGGCTTGTTTTTTCCGTGTTATTTTTCACGAAGATGTTTATTGTTAAACATAATTCTTGTGACTGTTTTGCGCGTTTTGCACTTTTGCCTAAATAAAGTGTGCGCCTGTTCACAAATCTCTGCTCTCCTGCACCTGACTTCGCTACCAGTACACACATCCGACAACCAAGGAGTTTTGTCTTTGAACACTTGAGAGGAGTGGAACAAGTCCATATATGAGCTTTAAAAATCCTAGATTCCTCCTTCAGTTTACTTCCTGAATTGAAATGGAACTGACCCTGTCGCTAAACATGGGAGGCACTTGACTGACATTAGGCTATGGCCTATACCCCAGGGCAGGGGTATTCAACCCTTACTCTACGAGGCCAGAGCCTGCTGGTTTTCTGTCCTACCTAATAATTCATTGTACAGAGCTGGTGTCTCAGGTCTAAGTCAGTCCCTGATGAGAGGGGAACCATTTAAAAAATGCAGTGGAACTGGCTTCGAGGTCCAGAGTTGAGTTTGAGGGCCCTAGGGTTTGATGAGTTTACATAATAGCAGCTCACCACCAGACAAATGCAGGCAGGATTTTGACTCAACCAATAGCCCCATAATCATAACATAATCAATGGTGGTCCAGTACACTGGGTATTCTGGACAACTAATCATTTGAGGTCAAACCTTCCCTTCTGTGAACGCTGTAACAGAGGTTTGAAACGTCTAAATTACAGCCTCTTCAGTCTTTGGCTGTAATTTAGAGGCAAAGAAAAGACGAATGGCAAAGAAGAACAGAATGAAGTCATCATCACATTGTCACACTCTTTGGTCCAACTCATGGCAGCCAGCTAATATACCCTCACATAGAATGTATGGTTGTATGGTTATCCTATGGTCAGTGAAGGGAAAACACAGTACAACAGTAATTCGTGTTGATTAGGTCCAATGGAAACAACACTGTCCATCTCTGGCTGTCACAGGGAGTAACAACTGTTCCTGGATGTCATCAGATGTGTCAAGTCAAGCTTATGTAACAAAGCATTGTGAGATATACCAAGGTTCCTGTTGGTAGGCCAGGCTATGTTCGACTGGAGGCCTGTATACCCAAACAACCTCTAAAACTCAATATCCCAGTTCACATAAACACATCAACAGCGAAACACAAAGAGGCCAAGAGGGGAAGTAAGGAAGTATCAGTGGACATGTGGTTCATGTTGCTGCTCGTTTGTTGTGTTCCAACTTGAAATATACTTACTCCTGTCACTATATTTGACCTTATGTTACCTGATTAATAAATGTATATGGTATGTCAATGAATGGAGAAGATTAACTTTAAATATGGAAAGTTACTGTGGAGAAAAGGGCAACAGCAAGTGTGTGCAAAGTATGTTGAGTAAGTTGAACAGAAGGTCCCTTGTAAACATCACGGAGAAGTGACCTGATGAAGGGGAACCGCTACCAGAGCGCTTAACCGCGCAACATCTAGGCAGTTTGGAAAACAGATGGACAGTTCTGAGAAGTCACACACATCTCATCTTGACATACAGTATATGTGCCTGTTTGATCACTGTACAAGTGTGTTTGCAGCTGAAGCATCCAGTTAGTTGAATAAACTTGGTTTGAGTTTTTTCTAGTTGTCCTTCTGAGTTCATCCTGTTTGTTCACAACCTATCAGTTGAATTGTTTGTTTTTGTCTTTCACATAACTGAGACTGTTAGCTCTGCGTTGGATATCTGGAGATCCTGTGATGAAACCAGGCCTGACAGCTAAAGCAACTGTACCTTGTTTTCAGATGTTGGCATTCAATTAGATTGTTTCCCTACAAATGTTATGCAAAGTGTTGACTGACTACTCCTGAACAACACCCTGGAGACAGTGAGATCCCAGACAGGTCATGAAACTGGCTCTCCGAGGTTCGCATATCCTGCACAGCACTGCTGAGTGATATACAGGCTTAAGACTTACCTTCCTTAAATAAAGGGATAGTTCGAGATTTTGTCAATTAAGCATTTTTTTTCTACTTACCAAGAGTCAGATGAACTCAATGATACCATTTTTGTCTCCGCATGCAGTTTGAAGGAAGTTAAAGGTTGTTTGTGATGAGATTGCTAACTAGCGGAAGTCTATGCCAAAATCTCGACCTATCCCTTTAAGACTTAAGAAAAACTATTTGGATCAGTACGCTGAGTAAAAACTCTGTCTGTGTACAATATCCATTATCAACTTTATTGAAATTCTATTTATAATGGAAAAAAGTAGTTACTGATCGATATAAAAACAAACATGGACTTCTTCATCGAAGATGAATCAACGCGCAAACTCATTCATTTTCCAAAACACTTACATTATTAAAAACATTGGTAAGTAAGGTTCATACATAGTAAGTAAGGTTCATACATAGTAAGTAAGGTTCATACATAGTAAGTAAGGTTCATACATAGTAAGTAAGGTTCATACATAGTAAGTAAGGCTCATATGACTTCCACAACAACAAGTTACACATAACACACCACAAACACACATATCTGAGTAATTATCATTTTAAAAAGTAGGATGATCCAAAGCTAGATGTTACCGGTGGTAGTCCTTCATCAAACATGGTGGAGTAAGAGTTCTTGAGGAAGTCTACGTAGTTCTGAATGCTCTGCTTGTGGCTCTCTGATTGGTTCAGGCTGAGCTGCAGGTCCTTCAGACGCACCTCAAACTTCTTCTCAGCCTACACAAAGGAATCAATCCATTGAATGGAAAAATGTATGTATTTTTATTCTTTAAAATAAAAAATGGTCTGATTGGCTATGGCATCAAAAAGTACTGTACTGTATTATCATTAACTTTAAGGGATATGAGAAACATCCTATGGTATGCAGTAGGTGATCATAGGTGATCGTGTCTGATACTCACCAACTGATTGCTTTGTTTAATCTGTTTCAGCTCATTCTCTCTCCTGCTCTTCTCACCCTCCAGTTCCAGGATTTTAGTCTGAAAGGAACTTTCTCTGGAAACAGCTTTGTCTTTCACTTTGGACACCTTGGCATTAAAGAAATAGAGATGATGAGATGTATCAAAAAGTCAACCTCGACCTCTTGATACAAACTCAACTCCTAAAAAACACTATCTTCAAATGGTTTCTGTGCCTTTCCATTTCCTTCTGGGAACCAGTCAAAAGTTTGGACACACCTACTCATTCAAGGGTTTTTCTTTGTTTTTATAGAATAATAGTGAAGACATCAAAACTATGAAATAACACATATGGAATCATGTAGTAACCAAAAAATATATATTATATATTTAAGATTCTTCAAAGTAGCCACCATTTGCCTTGACGACACTGTTGGCATTCTCTCAACCAGCTTCATGAGGTAGTCACCTGGAATGCATTTCAATTAACAGGTGTGCTTTGTTCATTTGTGGAATTTCTTTCCTTCTTAATGTGTTTGAGTCAATCAGTTGGGTTGTGACAAGGTAGGGTTGGTATACAAATGATAGCCCTATTTGGCAAAAGACCAAGTCCACATTATGGCAAGAAAAGCTCAAATAAGCAAAAAGAAATGACAGTCCATTATTACTTTTAGACATGAAGGTCAGTCAATCCGGAACATTTCAAGAACTATGAAAGTTTATTCAAGTGCAGTCGCAAAAAACATCAAATGCTATGATTACATTGGCACTCATGAGGACAGCCACAGAAAAGGAAGACCCAGAGTTACCTCTGCTGCAGAGGATAAGTTCATTAGTTACCAGCCTCAGAAATTGCAGCCCAAATAAATGCTTCACAGAGTTCAAGTAACAGACACATCTCAAAATCAACTGTTCAGAGGAGACTGCGTGGATCAGGCCTTCACGGTCGAATTGCTGCAAAGAAACCACTATGTCATGACGTTGGCCTGGGGGGGTAGGTTTATGACAGTCATAAATACCTCTTCCCCCCTTTTTTCCTCTCTCTACCCTACTGAGGTTACATTTGCAAAACCCTTGGTTAACACAGAGATTCTGGGAAAATCAGTAGGTGGGGGGAAATTAACTATATTCTGATAATCCGAACAATTGAACATATGCGGTGGTACTTAATGAATATGATGTCAGTTCGGTTGTCATCTGAGACATTCTCATCAATGATAAGATGACAAACTCTACAGTGGAAAGTCTACACATCAGAGTTATCGGATTCGCATGGAATTGTTCAATTTAAATGTTTGAATATGAAATTATTCGTGATGGGATGAAATGTGATTTTAGCTTCTAAAATGTGAGATTTGGGTCTTCATAAGATACAGCTCTACTCAATCAGTGGCCCTCCCCTGTGAAGGGACATGGACTATAAAACTTTTCAAACACCCCCTCCGCTCCCTTCCTACATAAGCCCTTGACGACAATATAACTTCCTGTTCCGATGATGTGAGGACGACGGTCCTATGTCAGAATGGTTCAGATAATAACTACAGAACGAAGACAACATCAATGTGAGCTTTGGTTGCGAATGGTATGAACGTTGAACTCTTATTCACTACAGAAGTGATACCGCCTAGCCGTTGAGTTAGCAACAGCAGATGCAAACGAGGGTTTGGAAGGAACAGACAGAGTATCCCGTCTACCACACAACGACGTTACAACAACGTATCCAATTGACCACCAGAGACATTCTTCAAGGGACAAAGGACTCAGTTGGGCAACACGGCCTTCCATCTACCACCAACCTACCGAAGCGCAGCTCAGAGTAAATATTTATTGCATTTTCCTTTTCCAAATTGGCGGTAATTTAGAATGCATAAGATACTGTATTTACGATAGCACAGCTTTTCCCCTTTGTTCCTCAGTCTTCCCGCTCCTTCACTCAACCCAGACCCTTTTCCTTTGTGTAACAAGCTTTCATATCTGTTCCGCCCGCTAGGGACGTTTTCCTTTATGATGTAATTTGTAATCAAGTTATTATTTAATTATGTATGTGTATGTGTAATTCTGTGTGATTAGTTAGGTATTTAGTAAATAAATAATTAAACCCAATTTTGTATTGCTGATTCAAATTGTTAGCCAGGGTTCGGTTTACAACTTTCAGATGAGACTGAATTAAGATGACGATTGATATTGACTGCTATTGATGTAAAATATTACTAGGTCTTTAAGAGTTTATTCGGAAGATAACAGCTCTATAAATATTATTTTGTGGTGCCCGACTCTCTAGTTAATTACATTTACATGATTAGCTCAATCAGGTGATATTAATTACGGAGAAATTATTTTATAGAATAGCATATCACTTAATCCGGCATAGCCAAAGACACGACAACTACTAAAGGACACCAATAAGAAGAAGAGACTTGCTTGGGCCAAGATACACGAGCAATGGACATTAGACCGGTGGAAATCTGTCCTTTGGTCTGATAAGTCCAAATTTGACGTTTCTGGTTCCAACCGCCATGTCTTTGTGAGACGCAGAGCAGGAGAAGAGATGATCTCCCCATGTGTGGTTCCTACCATGAAGCATGGAGGAGGTGGTGTGATATTGCTTTGCTGGTGACACGGTCTGTGATTTATTTAGAATTCAAGGCACACTTAACCAGCATGGCTACCATCCCATCTGGTTTGCGCTTAGTGGGACTATCATTTGTTTTCAACAGGACAATGACCCAACCTCCAGGGCTATTTGACCAAAAAGGATTGTGATGGAGTGCTACATCAGATGACCTGGCCCCCACAATCACCTGACCTCAACCCAATTGAGATGGTTGGGATGATTTGGACCATAGAGTGAAGGAAAAGCAGCCAACAAGTGCTCAGCATATGTGGGAACTCCTTCAAGACTGTTGGAAAAGCATTCCAGGTGAAGCTAGTAAAAATAAAGAAAAACGCTTGAATGAGTAGGTGTGTCCAAACTATTGACTAGTACTATATACATATATATTTATTCTGAGCATTTACATTTGCTACTATACACATGATAGGTTTGAGTAAAACCATATGCTGAGCATATGAGCATGAAATACTGTCCACACTCTATATAATCCAGCAGCTGCTAACATACAGTACCTGTTGCCTGACGTCGGCCAGAGCGGCCTCCAGTTCTCTGTTGAGAGCATGGCAGTCTGCTGAGCGCTGTTCTAGGTGCCTGCTGCTATAGTGTAAAGCGTCCTCCTGACCTGCCAGCCTACGGACCAGCCCCTGGTTCTCCCCTTGCAGCTCTTCCATCTGCCTTGAGGAATACACAACGATACTTGAAGGGCACATATTTAGCTACATAAGGACTTCATAACACATTCATAACCTACACATAAAACAGTCATCAGCATTGTATACACATTTCAGAACATTTCAGAATTCACCCTGGTCAGGCTTGAAACTTTTTAAAATGAAAAACAATACAATATATCTTCAATGTCACTAATGTACTTTGACATGAGAAATATAGAAGAATCTCATTTGAAAATACCACTCGAAATAAAATGGGAGCATGTATGAATTTTGTCTGATGAGAGAAAGATAAACTTACTTTTGAAGAGCATCCACTTTCTGCTGTAGCTGTGAGTTAGCCTCTTTCATGTCCAATGACGATCTCATCTTCTCCCCTTGGCTCTCCACCTGGATGAAGAATAATCATATTTTCAGAATTGGGGTTGGTCAAAAAATTTACTCTTTGACTGAATATCTTACATGCTGCATGCATTTTCAATTAGTATTGAACATGGGGATATGAATTGGGGTTCAAGCACATACAGTACAACAACACAAAGAGTTGTACAGATGCACTTAATTTGACACTGCTTCTCACAGCAGGAAAATAATCCTGCAGCAACAGGAAATGTGAATTATTATGGGGATTATAATGAATGGACATTTTTGTAGGGGTTGATCCATTTTTTGATTGCAGAAATCAAGTCAGAAATTTTAAAGTGGAAATTACAAACTTTAGAAGCCTTTTTAAACCTTGAATACACTAAAATGTAAATGTCCTGCTGCTCAGGAATATTCTCTGCGACATCCGAGTGAACAAATTAAGATAGTAGATCTGTACCATGCAATGACTGGAATTACATTGATTTATCAACACAGCACCCTCAACACTGCACAAAGGTAACATGAGCAACATTCAAAGGCAAGGATTGATTGAACAGTGCTGAAACCGTAGTAGACACACATCTTAAATCAGTTTAAGGTGACCATCAAGGCTCTATATACAACTAACATGGGCACACAGGGTTGCGACCTTACTTTCTTCCCACTGCAATCCGAGCACATTCAGTCACAAACCTTAACACCAAGTCAAAGCAGGACCGGGTTGGGATACACCATTATAACCATTGTGATTATAAGACTATAAAAGGAAACCACATATAGGGTTTGACTGCCATCTGGTGGTTGACAGTGGTAAACGGCCACAATCTACATTACTGTACTCCAACAGCACTTACTAGCCCATCTACAGGTTACCATAGTCTTACTGCTAAAATGTACACCTTGACCTGCAGTTGTCTAATGGCCTCTGCCTTTTCTGCACGTCTTCTCGGAGCACTTCAGGTTGTCCTGGCACTCCGCAAGACTCTGCTCTGTGGCACACAGTAACTCTGGGTACTCTTCCAGCTCCCTTACACACCCCTCCAGTTCCAGTCTCACCTGTTTTCCTTGCCCAAGCAAATCTCTTCTTCTTATTGGTGTCCTTTAGTAGTGGTTTCCTTGCAGAAATTTGACCATGAAGGCCTGATTCACGCAGTCTCCTCTGAACAGTCGATGTTGAGATGTGTCTGTTACTTGAACTCTGTGAAGCATTTATTCGGGCAGCAATCTGAGGTGCAGTTATTTCTAATGAACATATCCTCTACAGCAGAGGTAATTCTGGGTCTTCCTTTCCTGTGGTGGTCCTCAGGAGAGCCAGTTATATCATAGCGCTTGATGGTTTTTGCGACTGCACGTGAAGAAACTTTCAAAGTTCTTGAAATTTCCAAATTGACTGACATTCATGTCTTCAAGTAATGATGGACTGTTGTTTCTCTTTGCATATTTGAGCTTTTCTTGCCATAATATGCACTTGGTCTTTTACCAAATAGGGATTTATTCTGTATACCACCCCTACCTTGTCACAACACAACTGGTTGGCTCAAACGCATTAAGAAGGAAAGAAATTACAGAAATAAACTTTTAACAAGGCACACCTGTTAATTGAAATGCATTCCAGGTGACTACCTCATGAAGCTGGTTGAGAGAATGCCAAGCGTGTGCAAAGCTGTCATCAAGGCAAAGGGTGGCTACTTTAAAGTATCTCAAATATAAACATTTATTTGTTTAACACTTTTTTGGTTACTACATGATTCCATATATGTTATTTCATCGTTGTGATGCCTTCACTATTATTCTGCAATGCAGAAAATAGTAAAAATGATCTGGAATGAGGTGTGTCCAGACTGTTGACTGGTACTGTATATATATAATTATATCATCCTGAATTATGGTGGGAATAAATGACATGCTAGAATATACAGATAAGGTATTCGAATTAGAAAGCAGTAGAGCTACAGTAAGTTTGTTATCTTAGATAGTTAGTTTACTTTAGATTATATAGGGGCTACTCTATGGCTCAAGGTAACATTTTGGTCAAACTAAATTAAAAAATCAATAATTGTTGGGTGGTGCACACACAACTTCAAGGTATATATTGCCGTTTTATTTTCCTACCTTGAGGGTTGCGTTCTCAAGGCCAATGTTTCTGTTTTCAGAGTTGAGTTTTTCCACTTTTAGCAATAAGACCTCATTTGCAGCAGCAAATTCATCCCTCTCTTTCTGCAGCTTCACAGTAATGTCTGCTATTTGGCTGCATTGAAACAACAATACAAATCTAAATAAAATAAAATTTTATTGGTCATGTACACATATTTTGCAGATGTTATCGCAGGTGCAGTGAAATGCTGATGTTTCTAGCTCCAACAGTGCAGTAAAACCTAAATATGTTTTATTTATTTAACTTGGCAAGTCAGTTAAGAAGCTTTATCTTGGCCAGGTCTCAGATGTAAATGAGAAATTGTTCTCAACTAGCCTACCTGGTTGAATAAAGGTGAAATAAAAATAAATTAAAAAAGAACAAATTCTTATTTTCAATGACGGCCTTGTTTAGGGGCAGAACGACAGATTTTTACCTTGTCAGATCGGGGATTCGATCTTGCAACCTTTCGGTTACAAGTCCAACGCTCTAACCACTAGGCTACCTGCTGCCCCACAATACACACAAATCCCCAAAATAAGAATAAAGGAATTAAGAAAAAAGGAATTAAGAAAAAAGCAATTGCCGCTTGCCCAAATACTCTCTGTGAGGAGAAGATCTGAAAAGTTAAAAAAATTCAAGAACATTATTTATTGCCTCAAGGACCTGGATTGACAATATGCCAGACTTTGTGTCCATGACAAAAAATGAATACTAAGGCTTGAAATGACATACTCTTTTAGCAGTCCTATCTGTGCATCAAGCTGTATTCTCTCATCTGTCTTCTGCTCCTGTTGTCTCCTCCATGTGTCCCTCTCTGAATGAACCTCAGCCAGCTGAACATTCGACATGTCATAGAACATAACATAACGCACCTTACTGGCAGTGGCCATGAACTCACCAAGAACGGGATACCCAAGTCGTGTAAAGTAGGGGACACCGTAGCTAAAGTAAAAATGGTGTTCTTATTGGTTCCCAACATTACCCATGCATACTTTTTCCCTCAGCTTCGTGTAGCATTTATCCACAGCAGCTTCTGGGCCCTCTGTTTCTGGGCGCGGGTGGCCTTCTTCAGGACTTCTTTTTCCTGCTCTGCCTTCTCCGAAACACCAGAGATCTCCCCCTCAGACCATCCATCTCCAGCTTCTGTTAAGTCAAATGTGTCTCCAAACCCTGGAAAAAAGTGAGGGAACACTATAAACATTTCTACACACTAATTCCTAGCCTTTAAAAAAAAAAAAGGATTTCACTTACAGACGACGTCCATCTTGGATGGGTCATAAATTAATATTGCCCACCATTCTTTGTGAAACAGAAATGCATCTATTTTTTGCTGACTTTCTTCCCAACCCTCCGAGACACACAGTCTGGAAGCTTCATATTTACTGGAAATTGTGTATTTTGCTCTCTGTGTCTTATTCTACAGATTGTAAGGACAAGCCATTCTAAGTTCTCAAATGGGACAATAAAGTGATTGATATATTCATAGACTGATGCCTGAAAATGTGTGTTACCCGGAGCTGCACGGTGAGACGGTTGTTGTCGGCCTCCCTGCTGCGTAGCTGGCCCTGCAGGTGAGCACGTGTGGTCTCCACAGACTTGGTGGCATGGACCGCATTCTCTGTGTTCTCCTGTGGAGCATCAAAGCAGAAAGAGATGGTGTGAAGACAATGCCTTAATTTCATTTGTACCTTTGTCAATGTTTTACCATGTACAAATTGTGGTCATCGCTTGTGTATTTCATGTGAAATTAAAGGCCAATGCTAACCATTTCTTTCTTCCGCAAACCCATCAGTTCTTCAGCCATTTTTTCTTTATCATTCAAATCTCCTTTCAAATGCTGGTGGAAACAAAATAACAATAAAAAATATAATAAAAATAAAAATATTGTATCTTTCTCACAGCACAATTTTCATTTCAAATGACAAATGTGTATAGTAAACAGTAGCAAATGTTTTTCTATCCAAAGTGTCTTAGCACACAAGTTTAGTATATGTGGCCCATGTGGGATTGAATCAAATCCCCAACTTTAATGTAGCTGGCATCATGTTTCAACCCACTGAGCCATACTGCACTGAATGACCCTATTATCTGCCAAGGGGAGCTTAACAAACTGGCAGACCTTATAAAATCTTAAGCCTTGGCACCGCTATGTCAACATTTCAAAGCGTTTCAATACAGGTCTGGAGTAATGTGTGAAGTTTTATTTTTTTCACCAAGGGAGAAGCAATTTACCAGATTATCACACTCAGCCTGTGTAAGCTTCTTTAGTAAGAGATCGATGTGTTTGTCTGTCTCCATTCGAGACGCCTAATACAGGAGACAAAAAGGGTAGTCAAATCATGTTAATTTAAGAAGACAAAGTTCAAATAACCCTTTACTTTAGTGCACAGGTTTAATGCATTCTAAAAACTTGTCATAAGCATGACCCCCTTATAAACTGCTAGCTGACAGTCCTTCAAAGTAGTAATCATTAGCCATCAGATTAGAACTGCCAACCTCTGCATCCTTCAGGTCTTGAAGTTGCTGTCGAACAGACTTGTTTATCCGTTTAAAAACCTCCAACTTCTCCAGCAGAAGGCCTCTCTGCCTTGACATCCGCCGGTTATCAGAAGCAGAGTGTCTTGAGTCCTTTGTAACAGAAGGATTAATTCAATTCTGCTTTTGACACATTTGACACCTTAAACATAGTAACCGAATTAATGATATGTTATGTTATGCCTCTCAAAATAAAGACAGGTGCACTGTCTGCACATCAACTGCAAAGGACTTCACGTACGGCAAAATCGTCCTCCAGTGTCTCCTTGAATGACATGAGCTGTATGGCTGCAGAATTGGCCGCCGGTTCGGCATTCATCAATGCTTTCAACAGGGGACTTTTGTCCATGGTTGCACCATAGTCTCCATAACTACATATAAAGAAAAGACAGAGAGAGGGTTAGAAATCAATTGGATCCACACTTAGAGCTGTGTCTGTGCAGTGTTTCTCCCAAATGCAATCGTTTTATAATGTAGATGTATAGTGTATTTTTGTGATCCCCGACGCTCGGTCTGAACATTAACATGCATCACTTGCGGTTTTGGAAGCATAAGGACCTTATCTTTCATATCAGCTAGAAATAATTTAAATATAACAATGTTAAATTAATACACAACTTGATAGGTTAGTGTTCCCGCACGGCCATATCTCCATGTTACAGCGCTTGTTTAGGGACAACAGACGGAAGACAGGAGGCGACCACCTGTGCTAATTAGTTATCTAGCTGTATGGATCTGTGCAAAACTGCTAGAGTAAGTATATCTCTTTTATTTGAAAGATTCTTTCTTGATGATGAAAGATAGAGGCCATATGTTTTGAAAGCCGTATCGCAAGCAATGATTTAACGTTTCTAAATGTTAAAACACAGCATCAGGATGGAAGGAATGGCGCCCGAGAGGATGGCTGCCGTGTTACAGGCTCCTAACCAACTGTGCTATTTTGTTAGTTTTTTGTTAGTTGATCGAGATTATCCTACCAACGGGACATTAAAAACTGTAATATCTTATGTTTCACAGAGTCATGGCTAAAAGACGACACGGATAATATAGAGCTGGCGGGATTTTCCATGCACCGGCAGAACAGAGAAGCTACATCTGGTAAGACAAGCGGTGGGGGTAGGGTTGCCAACTGTCCCGTATTAGTCAGGATGTCTCTTATATTTGGCTAATTTGGTTTGTCCCATACGGGACCTCCCTTGTCCCGTAAATTCATCCAACCACAGTAAAGCGTAAACTCGACAATTCCTGCAAGTAATTTCTGTTATTGTTCGGTCGGTTTGGCAGATCAAGAATATATGGATAAACCTGCAAAAAAGAAAAGACTGTGCAGCTGCAACAAACAATGTGAAGCAAAAAAGACGTGGGTTAAGCCCGTCAGTGGTGACTAGACGAAAGCGTTCTGCACTTTATGCGTCGGGAATTATCAATTGGCCATGGAGGGGAGAATGACCTAACTCAGCATGCATCCACAGAAATGCACAAGGCCACGCTAGCTAAAGGTGCTAGCAATATCGGTGCATTCTTCGTGACGTCTACTGCGGAAACTGACCAAATTGGAAAACACCTCTCCGTTTACCAGTTATTGAGCAGTGCCAACAATCGCATTCTGAAAGCTAATTGCCCAGCTCACATAGCTCATAATGCCTGCAAGCACGCCTGCGATCAGCTGTCAGTGGATATTGAGACAATTGTTTTACAGATCTACAGCCACTTATCAGTATCATTTTTTTGCCTTTGTTGACATTGAGTGGCGTGAAATTGTGCGACATGTTTGCACATGATGGCTCTCTCTTCATCCAGCTGTCGATAGTCTCTTGCGAAGCTGGCTAGCTCTTACATCAAACTTCAAGTCCCTTGGCGAGACCTGTCCTGTGGCACTGAAGAGTATTTTTGAGTATGAAGAAAAAACAGAAGATGCTGAGATTTATCCGTGCTTTTTCCACAACGTGGGTGTCTTTTTGACCAACTCGTAAAAAAGCTGGAGGAAACATCGCTCTGCATCACAGATGTTTACGAGGAAGTCCAAAAGTTAAAAATGAAGATGCTTCAACTTGTCATGTAATGCCTTCTCTCTGGCTAGGAGAAAGGACTGCTTGAATCAGTCAAGAGCAGCAAAAAATAAGTAGACTTGATGAGTGACTCATGCCCCTCTTTTCCTCTTTTGCATTTGAAAAGTTGTTTTTTGGCTGTAAAGGTCCAAATTGTGATTTCTTTGATAATTTATTTTGAGGTTTATTCACATAAGTTTACATAATGATACAGTTTTAGTAAAGCTATAGACTAAATTGAATATAGTGTAACGACCCTGGGTTTATAAGCGTGGATATCGACTCTGCTGCTCGAGCATGCATTTGCGGCACAGTCGATAGCGCTGGACAGGGAAGGGACTCAGGGGGTATGCTAATTTGGTATAGAGCAGACCTAACTCACTCCATTAAATTAATCAAAACAGGAACATTCTACATTTGGCTAGAAATTCAGAAGGAAATTATCCTAACAGAGAAAAATGTCCTCCTGTGTGCTACCTATATCCCCCCACTAGAATCCCCATATTTTAATGAAGACAGCTTCTCCATCCTGGAGGGGGAAATCAATCATTTCCAGGCCCAGGGACATGTACTAGTCTGTGGCGACCTAAATGCCAGAACCGGACAAGAACCTGACACCCTCAGCACACAGGGGGACAAACACCTGCCTGGAGGTGACAGCATTCTCTCCCACATATGCCCCCCTAAGCACAACTATGACAACATAACCAACAAAAACGGGTCACAACTCCTGCAGCTCTGTCGCACGCTGGGTATGTACATAGTCAATGGTAGGCTTCGAGGGGACTCCTATGGTAGGTACACCTATAGCTCATCTCTTGGCAGTAGTACTGTAGACTACTTTATCACTGACCTCAACCCAGAGTCTCTCAGAGCGTTCACAGTCAGCCCTGACACCCCTATCAGACCACAGCAAAATCACAGTCTACTTAAACAGAGCAATACTCAATCATGAGGCATCAAAGCCAAAGGAACTGAGTAACATTAAGAAATGCTATAGATGGAAGGAATGCAGTTTGGAAACCTACCAAAAAACAATTAGGCAACAACAAATTCAATCCCTTTTAGACAATTTCCTGGGTAAAACGTTCCACTGTAATAGTGAAGGTGTAATCTTGGCAGTAGAAAATCTTAACAATATATTTGACCTCTCAGCTTCCCTATCAAATCTAAAAATCTCAAATAGAAAACCGAAGAAAATTAACAATAATGACAAATGGTTTGATGAAGAATGCAAAAATCTAAGAAAGAAATTGAGAAACCTGTCCAACCAAAAACATAGAGACCCGGAAAACCTGAGTCTATGCCTTCACTATGGTGAATCACTAAAACAATACAGAAATACACTACGGAAAAAGAAGGAAAAGCATGTCAGAAATCAGCTCAATGTAGTTGAAGAATCCATAGACTCTAACCACTTCTGGGAAAATTGGAAAACACTAAACAAACAACAACACGAAGAATTATCTATCCAAAATGGAGATGTATGGGTAAACCACTTCTCCAATCTTTTTGGCTCTATAACAAAGAATAAAGAGCAAAAACATATACATGATCAAATACAGATCTTAGAATCAACTATTAAAGACTACCAGAACCCATTGGATTCTCCAATTACATTGAATGAGTTACAGGACAAAATAAAAACCCTCCAACCCAAAAAGGCCTGTGGTGTTGATGGTATCCTCAATGAAATGATCAAATATACAGACAACAAATTCCAATTGGCTATACTAAAACTCTTTAAGATCATCCTTAGCTCTGGCATCTTCCCCAATATTTGGAACCAAGGACTGATCACCCCAATCCACAAAAGTGGAGACAAATTTGACCCCAATAACTACCGTGGAATATGCGTCAACAGTAACCTTGGGAAAATCCTCTGCATTATCATTAACAGCAGACTCGTACATTTCCTCAATGAAAACAATGTACTGAGCAAATGTCAAATTGGCTTTTTACCAAATTACCGTACAACAGACCATGTATTCACCCTGCACACCCTAATTGACAACCAAACAAACCAAAATAAAGTCAGTCTTCTCATGCTTTGTTGATTTCAAAAAAGCCTTTGACTCAATTTGGCATGAGGGTCTGCTATACAAACTGATGGAAAGTGGTGTTGTGCGGTTAAAATTGGCAAAAGACACACACATTTCTTCACACAGGGTCGTGGGGTGAGACAGGGATGCAGCTTAAGCCCCACCCTCTTCAACATATATATCAACGAATTGGCGCGGGCACTAGAAAAGTCTGCAGCACCCGGCCTCACCCTACTAGAATCCGAAGTCAAATGTCTGCTGTTTGCTGATGATCTGGTGCTTCTGTCACCAACCAAGGAGGGCCTACAGCAGCACCTAGATCCTATGCACAGATTATGTCAGACCTGGGCCCTGACAGTAAATCTCAGTAAGACCAAAATAATGGTGTTCCAAAAAAGGTCCAGTCACCAGGACCACAAATACAAATTCCATCTAGACACTGTTGCCCTAGAGCACACAAAAAACTATACATACCTTGGCCTAAACATCAGCGCCACAGGTAACTTCCACAAAGCTGTGAACGATCTGAGAGACAAGGCAAGAAGGGCATGATGGCTATGCCATCAAAAGGAACATCAATTTCAACATACCAATTAGGATTTAGCTAAAAATACTTGAATCAGTCATAGAGCCCATTGCCCTTTATGGTTGTGAGGTCTGGGGTCCGCTCACCAACCAAGACTTCACAAAATGGGACAAACACCAAATTGAGACTCTGCACGCAGAATTCTGCAAAAATATCCTCCGTGTACAACGTAGAACACCAAATAATGAATGCAGAGCAGAATTAGGCCGATACCCAGTAATTATCAAAATCCAGAAAATAGTTGTTAAATTCTATAACCACCTAAAAGGAAGCGATTCCCAAACCTTCCATAACAAAGCCATCACCTACAGAGAGATGAACCTGGAGAAGAGTCCCTAAGCAAGCTGGTCCTGGGGCTCTGTTCACAAACACAAACACACCCTACAGAGCCCCAGGACAGCAGCACAATTAGACCCAACCAAATAATGAGAAAACAAAAAGATAATTACTGGACACATTGGAAAGAATTAACAAAAAAACAGAGCAAACTAGAATGCTATTTGACCCTACACAGAGAGTACACAACGGCAGAATACCTGACCACTGTGACTGACCCAAAATTAAGGAAAGCTTTGACTATGTACAGACTCAGTGAGCATAGCCTTGCTATTGAGAAAGGCCGCTGTAGGCAGACATGGCTCTCAAGAGAAGACAGGCTATGTGCTCACTGCCCACAAAATGAGGTGGAAACTGAGCTGCACTTCCAAACCTCCTGCCCAATGTATGACCATATTAGAGAGACATATTTCCCTCAGATTACACAGATCCACAAAGAATTCAAAAACAAATCCAATTTTGATAAACTCCCATATCTACTGGGTGAAATTCCACAGTGTGCCATCACAGCAGCAAGATTTGTAACCTGTTGCCAAGAGAAAAGGGCAACCAGTGAAGAACACACACCATTGTAAATACAACCCATATTTATGCTTATTTATTTTATCTTGTGTCCTTTAACCATTTGTACATTGTTAAAACACTGTATATAATATGACATTTGTAATGTCTTTATTGTTTTGAAACTTCTGTATGTGTAATGTTTACTGTTAATTTTTATTGTTTATTTCACTTTATATATTCACTTTATATATTATCTACCTCACTTGCTTTGGCAACGTTAACACATGTTTCCCATGCCAATAAAGCCCTTGAATTGAATTGAATTGATTGGCTGAGGCATTGGGCGTAAAGACGTAACGTAAACAAACCCTACTAGAGCGTGGTTATTAGCTAAATTAACCAAACAATGGTTGTTCGGGGTTTAACCCATCCACCTGCATTTTCGATATGAAATAAGTATTATGTCATAAACAAAATATTTTGAGTAAAACCGAAATGAAAAAAAATCAACAGCAAAGTAATTCAACTGGAACAACAAAGTAATGAACATGTGTAAATGAAACTGCACTGGATTCAAAAGCTGGACAGTAAAGTCACGTGACATTCAAGTTTGCAACGGACCGTTTTGATTGGACGAAGCACTTGTGAGTTTCTCTTCTCAATTTTCGATTTCATCACAACCAACTTACCTAGTTATTGAAGTGAGCGCCCTCGTGTTGGTTATATTCTGAACCGTACATTTGTTTGGCATGGAGGTCAAATCTCTTGACGAGGAGCTTATTTGCGCCGTCTGCCGTGACATATTTGTCGAGCCTGTGACTTTGCCCTGCGGTCATAATTATTGTGAAGGCTGTGTGAAGCAGTTGAAAAGATCTGCGGTGAAAGTCGAAAACATCAATGCCGAGGGTGGATTCGAGAGACTGTGTATATGTTACACCTGTCCTCTTTGCCTTGCACCGTGTGATTCAACGTTAAACTTGAAAAATAACGTGGTACTTAACAACATAATTGAAAAGTACCACAGTAAACGTGTAAGCGGTGTCGACTGCACTGTTTGCAAAGGTGATCAGAGGATGTTCGCAGAAAAGAGTTGTGTCAGCTGCGAAGAGTCATATTGCACCGTCCACGTCATACCACACTTAGAGAACGCTGTACTGCGCCAACACGTTCTGGTGAGCCCGATGGGCGACACTGGCAGGCTCTGCAAAGAGCACGGGAAGGAACAGGAACTTTACTGCGAGACAGACCATACCCCCCTGTGTGCCTACTGCATGCTACCTGCCGAGGCCAAGCACGGGGATGGGCATAACGTCGTGAAACTGGCAGATGCGCTGGATACTTTAAGGGTGAGGTGGTGTCTCATTTTCATTTTGGCCACTTGTGCATGCATGGAAGATACTTTGAGTTTGCGCTATTTTCAGAAAATCTATTAGAATGCGTCTTGTTAATTGGTAAATCCACTAATTGTACAATTAATCAATGGTATGTCTTTAATTGTTTTGATAGGGGAACTGTCACGTCAAACTTCAGGGTTTGTCATAGCTTTCAGGCATGGAGTCGTAATAGTGAAGTCGTTTAAAACTGTTCAATATCTAGAGGCAAATTCGAAGGAGGAAAACAGATACCAATCCATTTGTCACAAGCACTATAATAGCGTACTCACAAGTGCTTCGTCCAATCAATACATCACCCCCCTATCCACATCGATGGAACAGTAGTGGAGAGGGTAGCAAGTTTTAAGTTCCTCGGCATACACATCACAGACAAACTGAATTGGTCCACTCACACAGACAGCATCGTGAAGAAGGCGCAGCAGCGCCTCTTCAACCTCAGGAGGCTGAAGAAATTCGGCTTGTCACCAAAAGCACTCACAAACTTCTACAGATGCACAATCGAGAGCATCCTGGCGGGCTGTATCACCGCCTGGTATGGCAACTGCACCGCCCTCAACCGTAAGGCTCTCCAGAGGGTAGTGAGGTCTGCACAACGCATCACCGGGGGCAAACTACCTGCCCTCCAGGACACCTACACCACCCGATGTCACAGGAAGGCCATAAAGATCATCAAGGACATCAACCACCCGAGCCACTGCCTGTTCACCCCGCTATCATCCAGAAGGCGAGGTCAGTACAGGTGCATCAAAGCTGGGACCGAGAGACTGAAAAACAGCTTCTATCTCAAGGCCATCAGACTGTTAAACAGCCACCACTAACACTGAGTGGCTGCTGCCAACACACTGACACTGACTCAACTCCAGCCACTTTAATAATGGGAATTGATGGGAAATGATGTAAATATATCACTAGCCACTTTAAACAATGCTACCTTATATAAATGTTACTTACCCTACATTATTCATCTCATATGCATACGTATATACTGTACTCTATATCATCGACGGTATCCTTATGTAATACATGTATCACTAGCCACTTTATACTATACTATGCCACTTTGTTTACATACTCATCTCATTTGTACATACTGTACCCGATACCATCTACTGTATCTTGCCTATGCTGCTCTGTACCATCACTCATTCATATATCCTTATGTACATATTCTTTATCCCCTTACACTGTGTACAAGACAGTAGTTTTGGAATTGTTAGTTAGATTACTTGTTATTACTGCATTGTCGGAACTAGAAGCACAAGCATTTCGCTACACTCGCATTAACATCTGCTAACCATGTGTATGTGACAAATAAAATTTGATTTGATGATTTGATTTGATTTGGTATTAAAGAGAGACTGACTGAAGTAAAGAATGGCCTGGCAAAAATTGATGAAGCTGCTTCGCGTTCCAAGGTAACACCAAGCCTATCATGTTGACTATGTCAGCAAGAAAATGAACCCAAACCCCACATGAAATGTTGAGGCTCCTCTCACCACTTCTGTTAAACTAGTCTGAATAGTGAGTGCATGTAGTGGCAGACTTACATGCTGACCAGAACGTACACGTCGCGTGCGCGAGCGTCGCAAAATAAATTTAGAAATCCATGTTCAATTATTGCACCCACACTCCTCGCCTGCGTTGCCAAGGGCTAAAATGGAACTCTTTCTATTTCTGAAGCAGATCCCACTGCAAGTCCTGCCTCTCCCATCTCCTCATTGGTTTATAGAAGCAGGTACCCACGCCATCTCCTCATTGGTTGTATCCACGTGGGTGATTGAAAGACTACATTTTTTACCGGTTGTCTTGGTAAAAGTGGAGATGCCAATCACCATATAAGTCAAAGATGAAAAAGCCTGGAAGAAGGAGAAATGACTAGAAACGATTCGGTTGGCCGTTTTATGTGTGGATTAATTGTCGGAGTAGAAGACCTTGTGCATTTCAAGTAAAATAACAACTCAATGTTTATATCCCAGGACAAATTAGCTAGCAACAGCAAGCTAGCTAAATGGGACAAATTAGCCAGCAACAGCAAGCTAGCTAAATAGGACAAATTAACTAACAAGTGCAAGCTAACTAGCTAAATTGCCATACATGTTTAATGCTTTTTGACTTGTCCCCAAATTAATGTAATTGGTTCAGAATACATTTATGCACGATGGCTCATGCCTGGGGCCTGACATCATCAGGCAGCCTCGTGAACTTGGCATAACTAATGTATTAAACTAAATTATCTTGCCATCCTACTCCACTTGAGGTCCTACTTCGCTCGTGAATAATCTCCCATGTACGCTATTATAGTGCTTGTGACAAATGGATTGGTATCTGTTTTCCTCCTTCGAATTTGCCTCTAGATATTGAACAGTTTTAAACGACTTCACTATTACGACTCCATGCCTGAAAGCTATGACTGTTTTTGAGACACAGACCTATGTGTCTTCCGCTTCCCTCTGCGCGGCATGTGAGCGTCAATCTTTGCACTACACTGCTCAAGAGCGTTTGCATAGCCAGGCTCTAAAACAGAACTTGGTTCTATTTGTGATGCTTGATGCACTGCAAGTCCCGCCTCTCCTATCTCATTGGTTTTTAGGAGCATATACCCATGTGGGTGATTGAAAGATGAACTGAGGTCCACACTCCAGTCCAGTTGGTGGTGGTAATGCACCTTAAAGTTCTTTGCCAACTGCCATATAAAGTCCAAAAAGAAGAAGCGGTAGAAATGACTAGAAATCACCTCGGTTTACCCTTTTATCTGTGGATTAATTGTCGACGTAGACCTTGTGCAGTTCAGGTAAAATAACAACCCAATGTTCATATCCCAGGACAAATTAGCTAGCAACAGCAAGCTAGCTAAATTGCCATAATTGTTTGCTTTTTGACCTGTCCCCAAATTAATTTAGTTGGTTCCTATTTTTCAACCTGCATGTCTTGACCGTGTCTGGTGTGTGTGGACAAAATCAATGCGTGCGGTCTGGTCAGCATGTTACTGTGCATTATTTTCAATTGGTTTTGACCACTTTTTTTCTACACGCATCTCCTTTGCATACAATTATTAACTATGCTCTTCCCTGATACATTTCACTCATGTTGTGGTTAAATATTTGTTTTTATCCATTCCCATCTTCAAGTCATTTGCCATATTTTCCTTTTTAGCCTCATGAACATAACTTGGTTGCAGTTTGTATCTGTGCTAGAATTGTTGAAGTCCATAAAATATATCAGTATTGTCAATATTGCATAGGAAAATAACAGATATAGGTATTGGCCCAGAATTGATGAATCCCTAACTTGAAAGTGTAAAACAGACTATGTACACTGAACAAAAATATAAATGCAAAAATGTAAGAGTTTTCTGAGTTACAGTTCATATGAGAATCTATCAATTGACCTGTTTTTTTGCCCTAATCTATGGATTTCACGTGAAGGAATAGATATGCATCTGTTGGTCACAGATACCTTAAATAAAAGGTCATGCTGTAGATCAGAAAACCAGTCCGTATCTGGTGGGACCACCATTTACCTCATGCAGCGCAACAACTCTTTTGCGTAGAGTTGACCAGGCTGTTGATTGTGGCATGTTGTCCCACTCATTTTCCATGGGTTACGTGACAGGGGAATATGTCGGCCATGGAAGAACATGGACACTTTCAGCATCCAGGAATTCTGTACAGATCCTTGCGACATGGGGCTGTGCATTATCATGCTGAAACATGAAATTATGGCGGCAAATGACTGGCACGACAATGGGGCTCAGGATCTCATCACGCAATCTCTGCATTCAAATTGCCATCGATAAAATGCAATTGTGTTCGTTGGCCATAGCTTATGCTTGCCCATAATAACCCTACCACCATGGGGCACTTTGTTCACAACGCTGACATCAGCACAATGCCATACACACTGTCTGCCATCTGCCTGGTACAGTTGAAATCGGGATTCTTCTGTGAAGAGCACACTTCTCCAGCATGCCAGTGGTCATCGAAGGTGAGCGTGTACCCACTGAATTCGGGTACGACGCCGAACTGCAGTTAGGTCAAGACCCTGGTGAGTACAACAAGCATGCAGATGCGCTTCTCTGAGACGGTTTCTGACAGTGCAGAAATGCTTCAGTTCAGTTTCATCAACACTCTGGGTGGCTGGTCTCGGATGATCCCGCAGGTTAAGAAGCTGGATGTGGGTGGCTGGCGTAGTTACACGTGGTTGAGGCCATTTGTATGTACTGACGTTCTCTAAAACATGTTGGATGTGGTTGTTGGTAGAGAAACAAACATTAATTAAATTCTCTGCCAACGGATCTGGTGGACATTCCTGCAGGCAGCAAGACAATTGCATGCTCCCTCAACTTGAAACATCTGTGGCATTGTGTTATGACAGACCTGCACATTTGATTGTCCTCGGTGCACCTGTAACGATCAGGCTGTTGAATCAGCTTCATATTCCACACCTGTCAGGTGTATGGATTACCTTTTGTTTACCATCTTTGAGAAATAAGCTTTTTGTGTATATGGAACGTTTCTGGGATCTTTTATTTCCTCATGAAACATGGGAGCGGCAATTTTTTTTAATACTGCCTTTTTTTTCTTGCCTGCAAATTGCTTTTGGTGAACAAATCAGTCAAAATGTTTAAATCTGTGCGGTACTCCGTTGGACTTTGAAATCCTGACGTAGCCCTTGAGTCAAAATTATTGCCCACCCTTGTTCTGTGGCAACGCAAATACCTTTTAATTCTTTCACCTAGAAGAGCTGGCTCCGAACAGCTCTTTGTTCAGTAGCCATGATAGTTAAATAGGCATGGGTGGGGGCCTAAGACTGGCTTCTGCCTGGGGCCTCCAAGTCAATAACTCCGCCCCAGCGTGAATGCAGTGTTTCTCTGGCCCCCAGCGTGAATGCAGTGTTTGTCTGGCCCCCAGCGTGAATGCAGTGTTTGTCTGGCCCCCAGCGTGAATGCAGTGTTTGTCTGGCCCCCAGCGCGAATGCAGTGTTTGTCTGGTTTAATCAGGCTACACTTCTGACGGTCACCCATTTATTTAACAGGCCAGTCTGGAGAGGCAGCAAAGTGAGTGCACAGCCTTCCTGCGCAGAATCAAGCTGTTCCTGGAGTTTGAGGAGCAGGCGTGGCAGAAGAGGTTCTCTGTGGACATGGTGCAGGAGAGCAGGAACGGGAAGCAGCGGACAGAGGGGCTGAGGAGGCTGCAGGACAGGCTGACACAGGCACAGGACACCCTGCTGAAGACTCAGACCATCAGTGACCCCCTGGTGCTGCTCCAGGTAGAGCAAAAGCATGATTTGGGCATAATGCATGTTTTTTTTAAAAGAAAGACTGAACGCTGATTTGAAACAATGGTGAGCACAGCATTGTCTGGTTTGTCCAGGCTAGGAGTGTACTGGGACGGAAGTCTAAATGAGAGTTTAAATTTGGCACCACAAAAAACAAAAACAGTAGGCAGCGCACCCAGTGCCACTTATGCTAATTATCAATTCATTAAGAGTATGGCTACTTTTCATAAGGATTTATTTTAACTGTTCAATTTCATTAAACAGCTCTTGAAGAATGAGGAGTGGTGTGTTGATTATTTTTATGACTGAATTATAGCTGAAGACACCACCCACAAACAATTCCCTCAAAGTAGAATAATTAAATGTCATTCCTTTTTTTATTTTTTTAAATGACCAGCACCACAGTATTTAATTGACAAATGTCTTTACAAGTATGTAAATAATTGGTGCAACAGACTGTACATATGCTACACATTATGTTCATCTTGCTAAATTCTGAACTTTAGTGATCTTAAATTTCCCCGTTGCAGGGCAGACCTGCTTCAAAGGGACATTTGTTCCCGTAAGATGCAGAAGCTCAGTAATTGGAGTGGAACCAAGCTTGTGGCTTCATCTAGAATCACCCCCCTATTCCACACTCTTCAGAAAACATTTCAAGGTACTCCGTCTCCATGAAGCGCAGTTAACACAAGTTAAAAAATATATAATTATTAGACTGATTAGTTCAATATTCGGCTATATAAGCGTTCACACAACTATAGTACATTAGAAGCCTATTGTGTTTTTGGCCAGCTAATTGTTCCTGTCAGCCATTTTAAAGTAACGTTTTGGCTCGTATCTCTAATATTATGTCTCTGTAGGAGATGTCATTTTCTTTTCTGAATTAAGTCCCCACCCTAAACTGAAGTTGGACCCTGACTCTGGCTCTGTGTGGGTGACTGAGGAGGACCAGCGACATGAGGAGCCATGTTACCTTGATCGGCCTTACTGTGTGATGGGAGTCATTATCTCCTCCAAGGGTGTGCACAATTGGGAGGTGGAAGTAGAGGGGCTCTCCTCTTGGGCTGTCGGTGTAGCTTTCCTTGGCCCATCCCAGATAGCGGTGACCTGCAAGCTCGGCACTGATGACCAGTCATGGAGTCTGAGTTACAGCAAGAGCAAGCAGCAGTTCTCTGCCCAGCATGACTGGCTGGCATTTGCGTTCCATGCACCGGACTCCAACCCACCCAGACGGATCGGGGTCTTTCTGGATGTGGACAGTGGAATCCTGAGCTTCTATGATGCAGTGAGGATGGCGTGTCTCTACACCTTCTACTGTACCCTGGATCAGGATTCAGCCAGCCAAACTTACCTCAGACCAGCCTTCTGCCCTAGGCTGAAGGAGGATGACCAGCCACTGTCGACTAAGCCAATGAGGGTGCTGCGCCCAGTCTCAAACTTTTAGGCACTACAACCAACACGGTATCCTTCACACTAATACGTGCACTAGCAGCTAGCTAGCATGCTTTTATTTTTGTTCCAAATGCTTAGTTTGAAACACTGACCATTGAATTGTTTGAAATTTAAGAAAATATGGAGAACCTGTTTTTGTAAATCCACTCAAACTGTTACACAGCTTAAAATGACCCTACAGTTTGGCAAAATCCCAAAATCTAGTAAATTGTCTGAGCTTTTGAATGTCTTGTAAGTGAACTAATTAGATAAATATATGCAGTGTGCATAGTAGAGGTTGACCGATTTTAATCGGAATGGCTGATTTAATTAGGGCCGATTTTTCAAGTTTTCATAACAATCGTTAATTTTGGATGCCATTTTTTTTTTTTATATAATTTTTTTTTAATATATATTTTTTTTACATTTATATTTTATTTACATCTTAATTAACTAGGCAAGTCAATTAAGAACACATTCTTATTTTCAATGACGGCCTAGGAACGGTGGGTTAACTGCCTTGTTCAGGGGCAGAACGACACATTTTTACCTTGTCAGCTCAGGGATTCAATCTTGCAACCTTACGGTTAACTAGTCCAATGCTCTAACCACCTGCCTCACGAGGAGCCCGCCTGTTACGTGAATTCAGTAAGAAGCCAAGGTAAGTTGCTAGCTAGCATTGAACTTAATCAATCATAATCACTAACACATGGTAACTACACATGGTTGATGATGGTTGATGATATTACTAGTTTATCTAGCGTGTCCTGCGTTGCATATAATAGATGCAGTGCGCATTCGCGAAAAAGGACTGTCGTTGCTCCGTGTAACTAACCATAAACATCAATGTCTTTCTTAAAATCAATACACAAATATATATTTTTAAACCTGCATATTAACTAAAATAAATCCAGGTTAGCAGGCAATATTAACCAGGTGAAATTGTGTCACTTCTCTTGCGTTCATTGCACGCAGTCAGGGTATATGCAACAGTTTAGGCCGCCTGGCTCATTGTGAACTAATTTGCCAGAATTGTACGTAATTATGACATAACATTGACTTTTGTGCAATGTAACAGGAATATTTAGACTGATGGATGCCACCCGTTAGATAAAATACGGAATGGTTCCGTATTTCACTGAATGAATAAATGTCTACTTTTCGAAATAGTTTCCGGATTCGACCATATTAATGACCTACGGCTCTGTGTTATTATGTTATATTTAAGTCTGATTTGATAGAGCAGTGTGACTGAGCGATGGTTGGCAGCAGCAGGCTCATAAGCATTCATTCAAACAGCACTTTCTTGTGTTTTGCCAGCAGCTCTTCGTAACGCTTCAAGCATTGCGCTGTTTATGACTTCAAGCCTATCAACTCCCGAGATCAGGCTGGTGTAACGATGTGATGTGAAATGGCTAGCTAGTTAGCGGGGTGCGCGCTAATTGCGTTTCAAACGTCACTCGCTCTGAGACATGGAGTAGTTGTTCCCCTTGCTCTGCAAGGGTAACGCTGCTTCGAGGGTAGCTGTTGTCGTTGTGTTCCTGGTTCGAGCCCAGGGAGGAGCGAGGAGAGGGACGGAAGCTATACTGTTACACTGGCAATACTAAAGTGCCTATAAGAACATCCAATAGTCAAAGGTTAATGAAATACAAATGGTATAGAGAGAAATAGTACTATAATAACTACAACCTAAAACTTCTTACCTGGGATTATTGAAGTGTTAAAAGGAACCACCAGCTTTCATATGTTCTGAGCAAGGAACTTAAACGTTAGCTTTCTTACATTGCACTTTTACTTTCTTCAACACTTTGCATTATTTAAACCAAATTGAACATGTTTCATTATTTATTTGAGGCTAAATTGATTTTATTTATGTATTATATTAGGTTAAAATAAGCGTTCATTCAGTATTGTTGTCATTATTATAAATAATCGGCCAATTAATCGCTATCGCCTTTTTTTTGGTCCTCCAATAATCGATATCGGCGTTGAGAAATCATAATTGGTCGACCTCTAGTGCATAGCATTTGAGCATAAGCAATGTATTGTCTTTTTCTACATGTTTCCTGCCAGACTAGACTTCCAAATCTACAAATGCTTATTGACAGGTGTTTAGTTTCTATTTCTTGTGGTCCTCTGTTGGTCCTCTCTTAACACTGCATTAAAATAACTTTGTCCTATTACCATTGTATTGTTGTGATAATTGTTTTTAAAAAAATGTGCGTATCTGGGACTTAAGTCCTGGTTCTGGTCACAGTCCTATAATTGTTAAACAGCATTAGGTTACTGTTATCTCCTGACATAGCTGGCATTCTCACACGTCATCAGCCCATCAAGCTGCTGGACAATGTCGGGCTCACCAACTTCCAACGGACAGGAACAGGGCACACACAGTTCTGCGCGCTGTCTTGATATGCATTCTTAGGCCTATTATATGAAAATGTGCAGCTGGAGACTGTATGGTTGGGCAAAAAATTGTCTATTTTATTCAACAGAATAATATTCTGAGTAACACATTTGCATCCAAAAGATAAGGGTTCATTATAGTATCACACTGGGGTTGTGATGGGCTTAATGGCCTTTTTAGAAGTCCAATGTCTGCGTCCATTTATGATGTCATAACGTCAATGCATTTTCTGCTGAGCCCTCAATTTTTTTAAACCTTTATTTAACTAGGCAAATCCGTTAAGAACACATTCTTAACTGCTTTGTTCAGGGGCAGAAAGACAGATGTTTACCTTGACAGCTCGGAGATTCGATCTTGCAACCTTTTGGTTACCAGTCCAACACTCTAACCACTAGGCTACCTGCCGCCCCATATAAGCTTTCTCTAGCTTTCTCTAGCAAAACATGTAATAGTGAGAACATGATTGACATCGATCTGATTTACATCTAGGTTGAAAGGGGCAACGGTGACTCATTGAAAAGCAAAAGGGCAACAACTGACAAACCAAAGTAGCTAAATCAAAATATGAGTACGCCTTGATTTTGCTCCTCTAGAGGACAATGCTACTAGCATTCATCCAGTCCACCATGGACACTTTAATGTCAACTTAAATGTCGCTCCTAGTCCAGGACGGCACTTCATGTCCAACTGGCACCATTGCATCTAATTTTGGTAGGCGAAGAGGGAAGGTTTCATGTCATAAAGCATCTTTTGAATTGCACTTATAACGTCAGAGAAAAGTCACATCGTCTTGAGACTCCACCCAGCACCACTGAGTGTCATACCTCAACAGAACCTCACAACTGGGAATGGTCTGTTCCTCCACCCCCACGATTTCACCGTCCGAGGCCCCTTGTCTCTCCTCTGGGAGACCACAGTGCGGTGTCCCAGTTTCTCCTGTTCTCTCAGGAGGGCTAACAACTCCCTCAAGTGTCAACCCTGTGTCATTACAAGAAACGGCATTGGCGAGCATATGGAAGTAGCTGTCCCCAGAGATGCTATCTGGTACTTTCAACTCTTCTGGTTCTTCATTGGCATCATTTAGAGGACTCTGCCAGCTAGTTAGGGCCAGACTCAGGCCCTCCCTGCAAGGGGACAAGACAGACCCAGGCCCCTCAGCCAGGCTACACTGGCTGCTTGTCAGGCTGCTGCCCCTGCTGGCCAGAGTGCCACGCTCCTCAAGCAGCCATCGCACAGCCTCCATGGCCTCATGCACCGTCACCAGCTGGTGCAGGATCCGCACGTCTGTAGCACGCAGACAGCACTGTGGAAGGAGGGAATGTGAGATGACAGTAGTGAGCAGAGGAATTTAGACTTAAAATGTTTTGAATGGAATGAGGGCCTCAGCTGGGTGAGGGGGGTGGGGTGGTGACATAACTGACATTAATAAAGGTGAAGTGGTTGTCACTAATGCCAGCCAAACATGGTCTGGTGGGAGAGTTCTTTTCATCAATTGTATAGCTTTGAAAAATAAACTCAATCATAGAACAAGTGAACAGAATAAATGAATGCACACACACAGTTTGTATAATCAAATCGTACAGAACTATTCATAATTGCATTCTGCAAAGGAATCCTTACCATCTCCAGTTTCAAGTTTCTGATCCTGTCGGTCAGACTGTCGCTGGTGCGGTTGTCTCTCCCCTCCGGACGATTAGAACTCCACTCAGCACCGAGCGAAGCATCCCCCTGCATCCACCTCAACAGGCTCTCCGGAGTTTTCATCCCAATTTTATTTTCCAGCTCTTTCAAATCTGGAAATGAGTCGTACATACTCTCTTCTTCCATAATAAAATATTATGAAATCCTACTTGAATATAGAATTGTTAGAGAACTTTAGGGGTAGCTTACGCGCAACGATCCAAGCAAACAGTATTTTGGAAATCAGCCCCGACAAGTTACCTGTGACACAAAACATGTTAGCTTGCCCGCAGGCATAGTCAACTTGAAAAAAAGACCTCACGTGCACATTGTGTTCCTGAACGCTCCATAATGAACTAGGATTCCATTGAGAGATTGGAGCAAACTTTTCCACTGACGGGTTTCAAATGCAGCGTTGAGCCATTGCAAAAACGTGAGAAATAACTGGATGCGTCGATAGCTTAATTAATTATTCTCAAAGGCCGTCGATATTGTTACGCAATCAGTCAGAGACGGACAGATGTGGACAGCCAACAACAGGTAACCTAATATGTGCCGAGGCAAAGCCACTCGTTGACACAAAAACACCAGGAATGTAATTTAGGTGAATATGAACCTGAATATGAACTGCAGTCGGCAAGTAGCCTACCCGTGCTCAACTGAGAGATAGTGGGCACCTTCAGAATATGCGAGCATGTGTAAAATACGTTTTGATACTTAAAAAACAATTTCATACGAAAACATTTTTTTTCCGATTGTTAGATTTATTTATTTAATTTACTTATGAACACATGTCTAGTATATCCAACTATAATAAAACAATTGACAAGCTTATGCTGGCTTACATTATGGATCCAGATAATGACTTAATTACATGTCACATGACGTCAGAGTTGGCAATGACGTCACTTCGGGGACAGGTAAACAATAGCCATCTGACATTTGCTGTAATTGATTGGAAATGTCTGGGAATAGGTTATGATCAAAGATGAGCAACAAAAAGTTCACAGGGGCTCCATTTGGAACACAGTCTGCAAGGTTCTTTGTTTTTAATATTTCCATGAAATGACCCCTATGAAACATGACAATAATGATTGTAAACACCTCTTGTAAATATCTATTATAGCATTGTAGGTCTATACCAACAAATAAATAACAATCATAAACTCTTTCAATCTTCCTTTTCTCAATAAGGTTTGATGTTTCAGGAGTCTACCCATCCAAAAAGAAGATTGGCACGTTCACAGAGATCAACCACTGCAAGAGACTGATAAGTGACTTGGTAAATAAAAGCACATTACAGTATCTCATTCGATTTGATGTGATTTTCAAAACAATTTACTTGGAACATACAGTATGTGTCAAGGCTTTGCATGACTCTCCTCCTAAATGTGTGTGTGTGCAATGCATGTGTTGAGCTGAACTAATAAACTACAGCTGAAATAATAAAGTGATATTTTATTTTCTATTCAATTCTATTTTATTCCACTCCTGTTTGTGTATCTCTCTGTCTGTGTCAGGAGCGTAACCTGGGTCCAGGTCAATATGAGGTGGACACAGGGGACTTCAGCCCCCAGGTAGTCCAGAGCAGGGCCATGGGACCAGGATGGAAGAGGGGGCAGGAGATGGCCCAGCAGGCTCAGATGCCCCATCTGCTGTATAGAGACACATGGTTGACCAACCGCTTCCTGGTGAGGGAGCAGCATCCATCATAATGATGATGACTTGTATCTGTTGGGAAATTATTTCTGTTTCATACAGCATCTATCACTTCACGACATCACAGAACCGACACTGAAATAGACCCTGTTATTTTTGTTTGGTCTGTCATGTCCTATATAGATGCATTGATGCTTCTGTAATGAGGGCAACAGTTTAGGGACTTTTCAGCTCCAGTCGAAGCCAGTATGAAGGCTAATTATATTTTGATTCTGTACACAAATGTAGCTGTGTGAAATTAATATTACCACCAAACAATCAATGGAATGTGTTATAAAATGTGATCTAAACTGATGAAACATAATAATTATATTGGTGGAAGGTTCCAGTGTAACTAATGCTAAGCTGTTCCACAACCTAGAGAAGCAGGGTAGGCCCAGGGAGGTATGACATCCAGGACTTCACAGAGCTCTGTAAGAAGCCGTACAGTGTGAGAGGAGTGTGTGACAGCAGGGAGGAGAGGTTTAAAGACTTCATGAAGGTAATGCAGTAACCCGTCACTAGAGGGAGACAAATACTCACATACCGATACTCACATACAAGTATGTCACTGTGGTACTAGAACATTGGTCAAGTGCTTTACAGTAACTCCGCCTAGACTACTCAGGAGCGAGCAGCAGAACAGTGGCATGGAAAAAATTCCTAGAAGGAAGAAATCTTTAGAGGAACCGGTTTCCTTTTTCTCCACTGGGTAGAAGATAATTGATTAATGGTATTATTGTAATTTCTCCTTGTCATGTGACAGAAGCAAACTACTCCAGGCCCAGGGACTTATGGGAAGGGGGGCATCCCATCTGGGCTGCTGGATGAGAGGAGAAGGAAGCCGATTGGCTCCTGTCCCATGATGGACTTCAGTGCTGGAGTGGAACGCTTCCCAGACCTCATAGTGGTGAGTTAGTAGTCCTTAAATGTGAATGTGATTTTTGGCTGTGTATATATTGGAGAAAAGATCAGATGTATCAGATATGCCAATACAGTTGAAGTCGGAAGTTTACATACACCTTAGCCAAATACATTAAAACTCAGTTTTTCATAATTCTTGACATTTAATCCTAGTAAAAAAGTCAGTTAGGATCACCACTTTATTTTAAGAATGTGAAATGTTAGAATAATAGTAGAGAGAATGATTTATTTCAGATTTTATTTCTTTCATCACATTCCCAGTGGGTCAGAAGTGCACATACACTCAATTACTATTTGGTAGCATTGCCTTTAAATTGTTTAACTTGGGTCAAACATTTTGGGTAGCCTTCCACAAGCTTCCCACAATAAGTTGGGTGAATTTTGTCCCATTCCTCCTGACAGAGCTGGTGTAACTGAGTCAGTTTTGTAGGCCTCCTTGCTCGCACACGCTTTTCCAGTCCTGTCCACAAATGTTCTATAGGGTTGAGGTCAGGGCTTTGTGATGGACCCTCCAATACCTTGACTTTGTTGTCCTTAAGCCATTTCGCAAACAACTTTGGAAGTATGCTTGGGGTCATTGTCCATTTGGAAGACCAATTTGCAACCAAGCTTTAACTTCCTGACTGATGTCTTGAGATGTTGCTTCAATATATCCACATATTTTTCCTCCCTCATGATGCCATCTATTTTGTGAAGTGCATCAGTCCCTCCTGCAGCAAAGCACCCCCACAACATGTTGCTGCCACCCCCGTGCTTCACGGTTGGGATGGTGTTCTTCGGCTTGCAAGCCTCCCCCTTTTTCCTCCAATATAATGATGGTCATTATGGCCAAACAGTTCTATTTTTGTTTCATCAGACCAGAGGACATTTCTCCAAAAAGTACAATCTTTGTCCCCTTGTGCAGTTGCAAACCGCAGTCTGGCTTTTTTATGGCAGTTTTGGAGCAGTGCCTTCTTCCTTGCTGAGCGGCCTTTCAGGTTCTGTATAGGACTCGTTTTACTGTGGATATAGATACTTTTGTACCTGTTTCCTCCAGCATCTTCACAAGGTCCTTTACTGTTGTTCTGGGATTGATTTGCACTTTTCCCACCAAAGTACGTTCATCTCTAGGAGACAGAACACTTCTCCTTCCTGAGCGGCATGACTGCTACGTGGTCCCATGGTGTTTATACTTGCAAACTATTGTTTGTACAGATGAACGTGGTACATTCAGGCGTTTGGAAATTGCTCCCAATGATGAACCAGACTTGTGGTGGTCTACAATTTTTTTTCTGAGGTCTTGGCTGATTTATTTAGATTTTCCCATGATGTCAAGCACAGAGGCACTGAGTTTGAAGGTAGACCTTGACATACATCCACAGGTACACCTCCAATTGACTTAAATGATGTCAGTTAGCCTATGAGAAGCTTCTAAAGCCATGACATAATTTCCTGGAATTTTCCAAACTGTTTGAAGGTACAGTCAACTTAGTGTATGTAAACTTCTGACCTACTGGAATTGTGATACAGTGAAATAATCTGTCTGTAAACAATTGTTGGAAAAATGACTTGTGTCATGCACAAAGTAGATGTCCTAACCGACTTGATAAAACTAGTTTGTTAACAAGAAATTTGTGGAGTGGTTGAAAACGAGTTTTAATGACTCCAACCTACGTGTATGTAAACTTCAGACTTCAACTGTATAGGGGAAACAGAATATATTAATGAATGAACAAGGTTTATTGGGAGAATAAGGGGGATATGTAGTTTTTCACCAGCATCAACACAGACAACACAGACAGATGCTTATGGGTGTTTGATGTTTCCTTCTCTCTGTGTTCAGGACTCTGGCCTGTGTCCTGGTACCTACAACTTACCGACCTTCACTGAGGTGCTCCTTAGTCGCCACATCAGCAAACGAGGTCCCTATGACCTCTTCACTGGCCGACGAGACAAGCCAATCCCCTGTGGATATTTTGCTGCCCCGGTAACTAGGCCCTTCAATTAGATTTGATCTCAATTAGAATAACCTGTATAAAAGGTTAAATAAAAAATATATATTTAAGAACAATTATAAGAATTACATATTCAAAAGGGTGAAGGGAGCGCCATTGAGTGTTAAGAGAGCTGTTAAAGTGCATGTAGAGGAATTGCCAGACAAAATGGAGAATTGATATCTCATGGTATGTCATCATACATTATGTTTCATAATTTTCTTTCCATCGTGATAAGCAGTTGAAAAGGAAACTACATGTTTGATGTGAATTTCAACCTAAAACCCTGCTTGAATGTTACTTGCCTTGAGGACATCACTTCACATGCTATTTCTGAATAATTGGGTTATTTTGCCTCCTTCCTGCCCTAGAAAAAAGCCAATCTGAATCTGGCTACGGTCGCCAAGCCAGCAAAGGTCTTATGTGAGGATGTTCTGCGACCAGAGAAAAGACACCACGGCAAGTTTGGCACCCTAGAGCAGTACCCTTCCCTCCCTACAGAACGCATCTACCTGGGGTCCCTGCCCCAGTACCCACGGCCAGCGGTCAGTACAGCCCTGTCATAGTCGACTCATGTAAATGAGTATTCTACAATGTAAACACATTGCTATAGCGTATTGTAGACTAACGTAGTTAAAATATCAAGTAGTTTACAAGTGATCATATCCATGCAATTAGAGTGATATTCAGAATATGTTCCTGCTCTTTTAGCAGCATAGATGTAGTAATCAGATGTAGTTAGATGGCTCACCTCCAGTCTTATACCTCAAACTCACATCAAACAATAACAGCAGAGACACTCTGGTCATGAATTCTATGAAGATGTTTGTCTGCCCAAAGTGGAGAACCGCAACCCTCCTCCCTTCCTCTCCTCCTCTCCTCGTATCACCCTGAGGGCCGAGAGGCTGATGCAGGGGAACTATGTGAGTGATGTTGACATCAATCTTCATCTTGTTTTTACTTTTCTTTTTCTTATACTGACCAAATAGACCTGTTTTAAGTTGAGGAAAGACCTTAAATCTTATCTTGACACCCACTTCTCTTCACCTCAACCAGACCACAGTGGGAGTGGGCCGTTACAACCTGGCTAAGAAGCGAACGAGGAAAACTCTAAAGAAAAACGTTAATGCTGGCTATCGCTACGTCTTCAAGTCCCGCATGCCCAGATATCTACATGACCTGCACAAGGACAACTTCAACCAGTAAGGTCAACCTTTCTTCTGAGGGCTTAGTTTTACGTTGTGGCTGGCAAGAGGTTAGTTAATACTGATGTGTATTATTTATGAAACTCAGATACATTCACAGGATCATTTATAGCTTAAGTTCATATCAGCTTAGTAACAATGTGATGGGAAAGCTACAGGAATACAGTGCCTTCAGAAAGTATTCACACCCCTTGACTTTTTCCACATTTTAAATTAAGATTCGTGTGTCACTGGCCTACACACAATACCCCATAATGTCAAAGTGCAATGAAAAGCTGAAATGTCTTTAGTCAATAAATATTTAAGCCCTTTTTTATGGCAAGCTTAAATTCAAGAGTAAAACATTTGCTTAACAAGTCACATAAGTTGCATTGACTCACTCTGTGTGCAATAATAGTGTTTAATATGATTTTTGATGACTACCTCATCTCGGTACCCCACACATACAATTATCTGTACGGTTCCTCAGTCAAACAGTGAATTTCAAACACAGGTTGAACCACAAAGACCAGGTAGGTTTTCCAAAGCCTTGCAAAGAAGGGCACCTATTGGTAGATGGGTAAAAATATATATATATATCCCTTTGAGTATGGTGAAGTTATTAATTACATTTTGGATGATGTATCAATACGCCCAGTCACTACAAAGATACAGGCGTCCTTCCTAACTCAGTTACCGGAGAGGAAGGAAACAGCTCAGGGATTTCACCATGAGGCCAATGGTGACTTTTCAACAGTTGCAGAGTTTAATGGCTGTGATATGAGAAACTGAGGATTGATCGACAACATTGTAGTTACTCCACAATACTAACCTACATGACAGAATAAAAATATTCCAAAACATGCATCCTTTTTGCAAATGTGGCAAATAAATGAATTGTATGTCCTGAATATAAAGCGTTATGTTTGGGGAAAATCCAACACAACACAGAGTACCACTCTTCATATTTTCAAGCATGGTGGTGGCTGCATCATGTTATGGGTATGCAAAATCCTAGAGGAAAACCTGTTTCACTCTGCTTTCAAACATACAGTGGGAGACAAATTCACCTTTCAACAGGACAATAACCTAAAAAACAAGGCCAAATATACATTGGAGTTGTTTACCAAGACGACAATGTTCCTGAATGGCCTAGTTACAGTTTTGACTTAAATCAGCTTGAAAATCTATGGCAAGACCTGAAAATGTCTGTCTAGCAATGACCAACAACTAGATTAACTAAATAATGTGCAAATATTGTACAATCCAGGTGTGCAAAACCTCTTAGAGACTTACGCAGAAAGACTCACAGCTGTAATCCCTGCCAAATGTGATTCTAACGTGTATTGACTCAGCTGTGTGAATACTTACATAAATTATATATTTCTGTATTTCATTTTCAATACTTTGCTAAAAAATCTAAAAACATGTTTTCACTTTGTCATGATGGGGTATTGTGTGTAGATTGGTGCGAAAAAAATATATTTAGTACACTTTTTGAATTCAGGCTGTAACACAACTAAATGTGGAATAAGGGGGTATGAATACTTTCTGTGAACAGTCTTCTGTTATTGGAGTTATACACACCAAAATAGGCAATGTTATGTAACATAGTTATGGATCTCTCTCGTCAAAGTATTATAACTTTTTATACTTATTTGTTGACCTTTGGTTCACGGATCATACCACACTCGACATCATCTGTGACCAGTAGACCCATGCTGAAACATGTTAAATCCCAGTTTGATTTTCCAGGGAGAGGCTGAAACCCATCAACATTCCCCCACATAGGATGTCCTATTATCGGCCGCCAGATGAGGTTTCGGCCGTTGCAGCTCTACACTCCTCAGGTTGAGAAAAGACTTAAGCACCAGCTCAATCTGGAACACAACACCAACACACACACACACACTTTTGAGAAAATAAAATGAAAGATCCTGTAACCTGATTCACAGTTACTTGTTATGTGTGAAGAAGGTCTATAGAGGGCAGTATAACTTCATGACCTTCACTGCTAGGGAAACCAAGGAAATCACAGTCCAATCAGAGATAGAAGTGTTTGTACGTTTGTATTCCATGTCAAGCCTGAAATATGAAACATGTTTTGCCCTTCACTGTCAAAGTTGGCTTATAGCAGTCTCTCTGATTTGATATGAGGAAAACACAAGTTAGATCACTATTTGCAGTTGCATAGCAACTTGTTGACAAAACATTTCCTCAAAGATTGAGAGGTTAGTCAATAGTAGAGTTAGTGAATATAAAAATTAGATTACTAATGCCACAGGGGATAGTGAAATATTAGTCTCCAGGGGAATTCAGTCTGATGACCGGAGGGTTCAGCGTTACATTAGGTAGGCTGTCCACTCAAATTTGGCTTTGAAAGTGTTATGTTGATTTTTTACAACTCCGGCTTCTGCCTTCCAGTTTCAGGGAAATCGTTAAATGAAACAAACAGCAGAAATGGGGTCTAGATGTGGATGTCATTGAAGGCCACCATTATAAGCAGATTAGGTTTTACTACAGCTGTCAGTGAAATTAGCTGTGATTTATTATTTATGAATCATAAAATGGGTTTGTGGGTTATTTGTGGAGTAACGCTGGTTTTCTGCCAAACCAGTTGAGGCTTGAAGTATTGAAGGGCGCTGAGAAGTGGATATAAAACCACAACCAGAGAGACTCACACCAGTAGGGAGAGGATCTGTTTGTCCTAGACCTGACTGGACCAGACCAGGACACACACACACATCTATGTTTGTTTAAATAGATAGAGGAACATATATTTCAGTCCGTGACCTGTTGAGTCCATGATGGTGATGATATCAAAGTGTGGCGTATGGGTTTGCATGCGGCGAGTCGGGGGTCAGAAAAACACAGTGTTACAAACGAGGCCACTGGGCCAGGAAGGAAATCCTCCTGGGTCACATGATTTTTGGAAGGGCCTCGACTAGCAAACAAAAACCAGTTGGGTTGGGTGGGGAGCTTTATGGACTTTTATTGCGCAATTACGCAAGAAAACACTCAATGAACTCAACAGGCAGTTTACTTTTCTTGAAGAAAATATAAACACTCAAGTGTTGAGGTCTCAACATATCCATGTCAGAAAATACACTATCCACAAGGAATTTCCTCAAATTCTCCTCAGGGGAAGTTTGGTACACAGCTTTAACTGACGGAGAAGGGGAAAAGAGGGGGAAATCAGCAAAAGGAAAAGCATTGTTAATAGATAGCTCTGCCTCATGCATATTTATTTACATGGCCCAGGCCAGGACCATACAGCTGGTTTCAGTTAGGAGCCTACAGACAGATGAAGTGATAGTATAACTTCATGGATCGTACGTGTAGAGAGAACCTCTCTCAGATTTGTAATTGTGTTGCATTTTGGGTATTTATGCTTTATAATACCATAAAGAGCAGTGGAGCCAGTTGATAGACTAACATGATAAGTGAGAGGAGAATGGAGACTGAAGAAGAAGACATTGTGATACAGTGAATTATAAGTGAAATAATCTGTCTGTAAACAATTGTTGGAAAAATGACTTGTGTCGTGCACAAAGTAGATGTCCTAACCGACTTGCCAAAACTATAGTTTGTTAACAAGAAACTGTGGAGTGGTTGAAAAACGAGTTTTAATGACTCCAACCAAAGAGTTTTAATGACTCCAACCAAAGAGTTTTAATGACTCCAACCAAAGAGTTTTAATGACTCCAACCGAACATTTCAGACTTCAACTGTATAGGGGAAACGGAATATATGAATGAATGAACAAAGTTTATTTGGGGAATAAGGGGGACATTTAGTTTTTCACCAGCAGCAACACAGACAGAGACAACACAGACAGATGCGTATGGGTGTTTGATGTTTCCTTCTCTGTGTTCAGGACTCTGGTCTGTGTCCTGGTACCTACAATTTACCGACCTTCACTGAGGTGCTCCTCAGTCGCCACATCAGCAAACGAGGACCCTACGACCTCTTCACTGGAGACTGAATAAGAAGAAGACATGCACATGTAAATATTTACAGTTGATCATACCCAGGATGTACTCAAGTCCTCCTGAATCTCTAACAAGACATGAGAGCAAGTGCAACAGGGAAAACATTAAGCCAAGAATTACCCCAAAATGGTCATACCGTCAGCTATTTCCTACAACTATAATGTTTGCCTTCCATCTATTCTAGAGCTTCTGATACGATCTGATGGACATAAAGACATCTATAATGGCCATGCTCCTCTAAAGCACCCATCATTCAGATAAATGACACCGTCAACAGATTCCTTTTGCATCAGTGTTGTTGGTTAACTAGAAGGACCGCAACCAGAGAGACGGTACGTCTGATCGGCTGCCTGATAGGGGCCACATTAAGGGCCATACATGCAGATTCTAAGCACATTAACATTCCTGAATAAATAACCCCAGGGAATGTTACTCTGGAGACATTCAGCAGGATTTTCCTTTTAATGCCCAGAAGAGAATAATGAGTAGGATGGGATACCTCCAGTCCCACAGCCCCAGATTAGGAGCTAGGACCAGGGGTGAATTCCATGAGGCAAAATGTTCACAACACTGCAGATAGAAATGTAACAAATAGAGTCAACTCATGATATCCTATTGTTCTTCACAGACAACCATATACAATGCATTCGGAAAGTATCCACATTTTGTTACATTACAGCCTTATTCTAAAATAAAATAAAATCTAATCAATCTACCTACACACAATAACCCATAATGATAAGGGAAAACAGTTTTTGTTTTAATTTTGGTAAATGTATTAAAAACAAAAAACAGAAATACCTTATTTACATAAGTATTCAGACCCTTTGCTATGAGACTCGAAATTTAGCACAGTTGAATCATGCTTCCATTGATCATCCTTGAGATGTTTTTACAACTTGATTGAAGTCCATCTGTGGTAAATTCAATTGTGGGCATGATTTGGAAAGGTACACACCTGTCTATATAAGGTTTCACAGTTGACAGTGCATGTCAGAGCAAATACCAAGCCTTGAGATCGAAGGAAATGTACGTAGAGCTCCGAGACAGCATTGAAGGTCCCCAAGACCACAGTGGCCTCCATCAATCATAAATGGAAGAAGTTTGGAACCCCCAAGACTCTTCCTAGAGCTGGCCCGCCCGGCCAAACTGGGGGAGAAGGGCCAAGGTCAGGTTGGTGACCAAGAACCCAATGGTCACTCTGACAGAGGTCCAGACTTCATCTGTTGAGATGGGAGAACCTTCCAGAAGGACAACCATTGCTGCAGCAATCCACCAATCAGGCTTTTATGGTAGAGTGGTCAGATGGAAGCTACTCCTCAGTAAAAGGCACATGACAACCCACTTGGAGTTTGCCAAAAGGTACTTAAACAAGATACCATGGTCTGATGAAAACAAGATTGAACTCTTTGGCCTGAATGCCAAGCGTCACGTCTGGAGGAAACCTGGCACCATCCTTACGGTGAAGAATGGTGGTGGCAGCATCATGTTTTGTGGATATTTTTCAGCGGCAGGGACTGGGACACTAGTCAGGATCGACGGAAAGATGAACTGAGCAAAGTACAGAGAGATCCTTGATGAAAACTTGCTCCAGAGCCCTTGGGACCTCAGAATGGGCTGAAGGTTCACCTTCCAACAACCCTAAGCACACAGCCAAGACACCACAGGAGTGGCTTCAAGATAAGTCTCTGAATGTCCTTGAATGGCCTAGCCAGAGCCCGGACTTGAACCCGATCAAACATCTCTGGAGAGACCTGAAAATAGCTGTGCAGCAATAATCCCCATCCAACCTGACAGAGCTTGAGTGGATCTGCAGAGCAGAATGGGAGAAACTTCCCAAATACAGGTGTTCCAAGCTTGTAGCGTCATACCCAAGAAGACTCGAGGCTGTCATCGCTCCCAAAGGTGCTTCAATAAAGTATTGAGTAAAGGGTTTGAATACTTATGTAAATGTGATATTTCAGTTTTTTTTATACATTTGTAAACAGTTCTAAAAACCTGTTTTTGCTTTGTCATTATGGGGTATTATGTGTAGATTGATGAGGAAACGTAACAAAATGTGGAAGAAGTCAAGGGGTCTGAATACTTTCCGAATGCACTCTATGTTCTACATAACACATCTGAATGTTCTGTAACATTGCACTCTCCTGAACAGGCCCCAGGTCTCTCAGCGCTGCATGCCACAGCCAGGACCAGCCAGATGGTTCTCTCTTTTGTACTCTGTGTCCCTGGATGAACATTGTTAGCTAATCACCGTGATATAGCAGGACACAGAGGGTAAGAAGATCCCTATTTTCTCTGGACCGTTAGATAATATCATTAGCAAACCCCTGCAATTCGAGATCTTTGTTTCTACATTTTCTTATGGAGATATGTTGTTATTGCCAAACGTTCTCAAAACTCTGCCATGTTCCATTTGACATGCATAGGAGAGTGTTGGAAGAATTCTTCTAGATCTGCTAGTACAGATTGGTTTTCCAGCTTGGTTCTCCAGCTTGGTCCAATCTAGATAGGGCGACATCTCTCTTCTTTCAGCAGCCAAATCCACCCAACTTCCTGTGAATCACACATTCCTGGTGGTGCAGGTCAGTGTCATGGGACCACTTGTGTTTCATAGAGGAGCTGAATGATGATCAGATGAAATATGGCTGTAAATGATTGTTTGGTGTGTTGGAGTATTTCAATAATTTATAATTCTCCCAGGGTTCATCGCCTAGGGAGCGGTGTTACCGCTCACTGAATGATCCTGCAGTGAAAAGTGAATGAGGTCAAATACCTCTGGCCGTTCGCCAAGAAAAACCAATATTTCAGTTGAGAATGAGAGTGGTACCTGAAACTAAAAGTAAACCAAACACTGGGGATTTTTTCTCTTTGCTATTTTTTCCTTTTCCAATTTGTATGTCTCTTGTCTCTTGTCTCTTGCTTCACCCCTCCCTCTGCTCTGGTTTTGGGTTCAAAACACGAGGGGACAAACCAAGGCTCATGGTCTCCAAATGTTTAGCGTCTACCAGTCATCATTATACAGTCGAGGATGTTGTTTCGAATTTTCTCAACCAACGGCTCAGACTTTTCTAACATTCAAACCTTGTTGTGTATGGAATTATACACCTGTTATTGTTTTACTCTCCTTTAGTTTTCTCCTTCGTTAAAGAAGCTCCCCCGTAACGTTCCAAAGAAACCCACACAGACATATCGTGAGTTGTGTAACCGGTGTCACTGACAACACACACCAGTCTTTCTATGTCAGATGCTGTATGTAGGCTACATATGTGGGATGGGTGACTGGGATGGTTAGTTAAACCCACCAGTGAAGCGACATACGTATGTAACGGTCTCTGCTGTTAGTGGCAGTGAATGGCGGGCCAGTACCAGGTGACCATATGGAGAACATCAGAGTTTGCTTTTTGATGAAGTCAACGTTTGTGTTCAGTCAGCAATATATTCTTCTTGGCTCCTTCCCATGGGACTCCTTCACACACACACATGGAGGTAATTTGTTCAAATTCTTTGGCAAGAAAAATAAATGGGGGGGGGGGGGGCTTGGGATTGGGGGTTGGAAGTCGACTAAAGGGGCTGGGAGAGGATTTCTGTCTCTGGAAGAGGGAGGGGGTGGGGTAAGTGGGTTGGGACGGGGTGGGTACTGTGTGAAACAGTGTCAAAGATCGAAATGTCACATTGTAATTAGCTGTTACTGTACAGAACCAGTAAAAAGTTTGGACACACCTACTAATTCACAGGTTTTTCTTTGTTTTTAATATTTTCTACATTGTAGAATAATAGTGAAGACATCAAAACTATGAAATAACACATATGGATTCATGTACTAACCAAAAAAAAGTGTTAAACAAATTAAAATATATTTTATGATTCAATGAGTTGGAATATGATTCAATCTTAGTCCTGTATTGACGCTTTGCCTGTTTGATGGTTTGTCGGAGGGCATAGTGGGATTTTTTATACACTTCCGGGTTAGAGTCCCGTTCCTTGAAAGCGGCAGCTCTACCCTTTAGCTCAGTGCAGATGTTGCCTGTAATCCATGGCTTTTGGTTTGGGTATGTACAGTCACTAAGTAATCGATGCACTTTGTACGCGTCTCTGTGTGTGGAGTAAGGTGGTCACGAGGCAGATTAGCCACTCGTCGCCTGATCCTCACAAGGCACCCCGATCTCCTTCCGCAAAACCTCTGTCTCTTTCTCCAGCTAATGACGGGGATGAGGGCCTGTTTGGGTGTCTGGAGGAAATCCCACTCGTCAGACTCATTAAAGAAAAATTCTTTGTCCAATTCAAGGTGAGTAATCGCTGTTCTGATGTCCAGAAGCTCTTTTTGGTCATAAGAGATGGTAGCAGCAACATTATGTACAAAATAAATTACAAACAATGGGAAAAACAAACAAAATAGCACGGTTGGTTAAGAGCCAATAAAACGTCAGCCATCCTCTCCTGCGTCAGGCTTTCGTGGTCGAATTGCTGCAAAGAAACTACTACGAAAGGACACCAATAAGAAGGAGACTTTCTTGGGACAAGAAACATGAACAATGGACATTAGACCGGTGGAAATCTGTCCTTTGGTCTGATGAGTCCAAATGTGAGATTTTTGGTTCCAACCGCTGATCCTTTGTGAGACGCGGACTAGGTGAACTTTGCATGTGTGGTTTCCACAGTGAAGCATGGAGGAGGAGGTGTGATGGTGTGGGGGTGCATTGCTGGTGACACTGTCGTGATTTATTTAGAATTCAAGGCACACTTAAGCAGTATGGCTACCACAGCATCCTGCAGCGATAAGCCATCCCATCTGGTTTGGGCTTAGGGGGACTATCATTTGTTTTTCAAAAGGGCAATGACCCAACACATCTCCAGACTGTTTAAGGGCTATTTGACCAAGAAGGAGAGTGATGGAGTGCTGCATTAGATGACCTGGCCTCCGCAATCACTTGACCTAAACCCAATTGAGATGGTTTGGGATGAGTTGGAACGTGGCGTGAAGGAAACGTATTCAACAAGTGCTCAGCATATGTGGGAACTCCTTCAAGACTGTTGTAAAAGCATTCCAGGTGAAGCTGGTTGAGAGAATGCCAAGAGTGTGCAAAACTGTCATCAAGGCAAAGGGTGGCAACTTGTTTAAACTATTTGTTAAACACTTTTTTGCATACTACATGATTACATCTGTGTTATTTCATAGTTTTGATGTCTTCACTATTATTCTACAATGTAGAAAACAGTAAAAAAAATAAAAACACTTGAATGAGTAGGTCTGTCCAAACTTTTGACTGGTACTGTATATGACTAGACTGTGTCATCCAATGAAGGGAAAAGTACAGCACATATAGTAATGTATCTATACTGACATGTATACAGTCATGAAGACATTCATTAAATAGTACCCGCAAAACACCAGTCTCAACGTCAACAATGAAGAGGTGACTCCAGGATGCTGGCCTTTGAGGCAGAGTTCTTCTGTCCAGGTTCTGTGTCCAGGTTCTGCTCTGCCTAGAATGCCAGCATCCCGAAGTCGCCTCTTCAATGTTGACGTTGAGACTGGTGTTTTGCGGGTACTATTTAATGAAGCTGCCATTTGAGGACTTGTGAGGCCTCTGTTTCTCAAACTAGACACTCTAATGTATTTGTCCTCTTACTCAGTTGTGCACCGCGGTCTCCCACTCCTCTTTCTATTCTGGTTAGAGCCAGTTTGCTCTGTTCTGTGAAGGGAGTAGTACATAGCGTTGTACGAGATCTTCAGTTTCTTGGCAATTTCTCGCATGGAATAGCCTTCATTTCTCAGAACAAGAATAGACTGACGAGTTTTAGAAGAAAGTACTTTGTTTCTGGACATTTTGAGCCTGTAATTTAACCCACAAATGCTGATGCTCCAGATACTCAACTAGTCTATAGAAGGCCAGATTTATTGCTTCTTTAATCAGAGTTTTCAGCTGTGCTAACATAATTGCAAAAGGGTTTTCTAATGATCAATTAGCCTTTTAAAATGATAAACTTAGATTAGCTAGCACAACATCCCATTGGAACACAGGAATGATGGTTGCTGATAATGTGCCTCTGTACGCCTATGTAGATATTCCATTCAAAATCAGCCGTTTCCAACTACAATAGTCATTTACAACATTAACAATGTCTACACTGTATTTCTGCTCAATTTAATGTTATTTTAATGGACAAAAAAATAAGCTTTTCTTTCAAAAACAAGGACATTTCTTATTGACCCCAACTTTTTGAGCGGTTGTGTATGGTGTAGAACAGATGTGATTGTCTGTCAAGTAGAATAGGGAATTGTGTCCTCTATTTATTACATCTCTATCTGCACATTCAGAATATTTCACTTCATTGCCCATGTATTTGTATTAGTTTTTAGATCCCCATTACTTCCTGCCAAGGAGGCAGCTACTCGTCCTGGGGTCCAAACAAGATTAAGACAATTACATCACAATTTTTTTAATGAAACAGTACATCATACAACACATTATTACGCCACTACTCTTCCAATAGATATCTGTAATACAAAATGTTTAATATCCCAATACAATCCCAATCACAACATTACAATATACTGTGTAGAGCGTGTGTGTGTGTGTGTGTGTGTGTGTGAGCGTGTGTGTGTGTGAGCGTGTGTGTGTGTGTGTGTGTGTGTGTGTGTGTGTGAGAGAGAGAGCATGTGTGTTCGTATGCGTGTGTGTGTGTGCCTGTTTGTCTCTTCACAGTCCGTGTTGTTCAGTAAGGTGTCGTTTTATATTTTGTAAATGTTTTAATCTGATTGCTTGAGTTACTTCATGTGGAATAGAGTTTCATGTAGTCATGGCTCTATGTAGTACTGTGCGTTTCCCATAGTCTTTTCTGGTGTCGGGGGCTGTGAAAAGACATCATGACTTGTAGGGTATACATGGGTGTTCGAGCTGTGTGCTAGTTGTTTGAACAGACAGTTTGGTGCTTTCAACATGTCAATACCTCTCTCAAAGACAAGGAGTGGTGCAGTCAATCTCTCCTCTACTTTGAGCCAGGATAGATTGACATGCATGCTATTGATGTTAACTCTCCTTGTACATAAGTCTTTGATACTTAACTCTTTTTTTCTCACCCAAGTGCCCAGCGTTTATTCCAGACCTTTCACACAAAACATTAATGGGCAACAAATACTCTAGTTAAAAAGGAAGGTTATGTACGGAGATGGAAAGAGGTATAAAGTGTGTGTGTGTGTGTGTGTGCATGCTCGTGGATGTGTTTATGTGTGCGATGACGCACACTGACTACCCTCTCGTAGTCTGGTGCTGGTTGGTGTCTCATGGGTGAAGGCCTGTGATTCGTGCAGAACATGTTGAGTAGAGACCCACGTTGTAATGAGGTCACCTATCAGCTGTGTGCATACGTGTGTGTGTGGGGGGGGGGTGTGTGTGAGGCCAGTTATCAGCCGAGGCAATGGGGGTTGCCAACCCCCAACCCCCAATCTGTCAGAGGGAGGGATGGAGGGAGGGATGATTTCAGCAACATCAACAACTGACAAACCATATGAGAGATCTCGAATGGAGAAAATGATCTTCCTCACTTAGGTCTGCACTCTTCAAACAATGTACACTGGCTGCTGTTGTTCTTCTTCTCTTATCCCTTTAGCTCATTTGTTATGCTCGCTATCAGTGGAGTTTAATATCACATGTTACTTCTAATGGTTGGTGTATGTTGTTCCACTTTCCACATGTATAAGACCTCACATCAAAATAACAGCTCACACATTGTAAAATGCAGCTCAGAGAATGTAGCAGAGCCCCCTCAGCAAATCTCCTCATTTGTTTGTGCCATAGAAATAAACCGCTTCAGTCGTTTTAATTGATAACATTTGTGCTTTGCTTCAAGTTTCACATTTCAAGAGCAGAAGGCTTTTGAATAACCAAACAAGAAAAATATAATCTTGAAATGTGACTTCAGAGGTGACCACAACAGTTCCACAGAGCTAACTGCATGTGAAGAATGCTGTCAGGGCAACACTCAACACAAAAATGCGACCGCACACATAATAGGCGTTAAATGACTGTGGGAAAACACGAACAACAAATTAGCCTCTTTGTTATAAGACCACATCTAAGAGATTCCATTATTAGTATGCTTAGGACTGTTGATGAAGAAATGGTTCTTTCTCTCAATGAAAAAAAAACATGAGGAGAATTCCCAGAAATGGCATGTCTGTTGTGGCCATATGTTTAAAAAGTACTGTGTATACAACCTCAAGCCAAACATTTCATTCCCAATAATTGCAACACATAAATGTTTATAAGAAACCCCCCCCCCAAAAAAAGCCTTTTAGTGACCCTAACTGAAACAATAAAACACGTTTGGTCAAAACAAATAGAAAAACTTTAAGTCAAACATTTCACTTCAAATCATTGCAACACATATTGGTCGAACTGGCACACAGAGGGATTTCTGAAGCATCTATAAAGGCCTTATGAAGGGTTTATGAAGCCATTGAACCTGTAGTTCCCATCATAGTTGGACTAGTAATAAACCTTTACCATCTGAGCATAACGAAGGGGTTCAAGAAGGCTTCACATCACATTTCTGAATATCTATTAGACTCTTGGCCACTGTCTTCATCAAACAACGACATTTATTTCATTGAGAAATAGAATTCAGACACTGTAAATGCTTTCTTAATCTTCCTTTAACTATTATGACTTCTATGGCAGTAGTTCAAAAAATAGATTAAAGAGACAGCCATGTTTGGTAGCAATAAAAAGTTGTGCGTCAATAGCGTTTCATCTCTCAGAAAAAAAGCTCCATGTTTGGTTTGTGTAACTTTCACTAGTGTTGTTTATAGGAACAGAGAGAGACAAAACTGACTGAGGTTTTAAGGCAATGTTACTGCTCAGGCCTCTCAGTCCTCAATTGTGCCAAGTATCTACTCAGGAAGACGATGGTGGGCAAATACCATAACTGGCAAGAGAATAGATAGCAATAACTATGTAGAACACACTTCTTTAGGGACATCAGGAAATGGTTGTGACTGAGTCACAACTAGAGTAAGGGAACACCCCCTTGAAATGGACAAAAATGAATGGGAAGTCATTGGCACTGGACAAACCATATACACGGTGTCCAATACCACTCAATTCGGCGTCGTTTCGTTCAAAGTTGATTGCAAATGCCATATGGCAAATGCCAGGTGTAACACTTTAAAAATCCAACAGTCAAATCAAATCAAATCAAATTTTATTTGTCACATACACATGGTTAGCAGATGTTAATGCGAGTGTAGCGAAATGCTTGTGCTTCTAGTTCCGACAATGCAGTAATAACCAACAAGTAATCTAACTAACAATTCCAAAACTACTGTCTTATACGCAGTGTAAGGGGATAAAGAATATGTACATAAGGATATATGAATGAGTGATGGTACAGAGCAGCATAGGCAGGATACAGTAGATGGTATCGAGTACAGTATATACATATGAGATGAGTATGTAAACAAAGTGGCATAGTTAAAGTGGCTAGTGATACATGTATTACATAAGGATGCAGTCGATGATATAGAGTACAGTATATACGTATGCATATGAGATGAATAATGTAGGGTAACATTATATAAGGTAGCATTGTTTAAAGTGGCTAGTGATATATTTACATCATTTCCCATCAATTCCCATTATTAAAGTGGCTGGAGTTGAGTCAGTGTCAGTGTCAGTGTGTTGGCAGCAGCCACTCAATGTTAGTGGTGGCTGTTTAACAGTCTGATAGCCTTGAGATAGAAGCTGTTTTTCAGTCTCTCGGTCCCAGCTTTGATGCACCTGTACTGACCTCGCCTTCTGGATGATAGCGGGGTGAACAGGCAGTGGCTCGGGTGGTTGATGTCCTTGATGATCTTTATGGCCTTCCTGTAACATCGGGTGGTGTAGGTGTCCTGGAGGGCAGGTAGTTTGCCCCCGGTGATGCGTTGTGCAGACCTCACTACCCTCTGGAGAGCCTTACGGTTGTGGGCGGAGCAGTTGCCGTACCAGGCGGTGATACAGCCCGCCAGGATGCTCTCGATTGTGCATCTGTAGAAGTTTGTGAGTGCTTTTGGTGACAAACCAAACTTCTTCAGCCTCCTGAGGTTGAAGAGGCGCTGCTGCGCCTTCTTCACGATGCTGTCTGTGTGAGTGGACCAATTCAGTTTGTCTGTGATGTGTATGCCGAGGAACTTAAAACTTGCTACCCTCTCCACTACTGTTCCATCGATGTGGATAGGGGGGTGTTCCCTCTGCTGTTTCCTGAAGTCCACAATCATCTCCTTAGTTTTGTTGACGTTGAGTGTGAGGTTATTTTCCTGACACCACACTCCGAGGGCCCTCACCTCCTCCCTGTAGGCCGTCTCGTAGTTGTTGGTAATCAAGCCTACCACTGTTGTGTCGTCCGCAAACTTGATGATTGAGTTGGAGGCGTGCGTGGCCACGCAGTCGTGGGTGAACAGGGAGTACAGGAGAGGGCTCAGAACGCACCCTTGTGGGGCCCCAGTGTTGAGGATCAGCGGGGTGGAGATGTTGTTGCCTACCCTCACCACCTGGGGGCGGCCCGTCAGGAAGTCCAGTACCCAGTTGCACAGGGCGGGGTCGAGACCCAGGATCTCGAGCTTGATGACTAGCTTGGAGGGTACTATGGAGTTGAATGCCGAGCTGTAGTCGATGAACAGCATTCTCACATAGGTATTCCTCTTGTCCAGATGGGTTAGGGCAGTGTGCAGTGTGGTTGAGATTGCATCGTCTGTGGACCTATTTGGGCGGTAAGCAAATTGGAGTGGGTCTAGGGTGTCGGGTAGGGTGGAGGTGATATGGTCCTTGACTAGTCTCTCAAAGCACTTCATGATGACGGAAGTGAGTGCTACGGGGCGGTAGTCGTTTAGCTCAGTTACCTTAGCTTTCTTGGGAACAGGAACAATGATGGCCCTCTTGAAGCATGTGGGAACAGCAGACTGGTATAGGGATTGATTGAATATGTCCGTAAACACACCGGCCAGCTGGTCTGCGCATGCTCTGAGGGCGCGGCTGGGGATGCCGTCTGGGCCTGCAGCCTTGCGAGGGTTAACACGTTTAAATGTCTTACTCACCTCGGTTGCAGTGAAGGTGAGTCCGCATGTTTTCGTTGCAGGCCGTGTCAGTGGCACTGTATTGTCCTCAAAGCGAGCAAAAAAGTTATTTAGTCTGCCTGGGAGCAGCACATCCTGGTCCGTGACTGGGCTGGATTTCTTCTTGTAGTCCGTGATTGACTGTAGACCCTGCCACATGCCTCTTGTGTCTGAGCCGTTGAATTGAGATTCTACTTTGTCTCTGTACTGACGCTTAGCTTGTTTGATAGCCTTGCGGAGGGAATAGCTGCACTGTTTGTATTCGGTCATGTTACCAGTCACCTTGCCCTGATTAAAAGCAGTGGTTCGCGCTTTCAGTTTCACGCGAATGCTGCCATCAATCCACGGTTTCTGGTTAGGGAATGTTTTAATCGTTGCTATGGGAACGACATCTTCAACGCACGTTCTAATGAACTCGCACACCGAATCAGCGTATTCGTCAATATTGTTATCTGACGCAATACGAAACATGTCCCAGTCCACGTGATAGAAGCAGTCTTGGAGTGTGGAGTCAGCTTGGTCGGACCAGCGTTGGACAGACCTCAGCGTGGGAGCCTCTTGTTTTAGTTTCTGTCTGTAGGCAGGGATCAACAAAATGGAGTCGTGGTCAGCTTTTCCGAAAGGAGGGCGGGGCAGGGCCTTATATGCGTCGCGGAAGTTAGAGTAACAATGATCCAAGGTTTTTCCACCCCTGGTTGCGCAATAGATATGCTGATAAAATTTTGGGAGTCTTGTTTTCAGATTAGCCTTGTTAAAATCCCCAGCAACAATGAATGCAGCCTCCGGATAAATGGATTCCAGTTTGCAAAGAGTCAAATAAAGTTCGTTCAGAGCCTTCGATGTGTCTGCTTGGGGGGGGATATATACGGCTGTGATTATAATCGAAGAGAATTCTCTTGGTAGATAATGCGGTCTACATTTGATTGTGAGGAATTCTAAATCAGGTGAACAGAAGGATTTTAGTTCCTCTAAGTTTCTTTCATCACACCATGTCTCGTTAGTCATAAGGCATACGCCCCCGCCCCTCTTCTTACCAGAAAGATGTTTGTTTCTGTCGGCGCGATGCGTGGAGAAGCCCGCTGGCTGCACCGCACCCGCTGGCTGCACCGATAGCGTCTCTCCAGTGAGCCATGTTTCCGTGAAGCAAAGAACGTTACAGTCTCTGATGTCCCTCTGGAATGCTACCCTTGCTCGGATTTCATCAACCTTGTTGTCAAGAGACTGGACATTGGCGAGAAGGATGCTAGGGATTGGTGCACGATGTGCCCGTCTCCGGAGTCTGACCAGAAGACCGCCTCGTTTCCCTCTTTTTCAGAGTCGTTTTTTTGGGTCGCTGCATGGGATCCACTCCGTTGTCCTGGGTGAAAGGCAGAACACAGGATCCGCGTCGCGAAAAACATATTCTTGGTCGTACTGATGGTGAGTTGACGCTGATCTTATATTCAGTAGTTCTTCTCGACTGTATGTAATGAAACCTAAGATGACCTGGGGTACTAATGTAAGAAATAACACGTAAAAAAACAAAACACTGCATAGTTTCCTAGGAACGCGAAGCGAGGCGGCCATCTCTGTCGGAGCCGCCAGTGCGCTCCACCGTGGTTTTTCATATTGCAAATGCAACACAAGTCAACATCCAAAAGTAACATTTTGAAAAAGTGAAAAAAAAATCAAAAACCTAGCACACCCTAAAAAAAGTGCTTTCTGGACCTTTTTTCGAAAGTCTTTCGATTTTTTTTTGTCAAATACACATGTGTAAGAGCTGCATGAATATACTTTTGTCCAATTTTATTATCATAATTTTTGTATTTTTTTTAAAACTTGTGCATAAGGCATATGTTTTGTCCATTTGCAATATGATTTCATAGGAAGTCAAAAGTCAAAAATAGCAAACATTTTGAAAAACTTCACACACCCTTAAAAAAGTGCTTTCTGGACCGTTTTTTGAAATTCTTTCGAATTTTGTGTCAATTACACATATATAAGAACTGTATCAACATACTTTAGTCATATTTTATTATCATCATTTATTTGTATTTATTTTTACTTGTGCATAAGGCATATGTTTTGTCCATTTGCAATATGATTTCATAGGAAGTCAAAAGTCAAAGTCAAAAGTCACTTTTTTTGGGCCAAATGCCATAAGAAATGTCCAAATGCAATATGAAAGATTTGAAAATGCCAAATCAGGATGTTAAGTCCATTTGCCATTTACCATCACGAATTTGACATGCTCAAAAATACTGCAGAAATGCAAAATTGACTGGCCTGATGAACTCGGGATGGCCGGGTAGTGATAGTTGTTCCTTTCCATCGCTCGTCGTGTTGATTTCATCGTGTCCATTTGGTGATGTTTTTTTCACTTTTGAATCATATTGCAAATGCACGTGCATTTGCAATATGTTTCAATGGGCATTTACCATCACGAATTTGTCATGCTCAAAAATCCTGCAGGACTGCAAAATTGACTGACCTGATGAACACAGGATGGCTGGGCAGTGATTCTGGTTCCTCTCCATCGCTCGTTAGGGTTGATTTCAGAATGTCACTTTGGTGATGGTACCTCACTGTTTAAACATATTGCAAAATGGACAATAGTCACCAGCAAATCACTGTCCATTCGTCAATTAGATATCATTCTGACACCAAACTGATACAAACTGACACCAAACCCACTTTTTCCAACTCGTTTAGTATCCAACTATCACATACTACAGAGCTGGCCCAAAATTCACAACGCCTTCTATTCAAACCATAATAAAAACGTAAAACACATAGTTACGTTCCAGCTGCGGGTCCAGTTCTGATGTTATGTGTAGGCCTAGCTGAGGCGACCCCGAATCCCAAGTTTCGGCTCGATAGGTCATTTGGTGCCCGAGCAAGACCCTAATTGGTGCTGAAAATTCACTTTTTTTCCATGACTTGCTACAGGGTCCTTGAATGAGCTATCAGACAGACACGTTGGGGTCCATCTATATGGGCCGAGACGGTCGCAATGCACCTAGTCTTGCGACTCTGGGACATTTCTAAATGTCGTCATTTTCGTGATGCAAAAATGAATTGAAGTTATTACAAATGTACGAGGCTGTTTCTCGGTCCGAGAACCTTCTAGAGCCACGTAACTCACCACGCACTATCAACCTGAGGTCTAGAACAGGTTTCTAAAGTTTCGGAACTCTAGGTCTGACATTTTTTTAATAGTTCCAACAAGGTTAACTAATGCAGGCACTGTCTGTCTCTACGCACCCCAATGTGTCCCTTCTTCCAAGCTGTGTGTGTGTGTGATTTAGTTTTCTTGGAAATTTTATGGGAGAAATGACTGATTTACAGTTCATGGGGGTTGCCTAATTACACATATGAAGTTTTGGAAAGATGTGACCTTTTTAACCCTTGGAAACAGCATCTATGACACGATTTTAAGACACTTCCGGTTTACACAGGAAGCTGAAAGTGAACACATATACTCCATGGGGTATGCCTTTACAGAATCCTGAGTTTTAAGTGTTTACGTTAAGAACTGACCGATTTACACAGGGATGAATGCACTATTTATCACAAACTGGTTGGGTATGGAAAAACACGTTTAGGGTGATTTTAACCACTTCCGGTTGCTTCAGGAAGCTTAGAATCGACACAGGTAGACCTCATAGTGTCCTGATGGACTGTAATTGAAGACAGGTTCATAAGGCATTCATAACCCACATAGGCTTCAGGTTGACTTTAGAGGAGCAGGCAATGTATTCCTTTGGGGAGAGATGTCATTGTCATCTGTGAGATCAAAAAAACCTGTTTTACTGTTAAGGGTTAATGCCACACGGTCAAGGTTAGGCTTGCACAGATCGGGAGGATCTCAGGATCGTACCTGAGGTCGAATTGTGCTTCTCACCCTAACGGTTCTCTCACTGTCACCCAAAAGCAAATGACATTTAGGGCCAGGCTTCATTTTGGGCCTACTTTTCTTCACGGTCGCTGCACTCAGAGCGAGCTACGGTCAAGCGGGGCATCTCGTTGAACTCGGCACGGCCTAGAGAATATGGAAATGCCATTGCAGGCTCTGTGTGTCTTTTAAGCACCGCACTTTGTCACTCCATCCTTGCTGTGTGTGTGTGTGTGTGTGTGAGAGAGCTTTTCTTTGACATCTGTTGGGAGAAATGACTGACTTACAGTTCATGGGGGTTGCCTAATCACACATATGAAGTTTTGAAAAGCTGAAAGTGAACACATATCCTCCTTGGTGTAGGCAATTATAAAATTTTGAGTTTGAAGTCTTTATGTTAAGAACTGACTTATTTACGGATGGTTTAGTGAGTGTGTTTTATTTCAGAACATCACAGAAAATCACAGAAATCTCGCCGAGCTCCGAAGCACACTTTAAAAAGATTTGTATGAACACGCTGCAACTGGATCTGTAACTGTTTTTGTTTTTTTTTTATTATTTTTGAACATCACCAATTTGACATTGTACGATTTCTCTTAAATGACGATAGATAAATGGCTGTTTTTTTTTATTGACACCGGAGGTTCCTTGACTTTGACGTGAAGCGGAAAAATTATTGCTCTATTTTCATTTTGGACCTTTAATCCCAGAAAAATGGCCATAACTCAAAAACCGTTGAGGCCTAGACGCCATCTTGTTCGGGGCCAACTGCCCATTATGCCAAACCTATGCTCACCAAGTTTCGGCTTCAAAATATTTTCAGTTTAGGAGATAAGGCCATGTCGTGATTCGTGATGTTTTGTACATTTGCAATATGATTGCTTATGCCCTCTTGTAGGATTTACCGGGACAGCGGAAAAATGACCAAAATTTGATTATTTTTTAAAACGGAAACCGAATGTCCGAGAGAGTTCGTTTGATGACTTGCCGGAAGATCCGGCCCTGCCGCACGGCCCGACGCCGTCTGCAAATTTTACAAACGTTTTCGGACGTCTAGTAAGGGACCGTACATTTGCAATGTGGTCGGTCTCACTAATCATATGGCGAATGTCAAAATGTTCCCTTAAGGTATGTAAGCAAGCTTTCCAGATTATAGCCATAATCACATATAAGCTCCTTGCTGGCACTGCCAGATCTACAGTATAGTTATATTGCTCATACATTTGAGAATGGATTCTTCAAAGATTGAATAGTAGCCTATGGAACGACAATAGGGATTGAAGTTGTAACAATACTATTATTGTACGCTTTTAGGATCTCTTTCAGCTCTCGTCTTCCAAGATTCACATTCTCTTATGGGAATGTACACATTTTCCAATGTGACATACTCACAATCATTGTCTATATTATTACAGTGTATCACTGTGGCATACTCACCATCATGGTGTATATTATTACAGTGTATCACTGTGGCATACTCACCATCATGGTGTATATTATTACAGTGTATCACTGTGGCAAACTCACAATCATTGTCTATATTATTACAGTGTATCAATGTGACATATATTATTACAGTGTATCACTGTAACATACTTACCATCATGGTGTATATTATTACAGTGTATCACTGTGGCATACTCACCATCATGGTGTATATTATTACAGTGTATCACTGTGGCAAACTCACAATCATTGTCTATATTATTACAGTGTATCAATGTGACATATATTATTACAGTGTATCACTGTAACATAGTCATCATCATTGTCTATATTATTACAGTGTATCACTGTGGCATACTCATCATCATTGTCTATATTATTACAGTGTATCACTGTGGCATACTCACCATCATGGTCTATATTATTATAGTGTATCACTGTAGCATACTCACCATCATGGTGTATATTATTACAGTGTATCAATGTGACATACTCACCATCATGGTGTATATTATTACAGTGTATCAATGTGGCATACTCACCATCATGGTGTATATTATTACAGTGTATCACTGTGGCATACTCACCATCATGGTGTATATTATTACAGTGTATCACTGTGGCATACTCACCATCATGGTCTATATTATTACATTGTACCACTGTGGCATGTTCACCATCATGGTCTATATTATTACAGTGTATCAATGTGGCATACTCACCATCATGGTGTATATTATTACAGTGTATCAATGTGGCATACTCACCATCATGGTGTATATTAGAGTGTATCACTGTGGCATACTCACCATCATGGTGTATATTATTACAGTGTATCAATGTGGCATACTCACCATCATGGTCTTTATTATTACAGTTGACCACTGTGGCATACTCACCATCATGGTCTTTATTATTACAGTTGACCACTGTGGCATACTCACCAGCATGGTCTATATTATTGCAGTGTACCACTGGGGACATGGGTTAAAAGCTGGAATGCACACTATTTCCCTTTCAGGATGTGAAGCACAGAACGGAACTCTACCATAGACTCTGGAACCTACGCCCAGATCTCACCCTCGCACGCAGTTGGAGAGAGCTGCTCCGCTACACTATTAACTCCCCTGTAAGTTTTTTATGCCTTTGTCGCAGTCAAAGTGAAGAAAGACATGAAAAAATAGCACAAACACTCTTAACATAACAATGTTTTTTTTATTATACTGCACACATATGGCTTGTATTTTTATTGAAGAAAATACAAAAAGGACAATACAAAAATATGAAAAGGTTATTTTAATATACATGTATTGAAGCTGTCTTTAAAAAAAAGCAATTTTACAAAGTTTGAATACTCACAAAAGTTGTAATTTCACTAAATTACTTCTGGCAATCATTGCGTGTTTAAGCAGCATAATTACACAGGCATCGACACATCAAAAAACATAGTGGATATTTAATTAAAAGGTAGATAAATGATATTGACCAATTCTCTGATACATAAATTATCTAAAAAAATAAAACAGATATTGCTGTGTGGTTGAAATGACATGAAAGGACAGGAAGTACTGCGTTGTCACAGAGATGGGGTTATTTTTGTTGTTGGTGCAGTTGGCACAGTATATGTAAATCGTTACAAAATGTATCACAAAGCTATAAGAAAGTATAATTCCACAGTTTTCCTGTTTTTAATATAAACGTCTGTTGAAGCAGCCTCATGGTCCCGATCTTCAACCTGAAGCATTTATGACAAGACACACCAACTCACTCAAATATAGACATGACATTCATATACTGGCACATGACAGACACACACATACACACACACACTCATGGCAGTGCACACACACACACTCACAGTCACTCTGTCCTAACACTTGTGAGTAGCCATCTGGCACACACACAGTTATTGAATTACAGGGCTCAGTGGAGGCTCGTCCCAACCAGCAGAAAGAGACCCACCTGTCTATCTACTGTACACACTAGTACACCTCCATTACCTATAACTACACTTCTATACAAACTACATTTCAGGAGACCTAAAAGCTGATTTTAATACAAAGCTTTACAAAAAAAGCTTCACTTCAGTTCATTCAAGTGGTGACAATCAAATCAAATATCGAGTTTGGATATAGTGCTATAGCTCGACTATATAACAAAGATTATTCATAAAATAAACATCCTTCCTGTAATCAAGGAATTTGTTTCTGTTTATGCGTTTCTGTCATAGGCAGAATTATGAGCCTGAATCCATGTTGCCTGAAGTTACCAGACCAAGTCAATCTGTAGAGCAGCAGGTTCCATGGAGACCCTCACTAATGAAAGCACAATAGAGAAACAGAGTTCTCCAGATAGGAATTGAGAGCCGTGCTCCCCACGTTTTTCCACATTCACATGTCAGATGAGATGGTGAGCAACATGGGCGTTGCTGGCTGTTCAAAAGGCACGTGTGTGTGTGTGTGTGTACACAACTCTCCTCTTTTTTCAAATGTTTTCCAGTTTATTATTTCTCTGTGCCTTACAGACATGTCAGTTTTCAGTCTTGTTTCTTTGGCTGGTTGTTGAATGTATCCAGTACAGACCAGTAGATGAAGTAAGTGATCTTTAAAACCTACAGCGGTAGGTAGCTGTACTCTAGTGGTCTGTACTATGCCATGGTGAGGTGGTTGCTCCTCTCTCTGATGTCTGTCATTGGGTTGGTTGGGTTCTTTACTGGGGTCACTGGTAGAGCTGAACTCCTGCCTCTGGGCTTGAACAGGTCAGATACAAAAAACACCTGGAGGATAGGAAAAAACAAGATTTATTTTGGAATATTGTCAATAATCAATTATATAGTAAAAACAGGTCAGACATGTTATTGATACAGACTGCATAACTGCATTATGTATATAGTAATTTGTATATTCAGTACTATATCATCCTATGTAGTAAGTCATAGTTATAGTACTTACTATGCAGTAAGACACCAAGGCTCCCTGTGCGAAGCCAGCCAGGACGTCTGTGGGGTGGTGCTTGTGGTCGGAGATGCGGGACAGGCCGGTGTAGAACGACATCATGATGAGGGTGAACTGGGTCAGGGGGCGCAGGAGACGGGCTCCACGCCAGGTGAACCTGGACTGCAGGTAGAACTGGGAGGACCGGACAGAGGGGTAATGAATCAACACAGGGGGACAAGTAGAGGTGTGTGTGTGTGTGTGTGTGTGTGTGTGTGTGTGTGTGTGTGTGTGTGTGTGTGTGTGTGTGTGTGTGTGTGTATTTGGCTAAGACACATAACAGTAACTCACCACCAGATACAGCATGGTGTACATGGAAAAGGATGCATGGCCAGAGAAGAACGACTTCCTGAAAAGGAGAGAATAAACATGTTAATACAGTGTTGTTGTTACTCTCCAGGTATGCCTTTCTCCTGGGTATTGAACTAAGCATTCACTTTGCATGAAATATAACCCGTATCACTTTAAACTAAGCATAACTTATACATTTCTTTATAGAGCATTCATAAGCACTACATAGATGTTTCACAATCACAATGGAGTCATGTCAGAGTAATGTACCTGGCCTCCTGGACTTTGCTCTCGGGCCCATGACACTGGTAGTCTGTGATGTAGCCCAGGGAACAGTTAATGGTGGACCAATCGGGCTTGCACACGTCCAGGAAGTGGGGACGCATGCGGCCCACCGACACCTTGGCGATGTCCGTGAACGATTGGCTGACTGCGCAGCCAAAGATGAACACGCCCACCTGCTTGTAGAGGGCGGAGATGTAGGGGTTCCCTACGAAGGACTTGGAGCCCTCGTTCAGGTAGTGAATCCTATAGCTCTCCCCAATGATGATCTGATGGGGAAGGAACAAGGAGAGGATATGGTCATGTAATCGACAGTACAAGATGGCCGCTGTGGCAGTGAAATGGTAGTTAATGGACCCGGAGTCTACGGCGGCCATCTTTGTAGATTACATTACTTTATCTCTCACCAGTGATGATCTGACAGGAGGGATCAAGGAGAGGATACAGAAATACACATAACTCTGCATGTATATATGGCTCATCAGTCAGGTCATCTACAAAGATGGCTGCTGTAGACCTGGGGCAGTCAAATGACTGCTAGTATCGCATACAGTTACTGTATGTTCTCTGTTCCATAGTAGTTATGAAGACCCCTTTCCTATGTCAACAAAACTGAACCGCGTATTAATTTCTTAAATATACCATGTGATAGAGTATCAGACATCCAATACACACTTGGAATTCAGTAAATCACAGAGGGTAAAACAGGTGAGACAGATCAGAGAGTAGAGAGGGACAATATTAGGAGTAATCAGAATGCGATATGAACAGTGACATCAATTCTGTAAACTTGCCTTGTGTGAGGACAAAAAGCTTTACATCTAAGACATGCAAATGTTTGTGTTTGTTCTTGAGGAAAACATCCATAAAAACACTACAGATCAAACCCTTGGTCTGTACCATTAACATCAAAAACTAAATGCATAACTTTCAGTATAGCTACAGTATGTGAGGGTGGGTAAGTATGTGAGTTGTGGACAGCACATGCAGAGGTTTTCAGTGGGTAAATAAACAAACGTAGACTGGACTAGAGGACGTGGACTGGACTTCAATAATTCACTAAAGCTGTTCAAGTTCAAATGCCTTTCCCTTCCCCACACCAGTCTAATCGACCTCCTGGCCACTAACAAATGGGAGAGAGGGAGTGAGTGGGGATAGAAGGAGTGAGGAGAGGCGTGAGGGAGAGGGAAGGGGGGAGGGAGAAAGAGAGTGAGACAGGAGGGACGGACAGAGGGGTAGAGAAGATTAGAGAGAGGAAGGGAGAGAGGGAGAGAACAGTGAGGGAAGAAGAGCTGGGGAGAGAGAGAGGGAGAGAGCGAGGGAGATAAAGAGGAAGGGGCGAGAAGGATTGAGTGGGGAGAGAAGAAAAGAGGGGGAGAGAGAGGGAAGGAGAAAAGGAGGGATAAATGTAGAGGAATTGAGAAAGGAATGAGAAAGGGAAGTAGGGAGAGAGAGGGAGAGGGAGGGAGGGAGCAAAGGAGGGAAAAGGTAGAGGAATTGAGAAGGGAATGAGAAAGGGAAGTAGGGAGAGAGAGGGAGAGGGAGGGAGGGAGAAAAGGAGGGAAAATGTAGAGGAATTGAGAAGGGAATGAGAAAGGGAAGTAGGGAGAGAGAGGGAGGGCGGGGGCAGCACTTCTGGTTTTAATCAGGAGAAACGCTGAGCTAGGCGACATGGTGTCCAGATTTGGCCAGAGCAGGCTCACATCAGGGGCTAGTTAGTCTTCCACCTCACCAACTGACTTGTTTTCGCAGGGCTCTGATTTCACTAGTGGATGTCTGGGTGTTTTCTTGTTAGTATCTCGGTTTCATCGCAAAATTCTTGTCTAGGCGAAAAAACGTCTCTCTTTAAAAAAAAAAACACATTCCTTGGGGGGAAAGTCCTATAGGGAGATTTTACAAGCTGATAACATGTATGTCTTTCTTTTTTCTTTCTTTCTCCACCTTGGAGCACTTCAGGGCCTGGCTGATCCAACTCAGCTGCTTCATGGGAGAGAAAAGAATACATCTGGTTCTCATTGTGTGACAACTGAGAGAAGATCAACTATGTGAATGAAACAGCTTTGTAGTAACTTTATGTAACTGTTACAGTTGTAACCTCAGAGATATTCAAAGGGGGGAAGAGGTTGTCTCGTGGCTTGTCTCATAAATGTCTAGTCGTCTCACAAATGATAAAAAGTAGACTCGTACACTCCCAGAGTTGTTTTTCTTTCCAGAGATGTTTTTTACGCCGTGCCAATTTCAAGGGACACAGCCTCTATGCCTTTAATTTAAGACAGGCAGCTTCTCTCTCCGCTTTATCCGAGGGGCAACGAAGCATTAAATGACCTAATGCTAAGAGTTTTCCAAGAGTTCAAGAAAGTCTAAGGCCAGCCAAAAGGCTCTGGGCCTCTGGGGAACATGGAATTTAACGTCACGTTCAGAAGAAGAAAATGAGCCTACAGCTCTTCTCCTGTGCCATCCACCACATTTCCAGGCCCATGAATTACAGAGTTTGACCGAACAACCATTGCGTCAACCATAATTACACAGGCCCAGGGAGATCCTTCTCACCATGCAAACCAATCCAATCGCCTCAACCCCTGACTGGGTCTGTTCAGTGGAATGCAACCTTACAGAAGGTTGAGGATAGAAATGTCTAGAGCAGCATACATGATCATCTGACCCTATTCTAGAGGACAGAGAAGCATGTCTGTTCTAGATAATCTATTACTATCTGAAAGTTCTTGAACGTTGCACTCCAAAGAATGCAACCCTGAGGTTAGACTTCTATTCAGTGAGAGGGAGCCCTACACCAGCAACAGATCTTCAGTCATCTTATAGTAAACAGCAACAGCCTGATCCATTTAACACTTCAACCCTCTAAACTCTTTTATAACACGTTCAACACTGGAACCATCTTAATCACACCAATCAAGATAACGCTAACAGCAAAACCAACTGGCGAATGTCGATTCTGATTTGCTCTTATCTAGTGCTACTCACAACACTAAAAGGCCTGACAGGTCTGGAAAACCATAGTCAATAATGCTGTTTTTCGACTGTAACACGAGTGTTACACTAGTGTATACACCCTTATGATATACTAGGGAAATTGTTTCTCTGCATAATCAAAACCGTTGCTTTGTGAGAAGATGTTAAAGTTCACAGTTCGCCATTGTTATGTAAATGAAAGCTTGAAAGTACCAGTGGCCCATTTAGAAACTGGTGCCGGCCCACATAGATGGAAACAGAAAAGTCTGAGCCTTTTGGGTAAAAGACTGAGGTAAATCCTGTATGGAAATGCACCATAAGATACTAATTCCGCAATCTGTCAGTGAGCATGTAGGCACTCAGAGAAAGTTCAACTTTGAATGAAGTGTATTGGCATGGTGGTCAAAAAACAAACCAACTTGATCCTTGATAACATCCACTAGACATGATAGTTCAAAGGTGACTCGATCTGTGGTAACATTTAGTTGACGCATAGTACAGTGACTGGGACACACAGTGGGTGGCCCGGTAGACACACAGTACAGTGAGTAGGTGACGGTGTACACTGCTGAGACAATGAGGTGAAAAGTCGGGTGAACATACATTAGTGAGTAGCCTGAATCCCAGATCTGTTTGTGCTGTCTCGACAACTCCAATGCAAACTATTATACATAAGAGTTGGCCATTACAGAACAAACTGAACTGGGACTGGGGCTAATTAGCGAGTTAGAGTGACTTACAGAAAGGATGGTGATAAGAATGCCAGCAGCAGAAAGCACAGCGTCGCTTATGGTGTCTCCGTGTTTGGCCGCGTACTTGATGGACTCATCGTTGCAGTAAAAGCCTCGGTGGTAGGGCTGTACAGCACTAGTCTCTATGATCAGGAAAGGCAGGCCGGCTATGTACACACAGCAGCGATGAGGCAGAGAGAGAGAGAGAAAAGAAGGAGAGGAAGAGAGAGACAGAGAACGAGAGGGTCAATAAGGGGCTCCTAGAGGAGTGTCCACAGGTAGATGGCACAGCGATGGACAGACAGGGAATATGGGGGTCTCACTTCTCACTCTAAATGTATTTTGGCCCAATGGAATCCCCTACTGACCTTGGTCTGTTTCTGCTATAGCCAACTGGCATGACTAGAAAGGTGATCCCTAACTAGTAAATGTTAGGGAGCTATAAGAGTGTACGGACACGTTTAGATAGCCATTTAGTGCCTGAGTGAAGTTGGAGTAAGTCCCCTGTATGTGTTCCCTGTCCCTCCTGCTGCTGCGCCATGCTAAAGACTTACGGAGGTGACGGGCACAGTGAACCCGACAGCTACTAGGGCAGTGGTGGGCACCGTGCTGCTCTTATAGGACAGACTGATGCTGCTGGCATTGCAGAACAAGCCCCTCCGGTGGGGCACGATGGGAAACTTGTGCAGAAAGGCAGCAAAGAGTATCACTGCACACAGACAGACACACGAGAGCTGGGGTCAGCCCATGTATTCTAACTGGCATACAAACACACCACACACACACAACCTGTATTTCTGCAGTTAACCCACAACACTCACACAGCAAACACAGAAAGACACACCCACACACTTACCAGGGGCGGACAAATACACTTGCATGGGCTCTGGAAGGGAACTGTTGTTATGCAGTTGCCATCATAACATTGATCAACGTTTTCTTCACACAAACCTCAGCTGATAACGTTGTACATTTGTGTAATATAAAATGATACAGTGATCAGAATTGGACCTGTACCATGTTCAATTTGAGGAAAATATCAAGGGGACATGTCGGCTACAGCAAATAATCTACCAAATATCCGTTTAAGTGATAGAGCCTCTCGTTCTACCACCAGATAACACATGAACATCCTGTTGTTGCTATCTCTGTGTACTGAAATGACCCGGCCATTGACAATATTAACTTAATAACAGCAACTCCTGGAAAATGTAATCAAAAAAAATAAATTTACTGACATGGCAGCCAAGAAAGGGAAAGATCTGTCATTGTTAGAATCTGTAGCACCCATCATACCATGAATAACCAACATCAAACAGAGGCAGCTAGTACTAAAAGGGTTGGATGGTATCCATCACAGATAACTAAAGTGGAAAAAAAATGGGGGCGCTATCAGCCTTACACCTCTTCCTTCCTCTACCAGAAAACAGCCTTTCAAGGATGAGACTTAAAGGTGCCTGAAGGGTGTTTTTGTCAAATCTAATTAGTGTCTTTGGCCACTTTTAGAGGTAAAAGAGCTTATACATTTATTTTACAACAAACAAATAACAAACATATTGGATGAGAAAATAAAATGTAGGCCAAGAGGACTAAAGGGGAAAAGTGGTACCCAGGAGAGTCCAACCCCCTGACAGAAAACATACTCTCTCTCTCGATCACATCAAAGTGGACCTTTACTGATGTTTGACGCTTTGAAGTGAACCTCTTGAATAATTCTGAAATGTATGAATACAAAGAAAAACAAACATTGGCTCTCTCTCTGGGTATAGGCTGAGGCCAGGTTTTGAGGGAAGGTCAAACTGGGGGTGCTGGCCTGGGTGCTGCAGAGCTGAGGCAGGGGGCTTGATGTCTTCCAACCCAAATGTCAACACACACCTCAGTATGCTTGTCTCCACTTGCCCTGCTCCAAGCTGCCTGAGCTTTGAAGTCCCAGCTGGAAACAGCTCATGTTACAGGCCAGTCTCTCTGCCTGATGGGAACCCCAGACCCTAACCACTCCTCCACTGGCCTCCCTCCCTCACATCCAAGAATCAACATGATTCACATTATTACTGGTACTGTTTTTACTATTCAAACAAATACCCTGACAGGAGCAACAATAAACCAGAAGACCATTTGAAGCTACTGTAGGTGTTTTCAGAGGTGTTAGAGCTGTAGCAGAGAGAAAACCTACTTTAAGTACCATCCGATCTTGACTGTCTAATCCGTTGGGCCTTTTTCATGGCCCTTGTGATGGGAGGGAATCAGCAGGCATTCCTCTCACAGCACAGTGCTTGGCTTGGCAGCTTGGGACCGCTGCTTGCTGATGATGTAGGCAGTGGTGGAAAAAGTACCCAACTGTCATACTTGAGTCAAAGTTAAGATACCATAATAGAAAATGACTCAAGTAAAAGTGAAAGTCACCCAGTCAAATACTACTTGAGTAAAAGTCTAAAGTATTTGGTTTTAAATATACTTAAGTATCAAAAGTAAAAGTAAATGTATGAATAATAAATAAAATCCTTATATTAAGCAAACCAGACAGCACAATTTTCTTGTTTTTAAAAATGTACATATTGCCAGGAGAACACTCCAACACTGAGACATAATTTACAAATGAAGCATTTGTGCTTATAGTGAGTGCGCCAGATCAGAGGCAGCAGGGATGACCAGGGTTGTTCTCTTGATAAGTGTGTGAATTGGACAATTTTCTGTCCTGCTAAGGACTACTTTTGGGTGTCAAGGAAAATGTATGGATTAAAAAGTAAATTATTTTCTTTAGGAATGTAGTAGTAAATGTAATAGTTGTTAAAAAATAAATAGTATGTGTATGAGTACCCCCCCAAAAAATACTTAAGTAAAAATACTTTAAAGTACTACTTAAGTACTTTACGCCACTGGATGTAGGGAAGTGGAAAGAAAAAAAGAGGGCCCTGGTCACAGCTATGAATGTACAAGGCGTTAATCGTGGTGTCTTGATCTCACAGACCACCTTTAAACACATGATCAGATCCAAGACTCACAGAGTAGGCTGGCGAGTAAAAATGAGAGCAAGTTAAATAAAAGGAAATTGAGATTGACAAAGTCTGTTTTTCCCATGATTCAGCTGTGTTGTCTTGCCCCGAGGCCCCCAAACCTGACATCCCATGCCACCAGACAGTGCAGCATCAGCATTCTGCAAGACATCTTGGGATTTCCCGTTTTACTCGCTTCACACAAGCGAGGGAAAACTAGTGCCCTGCTGGTTGCCAAGAACAACACCAGCCGAGAGGCGCATGTCTAATGCATTAGCTAGCATGAGTGAGCAGGTAGAATCTTCTTTTACCAAAATCAAAATGGTGGTCTATTTATTATTTGGCTTTTCTATCATCGTAGCGGATTACTTTAAAGCCCCAGTAAGGTATAACCAAACAACTTCCTCAAAGTGATGAGTTAGTACTCAAACTTTGCTTTATTTTCTCTCATGGAAAATTGGAAGCGAGAAACATTTACCTTGAGCTTATTGGGTTATAATAATTCTTAAGCACGCCCATAGGACTTTTTAAAATTACAGTTTGTGGCGTCAATTCCACTATGGAAACTACAATCAATGTTTGGAACAGGCAAATAGAGGCTTGCATTGAATGTATTCAATTCCACCATATTTTGGGGGCATTTACCATAACACCAGTTGCTGAAGCTAAAATAAACAGACACATTTTCCACTTGCTGCCAATGCTCGTCCCACTGACATACTTAGTGTATACTACATGTATGATAGAGTATATACAGATGCCCTTGTTTTTACTTGTACCATTGTGTGCATGGCAGGCAGTACCCCACAGAAACTACTCCCTGTCTGTCTGGTCGTGGTGCGGCGAGCAAACCCTGTTCTTATACTCTCATAATTCCACAGACTGCTGGGAGAGAGGAACAAAGGGGAAAAGATCACATTTGTGTTGAATTGTGGTTGCCAAAAATATTTGTGATGAATGCTTAATGTGGCAATCAGCAGCTGAAACAATAACAAAGTCCCTCCCAGCCACTGTTTTGGTAAAAAGCTGGGGGATGGGGCTGGAGAAATGTAACCACTCTCAAATTCATAGCCAGTGCTATTGATGCAAGGACTGACTATCCATGATTTCAAAATTATAGTTGTAATCATGTTTTGAGACTATACAGTGTTTATTTACATTTACTTTGTTTACAAACATTGGAGAAAAACATCTGTATATTTTGGGTTCTCACGGAGTGTGACAGTTGAACTAAGCTAATGAGGCATTTACAAGTTATATTCTTCAAAAATAAAAACACATTCAGTGCATTCGGGAAGTGTTCAGACCACTTGACTTTTTCCACATTTTGTTACGTTACAGCCTAATTCTAAAATAGATTAAATCGCTTTTTTCCCTTATCAATCTACACACAATATCCCATAATGACAAAGCAAAAACAGGTTTTTAGAAATGATTGAAAATGTATAAAAATAAAATATGACCTATTCAAAAGTATTTCAGACCCTTTACTCAGTACTTTGTTAAAGCACCTTTGGCAGTGATTATAGCCTCGAGTCTTCTTGGGTGTGACGCTACAAGCTTGGCACACCTGTATTTGGAGAGTTTCTCCCATTCTTCACTGCAGATCTACTCAAGCTTTGTCAGGTTGGATGGGGAGCGTTGCTGCACAGCTATTTTCAGGTCTCTCCAGAGATGTTAGATTGGGTTTGAGTCCGGGCCCTGGCTGGGCCACTCAATGACATTGAGACTTGTCCCGAAGTCACTTCTGCGTTGTCTTGGCTGTGTGCTTAGGGTCGTTGTCCTGTTGGAAAGTGAACCTTCACTCCAGTCTGAGGTCCTGAGCGCTCTGGAGCAGGTTTCCATTAAGGATCTCTCTATACTTTGCTCCGTTCATCTTTGCCCCGATCCTGACTAGTCTTAAGGATCTCTCTATACTTTGCTCCGTTCATCTTTGCCCCGATCCTGACTAGTCTCCCAGTCCCTGCCACTGAAAAACATCCCCACAGCATGATGCTTCCACCACCATGCTTCACTGTAGGGATGGTGCCAAGTTTTCTCCAAACGTGACGCTTGGCGTTTAGACCAAAGAGTTCAATCTTAGTTTCATCAGACCAGATAATCTTGTTTCTCATGGTCTGAGAGTCTTTAGGTGCCTTTTGGCAAACTCCAAGCGGGCTGTCTTGTGCCTTATACTGAGAAATGGCTTCCATCCTTCCACTCTACCGTAAAGGCCTGATTGGTGGATTGCTGCAGAGATGGTTGTTTTTCTCCCATATCAACAGAGGAACTCTAGAGCTCTGTCAGTGACCATCGGGTTCTTGGTCACCTCCCTGACCAAGGCCCTTCTCCCCTGATTGCTTAGTTTGGCCGGGCGGCCAGCTCTAGGAAGAGTCTTGGTGGTTCCAAACATCTTCCATTTAAGAATGATGGAGGCCACTGTGCTCTTGGGGACCTTCAATGGTGCAGACATGTGTTGGTACCCTTCCCCAGATCTGTGTCTCGACACAATCCTGTCTCGGAGCTGTAATAACAATTCCTTTGACTTCATAGCTTGATTTTTGCTCTGACATGCACTGTCAACGGTGGGAACTTAAATCATGTCCAATCAATTGAATTTACCACAGGTGGACTTTTGTTTTTGCAAACATTTCTAAAAACCTGTTTTCGCTTTGTCATTATGGGGTATTGTGTGTAGATTGCTAAGGATTTTATTTTATTTAATCCAATTTAGAATAAGGCTGTAATGTAACAAGGCACTGCATTTCTGTATTTGCAGGGCAATAGAGAGACAGAGAAGTTTGTTGACAGGAGAACCTCTACTGACCTGAGATAACCTTATCAGAGACTATTTCTACTAAACAGTTGTGGGGTAAGAAGTGGCCATAGATGTCTCATGGGACACAGTCAACTCGGTCAGTAACCCTGTAGAAGTTGAATACTACATCTTCACCACAGAGTAATACCTCCATGTATTATACATTTCAACCCATCAAAGGAATAATACCTTCAAACTGTCAAGGGGTAAAAATGACTGGTCTCTGAAATGCATTTCATAACACCTTGTACTGTTGGCGTTGTGTCAAGTCACCAGCAGATCAAATACTACTAGGGCTTGGATCAGAAGACTTATTAGGGTCTTTCTTGGAATGACTGATTCATTCACCTTTGAGCTGTTTGGCACTTCCCCACCTTAGTGTTTTTGAGCCTGGTAAGGAATCATTCACTCCTAGCTCAGAAAGAGAGAGAGAGAGAGGGAAATATATGGCACCCAGAACATTAGCTGAACATATGGCTGACCTTGTCACCACTTTCCTTTAATCACACACACACACACACACACACACACACACACACACACACACACACACACACACACACACACACACACACACACACACACACACACACACACACACACACACACACACACACACACACACACACACACACACACACACCAGATGTCACTTCAACTATTTTTGCTGTTTTATATATATATATAAAAAAATACATATATATATATATATATATATATATATATATATATATATATATATATATATATATATATATATCTGTATCTTGGATAAAGAATGATGTTGCTCAGAGATTGCTTGGATTAATTATTATTATTAGACTGACAGTTTCTGGACTTGACATAATTATGGGATTAACACTCTAGCTCGACTATGATGACAAACTAACTTTGTCCCAGAACACTATGCTGCTTATTAACATGAATAACATCATTAATGAAAACAATACAACATATGATAATTCGCATAACCAGATTTTATGCAAATAAAAAACATGTTGACTCACTTCACATCCGAAAATCATTAAACATCTATAGAAATGAAAGGCAGAGAATCTCACCTAAAAACAAGCAGACGAGATCCATACCGACGAGCAACTTTCTCCTGCTGTTGTCTTTACAGTTGTTGTTATTCCGGGAAGAGTTTCCTCCATTCCTTGTCTCTGGTGCCATTGTCTTCTCATAAATTAAACAGCGTTGCATTTATAGGCCCCTTGAATGGTTTTCCAAATTAAAGAAAGAAAGCGTGGCAAAGTTGCAGCCTGCAGTGCCGTTAACTTCTCCTAGTCAGTTATTGAGTTACCATCAGCTGAGAGATGATTTTAAATAGTTTTCCATATATTGTGCTGATAAATTCAAATGAGATGTGTCGGTTTTTCTGATAGTAATGTAGACCTTCAAGTTAACTGCAAGGGTTTATTTCTTTCTCGTTTATTCTGCTCGTTCTGTGTTCTTTCGTTGTTGAGCCAGCTTCTAATAATCCTTGAGGACCACCGAAGGTTTAGTTGTCCTCCCACCTCCGGTGACCGCCTCCTACAAGCCCCACGGACCTCCCCCTACAGCCAGTAGTGATGGGCATTCCGGCTCTTTTCAGTGAGCCGGCTCGTTCGGCTCAGCTCACCAAAAAGAACCGTCTCTTTTGACTCACAAACGGATCTTTAAAAAAAACATGTTTTGTATTTTTTCAAGTCAAACAGTTTGCCAAAGTTTGACTATGATTGGTGTCAAAACAATTCTAATTAAATAAAATCATACTCTAGCTTAACCACAATGTATTTAAAAATGCATTGGCTTGTTATGAAAAAAAAAATGCTATTAAACATTTGCATTTAAAGTATAACTTTTTAATGTATATAAACAAAGTGCATATAAATGTAACAATTCAAAACGAATACAATCGGATCGGAGAATATTGCACCACATCAAAGAAAAATAAATAACTATTTGCAAAACTGCAGCATCCCACAAATTGAAATAGATGTAAAAAAGAAGGATGCTATTACACATCACAGTTGGGTGCACAGTTCACATATGCCGGTGTAGGTTGTGCGTAGAACCGGCTTTATATGAGATTTTGTTTTGGTAAATTCTACACTGTGCTCTAACATTGTCTGCATTATTAAAATGCATCCAAATGCTACTGTGCTTCAGACTCATTTTCCAGCTGTTGTTTTCGTAGCTGTCCTTCCTCTCTCTCCTTGGCTGCTAAGTGTGTGACTGAGTGAGTTGGCTCGGCCCTCCCTCACGCATCTTTGGTTGACAGGAACAGGTGAGGCTGTTAGTCTGAGCAGACAGAACGAATGTGCATTTGAGCATTTAGGGCTATTTTCTTTATTTTTTCATTCATTATATGAAATATTTTGATTATTCATATCTTAATGTTTTTTTATATATAGATTCGGCTCTTCTGGTATGGAGTCGGCTCTTCGCGAACGACCCATCACTAACAGCCGGCAACTACCCCAGCCCGGTCAGAAACTCTGGCCAGTGTCTAACCAACCAGGTTTTTTTCTCTTTATAATCTTCAACTGGCTGAAAGCAGCTGCCTTACTTGAACTATCATCTTTAAATTCAGTACCTCCATTGTTACCATTACATGGATTGGATACATTGTGAGAAGTGAAGTCACTCTGTTGATTTTAATAGTTTTATCGGTCAGTTTCTACAACAGGGTAGCGTGCCCTCTTTTGGAAAAAAAAAGTGTTACTCTGTTAGACTATATGACCATTTATTTGATGCTTTACATAAAGGTGATACATTGGACATCAAAATCAGATATTTTGAACAAACAGACCAAAACAAGTGTGAAGAGCCAAAAAAGAATTATACATACTCTTGACCAAGGCATTGTACCCAAAACAATGCACCATTTCACCATTGTGTTATGGAAAGTGCAGACTACTACTTCATCGTTTCCCATTCAGTAGTGCCAAAATGATCAATGAACAGAAAGTGAATTACTTACTGTGTTCATAATCAAAAGGCAACAAGAACAAAAACAATTGTATAACAGTACACATGCAATGGATAAAGCATTAAGCAGCCACACAACTATCAAAACAAATGTGATCGAGAGAAATAAAGCCATCAGGTCAAACGTACTTCACTAATAATAATAATAATAATAATAAACACCCCTCCCCCAGTTTTCAAAAGTTATCGGAGTTCAGCAATTGGATATGATTAAAGGCATAAACAGAATGGACATCCCCATTCAAATATAATACAGACAGTTCTATTAATTTTATTTATATGCTTTTAATCCAACAGATCTGAGATATGACAATGGTTTATCGAGCTAGTTTTATACATCTATAACGACTGTGGTTCATCTGGATCTAAAAGGTAGATCTAGAGTCCATAGATCTAGAACGACAGTGGTTCATCTGGAGTTCATGGTATGTTCTCCAGGCCCAAGGCAGAGTGATATGTGTGGGGTTGGTCAGCTGGCTGCCTGGCCTGCATCAGTAACGGTCAGGTTACTCAGCCAATCATGGGAGAAGAAACTGTTGTGCTCCCCTTTAGTTCTCTCAGTCAGTGAAGCTAGAGAGCAGAGAAAGAGTTTGTTAATGCTCAGAATTTAGGACCAGTGCAGTTTTTCCTGGCCATAATGATCTGACCAGGGAAAACCCCTGTGCCATTAGTGTTAGTCTGTACTGACCTGTCACAGGAAATCTGCATATAGAACTGGAGGGGGAAGTAGTTCAAAATCTGCAAAAACCACTTCCTGGTCTCTGCCATAGAAAACAAGTACATACATTTTGGTCCAAGCTAGACTACTACCTCAAGGGCTATTAAGACCAATGAGGATAATGCATGAAATATACACACACACACACTATCTTCACTTACGAGTATGGAGGCTCCACAACACATAGGAAGCCTGTAGATGGACATAAACATAAAGTCCCACAAACATTGGCTGGAGTGAGAGTTTACTTTTCAAACTCACCACAATCAATGACAGTGACATGCGAGGCGATAGCAAACCCAACCATAGAGAAGTCAGTATCCAGCTACTTACTTGGCGCTTCAGCACTTCAGAAGACAAAGCGAAAGAGTTTTAAAATTAGAATAATGGAATAGAAAGATGGCAGTGAGGATTTGTAATGCAATTTGTAAATACTGTACTGTACTTTGTAGGGGTTGGCACTCGGTCTTCTGCTGTGTCACTGATGCCAGCTTTGTTGTTCTGAAAGAAGATGGCTAACTTCTGAAGAGCCTCATGTCTGGTTCTGAAGACAGAAACCGTTAACTACTAAGTTAGGGAACTTTGTGATACATTGTGGTAGAAAAGGCTGCATAAATAACATTTGAATTTGGCATCACAGTAAAGACAAAGTAGAGCCTTACTGTGTGTGGGGGTCCTCTATGCTGCCATCACTAAGGGTGTGGTGGGCACTAGCATGGCTGCAGACTTCCAGTGAGAGGGGACAGGAGAGAGAGAGGGATGAAGAGGGTGAAGGGGTTAGTAGAAAGGGTCATTTAATGGTGGTCTTTGAAGGCGTGATTGAAATGGTCTGCCATAAGTATATGGGCAGTAGAATGAAGACCTGAGACCGCAGGTACACTCTCTCTAATCCAGACGTCTGAAACAAAACATGTAATCTATAACTTCAAAGATATGGATATATACCATATAAAATCCTACTCACGCATGTCAGGCATTGAGACAGTCCGATTGTGAATGCTAAAGAATACATAAGAAAACAGATTAAATGTATCAGTCCTTCACTCAGCTTTTCCTAGAAAAACAAACTAATTATTTAATTTATATACACAGTACATTGCAGTCTTAAAGTTTTTCATCAATTATCTATACAGAAATTCTGTGGAGATAACATGGTTGAGCCGAATCAAACGTGAACTGTAAAGCAGCGATTTAACTGGTTGGGTCGCAGGAGTTGTTTTTCCCTCCCCAATTTTGTGGTATCCAATTGGTAGTTACAGTCTTGTCCCATCGCTGCAACTCCCGTACGGACTTGGGAGAGGCAAAGGTTGATGGCCGTGCATCCTCCGAAACAAACCAGCCAAGCTGCACTGCTTCTTGACAACGCCTGCTTAACCCCGAAGCCAGCCACACCAATGTGTCGGAGGAAACACTAATTGCTAATGTGCGATGGGACAGGAACATCCTTGCCGGCCAAACCCTCCCCTAACACGGACGATGCTGGGCAAATTGTGCGCCGCCCCATGGGTCTTCCAGTCGCGGCCGGCTGCAACAGAGCCTGGACTGGAACCAGGATCTCTAATGGTACAGCTAACACTACGATGCAGTGCCTTAGACCACTGAGCCACTCGGCAGGCCCTACAGCAGTTCTTTTAGTGTGTGAATTTTGGGGGGGATAAATAAAATACTCGCCTGAATTTAAAATGACTAAGACCAGGTAGAAAGTCATTTAAAATCTCTGAGAAAGGTTTCTTCAAATCACAGTATTTTCAATATAAAAGTTATCAGCAGCACTATTTAGTGGATTTGGTAATGATTTTGTAGTCAAACAAGTGAGCTTACTAACATTGGTTTACAAGAATATGGGCAAAATGGAATTATTGACAATGAAAAAAAAGGTGGAAATGTTCTTCTCTGGCCATTTAATTGCTACATTGAATGCCGTATTTGTAGTCAATTGTTTTCCAGATTGCATTTTGACAAAAATGTTGTGTGTGTGTGTGTGTGTGTGTATGTGTATATATATATATATATATATATATATATATATATCTATCTATCTATCTCACACACATACATACACACACTTGGATCCCGAGGCAAAACCAATGAAGAACCACTGCTGTTAAGCACTTGACAATTAAAAAAAAAGGGCTTTACAAATACAAATGGGATTGCATGACTGCATCCCAAACAGTGTAGAAAGTCTCACCGGTTCTCCATGTAGGGGGACAGGGTCTCTTCGTCTAATGTCCACTCCTCATCATCATCTGTGACTGAGAGAGAGAGCATGATAGGATGCAAAACCACCAAAACCACCATAGCCAATGGGAAGGGCTTTGGCACAACACCACACTGCAGGCCTGCTGCCTAAAATGCATGGAATTCCTTTACTATCATAAAGCCAACTGATAAAAATACTCTGGGTTATTTCAATCAGGTGTGCTTCTGCAGAACTCCAATCCTCTGTAAATGTAGGCAGATTTTTCAACGTGCCTCAGACAATACTTTATCAATGTGTCAGTTGATTATCAATCATGCAGTTTTTACACAGAACTGGCTGTAAGCATGTTGAAGATGACTTACAGCTGCTGTGTAGCATGGGATGATGATTAGATGATCTGTAAAATATAATGGAGACAGAATAGGAAGGGCACGGAACCAAAGGGAGTGAGTAAATAAAATATACAAATACCCTGATTATGGCAACATGCTTAAATTCTTTCATTTTGCATTCCATTTTCTTTATTTTATTCCTAAGAACAGTGAATATTTCTCTGTACAACAAAATATGTTTGGAATTGATGTACAGTACTGAACAATAGACTGTTGCATTCTGTTGTACCTGCTCCCCATGCTGATGGTATCTCCCTCTGTGCCTCCTCGGCCAGCAGCCTGAGCCTTCTTCCCGAGCTCCAGCATCTCTTTGATATTCAGCTCCACATTCATTACAGAGATATAGCCATCTGGAAAAGTCAACAATCAAACAGGGAAAAACACCCAGCAACAGAGCAGTGAAGAACTGAAGCCTGATAATAACTTGGGCCACAGTTTAGCCAGAGTTTTTCCTGACCTGTGACATATTCAAAAACCATCTACTCTGATGATCTTAAGGGAGAAAAACTAATCCTAATGTTCCCTCATTTTTGTATTCTTGAAAAAAAAAAATTACAAAAAAAATCTGAACTCCTACCCGGAGACTTTCTGACCCCCCCCCCCAAGGCCATTTAAAGAACAATAATACAACATTGACAAACTCACATTTGTGGTTGGCGTCACGGGCCAGCCATTTCCCTTTGGGGCAGTTGGTGGTTCGGATGATGCTAACCGTGTCACCACTCTTCACTGGCAGGTCATTCTTACGCACTTTACTGGCCACTGTCACCCTGGCATGGTACATCGCCTCCTCCTGGCCAGTCACCTGAACACAGACGTTACACAGTAACCACAGCCATAGTTTGGCAAACTTTGTTTGGTGTGGAGTGTTTTGGGAACGTTAATGGGTGCCATATTGGATCCAAAAGTTCAAATTTCACAATTGAGTAGTTGGAATGCAAATTTGAATGCTATTATCCTGGAACATTTTAGGTCAACATGGTAGATAGCTTGTTGAAATATTGTTTGTCAACGTGTTGATCTATGGGAAAATAAAGCTGGACCCTCAAAATACCAAAACAAGACTGACCTATGAGCCTGATACCCATGACACAGCAACTTTTAAACTAATAGCTAGTAAGATAATTTCTCATTAAGTCTACATGTGACAAGCTCAGAATTACTTTGAATTTTTTCTTCATTTCATTCTCCTTTTTCTCTCTCTCCTTTTGCTCTTTCTTCTCCTTCTCGAGGCGGTGCTTCTCTCTCTTCCTCTGATCTTTGTCCTCGTGGTTCTCAGGGCTCTGCTTTTCCTTACTGAGAACAATATAATTATTCTATTAACGTGAATCTAACTGACAACATGCTATGAAGTGGAACCAAATATTAGAGGTATTGATGAATTTGATGAATCCCTTTAATTGAAACATCAGTGAGACATGAGATGACAAACACCTGTGCACATGATGTACACTCTCCTCCATATGCATTTGGACAGTGAAGCCACCATTTTAATGTGGCTCTATACTTTTAGATAAAAAGTGTCCTATGAGGCGACAGTACAGAATGTCACCTTTTATTTGAGGGTATTTTCATACATCTGTTTTACCATTTAGAAATTAAGGCACTTTATGTGTCTAGTTCCCCCATTTGAAGGTGGCATAAGTATTTAGACAATTTCACTTATATGGTGTTAAAGTAGTCAAAGGTTTAATGTTTGGACCAATATTACATCAAGTTTGTGACTACACACTCGTTGATGCATTTTCAGTTTGTTTTGGTTGTGTTATATTTTGCCCAATAGTAACTGAACGGCCATGACGAACAACTTTCTTTACAAGTGAGTAGATGGGATGATTCTAAACACTCCTAAATTAAGAAAAATCATGAATAATGTCTGATGTGTGAGAAGGTTATAACAAATCATGCTAACCTCTAACCATTACCAATAATGGGGAGGGGAGTTTAGGGGAGTTTAGTATTTTATGGACGTTATGATCTTTGTGCCTCCATAACCTTTTCACAACTTACTCATGATCCTCCATCATTTAAAAAAAATATTTCACCTTTATTTAACCAGGTAAGCTAGTTGAGAACAAGTTCTCATTTACAGCTGCGACCTGGTCAAGATAAAGCAAAGCAGTGCGACAGAAACAGAGTTACATGGAATAAACAAGCGTACAGTCAATAACACAATAGAAAAAAAAGAAAGTCTATATACAGTGTGTGCAAATGGCATGAGAAGGTATGGCAATAAATAGGCCATAGTAGCAAAGTAATTACAATTTAGCAGATTAACACTGGAGTGATAGATGAGCAGATGATGGTGTGTAAGTAGTGATACTGGTGTGCAAAAGAGCAGCGAAGTAAATAAAAACAATATGGGGATGAGGTAGGTAGATTGGGTAGGCTATTTACAGATGGACTATGTACAGCTGCAGCGATCGGTTAGCTGCAGCATTTAAAACATGTGTATGTTTTAAATGCTGGAGTATAGAGCCCCCCCCCAAAAAAGGTTTCTTCACTGTCCAAATGCATATGGAGGGGATGTACACCAGGGGTCAGCAACAGGCCCGCTAGTGATTTGGCAAAAATCAACCCACTAGCGATTTAGCCCCCAAAGTTAAGTAAACTCACAAAAAAAAATAGAATATAATTTATTTATTTTAAATCACCAGGAATTATTGTGAAGGAAATTTGTTCCCAAGTATACCCACAAATAAAAAGAGATGCGTCCATTGTGTATCAATGTAACTAAGGTATGAAATTGGTATTTTCAAATACAATCTCTTTTTGGGCTTACTTATGGTTAATTTGCCTGTGTAACAACTACAATATTTGAATAATTGGGCCATCATTTAGAGCCGACATACCATGGATTCCGGGGCCATATGTGCATTCGAGGCTCCTCCTTCTTCAGATACAAACAGAAAACAAAATCATTTTTTATACACAACAGCACCAACCATTCAGTTACCGAAATAAACTCTGCAGTAAAATTGTGTCACTTACCACTGGATGGGGGTCCCCATAAGGATCTAGAAGAGAATTTGAAAAACATAACGTTTGGAACAAATCATAAACACACCCTCTTTGAATTAGAGTAGGCTTTGACAAAAGGTAAATAACTCATCAAAAAAAATGGCTAAATGTTATAGATACTGGTATAATGATATGGGCTCTCAATTAAATAAATTAAACATATGTAGTGTCTTACTCTTTGGTGGGCCTTTACGTTTGTGTGAGTTTTGACTGACAGTGTTCTCAACAACTTCATACACATTATCACAGGTTTCATAATAGTTTTCCTGTTGACAGACACTAGAAGAGAGGACATTTCAGAGGTTAGGTGTAAAGAGGAATAACGGACTTCCCAGAGCTAAACTTAAGTTCACTATACCAAATACTCAGTAGTTTCTGTCCCCACACAATCCCTGGTGAGACACTTCAGCAGACTATAGTATTTAGCAAAAATAAGATAGTTTTCAAGCAGTTCACCTCAACGTCAGTCCTGAATGAGGAAATTCAACCGAAGCGGAGTCATGGTCAGTGTCCTCTGTGAATGAGGGTTCAACAGGCACCATTTCAGCAGATAGCTCAGAAACAACTTGAGGTTTTAGAACTGAAGCTGGAAACTCCCACGTTTGAGCCAAGAACTCTGAAAGAACTAGATCATGATGACTGCTGAGGGTCAGGGCTCGTTGGTCAAAGCTGGGAATTTTTGGAGGCTCACAAGATGGTAACTCGCATTCAGGGGATAGAAAATCTGGAACCCTCAAGTCTAGATCTACTGGATATTCAGGGGTTCCAAATTCTGTAGCTTCTAGTTCTAGAGCTGCAAGGTCAAATGCATTGCCTTCTGCAGTTTCCAGTTCTGAATTCAACTCAAAGTCTGGAAACTCTGGAACAACCAGTTCAGGATTAGCAATGGATGGAGGCTCAGAGTGTGGATCCTCACATGTCTCAGGTTCAACCGCTGAAGTCAACTCTGCAAGCAAAACAACAAAACAGACATTTGACTTGAGCTCAATAAACAGCACACATCAAATGATCTTTGAAGTAAATTGCATTACATCAACATACATTCTTTAAGTTTAAAGTGAAAAATCTGGAGTCAGTGTCACTTACAGTGGAATTGACCACAACTGGTCGAAAATAGAAGTGAAAGTACCTCTGTGATGTTCTGTGGTTGGTTGGTAACATCTGAGATCTACCCTTGGAGGTCTTGGAGGTTTCATCGGCAAAGGTCCCAGAGACCCCCGGTCAGGTAGAAGTTTCCTGGCTGGATGAGGAGGGGGAAGTCCATCAGATTTTACAAGCAGAAGCTCTGCTCTATCCCAGCCAAACTGTTTATCTGATGCAGTCTCTAGTCCTAAGAAAATGAAGACAGCAATTGTATCTCAACTATACAATCATACCTCATTAACTCTAACACTATTGTAGCAGAACATGAGAATGACCATACAAAATGACCACATCACAAAATTGTTCTGAATCTGAGATGACTTACTGCGGGAAGAGTCATTCATTATGAACGGCAGAGCTGAAACACAAGGGAGGTGCGGGAGACAGACAGGCAAAGGGGCTGGAAGGTCATGTTCTGGGGCATAACTCTCATAATCTGTAGAGGGCAGATGAACTCCCTTGTCCATGGTAGAGCTATGGTCTGAGAGATGGACCCCATTGGAACGCAGGCTCTTGGGCCTGGCATACACCAACAGGTGCTTAGGTGAGAACCGTTTCTTGCCTTTCTCCAACGTGCTGAAGAACTGGGTCGCACTAACCATAGAGGATAAGTCTTCACCTGGGCCTTCTAACGGAGTAGTGATGGTGATGTCTGGGCTGGAGGTTGGGCACTCCATGCTAGAATGTTCCATCTGGAGTGGCAGCCTATCTTCAGCCTTATTCCTGTCCATCACAAGCCCCTCTACTGGAGCTCCTGAATGTCTGTTGGTGGTCAAACCAGCATACGCAGGCTCGTCTGCAGGTTCGCCACCAACCTTGGAGACTTTGGTTGACTTGAAGGGGTGGTGGAGCAGCAAACCCTTTTTCTTGCATTTTGTTGGAGGCGGGACCTCTTTATGAGGTGGCAAATGGGTTTTGTGCTCCTTCAAAGGCAGGCCAGGCAGTACGAGAGGCAAGTGGCGGTCTTTGAAGGATTTCTTGGCTGTCGCTGTGCAGTCCCTTCCACCATTGTGGAGACTGTTCTGGTGTGGTGGTGTTGGTGGGATGGCCTGCAGTACAAGTGCAGGGAAGGAGACGGGCCATTTGCCCCCAGACACCCTGGTCCCATCCCTGAAGATGACCCTGGGGATGACAGGTTTGTTCTCCACAGCCGAGTGGATGGAGCTCATCAGGGCTCCATCCTGGGGATGACAGGTTTGTTCCTGCTCCCCAGGAACAGTGGATGGGAGCCGTCTGGGCTTCTCAGCAATGGCAGGTCGGTGTTGGTCCCGGGCTTGAGCCTGGGCTCTGGCTTCCTCCTGAAACTTGGCCCTCAGAGCTTTGACATTGATTGGTCCCTCCTAGGATCAATGAGATCACTATAGTGATTAGTTAACAATGCTTAAAAAACAGGCTACAATTGTTTGAAAGTAATAATTGTTTCTACCTCAGCATATAACAGTGTGTGCATTCAACTAATTATATGGATAACACTAGGGTAATTATTATAAGGCACCAGTTGTTCATGGATGGTACAACAGATAACATGTACAACTCAGTTGTTTCATAGTATACTAAAATACTGTTTGTTGTGCAGACAGAAAACCAACTGTAATCAGTTTCGGATAAATCGCGAGTTGACCTTGCAAAGAGCAAAGATAACAACATCCAACAGATATGCAAACAGATCAATAGGGGCAGCAATAGATCATCTCGAATTTCATTACCTGTTCCATTGTTCCTCGTTACTTTCATCAACTGACAATCAAATGTAGTTATTTTACGCAATTGGACACGTTTCAGTTCACTGTCTCATTATGTCGACGTAGCCGCCAAAAATAGAACGCATTCTCTGATAAACTGATTTCTGAACTCTCTGAAGTTGCAAACAAATAGAGAGATACCGCAATAAACCTGCGCAGATGTGCGCATGACCTTATTGAATGATGTCACGTGTGCACGCGAAGAAAGTGTAATTTTCTTGAAACGTAGATTTTATCAGATTTTAGTGTTCTATAAGGACCTGTGTTTTAATTAGTCGCAATGATATCTAGTGTATTGATTGTAGGATAAATGCCAATTGTATGGTATTATAGTTATATTATAGGCTAAATACAAGGTTTAGTGCCATAGGAACAATCTGCCTCTACAGAAGTCTGGGCCTTTATAGCCAAAGCTTGGAAGTATGGGGCTGCATACTTGGGAGTGTGTCATAAAGTGTGCGTTGCAAAACAAGTGGGTAGATCAACAGCGGGTTGACTCGTAACCCGCAGTCCCAGCGGGGAGGGTGGGTTTAGGGTTATGAAATATTGTCTGGATAAAGTTCGGGTTGAATAAAGAGAAACAATACCCCCAGAAATGTATCATTCTTGTGCAATTTCTATCTATTCGTTTTTTATTTCATTATTTTAGGCTATGTGGCATTAGGGCCAAACTATACCGTGCCAAATAGCCAACACGCTTATCGCCAAATGCTTTTGGGAACGGGCAGAACAAGTTAACTTGCGAAATGTCGAGTTGAAAAAAAAGAGAAGGGAGGGCCAGAAAAGTAATGTTTTGGAAAGATTTGGTGTAGTGGTAAAAGGATGATAGCAGTGCAGGTTGTTATAGCCTATGTGATGGTTGTGAGGCACTATACAATTTCGAGTCACCGAACGGACCTTCAAATAGACCTCTCACATAGCCTTAATATTACCTCCTGCAGAAATAAACATTTCTTGCAGCAGGCTAAAATGATACACCAAATGTTTTACTTGGGAACAAGAGTGGAGAAATATGATTTCTTTCTTTCAGCAACTTGAGAGAATGCAAATGCTCACGTCTGTCTGTAGAGGTGCTATCTTTATCTGAGTAATAAAAGCTGATAGTAGCCTATTTCAACCGCCGTTAATTTCAACCACATAAAATATGCATGCATCCAAGCGGAACTGAGATCTTATCAAAAACATGATTTTGGGTCGTTTTCACAGGTTTGTATTTTCTTACAACTGGTAAAACTGATATAATTTGGACATTTTGCACAGAAAATCTTTCTGTTTGTTTTGTTATTGCATTTTCTCCTCGGCCCCTAAACGTCATTTTTTTTGTTGCCCCTAAACGTCATTTTTTTGTGTTGCCCCTAAACCTCTTATTTTTTTTGCCCCTAAACCTCTTTGCACCGCGAAAGAAGCAGAGATGACAGCGACCACTTTATCAATGTCAACTAGATCGAATCATTCATTTGTATCGATGTATGACATTATTCTGGTTAGCAATGACTTATTTAGTATTTTAGTGCAACATATTGTCACATCCTGTTCTGTTTCACCTGTACTTGTCTCCACCCCCATCCAGGCGTCGCCCATCTTCCACATTATCCTCTTTGTATTTATACCTGTGTTTTCTGTCTGTCTGTGCCAGTTCGTCTTGTTTGCCAAGTCAACCAGCATTTTTCTACTAGCTCCTGGTTTTTCCCAGTCTCTGTTTTTCTCGTCCTCCTGGGTCTGACCTTTGCCTGTCCTGACTCTGTTCTTGCCTGCCTGACCATTTTGCCTGCCCCTGACCTCGAACCTGCCTGCGGCATTGTACCGTTTTGGACTACTTATGAACGTCAAACAACATTGATGAATACGCTGATTCGGTGAGCAAGTTCCTTAGAACGTGTGTGTTGAAGATGTCGTTCCCATAGCAACGATTAAAACATTCCCAAACCAGAAACCGTGGATTGATGGCAGCATTCGTGTGAAACTGAAAGCCCGAACCACTGCTTTTAATCAGGGCAAGGTGACCGGAAACATGACCGATTACAAACAGTGTAGCTATTCCCTCCGCAAGGCAATCTAACAAGCTAAGCGTCAATATAGAGACAAAGTAGAATCGCAATTCAACGGCTCAGACACAAGAGGTATGTGGCAGGGTCTACAGTCAATCACGGATTACAAAAAGAAAACCAGCCCAGTCACGGACCAGGATGCCTTGCTCCCAGGCAGACTAAATAACTTTTTTGCCCGCTTTGAGGACAATACAGTGCCACTGACATGGCCCGCAGCCGAGGTGAGTAAAACATTTAAACGTGTTAACCCTCGCAAGGCTGCAGGCCCAGACGGCATCCCCAGCCGCGCCCTCAGAGCATGCGCAGACCAGCTGGCTGGTGTGTTTACGGACATATTCAATCAATCCCTATCCTGCTGTTCCCACATGCTTCAAGAGGGCCACCATTGTTCCTGTTCCCAAGAAAGCTAAGGTAACTGAGCTAAACGACTACCGCCCGTAGCAGTCACTTCCGTCATCATGAAGTGCTTTGAGAGACTAGTCAAGGACCATATCACCTCCACCCTACCTGACACCCTAGACCCACTCCAATTTGCTTACCGCCCAAATAGGTCCACAGACGATGCAATCTCAACCACACTGCACACTGCCCTAACCCATCTGGACAAGAGGAATACCTATGTGAGAATGCTGTTCATCGACTACAGCTCAGCATTTAACACCATAGTACCCTCCAAACTCGTCATCAACCCTGGGTCTCGACCCCGCCCTGTGCAACTGGGTACTGGACTTCCTGACGGGCCGCCCCCAGGTGGTGAGGGTAGGTAACAACATCTCCACCCCGCTGATCCTCAACACTGGGGCCCCACAAAGATGCGTTCTGAGCCCTCTCCTGTACTCCCTGTTCACCCACGACTGCGTGGCCACGCACGCCTCCAACTCAATCATCAAGTTTGCGGACAACACAACAGTGGTAGGCTTGATTACCAACAACGACGAGACGGCCTACAGGGAGGAGGTGAGGGCCCTCGGAGTGTGGTGTCAGGACAATAACCTCACACTCAACGTCAACAAAACTAAGGAGATGATTGTGGACTTCAGGAAACAGCAGAGGGAACACCCCCCTATCCACATCGATGGAACAGTAGTGGAGAGGGTAGTAAGTTTTAAGTTCCTCGGCATACACATCACAGACAAACTGAATTGGTCCACCCACACAGACAGCATCGTGAAGAAGGCGCAGCAGCGCCTCTTCAACCTCAGGAGGCTGAAGAAATTCGGCTTGTCACCAAAAGCACTCACAAACTTCTACAGATGCACAATCGAGAGCATCCTGTCGGGCTGTATCACCGCCTGGTACGGCAACTGCTCCGCCCACAACCGTAAGGCTCTCCAGAGGGTAGTGAGGTCTGCACAACGCATCACCGGGGGCAAACTACCTGCCCTCCAGGACACCTACACCACCCGATGTCACAGGAAGGCCACAAAGATCATCAAGGACAACAACCACCCGAGCCACTGCCTGTTCACCCCGCTATCATCCAGAAGGCGAGGTCAGTACAGGTGCATCAAAGCTGGGACCGAGAGACAGCTTCTATCTCAAGGCCATCAGACTGTTAAACAGCCACCACTAACATTGAGTGGCTGCTGCCAACACACTGACTCAACTCCAGCCACTTTAATAATGGGAATTGATGTAAAATATATCACTAGCCACTTTAAACAATGCCACTTAATATAATGTTTACATACCCTACATTATTCATCTCATATGTCTACGTATATACTGTACTCTATATAATCTACTGCATCTTTATGTAATACATGTATCACTAGCCACTTTAAACTATGCCACTTTGTTTACATACTCATCTCATATGTATATACTGTACTCGATACCATCTACTGCATCTTGCCTATGCCGTTCTGTACCATCACTCATTCATATATCTTTATGTACATATTCTTTATCGCTTTACACTTGTGTGTATAAGGTAGTCGTTTTGGAATTGTTAGTTAGATTACTCGTTGGTTATTACTGCATTGTCGGAACTAGAAGCACAAGCATTTCGCTACACTCGCATTATCATCTGCTAACCATGTGTATGTGACAAATAAAATTTGATTTGATTTGAACTCTTGCCTGTCCTGACCTGCCTTTTGCCTACGCCTTGGATTATAATAAATATCAGAACTCAAACCATCTGCCTCCAATGTGTCTGCATCTGGGTCTCGCTTTGTGTCGTTATCGTACGAACTGGCCATGACAGACCCAGCAGACTTGGACCAGCTCCGTCACGCTGTCTCCCTGCAGGGAGCTACCATTGAGAAACAGGAGGAGCTACTTCAGAACCTGATGGAGAGGTTCCAATCTCTGGCGGAACTCCACGTCCAGGGGTTCAAGGCATTAACGGAGCAATTCCGTGAATTAGCTCGCAGACAGCATTCCACATCTGAGACCTCCCAGCCACTAAGTAACTTCCCTACTAGTGGTGGGTTTGTTCAGCCTACCCCGGCTCTCCGAGAACCCCGCCTACCTCCTCCGGAGCGATATTCTGGCGATCCTGGAACCTGCCTGGCGTTTCTTTCCCAGTGCTCCCTCATTTTTGAGCTTCAGCCATATTCATTCCCTTTGGATTGATCGAAGATAGCATATCTAATTATGCTAATGTCCGGAAGGGTGCTCTCCTGGGGTTTGGGAACAACAATCCGCTGTTTGCCATAACTTGGAAGATTTCATGGCGGAGGTGAGGAAGGTATTTGATTCTCCGGTGCTCGGGAGAGAGGCGGCCCAAAAACTACTGAAGGTACATCAGAGCTCCCGTAGTGTGCCAGACTACACAGTATATGTTCACACATTGGCCGCCGAGAGTGCCTGGAATTCGGAGGCTCTGTTCGATACCTTCTTTCACGGACTGCCCGAGGAAATAAAGGACAAGCTCGCAGCTCGGGAGTTACCATTGGAACTCGATTCCCTCATCGCCCTCACGATTAGGATTGATGGATGTCTACGAGAATGCAAGCGTGAGAGGAGGTCAGGTCTCGAGAACATTCGTCCATCTGCTGCTGCTTGCTCACCTCCGAAGGAATCCATAAATCCCCTAAGTGTGCATTTCCGAGAAGCGCCAAAGCCACCCGAGTTCCCTCGAGAATCACCGGCGACGGATGAGTCTATGCAACTGGGCAGAGCTATATTGTCTCCTAGGGAATGTTCTCACAGTGTGAGCTCCAACTGTTGTCTGTACTGTGTGGCTGCGGAACATTATATAGCCACCTGCCCTGTTAAGAGACCTATTTCTTGAGTAGGTACAAGTACAAGAATTCTCTAATTCCCATCATCCGCACTCCTTTTTGTGTGTGATACTCCTGTGGGTAGACCAGTCTAAGTCACTCTGGGGCAGATGAGAGCTTTATGGATGCTACCCTAGTTTCTGAATTAGGTATCCCCACTCAACTCCTCTCTGTTCCCATGGACGCTAGAGCACTGGATGGTCGCTCCATTGGAAGAGTTACCCACAGTACCATCACCTCCTGGAGATCTTCAGCAAGACACGGGCTACTTCTTCCCCTGCATTGTCCCTACAATTGTGCCATTAACCTTCTTCCAGGCACCAAACTGCCCTGTGGTCAGCTATATTCCCTATCCGGCCCAGAGACCAAGGCCATGGAGGAGTATATTGAGGACTCTCTGGCTGCTGGAAGCATCCATTCTTCTGCATCCCCTGCCAGCGCAGGGTTTTTCTTTGTGGAAAAGGGCAAGACCCTTCGTCTGTGCATTGACTACCTGGGTCTTAATGACATAACTATCAAGAATCGTTACCCCCTAGCACTCCTCTCCTCAGTTTTCAAACCTCTCCAGGGGGCTACCATCTTTTCCAAGCTGGACCTTCAAGAATGCCTACCACCTGGTTCGTATACGCAAAGGAGATGAGTGGAAGGCAGCTTTAAACACTGCCAGTAGACATGATGAGTACCTGGTCATGCCTTTTGGTCTCACCAGGTGTCTTCCAGGCCCCGGTAAACGATGTGCTCTGGGACATGTTAAATCGTTTTGTGTTCGTCTACCTCGACGATGTCCTGTTTTTTCCCCCCATTCTGCCCAAGAACACATCCTCCATGTTCGGCAAGTCCTTCAGCGCCTCCTGGAGAACTAGTTATTTGTGAAAGCGGAGGAGTGCGAGTTCCACCGTTCTACAATCTCCTTTCTGGGATATGTCATCGCTGAAGGAAATGTCCAGATGGACCATGAAAATGTGAAAGCAGTAGTGGATTGCCCCCAACCTACATCCAGGGTGCAGCTGCAACTTTTCCTGGGGTTTGCCAATTTCTACCGCCGTTTCATTCAAGGCTACATCACCCTGGCGGCCCCCTTCTCTGCACTCACCCCTCCCAAGGTGTGTTCACATGGTCCCCAGCTGTTGACAGAGCCTTTGTGGACCTGAAGCATCGGTTCACTACAGCCCCAATCCTCGTCCATCCGGACCCATCCCGTTAGTTTGTGGTTGAGGTCGATGCTTCTGATTATGGAGGGGGGGCTATCCTGTCCCATCGGTCTGCCCAGGACCAAAAGCTCCATCCCTGTGCTTTCCTGTCCCATTGTCTCAATTCTGCAGAAAGAAGCTACAACGTAGGTGACCGAGAACTCCTGGTGGTCAAGATGGCACTGGAAGAGTGGAGGCACTGTCTGGAAGGAGCAGAACATCAATTTTTGGTTTGGACCGACAATAAGAATTTGGAACATCTCCGCACAGCCAAGCGCCTTAACTCCAGGCAGGCCCGGTGGGCTCTGTTATACACCAGATTCAACGGCACCATTTCCTACCGCCCAGGGTCCAAGAATGTCAAACCTGACTCCCTCTCTCACCTATACAGTTCTGCTGCCACACCCTCTGACCCCGACACCATCCTCCCTACCTCATGCCTTGTGGCTTCAGTGGGCTGGGGTATTGAGACCCTGGTCTGTAAGGCACAACGTTCCCAGCCTGACCCTGGAGGGGGCCCGGCTAATCGGTTGTTCGTCCCTAATTCAGTCCAGTCCCAGGTATGGAATGGGCTCATTCCTCCAGGCTTACCTGTCATCCGGGTTCCCGTCGAACCCTGGCCTTCCTCCGACAACATTTCTGGTGGCCCATGGTTCCTGACGCCTCTGCCTTTGATGCCGCATGCACTGTTTGTGCTCAGAATAAGACATTGCGGCAAGCTCCGTCTGGCCTTCTTCACCCACTACCTGTCCCTCAACGTCCCTGGTCCCATATTTCCCTGGACTTTGTCACTGGGCTCCCTCCGTCTGATGGCAACACTGTCTTTCTGACGGTAGTGGATTGGTTTTCCAAGGCTGCCCATTTCATTCCTTTCCCCAAACTACCCTCTGCCAAAGAGACAACCCAGCTCATGGTGCAGCATGTCTTCCAGATCTATGGACTCCCGGTTGACATGGTCTCCGTCCGGGGTCCTCAGTTCTCGTCTCGGTTCTGGAAGGCGTTCTGCACCCTTATTGGGTCGTCGGCCAGCCTGTCCTCCGGATTCCATCCCCAATCCAACGGCCAGTCGGAGCGAGCGAACCAAGCTCTGGAAACAAATGTAATATGCCTCGTCTCAACCAACCCCACTACCTGGAGCCGACAACTGGTCTGGATGGAGTACGACTGGACACTCTTCCCTGTTCGACCACTGGACTCTCCCCTTTCGAGTGCTCCATGTGTATCAGCCTCCACTCTTCCCAGAACAAGAGCAGTAAGTCAGCATACCCTGGGCCGAGATGTTCGTCCACCGCTGTCGGCGTACCTGGAGAAGAGCCATGCAAAATAGTCTTGCGTGACAACAAATCTGCACAGTTAGCTGATCTGCGTTCCATACACCCACTGTTGAGCCTCCCACTTCTGTTGACACGCCCACTTCAGACACGCTTTATGTAGGCAGTTATCCATGGCTCAAACGTTGCCTATTATTTTGACAAAATTGTCGAGTGACCGCTCTAACAATGGAAATGCATGCCTCAAACATTTACACCATCATTGTAAAGCCCTAGTTATTGTTGTTTTGACAAAGTCATTTCTGAAAATCATTTATTTCATATGATTAGTGATTAATTTGCTTTCATCCCTCCTTTTAAGGTCCACCCTGTTACATGAACTGAACTCTTGTTTAAATATGTTGAAATTGTTCTTTAAATGTTGTTTTCAGTGACTGAGCGTGTACAACATAATATGACGTCAACCCTGTTACCCATAAATAGTCTACAAATGTTTTAACACATCAATTTCCCCTCCACGCTGCACACAACATGCTTACATTCCCCCAAACATGTTTTTTGTGTAAAGTTGAACATGTGATCTTTATGACAGAACATTAAAATGAGGTGAAATTAGTTTTGTTGGACCAAGTTACACTTCTCAAAATATGCTCTGTTCATGGAACGACCTGTGTGTGTGTTTTGTACTACGAATTTTGGAAGTGAGTGGGCCAGGATGTGGTGTGCTTGTGTAGGCCTATGTGTGTGATATTACGAAAAATATATTTCCCAACTGTTAGAGCATGTTTACCCTTGATCAATCATTTACTGTGGCCTCTTATGACATGAGTGCACTTACCCCAGGATGACAACTATCAGTCATCTAAACAAAGCTTAACATGAGCTCATTTTCATCAAGGAGCTCTTTTATTTCTAATATGAATAGACTGATATGTGTATTATTGGGCTCCTACATTCTGCTGCTGGTTTTAAACAAATCTCTCACTGTAGATGCAACGGAGTACTCATGGAATATGGCTGAAACCAGGTAGATTTCTGTAGTTTTTACTACAAATACTACTACTTTTATTTACTACTACTGGGTGATTCCAGCAGGAGCAGAAACTATTACTGGTATTTCAGATTGTTCTGGCAATTCTCACACTGAAACTTCATTGGGAGGTAGAATGACTAAAATACTTTTTACATTTGTATCACAAAACATTTTTGAGAAAATCATGCTGATCATTTAGAGACAGAATACAGAATACATAGAGCATAGTTTACACACATTATGTACAACTAGGTAGAATGAGCATAGAGCTATAAGAGAATGGGTACTGTATACAGCTGATGTGTATTATCAGTATGAATATATTTAAATGCAGTATAGTGCAGGTATTTGTGTACATTTCAGAGATGGCTTGATGCGGTGTGCATGCATTTTACAGACACGCTTATCCAGAGCAACCAGGGGAAAGAGCCTTGCTCATGGGCACATCATTAGACTAGTCGGCGATTTGAACCAGTGACCTTTCGGGTTATGCCTCCTGTCAGACCATATAATATGTGACCCGTACATGATACAGACAACATCTGGGTGTCATTATACTCCTTATAATGTACTCTGTCATATGGAGTATGTTTAGATTCTGAAATGTATTTATTTATTTTATTTTATTTCACCTTTATTTAACCAGGTAGGCAAGTTGAGAACAAGTTCTCATTTACAATTGCAACCTGGATACACGTTCACATGAATTTATTCAGCATTAAAACGATTTAAAATTAATATTTCAAAACGATCCTTTTTGATGAAGCTCTTTTTTAGACATATTGTTTGAAACAATACACTCTTCAAACCCATCACATTTCCAGAGTGGCTCTGGTACTTTTAATGAAATGACCCATTTTATACATATAACCAATCACAGCCCTCCTTTAGGATTGCATATTCAGCAAATCACCAGCAGTGGGCGTTCCCTTAGAAACCATTTACCATTTACAGTATTGCTGGTGGTCATAAAATTGGTCAGAATTTCAGAATTAGCAGAGCCCACTTTGGAAATGTGATCTACTTGTACTTAAAATGAACAAAATCCAAAATAATAGTTTTGAGATATTCATATGAATATTTTTTTATGTAGGATACATTTGTGAGAAAATGTGTATTTCAGAATCTAGACATAGTCCATATGTTAGAGCACACTATCAGGGGTATAATGACACCCAGATGTTGTCAGTATCATGTACGGCTCACAGATCACGAATAGGCATGTATAGGTCTAAAAAACAATAAATGACCAAAATATTTTCTGCTCCCGCTGTTGTGGAATCGCTCTACTTCAATCTAAAATGTCTGTGAAGCTTGAAACTGTAATGGTATTTGTATTTGACTGAAGAACAGGGCAATCTGCTATTAGGAGGGTCAGGAGTGTAAACAAACCAGCTCCTATCAACTGTAAGATGAAAATGTGGTCGTCATGGACCCCTTGTGACTCCTGCACAGACAAGAAGGTAAAGGGTTCCTTCTCATTATACGGTTCATGTTCAAGGCTTGGGACTAAATAATAAACTATAGTTTCTATGATACACAATGATCTGTTGTTCCACTAAAACAATTCTCATATTTGTGTTCATTATTTATATTGCCCAGTTTCGTTTCCGTTACGTGGAGAAAGCGTCCCAGTTTGGTGGGAGACAATGTTTGGACAGTCAGTGGGAAGAGCTGGCATGCCCCACAGCACAGGCAGTGTGTTGGGAACCAGACATCTGTGGAGAAAGATTCACCTGCAATGCCACAGGTAAGTACACAATATACATCACCTCCAACCTCAAGCCAAGCGTACAATGTGTTGAGTCTTCTTTTGTCTCCAAATGTTTCATGTGGTTTTCATGTGGGTTTGTGTGTGTGTGTGCATACGTGCTTGTAATGAGCGTGTGTGTGTGCGTGTGTGCGTGCGTGCGTGCATCCATCTGTACTTAGGTCGTTGTGTGAGCCAGGCGCTTCGCTGTAACGGTGAGGTCGACTGTGACGACGAGTCTGATGAGACGGACTGTGAGCAGGTGGACGACAGACAGGACAAGTGTTCCACACTACTACCCATCCCTGGAGCTGGCCGCGGCACTCAGGGGTAAGCAGGGGTCAGAGGACAGGGGTCATCAACAGTCATAATAAGTGGGAACAACAGGATGCATCTGACACAGAAAATATATGTTGCTGTTTGTGCTGCACACACACATATACACACACCTCATTTGAAACAACAACAAAGTATTGCTCTTTATGTTCCTAGCTTTAACATACTGACAGGAGAATTTGTGGACCACGTTCTTGACCCACAATACTATGGAGGACAGTGTGAATATGTCTACAATGGAGAATGGAGAAAACTCATCTATGATCCCTTCTGTGAGAATTTACATTATAACGAGGATGAGAAAAACTATCGTAAACCCTACAACTTCCATACATACCGCTTCATGGTACGGTACTGTACTGTATGCATCGTCATGTCACAAAATGGACACTTTTTACAATGCTCAACTTATCAATGACATTTGAAAAAAGTTATATGTGTTTTGTTATTTTTGGGTTATTCTAGGCCCAGGCTACTTCTGAAGGCTCCTCAGAGTATTATGAAGATATGGCCACATTACTGAAAGCCAGAAAGACGGAAGATTCTTTTAATCTGGGTGTTACTGTTGGGATTCAGTACGTGGAGTTTGGAGTATCAGGGAATGTGGAGTCTGAGTTACTAACAAATCTAACAAAATACACCAATCAGGTAAGAGAATATGTCTTAAATAATACCCCCGAAACAGCCTCTTTATACCCAGGGAACACAACTGTAGTTAGTCCCTGGCTGCGTTTTATTCCAGGAGGCTATTGCCTACAACCTTGTTTTCTCAGATCCACGAAGGGTAGTGAACGAGAACAGATGGACGTAACATCCATCCTGAAATGAAACCCCTGAGTCCTATATTTCTCATTTGAGCATGTATGAAGCTGAAAAGCGCTATACAAATATAGTTCTGGTTATGTGTTCTCCTTTGTCCCTCAGGAACTTGGCTTCATCAGGTTGCAGTCTAAGGTTCAGACGGCCCAGTTTAAGATGAGGAGCGAGGGGCTGATGCTTCATGAAGACATGTACCTGTCCCTCATGGAGCTTCCTGAGGAGAAGTATGACTTTGGCCTGTACTCCCGCTTCCTCAACACTTACGGAACGCACTACGTCACCCAGGGCATCATGGGAGGGACCCTGGAGTATGTGGCGGTCGTCAACACAACCGCCATGAAAACGTCTAGTATGGTGTCTTTTTTTATTTCTGTGATGCTGTCGTTGAATGAGTGAGCGAGGTTTCAGGCTGGGTCAGTGGTGGAAAAAGTGTGAAGGATTTTTAGACCTTTCTATATTTTGGAAGGAACCATATAATATTATCATGTGAGTTATTATAGTCAATGGTATATTTGAAGAGTCCATTTCTGTGTGAATATAATGCTTATTCTAAAACTTGTTTTTGCTCTTGACTTTTAACAGAGATTGATGCGGAACAACTTAAAGGGTGTTTGGGTGGATCCATTGGCATAAGCAGTCCTATAGGCAAGACGAAGCAGGTAGAAGTTGGAGGCAAACTTGAAGTCAAAGGTTGCAAAGGCACTGGCTCTTATGAAAAAGGTGTGTGATCATCCCAACCGACCTTATCTAGCAAAGGACACCTTGGTTAACATTTCCTACTTTTTCTACCAACACCAGATACCAAAGGACAGCTTGGTTAACATTTCCTACTTTTTCTACCAACACCAGCTACCAAAGGACACCTTGGTTAACATTTCCTACTTTTTCTACCAACACCAGATACCAAAGGACACCTTGGTTAACATTTCCTACTTTTTCTACCAACACCAGATACCAAAGGACAGCTTGGTTAACATTTCCTACTTTTTCTACCAACACCAGATACCAAAGGACAGCTTGGTTAACATTTCCTACTTTTTCTACCAACACCAGATACCAAAGGACACCTTGGTTAGCATTTCCTACTTTTTCTACCAACACCAGATACCAAAGGACAGCTTGGTTAACATTTCCTACTTTTTCTAACAACACCAGATTTCTACCTCATTTCAACTGTATATTGTTGTTCAACTTTCTGACTTTCTGGTAGTAACATTCAGTTAGAGCAATTGTGGGTAACAGGGATAGGGTATATTCCATTTCAAAAGAGTTCATTCAGTAAGTATACTGGAATTGCAGTTTACTTCCAGAGTTTACTGAATTGAGATGGACCCAGGTGGATAATTGATGATTTCCCTCTGTAACCCAGAGATGTATGGCAGCTCCAGTTTGATCAAGGACATTGTGACGCTGGTGAAGGGGGGCAGTACAGGAAGTAGTGGGGGTCTGCTGGCCATCAAGGACCCTGACACATACAGGAAGTGGGGCCTTTCTCTCAAGTACAACCCAAATCTCATCGAGTTTGAGGTATAATAGCATTTACTTACAGATATACCTAAACACACTGTATATAGCCAATGATGTATATAAACCCTGGATTGCTGATGCTATGTATTGGCCATTGAGAGGCTTTGAAGCCACCAGTCGGCCATATTGGCACTCCCCAGTAGAAGCAGTCCTCCATAGGACTGAATGGAATTCTACAGTATTTCAATTAAATGTTTCAAGGACAATTTTTTGTTGTTGTTGTAGTGGGTACAGTAACATTAGAACTTTCAGAAAATGTTACTTTAAGAAATGTTTGTGTATATACTGTATGTTTAGCTCACATAACATTATTTAAAAGTCTGTAATAAAATAAACATGACAAAAACAAATGTAGACATTCATAAATGCATTTCTATAGCTTCCAGAATATTTTTTACAATGGTGGGGGAGTGCCAGTCAACCAGTGTATATATACAGTGCCTTGCGAAAGTATTCGGCCCCCTTGAACTTTGCGACCTTTTGCCACATTTCAGGCTTCAAACATAAAGATATAAAACTGTATTTTTTTTGTGAAGAAGCAACAACAAGTGGGACACAATCATGAAGTGGAACGACATTTATTGGATATTTCAAACTTTTTTAACAAATCAAAAACTGAAAAATTGGGCGTGCAAAATTATTCAGCCCCCTTAAGTTAATACTTTGTAGCGCCACCTTTTGCTGCGATTACAGCTGTAAGTCGCTTGGGGTATGTCTCTATCAGTTTTGCACATCGAGAGACTGAACTTTTTTCCCATTCCTCCTTGCAAAACAGCTCGAGCTCAGTGAGGTTGGATGGAGAGCATTTGTGAACAGCAGTTTTCAGTTCTTTCCACAGATTCTCGATTGGATTCAGGTCTGGACTTTGACTTGGCCATTCTAACACCTGGATATGTTTATTTTTGAACCATTCCGTTGTAGATTTTGCTTTATGTTTTGGATCATTGTCTTGTTGGAAGACAAATCTCCGTCCCAGTCTCAGGTCTTTTGCAGACTCCATCAGGTTTTCTTCCAGAATGGTCCTGTATTTGGCTCCATCCATCTTCCCATCAATTTTAACCATCTTCCCTGTCCCTGCTGAAGAAAAGCAGGCCCAAACCATGATGCTGCCACCACCATGTTTGACAGTGGGGATGGTGTGTTCAGCTGTGTTGCTTTTACGCCAAACATAACGTTTTGCATTGTTGCCAAAAAGTTCAATTTTGGTTTCATCTGACCAGAGCACCTTCTTCCACATGTTTGGTGTGTCTCCCAGGTGGCTTGTGGCAAACTTTAAACAACACTTTTTATGGATGTCTTTAAGAAATGGCTTTCTTCTTGCCACTCTTCCATAAAGGCCAGATTTGTGCAATATACGACTGATTGTTGTCCTATGCACAGAGTCTCCCACCTCAGCTGTAGATCTCTGCAGTTCATCCAGAGTGATCATGGGCCTCTTGGCTGCATCTCTGATCAGTCTTCTCCTTGTATGAGCTGAAGGTTTAGAGGGACGGCCAGGTCTTGGTAGATTTGCAGTGGTCTGATACTCCTTCCATTTCAATATTATCGCTTGCACAGTGCTCCTTGAGATGTTTAAAGCTTGGAAAATCTTTTTGTATCCAAATCTGGCTTTAAACTTCTTCACAACAGTATCTCGGACCTGCCTGGTGTGTTCCTTGTTCTTCATGATGCTCTCTGCGCTTTTAACGGACCTCTGAGACTATCACAGTGCAGGTGCATTTATTCGGAGACTTGATTACACACAGGTGGATTGTATTTATCATCATTAGTCATTTAGGTCAACATTGGATCATTCAGAGATCCTCACTGAACTTCTGGAGAGAGTTTGCTGCACTGAAAGTAAAGGGGCTGAATAATTTTGCACGCCCAATTTTTCAGTTTCTGATTTGTTAAAAAAGTTTTAAATATCCAATAAATGTCGTTCCACTTCATGATTGTGTCCCCCTTGTTGTTGATTCTTCACAAAAAAATACAGTTTTATATCTTTATGTTTGAAGCCTGAAATGTGGCAAAAGGTCGCAAATTTCAAGGGGGCCGAATACTTTCGCAAGGCACTGTACATTGTGTATTCAGCACACAGATGGTGCTGGACATTACATCTGTGCATGCTACTTGAAACATGGTACTTTTACGTGTTTACTTTATATACAGTGCATTCAAACATAGTACATTCAATATGCACAAACACATCAAGTAACTCATCAAGCATGGTCTCCTCTTCCCTCCTCTCCCCCCTCTCCCCAGACCCTGCCCATATTTGAGCTGGTGCGTCTGAGCACAGCGGGGGACCACGTGGGGGCACGGCCGGCCCACCTGAGGAGGGCGTGGGAGGAGTACCTGCTCCAGTTCAACTCCTGTCGCTGTGCTCCCTGCAGGCATGACGGCATCCCTGTCCTCTCCCAGACCTCCTGCCACTGCATCTGCAAGCAGGGCTTCAGAGGGGAAGCCTGCGAGGAAACCCTCAGGAAAGGTGGGCGTAACAGTGCTTTTATATGCAGTTACTTATATCTGCCCTCAGATGACAGCAAGTGCCACACCTTACTACAGTAACTATGCTATTCAGTTAGTATGTGTAGAGACTTAGATGAGTGGGTAACACAGAGCCTGGCATTCTGTCGTCTGATAGGTTCCACGACGGACGGGGCCTGGAGTTGCTGGGGGGCGTGGTCTTCCTGTCAGTCAGGAAGTAAGACGCGCCGACGGTCATGTGACAACCCCCAGCCAGATGGGGGCGCCGCCTGCCTTGGCTCCTCCTCCCAGAACCAACGCTGTTGATGTCACCAGCCAGACGGGTCACAGCGCGGCAGGGGACACAGATTTCAAAACTACATCAGGAAGTAGGAGTGAATACCAATGATGTTCATTATGTTACCAACTCTGTATTTTTATCTGGCCAGAAAGATGAGGGTCAAAAAGTTTGTTCAGAAATAAAACAGTTCAAGATATTCTCGATTATCAAATCATTTTGTTTTATTTGTCACATGCGCAGAATATGTTTTATCTCCTCAGTTATCTCACTGTCACTATAAAAGACTCAACAATGAAAACATACTGTAACACAGGCACAACACTTCCAATTATTTTACTAGGCAAGTCAGTTAAGAACAAATTCTTATATACAGTGGTGGCTTTGGAACAGTGGGTTAACTGCATTGTTCAGGGGCAGAACAACATATTTATACCTTGTCAGCTCAGAGATTCGATGCAGCAACCTTTCAGTTACTGGCCCAACGCTCTAACCAGTAGGCACCCTGCTGGTTACTGGCCCAACGCTCTAACCACTAGGCACCCTGCTGGTTACTGGCCCAACGCTCTAACCAGTAGGCATCCTGCTGGTTACTGGCCCAACGCTCTAACCAGTAGGCATCCTGCTGGTTACTGGCCCAACGCTCTAACCAGTAGGCATCCTGCTGGTTACTGGCCAAACGCTCTAACCACTAGGCACCCTGCTGGTTACTGGCCCAACGCTCTAACCACTAGGCACCCTGCTGGTTACTGGCCCAACACTCTAACCACTAGGCACCCTGCTGGTTACTGGCCCAACGCTCTAACCAGTAGGCATCCTGCTGGTTACTGGCCCAACGCTCTAACCACTAGGCACCCTGCTGGTTACTGGCCCACCGCTCTAACCACTAGGCACCCTGCTGGTTACTGGCCCAACACTCTAACCACTAGGCACCCTGCTGGTTACTGGCCCAACGCTCTAACCACTAGGCACCCTGCTGGTTACTGGCCCAACGCTCTAACCACTAGGCACCCTGCTGGTTACTGGCCCAACGCTCTAACCACTAGGCACCCTGCTGGTTACTGGCCCAACGCTCTAACCACTAGGCACCCTGCTGGTTACTGGCCCAACGCTCTAACCACTAGGCACCCTGCTGGTTACTGGCCCAATGCTCTAACCACTAGGCACCCTGCTGGTTACTGGCCCAACGCTCTAACCACTAGGCACCCTGCTGGTTACTGGCCCAACTCTCTAACCACTAGGCACCCCGCTGGTTACTGGCCCAACGCTCTAACCTCTAGGCTTCCTGCTGGTTACTGGCCCAACGCTCTAACCACTAGGCACCCTGCTGGTTACTGGCCCAATGCTCTAACCACTAGGCTGCCTGCTGGTTACTGGCCCAATGCTCTAACCACTAGGTACCCTGCTGGTTACTGGCCCAACGCTCTAACCACTAGGCACCCTGCTGGTTACTGGCCCAACTCTCTAACCACTAGGCACCCTGCTGGTTACTGGCCCAATGCTCTAACCACTAGGCTACCTGCTGGTTACTGGCCCAATGCTCTAACCACTAGGCACCCTGCTGGTTACTGGCCCAACGCTCTAACCACTAGGCACCCTGCTGGTTACTGGCCCAATGCTCCAACCACTAGGCACCCTGCTGGTTACTGGCCCAACACTTTAACCACTAGGCTACCTGTTGGTTACTGGCTCAATGCTCTAACCACTAGGCTACTTGCTGGTTACTGGCCCAACACTTTAACCACTAGGCACCCTGCTGGTTACTGGCCCAGCACTTTAACCCCTAGGCTACCTGCTGGTTACTGGCCCAACACTTTAACCACTAGGCTACCTGCTGGTTACTGGCTCAACACTTTAACCACTAGGCTACCTGCTGGTTACTGGCCTAATGCTCTAACCACTAGACTACCTGCTGGTTACTGGCCCAACACTTTAACCACTAGGCACCCTGCTGGTTACTGGCCCAACTCTCTAACCACTAGGCACCCCGCTGGTTACTGGCCCAACGCTCTAACCTCTAGGCTTCCTGCTGGTTACTGGCCCAATGCTCTAACCACTAGGCACCCTGCTGGTTACTGGCCTAATGCTCTAACCACTAGGCTACCTGCTGGTTACTGGCCCAACGCTTTAACCACTAGGCACCCTGCTGGTTACTGGCCCAATTCTCTAACCACTAGGCTACCTGCTGGTTACTGGCCCAATGCTCTAGGCACCCTGCTGGTTACTGGCCCAACGCTCTAACCACTAGGCACCCTGCTGGTTACTGGCCCAACTCTCTAACCACTAGGCACCCCGCTGGTTACTGGCCCAACGCTCTAACCTCTAGGCTTCCTGCTGGTTACTGGCCCAACGCTCTAACCACTAGGCACCCTGCTGGTTACTGGCCCAATGCTCTAACCACTAGGCTACCTGCTGGTTACTGGCCTAATGCTCTAACCACTAGGCTACCTGCTGGTTACTGGCCCAACGCTTTAACCACTAGGCACCCTGCTGGTTACTGGCCCAATTCTCTAACCACTAGGCTACCTGCTGGTTACTGGCCCAATGCTCTAGGCACCCTGCTGGTTACTGGCCCAACGCTCTAACCACTAGGCACCCTGCTGGTTACTGGCCCAACTCTCTAACCACTAGGCACCCCGCTGGTTACTGGCCCAACGCTCTAACCTCTAGGCTTCCTGCTGGTTACTGGCCCAACGCTCTAACCACTAGGCACCCTGCTGGTTACTGGCCCAATGCTCTAACCACTAGGCTACCTGCTGGTTACTGGCCCAATGCTCTAACCACTAGGCACCCTGCTGGTTACTGGCCCAACACTTTAACCACTAGGCACCCTGCTGGTTACTGGCCCAACACTTTAACCACTAGGCTACCTGCTGGTTACTGGCCCAATGCTCTAACCACTAGGCTACTTGCTGGTTACTGGCCCAACATTTTAACCACTAGGCACCCTGCTAGTTACTGGCCCAGCACTTTAACCCCTAGGCTACCTGCTGGTTACTGGCCCAACACTTTAACCACTAGGCTACCTGCTGGTTACTGGCCCAACACTTTAACCACTAGGCACCCTGCTGGTTACTGGCCCAACACTTTAACCACTAGGCTACCTGCTGGTTACTGGCCCAATGCTCTAACCACTAGGCTACTTGCTGGTTACTGGCCCAACATTTTAACCACTAGGCACCCTGCTGGTTACTGGCCCAGCACTTTAACCCCTAGGCTACCTGCTGGTTACTGGCCCAACACTTTAACCACTAGGCTACCTGCTGGTTACTGGCCCAACACTTTAACCACTAGGCACCCTGCTGGTTACTGGCCCAACACTTTAACCACTAGGCTACCTGCTGGTTACTGGCCCAACACTCTAACCACTAGGCTACCTCCTGGTTACTGGCCCAACGACCTAACCACTAGGCTACCTCTGGTTACTGGCCCAACACTTTAACCACTAGGCTACATGCTGGTTACTGGCCCAACACTTTAACCACTAGGCTACCTGCTGGTTACTGGCCCAACGCTCTAACCACTAGGCTACCTGCTGGTTACTGGCCCAACACTTTAACCACTAGGCTACCTGCTGGTTACTGGCCCAACACTTTAACCACTAGGCTACCTGCCTCCCCTATTAGCTTTATTTCAATTAAGAGTCTGGGACAATATCAGAAACAGTAAATTCCACCTGGAGTCCTCTGCAGGCCATGCCTCTGTTGTAGGGTTGTTACACTGGCGGCTCCTTGTCTTAGTCCTCTCCTTGCAGGGCGGCCACGAACCCCAGCAGGCTCCAGCTATGGCTATATCTGTTAGGGTCAAAGTTTAAACGGTTAAACCTCCATAATAGCATGGAAATGGCAATACTGTGGAAATTAAATAGAGATGTTTAAGCTACAGGTGAAGGTATTTTCATGTAGTTTTGTGTTTTTATTAAGAGGCTGACCTGGTCGTTGGGTGATCTCACATTCCAGCCCACTGTAGCCAGACACACTCACATCTAGAGCCTAATGAGAGAGATGCATACATTGTTATCATTGTGATGATCATCATCCTCAGCATCATCATCATCACCATCTCTCATAGGTTTATGAATATAAAGTATAGTTGGATTGAGGTGGGAGGGTGTCTTTTAAGAAAAGCCAATCTGTTTTTGAAGCAGGCAGGAGGGATGGTGTTTAGCATAGCGGCAGGAGCTGTCTCATCAGGTTCTTCTTCAGGGAGATAGCGTGGGAGAAGTCTCTGGAGGTCACCAGCTCATATCGCAGTCGCGTCTGTCACACAGGCAACAACATCACAACCAGCTCAGGACTTGAGTCTGACAGACAGGTAGAGGACACCTATAGACAGAGAGGAGGTAAAGAGAGAGGAGATAGAGAGGGAACAGAGAGAAGGAGACAAAGAGAGAGACAGGCAGACAGAGGGAGACAGAGACAGAGAGGGATACAGAGAGAGAGAAAGAGGGAGATAGAGAGAAACAGACAGCGGGAGACAGACAGAACAGACAGAACAGACAGACAGACAGACAGAGGGGGAGAGAGAGGGGGAGAGAGACAGAGGGAGACAGACAGGGGGAGACAGACAGACAGAGGGAGGGAGACAGAGAGAGACAGACAGAGACAGATAGAGGGAGACAGAGATAGACAGATTGAGGGAGGGAGGGAGACAGAGAAAGAGAGAGGGAGACAGAGAAAGACAGATTGAGGGAGGGAGGGAGACAGAGAAAGAGAGAGAGAGACAGGTGGAGAGACAAGGGGAGAGAGAGACAGACAGAGGGAGACAGACAGGGAGAGGCAAACAGACAGAGAGAGAGAGAGAGAGACAAAGGGTCCCAGGTTGCTGAAGAGAAAAGGAGATGTAGAAAGAGAAAGGAGAAGTATAAAAAAGAGACAGCGAGAAGTGGCAAGAACAGAGTACAGAAAGAGAGACAGTATTCCCACTGCACTGCGGATGAAGTCAGGATTGTAATGCACAGCTTCTCCCCAGAGTCTCATCAGTTGTGGCGTGGGCAGCTTCTTGGCAGTCAGTGAGGTGATGGACTCACTGTCACCCCCTCTAACCATGCTCCACCATGCTGCCTTTCACTGTGTCCTAGAGGAGGGGGAGAGGAGGGATGGGAGAGAGAGGATGGATGGAGGGGGAGAGGCGAGGTAGGGAGGTGAGTGAGTGAGGGAGGGGGAGAGGAAGAGGTGGTTAGAGAGAGGGAGAGGTAGGGTGAGGGTGAGGGTGAGGGGGTTAGCGAGAGGGAGAGGGTGGAAGGGAAGGGAGACGGGGAGGGAGAGTGGAGGGAGGGAGTGGGGTTAGGGAGAGGGGGTAGGGAGAGGGGGAGGGAGATGGAGAGGTGTGGGGTTGGGGTAGGAAGAGAGAAAATAAAATATAATTGAAAACAGTTGAACAAATCTTTATGCAAGTGTCCCACTTACTGTAAGGCTTTTTCTCAGTGAGAAATTCTCACAGAAGGCTGCATTACCCAATAAATACACAGAATGTGAAGTACATCACACGTTCGTTATCATTGGTTAGCTACTCCCGTTGTCTTTATCCATGCAAAGTGGATTACAAACAGAAACCTGCACCACCTAGACTCTCCACCTAGACTCTCCACTAACAGGTTTATCAACATCCTCCTACCCAACCTTCTCTTCCTCCTCATTACCACCATCATCATCATCATCATCATAATCATGGGCAGCAGGTAGCCTTGTGGTTAGAGCTTTGGGCCAGTCTGTAACCGGAAGGTTGCTGGATCAAGTCCCCGAGCTGACAAGGTAAAATTCTGTCGTTCTGCCCCTGAACAAGGCAGTTAACCCACTGTTCCCTGGGCGCTGAAGATGTGAATGTTGATTATGGAAGCCCCCAGCACCTCTCTGATTCAGAGGGTTTAGGTTAAAAACAGAAGACACATTTCAGTTGAATGCATTCAGTTGTACAACTGACCTTTTGTCATCATCATCCACCTGTTCCTCCTCCTGATAACACTAGGCTACCTGCTGGTTACTGGCCCAATGCTCTAGGCACCCTGCTGGTTACTGGCCCAACGCTCTAACCACTAGGCAGCCTGCTGGTTACTGGCCCAACTCTCTAACCACTAGGCACCCCGCTGGTTACTGGCCCAACGCTCTAACCTCTAGGCTTCCTGCTGGTTACTGGCCCAACGCTCTAACCACTAGGCACCCTGCTGGTTACTGGCCCAATGCTCTAACCACTAGGCTACCTGCTGGTTACTGGCCCAATGCTCTAACCACTAGGCACCCTGCTGGTTACTGGCCCAACGCTCTAACCACTAGGCAACCTGCTGGTTACTGGCCCAATGCTCCAACCACAAGGCTTGCTGTATTCTCTATCGACCGTGTCGTTCACTTCAACAGTACACAATTTAAATCAAGAATAATGTTCCCTCTCGTTGTACCCAGATAAGGCTTCAGTCTAAAACCTTACGATCGGGAGTAAGTGTACTGCAAATTAACCTCACACTAAATCATACATTGTCTGTCATCTGTATAGAGTCTTGATGCTTGTAGAGGACTGCCATTGCCCTTGTATCTATATCTTCCACACACATAGACTTAATGAAGGTCTTACCAGAGTAGGAGCCGGCACAGTGCAGCATAGAGGAGGCAGTAGCATGGGCTGACTGTAGGCTTGTGGCGAAATCTGCACGGAGCCTTCACCGTGCACTGCCACTTTAAGAGCGCATGAGCAGTAAGGAAGGAGAATATAAAGAGAGCTCGTTCAGCTCTTTGGGGAGGGGCTCTTTGGTGGCGCGACAGTTTGATTGTGTGTGCTGCAGAAGTTTTGTTTGTTTTCAGCGTGTGTAGTTTATAGAGTGTTTAACTCAATCATCGGTGTGATCGCTCTAGGTCGTGGTTGTTTTCGTTTGGGACCACGCCCGTTATGGATCACATGGATTAGTAGCACATTGTTGCAAAGCTTTAACATACAAACCAACAAACCATCGGACAGTCAGACAGTACACCAGCATGCCTGAAGACTACAGCTAAGATTTCTCTTTTTCTCTCTCTTTCTCTTCCCTCTCGTTCCAGTGCTTTACCCTGCAACAGACTCTCTATTTTTCAAATGCACTTCCCATTGAAGTTCATTAGAGCTGGACTATTATTGCCCTGCCAGAAGTATTTGGATGGACATTTTAGTTAAAAGGGAGGTTGCTTGCAAGTTGTATATTATGTGAACTGTATTGAGGTGAGGTGTACTAATGACATGTGGCCGAGAAGACTGTGGACATTTTTAAGGCCTTTGTTGTGTCGATGAACACCCCCCCCACATTCATACCCTCTGCACTCATCCACTAGAAAATAATACAGATTATTGCAAATCCTCTGTTGATGACTGGGTTCGTTCTTGTATGAAGTTGCTGTGAAATTGCTCTGCCATTAGTATTATTGTATGAGGTATTCTTGTTGGGGTTACCCCTGTGCTGTGATGTGGGTTTTATATGGTGTGTATTCTCTTTTCTCTCCACTGGCTATCTGGTAAACAGGCTACACTCTAGGCAGTCTCTTCTGCTGATGTGTGTGGGTCTGGTAGTGGTACTCTCTCTATTCTACTCTTTTCCTTTCGGCATGGTTAATACCTGCCTGGCGCCTGAACAAAATCTTTCTTTACCCCTCTCTAATAAATACCGCTACAGGCTTCTACATGGAACCAGAGAACAAGGTAGTGGTGGTGGATCAGGACTGACACCAACCGGACGACACAACTCTGTGTGTGTGTGTGTGTGTGTGCGCGCGCGCGCGCAGTAGGTCTGTCTGTAAACAAACTGATTAATATTATCGGGGACATAGACTTATCGTTACGCTCTGACCCTGGGTCAGCCGTTTGGTTTTGTGGTCTGGGAAATCATCAAATAAACACTCCAACAAACATGACTTGTGTATTTTGTGTTTCCCAATGTTTAGCTTCCCATAGCAGAGTTTCCCTGCGCCCATTCCCGGACCATTTCAGCCAATTCGGGGAGTAAACTGAAATTCCAATCCCGAATGTTCCTTAATGCTTTTGCCCTAATGAACACAACCCTGGTTTTGCCCTAATGAACACAACCCTGGTTTTGCCCTAATGAACACAACCCTGGTTTTGCCCTAATGAACACAACCCTGGTTTTGCCCTAATGAACACAACCCTGGTTTTGCCCTAATGAACACAACCCTGGTAATACTGTAACAGGAACACAGCACCCTCTGTTGGAACAAAATACAAATGTCCTGTCTGGAATCCGAACTGAATAATGCTATGTTTGTAATCATGTGGGAAACCAAAAGTACAGCTATCATGCTTGAAAAACAGTGTTCAAAAAACATATTAATAGATCTTGTTGCATTTAACTGCGTAAAATGCTGTTATCGATGTTTCCTTAGTCTGTGACATCAGAGGTCAGCATGTGGGAGAAGTGGGACCTCAGGATGACAGACATGTTGCCCAGTATTAATTACCAGTTGGAGGACCGTTGAAGTGGATTTCTCCCAGTCGTATGTGGTAAATATCACCTTCCCAATTGGTTACAAACACAGCATAATTATCTATTAGTGAAACAATAATGAAACAGAAGCAAGATGATGTTTATTGTCATTAATCCTGACCCATCTAGTGATTTCTGCTAAATGGGTCAGCTGCAAAGTCAAAATTGACTATTGTCAAAATTAATGAAAACACAAATTTGCTTTTTGGTCTACATTCAAGGTTAGGGTTAGGCATTAGGGTGTTGTTAGGGTTAAGGTTTAAAATCAGATTTTTTTACTTTGTGGCTGTGCCAGCTAGTGACCGCTCTGAATAGCTGCCTCCAGTACATGAGACATCTCAATAAATGCCAACCTGTGAAGCAGAATGGTTTGAACTTCCAGGTCTGTTTACACTTGATTTGATATCCAGAAACAATAGGTCCCTGACTACCTCCAAAGGTGGTCAGGAAGATCTGATCACAATCAGATCACAAGGTGTCTTTTAATCATATACTCCAGTCTAAAAATGTGGGCACAGTCAGAATGTGTACAAGTGCAGGACAAGGGCGCATGTTATAACCAGGAATAAATGGGGTTAGACACGCATTGTCTGGATATCAATCAAATGTAAACAGATCTGGACGGTAAACCATTTAAATCATCATTATACCGTCCTCTAAAATCATTGACAGACAGTTACTGATGCCATAAGTCAAAGACCTGTCTTAAAATAAATAAATCCATTCATACTGTATATTTGAAAGAATATCTGTCAAATAACCTGCATACACATTGATCAGATCACAAAACGTACATGTTAGTGCAAGGTGTAAATAAGCAAGGCTTGAGTGATATTCAGTTTAGAGTGCTAAAAAATGTTTGACTGGCAGCATAATCAAATATTCAGGAGCAAAGTGGGAATCACATATTTTATTTGTGACTGAACAGTGGGGGTAGTAGTACAGTGAATGGGAAGAAATATGCGTACAAAAGTCCTTTTCTCTTTTCAGCACTGTTGGAATTCCTAAATCAAATTTACAAAATATCGTTGGACCATTTCATTGAGCATTTTCTTATACGAGCAGGGTTACAGTTATTATCATCATAGTCTAGAAGTAAAAAGCAATAATATCTCTATTCTTTCATAATCTTCTAAAGTCACCACGTTTTGCCATTTGTAACTCTGTGGAGCAGACGGACCTACCAGATGCCCCAAACCTTTAGTTGCATGAATCAACCGTGTTACTGTAATACAATGACATGACGATATAACAGTGACGGAACACAACCGATAATAATAAGGCATAGTAATGCACTCTGGAGTCTACTGCTGGCTGGGCCGTCACAACTAGCTTATTGGTTTGAATCCTAGAAACCACCCATGTGTAGCAGACCTGGGTTCCAATACTATTTCAAATCATTTCAAATACTTTAGCGGTGTGTGATTGAGCTTGCCCGTTGCTATAGAATCAATAGAAAAGTCCCTAAAGTGCAAACCCCGCCAACATGGCACTCGAGGCAGGCTTAAGCAAATGCTCAAAAGTATTTGGAAGGTTTAAATAGTATTTGAACCCAGGTCTGGTAGCAGTTGAGTAGGTCAACAAAGAGATTGAAAGCAAACATTGAAGGATGGGTAGTACACCTGTTCAGTAGTCTAAAACAGTTAAAAGGTAAAAGTGACAGACTTTATTGGCCTGTGGATCCTTTATTTTGTGTGTGAGGATGGCCATTTTATTTTCAAAAGAGTGAGTTAAGTAATACGTAGGTAGCAGGTGTCCCCATCGTTGCTTTGATTCAACGGCTATGTAACACAGATTCACAGTTCATATGTCACAGACTGACTGACCAAACCCAACACAGAAACAGAAAGTAAAAGAATCAAATAAAATGTCAAGAAAGCAAAGCAAACATCCAGACAATACAGACAGAGGTGCTGGTGTGGCATTGCTTTAAAGTTGAGAGAGCCACAGGTAGGTTGCATCAGAGAGGCAGACGACAGGCCTATCTTTTGGCACAGAGATTCCGGTGTAAGGGGTCTTGAGGAAATCTTATTTACAAAATAGAAGTTTGGCAAAGAGGAATTATTTCGACTGATGCCTCGAAGCTGTTTTCGTTATCCATAAAATGCTCAGAAGCGTCAACTCAGAAGTAGCAGCTTACAAAATAAAAATTATATTTTTATCTTTAAGCATTGAAAAGTAAGCCATGAAGCTATGGAGAACAGTTGTCTCGCAGTCTCTGCTGTGTTTCGCTGGATCCACAATACATAGTCTGTTCATGCCAATGGAACAAGTCAGCTGTTTGAAAACATTTTGCAAATCCATCTGTTCTACACAGTAAGTACTCTGAGGCGGGTGGCAGTTCTCCAAACGAAGGGTATAACCCCATAGGACACCATTCCTCCTCAAAATCACCCCAAAAATGATTTCATCCTTAGAACCCATGAGAATCCTGATCCTGACCATGCAGTCTGATTGGTCCTCCCAGGTCACATGATAGATAAGGTGTCTCCGCCCACTGACCTGTGGCAGGAAGTTGTCGTGGTAACGACCCACTGCTACAGTTTGGTCAAAGATCATAGGTCACTTCATGGGAGAAAGGGCTTCCGATTGGCTGCGGGTGGGGGGAAAGACAGCATGTGAGGAGAGTGTTGTGCTGTCCAGCTCAGGAAAGAAGCCAATCCTATGATATTGCTGCTTTAGGCTGCCAATATCTGCATTCTCCAGAACAGAGATCCGTGTAATCAAGTTATTAGGAGGGACATAGGAGTCCAGAGTCTCCTCTCCTCCATCTCTCAGTCCGCTGTCCTCCTCTCCTCTCATCTTCTTCTATCCTCCTGACGGTCACAGAGGTTCCTTCTCCTGGAAAGGGAGGGACCAGCATTAAAACACATACAAGCAAGGCACACACACTCACACATATGCACACACACACACACACACTGAATTTCAGATATACTCATGTGTGAAATATGTGCAGTTATGAGCCTATAGACAGCAGGTGGCAGTATTGTTCCTTACGTCCTCGTACAGAATCAATGCAGAAATGTTCCATTTTACAACGTATTACAGAGCCATCATAAAGTAAGTCTTAAACCAAATACTTGGCTGAAAACCATTCAGCTGCAAAGACACAGAGAGAGCCTCAAAGACAAAGAAGAGATCTGTGTCTCTGGAAAAACCCCAGACAGACACAGAGAACTGAGCGGTAAAGGGTTGTTAGACCAATCAATAAAACAGAGATGTTTTAAGGAGCTTTAAGGGGATACAAAAAGGTTGGACAATAGAACAGAAGAGGGGTGGAGAGAGAGGGATGGGATGAGGACAGGGTGCTTGAAGAGAGGGAGAGTATAGGAAAGGAGAGGAGACCCACCCAGAGTTCTCTAACTGTCTTCCTGTGGACAGATCTGGGCCTGGGGAGAATCAGGTGGAGCATCTCCGGATGGACAGGGAGAAAGAGCCCTGGTGCATAAGCCCTAGATAGATAGAGAGAGAGAGATGGATGGATGGATGGATGGATGGATGGATGGAGAGAGAGAGAGAGAGAGAGCATGGTCAATACCACATGAGTATAATCCACAGATACAAGTTAATGCAATAACTTCAACCATTAAGACAACTATCCACCAACTATTTGATAGATCATTATATCATCATGATCAGCTTATTCGAGACTCACCGAGTCATCCTCCCTGGTGCTGGGGGGTGTGGCCTGTGTTTGGATGGGAGAGTGGTCTGTGGGGGGGTCACTGGTCTGGGACGAGGCGGAGTCTGAGGACGGTCCAGGCTGGGGGGCTGGGGCTGCAGGGAGAGAGTGGGAGGTATAGGAGTTTTGGTTGTTGGGTGTACCTTTTTCACATAAAGCATTGAACGTTATCAATTTGGGTAGGGTTAGGTTAAGGTTTGGGTCGGGTAACTTACTTGTGCTGTAACTGTCTATCTAGTCTAGTATGAATGTAGCAGAGACTGGCAGTAGGGAGAGCTTACCTGAGTCAGTGGAGGGTGAGGTGGATGTGCCAGGACTCAAGGTCATCCGAGAGAGGTCAAGGTCACTACAGCTGCCTTCCTCTTCCTGGGTCAAGGCCAATGGGGACATCACAGCCGGTGACCCCAGGCACAGCTGGCTACAGACCAGGGTGTCAGGAGGCACGTTCACTGGACCAGGGCCGGGTGTCTCACACCTCGCCATCATGACAAGGCTAACAGGCGTCTCACACCTGCCCACAGCACCCAGACCCATTGAAGTGGGACTCATCGGCCCAGGTGTTCCACACCTGCTGCCCACCATGACAAGGCCCAGCGAAGAGGGGCCTTCTCCTGCGTCAGATTCCCCACTGAGGCTGTGCTGCTGCTGGAGCTGCTGGAGCAGGGCGGGGTCCATCGCCTGGTGCTGGGGGCTGGTGATGGCTGAGGAGGGGGTGGAGGAGAGGTCGTAGTGTAGGCCCTGGGGGCCAGGGCACACGGTGGTGATGGGCACCATCATGGGGAGGTGGTGACCCCCCACGCCCACGGCCTGGGCGGGCATGTAGGCAGCCATGGCGGCCCACTGCTGCTGGGTGGCAGGGAAGATGTTGGCCTGGCTCCAGATGACGGGCTGGCCTCCCGGGAGGACCTGGGTAACCTGGAGGGGCCCCTGCACCCCAAAGGCCAGGGTCTGGGCCTGGCCAGAGAAGGATCCCTGCTGGGCCCACTGAGCTGCCTGGACTGGCCCCATGGTCATGTACCCCGAGGGGACAGAGGTGGGGCTGAAGGGGCCGGTGAACATCTCTGCGGGGTGTTGGTGCTGGTGCTGGTGGTGGCTCCTGCTGGGGTCCAAAGTGTTGGCCGGGGACGGGGGCATCTGAAGGCAAATCATCCACACACACACACATGTAAACCAGGCACCTACTGTATTATTTCACTGGGATCATTGTGACTATTTACTTAGAATAGAGGTTATGTAATCTATTTACTTAGAATAGAGGTCCTGTAATTTATTTACTTAGAATAGAGGTCCTGCAATTTATTTACTTAGAATAGAGTTCCTGCAATTTATTTACTTAGAATAGAGGTCCTGCAATGTATTTACTTAGAATAGAGGTCCTGTAATCTATTTACTTAGAATAGAGTTCCTGCAATTTATTTACTTAGAATAGAGGTCCTGCAATGTATTTACTTAGAATAGAGGTCCTGCAATGTATTTACTTAGAATAGAGGTCCTGCAATTTATTTACTTGAGCCATCCTGTAGTGAAAAGCATCTGTATTACTCTAATCACAACAAATCATTCTTAATACAAAATGATTTTGAATGGGAAGGTCAGTTACTCACCGAGGGTGGAGTGGACATGTCTCCAAACAGATCAAAGTGGTTGATGTTCTGTGCAGGGATAAAGGGTAGGGTCAGAGAAAGAGAACAGCGACATTTCACAACAAAACAAAAGCCTGATCTGCTTTAACATAATAACACATTCTACTGATCTATAACAGGGTAGGGTGGCTATGTGTGTTTGTGTGTTTGTGTGTGTGTGTGTGTGTGTGTGTGTGTACTGTAGAGAATTGTACTGTGATGCTTAGAAACATCTCGCTCTTCTTTCCTCTCATTTCATTATCAGAAAATGGATCTAAAATGAATCTCTCATGGTGCTCTGTAATTGGCTGGGTAAAAGGGTTATTCAGTCCAATCTAACGAACGCTGATTAGATATTCCTCTGTCCGTCTCTACCAATCAAATCATCCCCTGATGTCCCATGATGCATTACCATTGTGATTCCCCTAAAACACAAGATAATATGATATCATTAGGTGGTAGGATGCAGGCTGTATACATGTGCTTTTTGCGGCCACCATGTTCCTCCTCCAAGACAATATAACCACCTGACCCATATTGCAGACGTGACCGTTCCTACTACTACGTCTCACCCCCCTGGCCATATACACCCAGCGCTCTGACAGTATAATTACAATACAGAGGAGGTAGGGAAGACGGACAGAGGTTCTACAGCTAGACACATGAAATGTACAGTATGTCACAGACTGCAGGCGCCATGCACAAGCAGACAATGTATCACCACGGGAACACACACAGGATTTGCATGCCTTAAATAAAGACACACACACACACACACAAAGAATAGAGAAAATGAGGTGAAGACAGCAATCAGTGTGTGTGTGTGTGTGTGTGTGTGGTGGGGGGGGGGGGGGGGGGGGTTAACATAACATTGTCTATACCCTCTTTGAATTGTTTGGAGGAAACCAATCATATACAGGACATACATTACACCATATTGTTGTTATACATGATGTATTGGTGTGACAGTCTCATTTAACCTTAAGGGGGCTGAGGCAGGTGTCTGTAAGGTAGGGAGGGTGGTTATAGTTCTATAGGCCTTCCCCTCCGGCTGACTGGCAGGCAGAGTGACACACACGTTCAAGTTCAAGTTTACTTGTGAATCGTGTTCATACAACAAATAAAGTTAAACTTGAACATGTCAGGCTGGGCATCTAGGCTCTCAGTAGAGCTCCAACTGAATGAACAGACAAGCAGTAACTCTTAGAGATGTGGAGGCAGCTACCGATACAACACCAGCTAGCATGATGTGTGTTGGGGAGAGATAGCAGGGGGACAGTGTAGCTACCATAGATAGTTGATGTGCTGCTGAACGATCAGCACAGGAAGAATGCGAAGAGAAAAAGTAAGCACACATTCTTCTATTTCCATGTACGTCTTGACCAATGGACTTAAAGATAGAATCCTGCAGTATATAAAGACGGCTCCACTAGCCGCACCACCACCGTTTGTTGCCCAGCTGAGGAGCGGCATGGTGCAACATTTGTTGATACATATTGTGCTCCTCTATCGCACGTGCAATGATGTCAGAGAGGAAACACCGTGTTGGTTGTTTACACTAACTTCTTTGTTGATGTAATATCACAAACGGACATGGAAGTTTCCCCATTAAAGATTCCAGCTTTAAATAAATGTTTGGATGACGGTTTGGAGAAGAACGACTAGTGCATCTGATATGGTGGAAACTCGTAAAAACAAACAGTTAATCCATGACCTGTCTATTTTTTGTGGTAGAAATGAATCTGCTGTTAAAAATATATATTTGCTCTGCATACAGGTACGGTGTTTTTATGAGTGGGGTGGTAACCTAGGAGACCCCTCTGTCTGTCTGCATGCAGCTCCACCAAACAAACAACAACTCCACCAGCAAACCTCTCATTTTCACCTCCCAGGAAGATGGAACAACCCACTATTGAACTGAGACTGAAAATGACGAATAAAACCGTGTGTGTAATAGTCCTCCTAGTCATATTGTAAATGATGTGGAGGGTTTGAAGCAAAGACTCCATCTGTAGCTGGTGCAACATCCAAGCTTGAGGGACAAATCATGATTCTGTTGTGGCAGGTTATGCATAAGTCCTGAAAATCATTTTATCATCATACCTCTAGTTGACTAAGACCCAACGGTTGACCATTCCAAAGCAATAGATTCTATTTCTATATATCATTCCTTGGCCAGGAAAATCTATATCATTTAGTTAGTGCACAGGCAGGCAACCATGACCTAGACACACGCTGATGATAACCAGTCGATGACCAGTTTGTGGGTGTATACTGTGTATAACAGGGGTCACACAGACAGGGATTCATCAATGGAAACTAAAGAAGAGGGGAGGTTCTCCATTAAGAGAGACAGAGAGGTTTGCCAGTGGGGGGAGTGGACGAACAAAACAACAAAAACACCTACAGTCATAAAATGGCGTTTTGGGACGTCATAGATCCCTTCTCCCTTCTGCTGACTGGTAGCGGTAGGGACCTGAGTTGGAGGTCCAGTCAAAATAAAACAATACAGTGAGCAACACCATTTACCAAGGCTGAGAACGGACAAAAACACATTTATTTCAAAAAGAATCCTTTCTACTGAGGTGTCTCAAAGCTACTGTTCTGTCTTCATTTCAGAATGTCTCTCTGGTCTACACATGGTGATATTGTGGTCTGGTCTAAAAGCTACTGTTCTGTCTTCATTTCAGAATGTCTCTCTGGTCTACACATGGTGATATTGTGGTCTGGTCTAAAAGCAATGTTATGCAAATACATTTTGACAGCTGTACAGCTCTCGAATCAATTCTACATGAATCAATATTGATTGTAAGCAATACTGTCAGACTGTGCATGCTACTTCTCTGTTTGGGCATTAAGATCACACAGCTGGTTTTCTCCATGTATACAATGTTCAACCAGGAGTTTTAAATCTATGGACACTGACAATGCAGGATCGTGTCCTGCCCTGTCCTCTCCTCTCTTTTCTTTATTTTCCTCACATTAATCTATTAACCCTATTCAACAATATGGCCTCCATTTCTCTCTTTCGGCTGGCTAACTTGGCATTGGGCTGCAATTTCTTCTTGTCTACTGATCTTGTTTCATTCAGAAATCAAATGGCATGGCAAGTGATTCATCTCTATGCATCTTACATTTTCAGAAAGGTGAGGGAGAGGAGGAGGGAGGCGGGAGGTAGATGCAGGAGGAGGATTTGGGGAGAAGGGAGGAGGAGGGAAGAAGGAGGGGGAGGTGAAGGAGGAGGGGTGAGTTAAAGAGAGGAGGGAGGTGATGGAGGGAGCAGAGGAGTAGGGGAGGGAGATAGTGGGAGGAAGAAGGGGAGGAGAAGAGAGGAGGGGGAAGTGAAGGGAGGAGAAGGGAAGTGGTGGAGGGAGGAGAGGAGAGAGGAAAGATTAAATCACATTCTAGGTTCCTAGAAGCTGCTCTTAGTCCCTTGACCTAAACGGGAAGGTCAAACCTCTGGATGTCTGCAGGGATTCCACATAGACTCTAGAGAAGCCTTGATGAATTGGTCTGACAAAATAACTGGCCTTGACTGCACTTCACTGAACTGTGGATTTGAGATGTTATTCATCATTTACATTAGGAACGTTGTGGGTATACTATTTAAAAATAATAATATCCAGAGTGTACTGCTCTGCTCTGCTCTCTAACAAACATACATATTCTATTGTAACACAAAGCTCTGGGTTGACTACTCTACAAAAGGTAAGGGGCGGGGCTTGGTATTGTACCTGGTAAACGCTCTCCTCTGATTGGTGGCCACGGAGGGGCTCATGTCCAGCCTCAAACACAATGTACTACAACAAAGGAAGTGGGGGGGCCAATAGGGATAGAGGATGACGGGATACATGGGGGGAGAGAGAGAGAGAAAGAAAGAGATTGAGAGAAAGATTGAGGGACAGAGAGAGAGAAAATAAATTGAGAGAAAAACAGGGAAAGAAAGAAAGAGAGAAGATAAGAGGAGAGGAGAGAGTACAGTAATTGGTCAGGCAGTGGTAACAGGTACTGTAGAGGTCTAAGTGTTCTGATCTCCACCTCCACTACCACCTAGACACAGAGGGCCTAATACTGATTTGAGATCCGCGCTTGTAACTTAGTTGATTTACACTAAAGTCTGAATTGGTTACACGCCCAGATCTCAAGTCAGGATTCTGCCCAATGGTCATTGGACTCTTGTATTCAAAACAAAACAGCCAATGCTACTACAGAATTGCAAATGAAATGTTTTTTTCAGGCATACAGTTGTAGTAAAACCGAAAGGGGCAAACATTAGAAAGGTTTTGAAGGGGGTGGGGCATAACCACTGAACATAAGCATTCAGAGTAAGGGTTAGTGTTGTCTGTATTCAGTGTGAGCAACAGAGTAGAGTATCATGTTCCAGTTTCAGCCAAAAGCAAGAGGGGAGAACAACCAGTCAGATAGGTCTTTAGAAGAAAATCAGTACATATACACAGATCAACTGAAAATATGGTTTTACAACACTGCACTGGCAATGGGAGAGTCAAATGGTTGAACAAAACCGTCTACTATGATGGTTGGTCTACTACGTATTACTGAGATGGTTTGGGTATCATGAATCATTAATTAAAGCAGATCAGCGGCAGATATTTACATTAAGGGTTAAGTGTTTTTTAATTCTATAGAATTAATCACGTGAAAACAATTGTGTCTGTAGAAGCTAGAGTGTAAACGTTACATGGGGTTCCATCACTAGTTCTGCTGTGTAGGTGTTGTGTGGCGACCTACCTGGTAAACTGGATCATCCACCTCGTCCTCCAGAATGGTCTGTGTGATGGTTGAAGAGAAGGAACATTTTACATAACAAGTAGAAGATGGATAAAGAGAAGAACAGGGCAAGAACATACAGAGGCAAATAGAATAACAGAGAGAATAACAGATAGAACAAGAAATGGAATAACAGAGAGGATAACAGAGAAAATAATAGATAGAACAAGAAATGGAATAACAGAGAATAACAGATAGAACAAGAAGTGGAATAACAGAGAGAATAACAGATAGAACAAGAAGTAGAATAACAGAGAGAATAACAGATAGAACAAGAAATGTAATAACAGAGAGAATAACAGATATAACAGAGATAATAACAAGAGGATAAGAGAGAGAAGAACAGAGAGGATAAGAGAGAGAAGAACAGAGAGAATAACAGAGAGGATAACAGAGAGAAGAACAGAGAGAATAACAGAGAGGATAACAGAGAGAATAACAGAGAGGATAACAGAGAAGATAACAGAGAGAATAACAGAGAAGATAACAGAGAGAATAACAGAGAGGATAACAGAGAGGATAACAGAGAGGATAACAGAGAGGATAACAGAGAGAATAACAAAGATAACAAATAACAGAGAGAATAACAGAGAGGATAACAGAGAGAATAACAAAGAACAAATAACAGAGAGAATAACAGAGAGGATAACAGAGAGAAGAACAGAAAGAAGAACAGAGAGAAGAACAGAGAGGATAACAGAGAGAAGAACAGAGAGAAGAACAAAGAGGATAACAGAGAGGATAACAGTGAGAATTAACAGAGAGAAGAACAGAGAGAAGAACAGAGCAAGAACAACAGACCAAGAGCATGCAAGGACATCAGCCATTGGCTTGGGGGAAAAGAGGCCTATCCTATTAGGAACTCAGAAGTGAGAGACGCTTCATCTATTTTATCCTCCTGAGACCCAGAAAAAAATGTGTATGTGTCAATTAGGATTCGGTTGATAGTAATATGATACATTTAACATTACAGTAAATGGTTGATAGTAATATGATACATTTAACATTACAGTAAATTGTTGATAGTAATGTGATAAATCATTTAACATTACAGTAAATGGTTGATAGTAATATGATACATTTAACATTACATTAAATGGTTCATAGCATTATGATATTTTTAACATTACAGTAAATGGTTGATAGTAATATGATACATTTAACATTACAGTAAATGGTTGATAGTAATGTGATAAATCATTTAACATTACAGTAAATGGTTGATAGTAATGTGATACATCATTTAACATTACAGTAAATGGTTGATAGTAATGTGATACATCATTTAACATTACAGTAAATGGTTGATAATAATATGATACATTTAACATTACAGTAAATGCTTATTAGTATTGTGATACATTTAACATTCCAGTACATGGTTATTAGTATTGTGATACATTTAACATTACAGTAAATGTTTGATAGTAATATGACACATTTAACATTACTGTAAATGCTTATTAGTATTGTGATACATTTAACATTACAGTAAATGGTTGATAGTAATATGATACATTTAACATTACAGTAAATGGTTGATAGTAATATGATACATTTAACATTACAGTAAATGGTTGATAGTAATGTGATACATAATTTAACATTACAGTAAATGGTTGATAGTAATTTGATACATCATTTAACATTACAGTAAATGGTTGATAGTAATGTGATACATAATTTAACATTACAGTAAATGGTTGATAGTAATGTGATACATAATTTAACATTCCAGTAAATGGTTGATAGTAATGTGATACATCATTTAACATTACAGTAAATGGTTGATAGTAATATGATACATTTAACATTACAGTAAATGGTTGATAGTAATGTGATACATAATTTAACATTACAGTAAATGGTTGATAGTAATTTGATACATCATTTAACATTACAGTAAATGGTTGATAGTAATGTGATACATAATTTAACATTACAGTAAATGGTTGATAGTAATGTGATACATAATTTAACATTCCAGTAAATGGTTGATAGTAATGTGATACATCATTTAACATTACAGTAAATGGTTGATAGTAATATGATACATTTAACATTCCAGTAAATGGTTGATAGTAATGTGATACATCATTTAACATTACAGTAAATGGTTGATAGTAATGTGATAAATCATTTAACATTACAGTAAATGGTTGATAGTAATGTGATACATAATTTAACATTACAGTAAATGGTTGATAGTAATGTGATACATCATTTAACATTAAAGTATATGGTTGATAGTAATATGATACATTTAACATTACAGTAAATGGTTGATAGTAATGTGATACATAATTTAACATTACAGTAAATGGTTGATAGTAATTTGATACATCATTTAACATTACAGTAAATGGTTGATAGTAATTTGATACATCATTTAACATTACAGTAAATGGTTGATAGTAATATGATACATTTAACATTACAGTAAATGGTTGATAGTAATGTGATACATCATTTAACATTACAGTACATGGTTATTAGTAATGTGATACATCATTTAACATTACAGTAAATGGTTGATAGTAATATGATACGTTTAACATTACCGTAAATGGGGACAGTAGGTAAAAAACATAGTTAGCGCATCCTGATGTCAACTGCAGAGAACCTTTATTAACAAGCTCTTATTTAGCTCTTATTTGACATAAAATAAATATATTACACTGCTTTGAAAACTATTCCTGAGATATTTACCTATTAGAAACAATCTCAATATCAAACTAATTGTGTAATTTTTCATTTTGAAGAACCAGAAAGAAATATCAAGGTGACACCACCACACATATGATGTCATAGAAAAGCACAGGATGTCCTCTCAAAGTGACAGGACCAGGACCTCACACAGTGGCATGTATGTCTTTAGAAATACAGAGCAAATACGAATGTCCATTAGATAGGACAACAATCAATTGCTAGGCTCAGGGGGAATATACACTTTTGTCTAAGTTACTGTACAGTTCAGTAATATTTCCTACATAATAATTCCTTCCATTGTAGACACAGGTATTCATTACATTAAGCCTTTTACATTGACGGGGCTCTTCTGCTACATGGAGTCCTGTTTCAGTATAACACATATATTTATAGTATAGCAAGTAAACTAAAATCATTTGTATTGCAGTCTGCATATACAGCCAAAGCTGAAAGCATTCACATTCAGTTGTTTCTATGAATAATCCTCATTTATAGTGTATGCAGTGGAATCTCACAGTGGAGTGGTTGAAGGTTGAAGAGGGCTCTATTGAACAGTGAAAGAACAGGAAGTGTTCTCTGGTCACATAATTAGAATCACTAGAACAGACAAAGCCTGGACAGTATTGTCCACAGCAATTTCCCTGGTAGACTACACTCATGGGTACACTCAAATCGGCGTGTTATTGTGATGCATAACTGCTATGGTAACAGTTGTGTTGTTGTTGTTTACCTGGTAGACGGCCTGCTCACACTGCTTGTCCTTCTGGGACTTCTTCTCCATCTCCTCTCGCTGCTTGATGTCGTAGATGAGCGTGAAGAGGTCACGCAGGTCAATGATCAGTGGCTCTGCCTGGGAGGGAGAGAGAGAGAAAGAGAGAGAGAGAGTAGGGGAGGGAGAGAGAGAGGGGGGTGAGAAGGGAGGGGTAGAGAGAGAGAGAGAGAGAGAGAGAGAGAGAGAGAGAGAGAGAGAGAGAGAGAGAGAGAGAGAGAGAGAGAGAGAGAGAGAGAGAGAGAGAGAGAGAGAGAGAGAGAGAGAGAGAGAGAGAGAGAGAGAGAGAGAGAGAGAGAGAGAGAGAGAGAGAGAGAACTACGTGAGGCAGAAAATACCACAAACTTATACCACAAAGCCTTATTGTTATTATGAACTGGTTCCCAACTGACATGTGACATAAGAATAATTTATTCATGCAGTCTAATTGACTATCCGTCTTAGTTGGTTAAGGTCGGATATTGACTTAGTGCCCTGCCAATACGGAGTTGTTGTTATCTGCAGCTATCTGTCACGCCCTGGCCATAGAGAGGCTTTTTATTCTCTATTTTTGGTTAGGCCAGGGTGTGACTAGGGTGGGCATTCTACATTATTTTTTCTATGTTTTTGTATTTCTTTGTTTTTGGCCAGGTCTGGTTCTCAATCAGGGCACGCTGCACCTTGGTCCTCACCTTCTTCCACCAACGACAATCGTTACACTATCTACAGCCATCAAGAGCACTGAGCCCTGCAAATCTAATGTGTTATCTATTTATATACTGTATACATTTTATCATTTGGGACCATTGGCTGGCTTTTCCTTTATTACACAACACAGGAGAGAGCAAAGATCACATTTGTTACCTGGTCACACGGCACGTTATTAGCAGCCTAAGCAGAGAGCTCCTGTAAATACGTACATATTTAATTGTTTGTAAGTGTTTTTAAAAGTTTTATAATCAGCTGTTTTGTTTTTGATAACATTCAGTTTTATTGCATATTTATTGCATATTTCTGGTGGTTTTGACCCACAGATTTGCAGATGGACTGGCAGGTCAACTCTTTTTGGCATTTGCCAGAATTGTTCTATGGTCAGTCCCTGTTAGTATTGTATTCTAAATGTGTTGACTTGGGCTGTAATGTTATTCCTAACTAATACCACTGTACACCTCATTCCTGGTACTTGAGTTGAGTCACTACAACAAGGGTAGGTTGGTTCTCTATGGTGTAGTAGGTCATATTTCTATGTTTGTGTTTTGAATGGTTCCCAATTAGAGGCAGCTGGTAATGGTTGCCTCTAATTGAGGATCATATTAAAAGGTGGCCATTTTTCCCACCTGTGTTTGTGGGATATTGTTTTGTGTTTGTGCTAGTTGCACCACTTATGTTACATTTCGTTGCTGGTTTATTGTTTTGTTTGGTTGTTTCGCTTTATTAAAAGATGTGGAACTCAACACACGCCTTGGTCCCGTCCTTATTACGAACGTGACAGAATATCCCACCAAGCAGCAAGGACCAAGCAGCGTGTGACGGAGGTAAAGGAGTTTTGGACCTGGGAAGAAATCATGGGAGGATGTGAGACCCTTCCTTCCTTGGAAGGAGACACCAAGGAAGATGGAAGGACAGTGACGACGCTGGGGACCGCAGGCACAGAAACCAAGTTTTTTTGGGGGGGGGGCACATGGAGCTGGCGGTCGAGCAGCGGAGAGTGCCAGAGCCTGTTTGGGAGTCGGTGGAGGAGCTCGATGAAAGATACTGGAGAGAGGTGGTAGCGCTGAGAATGCTGCAGCGCAGGCGTGCTGAAGAGCGTGACACCAGTCTTTCACGCATCTGGCCTCCAGTGCGCCTCCCCAGTCTGGTATGTCCTGTGCCAGGTCCCCGCACTCGCCCTGAAGTGCGTGTCAACAGTCCGGTGCCACCTGTACCGGCTCCAGCCCTAGGCCTCCAGTGCGCATTCACAGTCCAGAGCTTCCGGCAACGGTCCACGGTCCGGAACCTCCGGCGATGGTCAACGGTCCGGAATCTCCGGCGAAGGTCAACGGTCCGGAACCTCCGGCGACGGTCATCGGCCCGGAGCTTCCAGTCCCGCTCCATGGCCGGAGCCTTCTTCTGTGCCGGTGGCCAGTCCAGGCACGCCGTCTAGTCCCGCTCCATGGCGGGAGCCTTCCTCTGCGCCTGTGCCCAATCCAGGCACGGCGTCCAGCCCAGCTCCATGGCCGACACTAGTCAACCCCCCCTACCCTCCCCATTTGGTTTCAGGTTTTGAGGCCGGAGTCCGCACCTTTTGGGGGGGGGGGGGGGGGGGGGGGGAGTACTGTCACGCCCTGACCATAGAGAGCCCTTTGTTCTCTATGGTGTAGTAGGTCAGGGCGTGACTAGGGGGTGTTCTACTTCTATATTTCTATGTTGGTGTTTTGTATGGTTCCCAATTAGAGGCATCTGGTAATGGTTGACTCTAATTGAGGATCATATTAAAAGGTATCCATTTTTCCCACCTGTGTTTGTGGGATATTGTTTTGTGTTTGTGGGATATTGTTTTGTGTTTGTGGGATATTGTTTTGTGTTTGTTCTAGTTGCACCACTTATGTTACATTTTGTTGTTGGTTTATTGTTTTGTTTGTAAGTTTCGCTTTATTAAAAGATGTGGAATTCAACACACGCTGCGCCTTGGTCCTGTCCTTATTACGAACGTGACAGTAGGTAAGGAACTCAGGTCCTGTACTCACCGACTGGCCAGACTTGATGGCCACAAACCTGTGGTGTCCCTCCTTCCCACAGACGTAGCCAAAGGCCCGGTGGTCCCGGGTATCCTTGGCGATATAGGAAATCTCATGCACTGAGTGGTGATGCAGCAGAACCTGAAAACACACATGGAGGAAATTACATACATTTTGAGTACGAAATAACGTAGGAGATCTTTGAAACAGAAGGAAGTGGCAGATCCGAAGCAGGAAATGAACCAAAACTAAATGGAGGGGGTTTGGAGACACATGTTGGATACTGTAGGGCCAAGGTCCTGATTTTATAGTTTAGTTAGACCCATGTGACCTGCCTAAGAGAACTCTTGGCTCTACTCAATGCATTTCTATGAATTTCATCCATTCTTGAAAGAATTCTTTGTTCCAAAATGAGGGAGTGAACTGGGAGTTCAGGGTAAGTAGGCTACAGCTCTTTGCTAATTCTAATACTATGGCAACGCGGTGCTCCAGATACACCGCAGCAGGGAAGAAAGGAAGGCAGATGGAAATGAATATTCTCTCTTTGTCTTACTGTTGACAGGGATGACTGACACATTTACCATTGTTCCCTTTCTTTCCTCATTTCCAACTCTCACAGTTGGAATAGCAGACACAGCACATTTACTGCATGGATAACAGCAGATCAGGATGTGTGTGTGTGTGTGTGTGCAGATCAGACTCCACACACACAACCCATTGTAACTTATTTTGAAGATCTTTCTAGCCTGGGGGGAAGTTGTTGTTGTGTATTGTGCAATATGCCAAAATATGCATTGTCAACAGAGAATGGTACACCCGCAGGGCAGCGCTGAACACCCAGGTTACAAGTACAACTAACACTGCAAAGAAACCACTACTAAAGGACACCAATAAGAAGAAGAGACTTGCTTGGGCCAAGAAACACGAGCAATGGACATTAGACTGGTGGAAATTTGTCCATTTGTAGAAAATAGTAAAAATAAAGAAAAACCATTGAATGAATAGGTGTTCTAAAACTTTTGACCGGTAGTGTGTATTCAGGAATGTGCATGGATACACACACACACAGTAGTTAGGCTGTCACTCATCTACTCCCACCTGCTGCTCCACTAATAGCATTGATAAGCTTCGAGCAATAGGGAGGAGCTACTAAGAAATGACCTAGGGCTTCTTCAGTGGAGTGTAATGATAACAGAGAATTTAATCGTACTAGAGCCGACACTGTTCTATAGTCTAGATGACAGTACATTGCTACATTACACATTTCTACGTGAATGTTCTGCAACGCTGCAGCCTGCTGAATAAGCCCCATATTTTACCATAATGATTGTTGGGGAAATGAAGTGGTGTTGGGGTAATCCGTTTATAAAATGAAAGAGCATTGGGGGAACAATGATTCACAAACAAAATGACAGAGACGCCAGCGGTGATGAGGGTTAGGGATAGGACATACACATACACACACACACACACACACACACACACACACACACACACACACACACACACACACACACACACACACACACACACACACACACACACACACACACACAATGGGGCAATGAGGGTTATTATATAGCTGTTGTTGATAAATGACAGGGCTGGCAGCAATTGACAGGTGGCACCACTATCCAACCAAAATCATCAAATATCAAACGATGACGAGCGGGTCTATACAGTAACATTTATTGTATAGAGTAATTGACGATATTTTTCCCCCTTTAATGACAGTTGAGGTGGAGCTATGGGGCAGTTAGACTAGCAGTTAGCAGTGATGATGATTAGAGTTGGAACTGTGGGCTAATTAACCTAGCGGATAGCGGTGATGAGCAGCCTCAGGATGGTGGGTTGGGGGGGGTTGGGGGGAGGAGGAACCCCTCTATCATCCTGCAATGGAACAGCAGGCCTCTGGGCCCTGAGGGAGGAGGGTGGGAGGGAATGAAATGGAGGGGGGAGGCAGATTGTCTCATAGCATGGAGGGGAGGAGGGGGAAGGGGACAACGTCACATCCCTCATATACACACTGTCATTACAGTAGACAGGTCTTTATCATCAGACATTAGCCACCATACAGCACGCCTAGACTGCTTCTGTTGTATTCCCTGTCATGTCAACTGCACCATATGCCAGGTAGGCACACAAGATGGCTGCCTTTCTTCTACATGACTGTGATTAAACTTGTATTAGCCTCTGCCCTCTGGATGTCCTATAAGGTTCACAGCAGCTGGGGCTAGACCTGTCTGCGCAGCTGCACTGTGGAGCCTCATCACTCACTCACCCCTGATCTCTCGTCGTAAATCTTGATCCCCCCGAAGGAGATGGTGAGGAAGACTCTCTGCTTGTGCTCTCCTTTGGAGCGCGCTGACGAAGCCATTCCCTGGAGGAGAGGAAGAGACACAGGGAGATGAAGGGAAATACTCTCAGCGTGAAAGACAGCAGCGTGCCATCGACTCACATCTCAGGTAAGTATGACGAGGGAGGAGGAGGAGAGGGGAGGAAGAGGGTGACAGCTGTTATATGAGGTGCAATACGACAGAAGGCTCTTCAATGTTGCTCTTTTTGAACTTTCATTCTCTCAACACAGTTTCTCTTTTTCACCACTGAGTATTTTATTGTTGAGCTTTTAAGAGGCTGATTTATTAAGTAGGGTTCTGCTGCCTGCACCTTGTGACACAAGCTGCCAAACTTCCATGTAGCAACTTGAAGTTTCTCTGACTGAATGTATTCTGCTGACCGACCGTAGCCTAACCTTCACCTCGCCGGGACACTTCTGTCACGTCTTGCTGCCTGAAGAACCATGGAGCCTTTAAAGTAGATTTTCCCATGGATCTCAGCTCCTTTTTCTTTCAACAAAAACAATTAACATTTCCAGCATGTTTCTCAGACTCAAATGGAGGCACGACCCTCCCTCTCTAACGCAAGCCTGACATGTCTTTCATGTAAATAAGCTGTGAGAAAAGAGAAAAGAAGACAGAACGTCATCGTGAATGCTGAACACGTCTGACAACCCTGGAACCCCAGTCACGTTGAGGAGGGTTGAGCGAGCGACCCCATACACAACCAGTACACTATATCCCCCTCTCCAGATCTGAGCTTCATCAATTAATACATAAACTTGGAAACCATCAACCCTCTGTTTGTTCTCCAGAGTGGGAAACAAAGAGCGATCGGCTGAATAGAGGAGAGAGAGGTGTCTAAGAATGTCGTCAATCCACAATCGACTTCTCCATTTGGTGGATTAAGTCCTCAAGCTTATAGAGGCAGCTCAATAGAGACCCCTTCCCCTCCTCTATTCCATCCCTCCATCGCCCTCCTCTATTCTATACCTCCACCCCCTCCTCTATTTCATCCCTCCATCCAGCTCCTATATTTCATCCCTCCATCCCCCTCCTCCATTTCATCCCTCCATCCCCCTCCTCTATTCCATCCCTCCATTACCCTCCTATATTTCATCCCTCCATCCCCCTCCTCCATTTCATCCCTCCATCCCCCTCCTCTATTCCATCCCTTGTTTACCCTCCTATATTCCATCCCTCCATCACCCTCCTCTATTTCATCCCTCCATCCCCCTCTTCTATTCCATCCCTCTATCTCCATCTTCTATTCCATCCCTCTATCCCCCTCTTCTATTCCATCCCTCCATCTCCCTCTTCTATTCCATCCCTCTATCCCCCTCTTCTATTCCATCCCTCCATCTCCCTCTTCTATTCCATCCCTCCATCTCCCTCTTCTATTCCATCCCTCTATCCCCCTCTTCTATTCCATCCCTCCATCTCCCTCTTCTATTCCATCCCTCTATCCCCCTCTTCTATTCCATCCCTCCATCTCCCTCTTCTATTCCATCCCTCCATCTCCCTCTTCTATTCCATCCCTCCATCGCCCTCCTCTATTTCATCCCTCCATCGCCCTCCTATATTTCATCCCTCCATCGCCCTCCTATATTTCATCCCTCCATCGCCCTCCTATATTTCATCCCTCCATCTCCCTCTTCTATTCCATCCCTCTATCCCTCTCTTCTATTCCATCCCTCTATCCCCCTCTTCTATTCCATCCCTCTATCCCCCTCCTCTACTCCATCCCTCTGTCTCCCTCTTCTATTCCATCCCTCTATCCCCCTCTTCTATTTCATCCCTCCATCGCCCTCCTCTATTCCATCCCTCTATCCCCCTCTTCTATTCCATCCCTCTATCCCCCTCCTCTATTCCATCCCTCTGTCCCCCTCTTCTGCCTGTCTATATAATATAATGCCTGTATTGACCTGAGAACATTGACTGTAACTGGCAGTGACTGCTGGATATGGGAGTCATAGGCAGGTCACTGTTCAAATGTCACAGCATGGATCTACAAAACTCCTGCTGTTGTGTTATTGGACATGTGGAGCAACTACATCTGATATGAGAAGATCAGAGCAGGAAATGGCTTTGCCTGCTGGCTGTACGGTAATGCTACTATGTCTCCAGCATGGTTGAAGAGACATAATAAAACCATCCATATTCTTTCTTCTGTAGATGGATTTGTAACTACATCTGGCTCCTGCAAAGACGCATCAATAGAGATGGCTGAATTCACTTCTTCTTCTACACCTGAATACCACCCCCCTCTCCTCAGACACACACAGACATACCTTGAGCTTCATCATGGAGTCCTGGCACAGCTTGTCCCCGCGTGCCGCTGTCACCTCATCAGTCCCGATCAGCTTGGCCTTGTAGCGCACACCATCACCACGGAAACGCTTAATCAGCCCCGTCTCAGTGCGGTCCTGACCTGCAGAGAGAGAGAGCGAGAGAGAGAGAGAGAGAGAGAGAGAGAGAGAGAGAGAGAGAGAGAGAGAGAGAGAGAGAGAGAGAGAGAGAGAGAAAGAGAGAGAGCGAGAGAGAGAGAGAGAGAGAGAGAGAGAGAGAGAGAGAGAGAGAGAGAGAGAGAGAGAGAGAGAGAGAGAGAGAGAGAGAGAGAGAGAGAGAGAGAGAGAGAGAGAGAGAGAGAGAGAGAGAGAGAGAGAGAGAGAGAGAGAGAGAGAGAGAGAGAGAGAGAGAGAGAGAGAGAGAGAGAGAGAGAGAGAGAGAGGTAGGTTTAAGAGGTGTGTGTGTGTGCGTGTCTGCATGCATGTGTGTGTGTAGGGAGGGGTACAGTATGTGGGAAAATACATATTTATGAGTGATAATATTCATCATTGTCTCCCTGATAAAGGCTATGACGCCAAAACACGTCAGCGGCTTTTTAGAATCTGTTCTATTGAACAACACGCCACTGCAATAAAGGTATTTTAATATCATGAAGAGTGCCTTGATCCTCCTTGATTTCTGAGCACTGCACACCTCTGTTCCCATGGGCACTGTTGGCTGTTGACAAACAGCATGAAAGGCTGCTATTGAGAGGAATCATCTCGGTCCAACGCACGCCCACAATCCCATAAGCCCCCCATGGTTGATGGACGGATGAGAAGATGGGAAGGAGGGAGGGAGGGAGGGAGGGAGGGAGGGAAGGCTTTTTTGGTATGTCTTGCCTCTCTCTCTGTCTGTCATCGTCCTCCCCCAGTCCCCCAGACACCTAACCATTGCCTTGACACTGACATTTTTCTCATTTTGTCTTCCTCCGCTGTCCGCCGGGTTTTGATCATGTTGGCCCAACCCCTCCACTTGTCTGTGTCTGTGAGTAACCTGTCTCTACATAACCTGGAGGTGGTTTATCAGTATTAAGTGACTGTCTGCTGCTGCTTACACACACACATAGTGGTATTTCAAATCAAGGTCGACGGCACCTTGGAGAGTTTAGCCGAGACTATTTCAGGCCCCGCTCTGCCTCACTATTCTAGGCCAAGAGACTATATACACCCTTCATCACATCAGTTTGCAGGGCATTTTAAACCGGCTGCATGGCTAAGCTCTGCGGAAGAGGAGCAGGACAGCCTTTAATATCCCTAACAAAAACCGTCAAGCCACAAACTAAGACCATATTACACCAAATGAGCTTATTCCACCGCTGAAAACAGATGCCATCCACATACTACATCTTACAGAAATGTCATTTGAGTTTCACGCATCGCTAAATATTTCAGTGAAATGTCTTGTCAGTGTTTCTATTCCCCAGGAAAATGAAATAGAAATTGGAAGGGAAAAAAACAAAATTAAGTTGCCCTGCGAATGAAGATGGCTCAGTTGAAACGTGGAGAGCCTGTCGTCGCTTTGGCTATGCACACTTGCTCACTAATTCAAGAGGGCTCAATTCTCTAAAGGGGGGAGAGGGCTTGAAGATGCTAAAGTCATTAAACTATCCAAGTACAGTAAGTTAATTCATGCTTGTTTCTTTGCTAGAGGAGAAGCCTAGATAATGAGGCTCATATTAGCTGACAACGTCACGAAAACCATGTGAGTGCAGAAGTCTGTTAATTTTCTGAAAACATCCCCATAGCATGATCCTGCCACCACCATGCTTCAACATAGGGATGGTGCCAGGTTTGGTGCCAGATATTTCTGAATTTAATTAGACTTTCTTTCACTTTCTTTCACTTTGTCATTATGGGGTATTGTGTGGGGATGGGTGAGAAAACAAATGTTATCCAGGCTGTAACACAACAAAATGTGGAATAAGTCAAGGTGTATGAATACTTTCTGAAGGCTCTGTATATCATCTTTCATCAAGTCTTAACAAAATATATTGTACTACTATAGTACTGTCTCGTCCCGTGCTTCCATCCTCTGAGTCCCCTAATTAAATTGGTGCTTTACCTTGTACTGTATGCCAACTGTGTAATCACACTTGAGGAGAGATTTTGTGGATTTATGCAAAGAGCCACAAAAACCCCAAACAGCTCTCCCTGCATAGGAAATGCAAGTGTTGCTATAGCATCTAGAAACAGAGTCTAGATCCAACACGATAATCCCTGCAGTATATGCCCAGGGTTCACATCACGGTGAGTGTGCACTACACTGTTGCTGGATTTGGGAACCAACCGCTGCAGAGTCTAGATACAACACGATAATCCCTGCAGTATATGCCCAGGGTTCACATCACGGTGAGTGTGCACTACACTGTTGCTGGATTTGGGAACCAACCGCTGCAGAGTCTAGATACAACACGATAATCCCTGCAGTATATGCCCAGGGTTCACATCACGGTGAGTGCACTACACTGTTGCTGGATTTGGGAACCAACCGCTGCAGGGGATGAGGATGTTGTTTAAATGATATTTCTAGCTTTCGGGAAAGAAGAGAGATATGACACACACTCTTGTCCCCTGGAGGAATCACTGCTCCCTAGTCAGTGTTTTTGAAGTCTCAGAGAGTTGAAATGTGCAAAGTAGCTTGCTAGGCTAGAGATAAATCAAAGTATAGCAGCCACTGCTAGGACCCACTTTTTGTACTAGAGCGTGGGTGCAGTAGTGTAGTAGAGCGTACAAAAGATGGCACTGACGGAGAAGGCCGACATCTTAAGAGTTCTGACTTGCTATTTAGTGAAAAAAAATATATATTTTTTTTTTGTACAGAAGTATACTGAACAAAATATAAACACGTAAAGTGTTTGTTCCATGTTTCATGAGCTGAAATAAAAGATCACAGAAATGTTCAATACGCACAAAAAGCTTAAATGTCTACCGACCGGTAGTACTTACGTCTGTAGCCATGAAGTGCTTCGAAAAGGCTGGTCATGGCTCACATCAACACCATTATCCCTGAAACCCTAGACCCACTCCAATATACATACCGCCCTAACAGATCCACAGATGATGCGATCTCTATTGCACTCCACACTGTCCTTTCCCAACTGGACAAAAGGAACACCTATGTGATAAGGGTAGGTAACAACACATCCGCCATGCTGATCCTCAACACGGGGGCCCCTCAGGGGTGCGTGCTCAGTCCCCTCCTGTACTCCCTGTTCACTCATGACTGCACGGCCAGGGCCTCCTGCCATCCAGGACCTCTATACCAGACGGTGTCAGAGGAAGGCCCTAAAATTGTCAAAGACTCCAGCTACCCTAGGCATAGACTGTTCTCTCTTCTACCGCATGGCAAGCGGTACCGGAACACCAAGTCTAGGTCCAAGAGGCTTCTAAACAGCTTCTACCCCCAAGCCATAAGACTCCTGAACATCTAATCAAATGGCTACCCAGACTATTTTTAATCTGACTTCAACTCCAACACAGCTGTTCCTTTGTTCACACCGGACGTTATTCCTTTGTTTCATGGGCTACCAAACCGCTGCAGGTGTATATGCGATAAATGGGCTGGCATCCTGGTGAGACTGTGACGAAGAGAAAATCCACCGGCACTTCCCTCCGTTTTATGGGAAAATGTTCAGTCACTTGAGAATAAGATCATTCAAAAACTGCAATATTATATGCATTTCAGAAACTTGGCTGGCTCAATCTATGAACATAGAACTCAGTGGCACGATCGGACAACATCAGCCTCAGATAAGTCCAAAGGGGTGGGGAGTGCCTCTTCATAAACACCACCACTTAATGGGACCATGGGTGGAGCCTTGTAGGCAACAACACCTCTGCGACGCTGAACCTCAACATGCGGGCCCCTCACGGGTGGGTACTTAGTCCCTGTACTCCCTGTTCACCCACGACTGCGTGGCTATGCATGACTTCAACACCATCATCAAGTTTGCTGATGACACGACGGTGGTAGCCCTGATCACCAACGGCGATTAGACAGCCTACAGGTAGGAGGTCAGAGACTTGGCAGTGTGGTGCCAGGACAACAACCTCTCCCCCAAACGTCAGTAAGACCAAGGAGTTGATTGTGGACAGGAGGAGAAAGAGGGGAGAGCACGCCCCCATCCACATCGACAGGGGTTTAGTGGAGCAGGTCGAGAGCTTCAAGTTCCTTGGTGTCCACATCACTAAGGACTTAACATGGTCCACACACACCAACACAGTCGTGAAGAGGGCATGACAGCTCCTTTTCCCCCTCAGGAGGCTGATAAGATTTGACATGGGCCCTCAGATCCTCAAAAAGTTCTATAGCTGCACCATCGAGAACAGCTTGACTTGCTGCATCACCGCTTAGTATGGAAAATACACCATCTTCGACCCAAAGCTCTACAGAGGGTAGTGGGGAAAGCCCAATACATCATTGGGGCCGAGCTCCCTGTCACCCAGGACCTCGATGTCAGAGAAAGTCCCGAAAAATTGCCAAGACTTAAGCCACCCAAACTATAGACTGTTCACTCTGCTACAGTCCGGAAAATGGACCAGCAGGCTCCGAGACAGCTTTTACCCCAAGCCACAAGACTGATAAATAGCCAGAAGACTGCTAAATAGTTACCCGGACTATCTGCGTTGACCCTATCTTGCACTGACACTTTGCACACTCACAAGACTATAGAGTGCCTTCATAAAGTATTCACACCCCTTGAATTTAAAATGTTGTTGTGTTACAGCCTGATTTTTAAATGGATTACATTTAGATTGTGTGTCACCAGACCATACACAGCACCCCACAATGTCACTACAAAGATACAGGTGTCATTCATAACTCAGTTGCCGGAGATGAAGGAAACCGCTCCAGAATTTTCCAATGAGGCCAATGGTAACTTTAAAACAGTTACCGAGTTTAATGGCTGTGATAAGAGAAAACTAAGGATGGATCAACATTGTAGTTACACCACAATACTAACCTAAATGAAAGTGAGAAGAAAGAAGCCTGTACAAAATAACAAATATTCCACAACATGCATCCTGTTTGCAATAAGGCACTGAAGTAAAACAGCAAAAAAGTGAATTAAAGGTGAATGAATTAATTTGAAATACAAATCGTTATGTTGGTGCAAATACTGAGTACCACTCTTGATATTTTCAAGCATGGTGGTGGCTGCATCATGTTATTGGCGTGCTTGTCATCGGCAAGGACTAGTGAGTTTTGGATAAAAATAAACGGAATAGAGCTAAGCACGGGTAAAATCCTAAAGGAAAACCTCTTTCATTCTGCTTTCCAACAGACACTGGGAGTCTGTGACAGCCTACAAATTTACCTTTCAGCAGGATAACAACATAAAACACAAGGCCAAATATACAGTAGATTGCTTACCAATACGACAATGAATGTTCCTGAGTTGAATAGTTACAGCTTTGACTTAAATCGGCTTCAAAAATCTGTCAAGACTTGAAAATGGCTGTCAAACAATGATCAACAACCAACTAGACAGAGCTTGAATAATAATAAGAAATTATAATGTGCAAATATTTAGCAATCCAGATGTGCAAAGCTCTTAGAGACTTACACAGAATTATTCACAGCTGTAATCACTGCCAAAGGGTATTCTAGCATGTATTGACTCAGGGGGTGGAATAATTATCTAATTAAGATATACTGGTATTTTACAAATGTTCAAGTTTTTTACATTTACAGTATTTTGTGTAGATCGTTGACAAAAAAAAGACAATTAAATCTATTTTAATCCTACTTTGAAACACAACAAAATGTGTAATAAGTCAGGGGTGTGAAAACTTTCTGAAGGCACTGTATGCACACTATATACACACACACACACACACACGCACAAACAATACACTCACACTCTCACACAAAACCCAAACACATAACACACACACGCAAACGACACAAAACACACACACACTATATACACACTCACACACACACGCACAAACAATACACTCACACTCACACAAAACCCAAACACATAACACACACACGCAAACGACACAAAACACACACACACACGCATGCACACACACACTCACATATACTGTACACACACACACATACACTACATGACCAAAAGTATGTGGACACCTGCTCGTCGAACATTTCATTCCAGAAATCATGGGCATTGGACCCCCCTTTGCTGCTATTCTTTTGTATTTGTATTTAATGTTTTTATTTCACCTTTATTTAACCAGGTAGGCCAGTTGAGAACAAGTTCTCATTTACAACTGCGACCTGGCCAAGATAAAGCAAAGCAGGGCGACACAAACAACACAGAGTTGCACATGGGATAAACAAACGTAGAGTCAATAACACAATAGAAAAATCTATATACAATGTGTGCAAATGTAGTAAGATTAGGGAGGTAAGGCAATAAATAGGCCATAGTGGTGAAATAATTACAATTTACCATTAACACTGGAGTGATAGATGTGCAGAAGATGAACGTGCAAGTAGAGATACTGGGGTGCAAAGGAACAAAAAATGTATAACAATATGTGGATGAGGTAGTTGGGTGGGCTATTTACAGATGGGCTGTGTACAGGTGCAATGGTCGGTAAGCTCCTGTGACAGCTGATGCTTAAAGTTAGTGAGGGAGATATAGATTCCAGCTGTATAGACTCCAGCAGACTGCAAATCCGTTCCAGTCACTGGCAGCAGAGAACTGGAAGGAAAGGCGGCCAAAGGAGGCTTTGGGAATGATCAGCGAAATATATCTGCTAGAGCGCATGCTACGGGTGGGTGCTGCTATGGTGACCAGTGAGCTGAGCTAAGTCGGGGCTTTACCTAGCAAAGACTTAAAGATGACCTGGAGCCAGTGGGTTTGGCAACGAATACGAAGCGAGGGCCAGGCAACGAGAGCATACAGGTCGCAGTGGTGGGTGGTATATGGGGCTTTGGTGACAAAACGGATGGCACTGTGATAGACTACATCCAATTTGCTGAGTAGAGTGCTGGAGGCTATTTCGTAAATGGCATCGCCGAAGTCAAGGATTTGTAGGATAGTCAGTTTTATGAGGGTATGTTTGGCAGTATGAGCGAAGGATGCTTTGTTGTGAAATAGGAAGCCGATTCAATATTTAATTTTGGATTGGAGATGCTTAATGTGGGTCTGGAAGGAGAGTTTACAGTCTAACCAGACACCTAGGTATTTGTAGTTGTTCACATATTCTAAGTCAGAACCGACCAGAGTAGTGATGCTAGACGGGCGGAAGGGTGCGGGCAGCAATCGGTTGAAGAGCATGCATTTAGTTTTACTTGCATTTACAGTTTTTTCCAACTGCTTACACACGTTTTCAAAACTGTCTCCTTTTTTTCAAAACTCTACACACAATTCCCAAAACTGCACACACAAAATGCAAAATGCCTCACATCTCCTTCAAAATGTAACACTGCATTCAAAATGCCATAAACACATGTCAGAATGAAGCATTTGCGTCAAATGGCAAACACTGCTTTCATAATAGTACATTTTTGGATATACCATGTAACCACTGTTGTTCTAAATCTAAAGCTCTTTGGTCTTTCATAGGCTTATATCTACATTTCAATACAATGTTCTACAGTGAAAGTAATCTGCTGAGAGGGGTAACAAGTACACTGTAAACACCAATGCAATGTGGAAACAGAAAATATTTATTAGGCCAAACATTACTGTTGTATACAGTAGCATACAACAAAACCATAAACATATGTAAACCAAAAGTATATTCTTTAGAATACAGTAAAGAACACAATTGTGTGTGTGGCGTCCCGGGGGGACAGTCCAGGAATTGGTAGGGGGGGCAGTCACCAGTGCTAAGCTACCCTTCATCTCTTCTCTGGCCTGGGTCTGGCCACAATACTTCGTCCACATCACAAGATACGCTTTCTCTTGCCAAACATCGAGGGAAGTATCTCCTAGCGTGGCGTATCCAACCTTGGACAGAGACAACCTCTATGTCCCAACATGGAGGGAAGTATCTCCTAGCGTGGCGTATCCAACCTTGGACAGAGGTAACCTCTATGTCCCCAGATGGAGGGAAGTATCTCCTAGCGTGGCGTATCCAACCTTGGACAGAGGTAACCTCTATGTCCCCACATGGAGGGAAGTATCTCCTAGCGTGGCGTATCCAACCTTGGACAGAGGTAACCTCTATGTCCCCACATGGAGGGAAGTATCTCCTAGCGTGGCGTATCCAACCTTGGACAGAGGTAACCTCTATGTCCCCACATGGAGGGAAGTATCTCCTAGCGTGGCGTATCCAACCTTGGACAGAGACAACCTCTATGTCCCAACATGGAGGGAAGTATCTCCTAGCGTGGCGTATCCAACCTTGGACAGAGACAACCTCTATGTCCCAACATGGAGGGAAGTATCTCCTAGCGTGGCGTATCCAACCTTGGACAGAGGTAACCTCTATGTCCCCACATGGAGGGAAGTATCTCCTAGCGTGGCGTATCCAACCTTGGACAGAGGTAACCTCTATGTCCCCACATGGAGGGAAGTATCTCCTAGCGTGGCGTATCCAACCTTGGACAGAGACAACCTCTATGTCCCAACATGGAGGGAAGTATCTCCTAGCGTGGCGTATCCAACCTTGGACAGAGACAACCTCTATGTCCCCACATGGAGGGAAGTATCTCCTAGCGTGGCGTATGCAACCTTGGACAGAGACAACCTCTATGTCCCAACATGGAGGGAAGTATCTCCTAGCATGGCGTATCCAACCTTGGACAGAGACAACCTCTATGTCCCAACATGGAGGGAAGTATCTCCTAGCGTGGCGTATCCAACCTTGGACAGAGGCAACCTCTATGTCCCCACATGGAGGGAAGTATCTCCTAGCATGGCGTATCCAACCTTGGACAGAGGCAACCTCTATGTCCCCACATGCGTCCTCCATTGCCTGGAAAAGCGGCATGCGGGCATAGGGTTCAGTGCCAGGCTGAGAAGAATTCCTCTATGGGATTTAGAAAAGGTGAATATGGGGGTAGGTACAAAACTACAAATTGTGGATGGGTGGCAAACCGGTTTTGGACCAGAACAGCCCGGTGAAAACTAACATTGTCCCATAAAACCACAAATCTAGCAGGCTCCTGATCTGGATCAGGGACAAGCATTGTGTAAATTGCATCCAGAAAAGTGGGCATATGGCCGGTGTTGTACGGACCCAGTGTGGCATTGTGATGGAGGACCCCGTTTTGAGTGATGGCAGCACACATAGTTATATTACCCCCACGCTGTCCAGGGACATTGGTAAATGCCCTCTGTCCTATTACATATCTTCCGCGGCGCCTGGTTTTGGTGAGGTTGAAGCCAACCTCATCCACATAAATAAATTCATGGTGAATTACATGGGCTTCCAGCTCCAATACTCTCTGTAACAGACAAAAGGATATACAGATGAGTAAATATGGTCTGAAGTACTGGGAGTAGTGTTGCAAACATACCTCTACAAAGTCATGTCGCATATTCTTGACTCTGTCAGAGGAGTTTCTCTCAAATGGCACCTTGTAAAGTTGTTTCATCGTCACTCGGTGCCGTTGGAGGATGCGTTGTATGGTCGACAGGCTTACAGCATTGATGTTGTTAAATATGGTGTCATTCTTCAAGATATGCTCTCTTATCTCTCGAATCCTAATTGCATTGTTGGCCAAAACCATATTTATAATTGCAGTCTCTTGTACATCTGTAAACAAGCGTCCTCGTCCTCCATGATGTCTTTGCCTTTTCACTCTGTACAGAATTCAAACACAGTATGTGTTCAGCATAGGAACTGTAAACAATGTACAAAAAAATGTAGTACAGCATGATAACCAACCTTATTCATTCAATGCCGTGCAGTAAATGGATGGCTTAGAGTTACAAATGTTTATGCAATACTATGCAGTCATACGTATTTTACAGTACATTACTGTAATGCTAAAATAGTCATTATATAGTTGCATACCTGTTCTCATTTCTGAAGGTTAGAATTATGGACGCCACTGTAAATCGACTCAAGTTGTGCTGGACTCTGTCCAGCCTCTCTCATGGTCAAACCGTGGTTGATCACATGATCAACAAGTGTTGCCCTAATCTCATCAGAGATGGCTCTCCTTCCTTCTCTTCTTTGCCCTCGTCCTCTTCTTCATCTTCCTCTCCCTCCTACTCCTCTTGCTCTCTGTCCATTGTTGGCATCCATTGTTCAAAACAGGTAATCTGACCTATGACCTATTTATAGGCCTATACTACAGTAAAGCAGTGATTGGTTAGTGATCAGTTAAGCTATTAGTGTTTGCACATGTTTGCACATGTGAGGAGTGTGTGTGGTGAATAAGTGTAGCATTTTGATTGGTTGTGTTTGAAAAAGGAAAGCAAGTCCCTTCCTGTTAGATTTTTGTGTTTTAGGTAGAGAATTGTGTGTAGTGTTTTGAAAAAAGTGTTTTATGCAATTGACAACTGAGTCAAAGGCTGAGAAATAGCTTATGGTTTTGGATATTTGGTGTGTAGTTATGCACTTTAAGTGAGAGGTTTCAAAAATCGTGTGACATAAAAAGATTTTGTGTGTAAGCAGTTGGAAAAAACTGTAAGAGCAGTTGGAGGCCACGGAAGGAGTGTTGTATGGCATTGAAGCTTGTCTGGAGGTTTGTTAACACAATGTCCAAAGAAGGGCCAGAAGTATACAGAATGGTGTCATCTGCGTAGAGGTGGATCAGAGACTCACCAGCAGCAAGAGCGACATAATTGATGTATACAGAGAAAAGAGTCGGCCCGAGAACTGAACCCTGTGTCACCCCCATCCGGACAACAGGCCCTCCGATTTGACACACTAAACTCTGAGAAGTAGTTGGTGAACCAGGCGAGGCAGTCATTTGAGAACCAAGGCTGTTGAGTCTGCCGATAAGAATGCGGTGATTGACAGAGTCAAAAGCCATGGCCAGGGCGATGAAGACGGCTGCACAGTGTTGTCTTTTATTGATGGCGGTTATGATATTGTTTAGGACCTTGAGCATGGCTGAGGTGCACCCATGACCAGCTTAGAAACCAGATTGCATTGCGGAGAAGATACGGTGGGATTCGAAATGGTTGGTGATCTGTTTGTTAACTTGGCTTTCGAAGACTTTAGAAAAGCAGGGCAGGATAGATATAGGTCTGTAACAGTTTGGGTCTAGAGTGTCTCCCCCTTTGAAAAGGGGGATGACCGCGGCAGCATTCCTCTTTAGGGATCTCAGACGATACGAAAGAGAGGTTGAACAGGCTAGTAAAAGGGGTCGCAACAATTGCGGCAGATAATTTTTAGAGAGGGTCCAGATTGTCTAGCCCAGCTGATTTGTAGGGGTCCAGATTTTGCAGCTCTTTCAGAACATCAGCTACCTGAATTTGGGTGAAGGAGAGGTGGGGAGGCTTGGGCAAGTTGCTGTGGGGGGTGCAGAGCTGTTGACCGAGGTAGGGGTAGCCAGGTGGAAAGCATGGCCAGCCATAGAAAAATTATTATTATTATTATCGTAGATTTATCGGTGGTGACAGTGTTTCCTAGCCTCAGTGCAGTGGGCAGCTGGGAGGAGGTGCTCTTATTCTCCATGGGCTTTACATTGTCCCAGAACTTTTTGAAGTTTGTGCTACAGGATGCACATTTCAGTTTGAAAAAGCTAGCCTTTGCTTTCTTAGCTGCCTGCGTATATTAGTTCCTAACTTCCCTGAAAAGTTGCATATCGCAGGAGCTATTCGATGCTAACGCAGTGCGTCACAGGATGTTTTTGTGCTGGTCAAGGGCAGTCAGGTCTGGAGTAGAAGCTCGAACTGTTTGGGCACAGACCTGGGTAGCATGACAGAACTCTGCAGACTATCTCTGCAGTAGATTGCAACTCTGCCCCCTTTGGTAGTTCTATGTTGGTAGAAAATCCTAAGCCAGGATTCAGATATGGCTAGGACATCAGGGTTGGCGGAGTGTGCTAAAACAGTGAATAAAAGAAACTTAGGGAGGAGGCTTCTGATGTTAGCATGCATGAAACCAAGGCTTTTACGGTTACAGAAGTCAAAAAATGAGAGCGCCTGGGAAATAGGAGTATAACTGGGGGCTAAAGGGCCTGGGTTAACCTCTACATCACCAGAGGAATAGAGGAGGAGTAGGATGAGGGTACGGCTAAAGGCTATAAGAGCTGGTCGTCTAGTGCATTGGGAACAGAGAATAAAAGGAGCAGATTTCTGGGTGTGGTAGAATAGATTAAGGGCATAATGTACAGACAATGGTATGGTAGGATGTGAGTACAGTGAAGGTAAACCTAGGCATTGAGTAACGATGAGAGAGGAATGTGCAGAGCGGGTCAGTTAGGTACATTCAGGGCCTGAGTTCGAGGCTGGTGCCGACAGGTAAACAAAATGAGGTACCGTGTTATTAAAACAGTCCAGGGGGCATCAGCTGTGTAGCCGAGTGATCATAGGGTCAAAAGAGCAGAGTCGGGGTGTCGTTCGCTAGTCACTACTTCTCTAGGCGAGCAGGGGACACAGCGTTCCGAAAAGCTAGCGGGCCGGGGCTAGTAGATGGTTCTTCGGCGACATCCTATTGAGACCACATTGGGCGATCACGTCGGCAGTCCAGTCGTGATGGATCGGCGGGGCTCCTTGACGACAATAAAGGGTCCAGGACAATTGGCAAAGGAGGTATTGTAGCCCTAGAATTAGCTGGTATATGGGCCTAGCTCGAGGCTAGCTCAAGGATAGCTGGTGCTTCCTTCGGGACAGAAGCGTTAGCTAACAGTAGCCACTCATTTGCAGCTAGCTAGCTGCGATGATCCGGTGTAATGAACCGCAGCGGCAGGAATCCGATGATGAGAGAAGCAGTCCAATATGCTCTGGGTTGACATCGCGCTGTGCAGACTGGCAGGTATTATCCGAGTTAAAGCTGGCTGGTGACCGAGAAAAAGGTGAAGACCGCTAGCCGTGGCTAACAAAGACTAGTAGCTAGTTAGCTGGCTAGCTCCTGATGGAAGTTCCAGTTATAAGGAATAAAAATAGCAGATCCCTACCACATTGGGTGAGGTGGGTTGCAGCAAAATATATTTAGTTCATAGAAAAGTGAGATTAAGATATATATGAAAAAGACCGGCTATTTACATGGGATAAGACACAGGATAAGACAGAGACAAACACACACGTCCGACTGCTACGCCATCTTGGAACCTATGACAGCTTCCACTCTTCTGGGAAGGCTTTCCACTAGATGTTGGAATATTGCTGTGGGGACTTGTTTCCATTCAGCCACAAGAGCATTAGTGAGGTCGGGCACTGATGTTGAGCGATTAGCCCTGGCTCACAGTCGGAGTTTCAATTCACCCCAAAGATGTTCAATGGGGTTGAGGTCAGGGCTTTGTGAAGGCCAGTTCAAGTTCTTCTACAACAATCTTGACAAACCATATCTGTATGGACCTCACTTTGTGCATGGGGACATTGTCATGCTGAAACAGGAAAGGGACTTCCCCAAACTGTTGCAACAAAGTTGGAAGCACAGAATCACCTAGAATGTCATTGTATGGTGTAGAGTTCCCTTAACTGGAACTAAGGTGCCTGGCTCGAACCAAGAAAAACAGCCCCAGACCATTATTCCTCCTCCACCAAACTTTACAGTCGGCACTATGCATTCGGGCAGGTAGCATTCTCCTGGCATCCGTCAAACACAGATTAATCTGTTAACTGCCAGATGGTGAAGTGTGATCCATCACTCCAGAGAAAGTATTACCACTGCTCTAGAGTCCAATGGCGGCTAGCTTTACAGTACTCCAGCCGACACTTGGTATTGCGCATGGTAATCTCAGGCTTGTGTGTGGCTGCTCGGCCATGGAAACCCATTACATGAAGCTCCCGACGAACAGTTCTTCTGCTGACATTTCTTACAGAAGCAGTTTTGAACGCTGTAGTGAGTGTTGCAACTGAGGGCAGAGGATTTTGTCGCTTTACGCGCTTCAGCACTCGGCGTTCCCGTTCTGTGAGCTTGTGTGGCCTACCACTTCACAGTTTAGCTGTTGTCGCTCCTAGACGTTTCCACTTCACAATAACAGCACTTACAGTTGACTGGGGCAGCTCGAGCTGAGCAGAAATTTGACGAACTGTTGGAAAGGTGCATCCTAAGACGGTGCCACGTTGAAAGTCACTGAGCTCTTCAGTAAGGCCATTCTACTACCAATGTTTGTCTATGGAGATTGCATGGCTGTGTTCTTGATTTTATACACCTGTCAGCAATGAGTGTGTCTGAAATTCAGTCATTTGAAGGGGTGTCCACATAGTTTTGTATATATAGTGTACACACACACACACACACACACTCATATGCTGCTGCTACTCTGTTCTTTATTCTTACTCGTATTATTATTATTATCTATCCTGATTTCTAGTCACTTTACCCTGCCTTCATTTACATACAGTATCTACCTCAAATACCTCATACCTCTGCACATTGATCTGGTACTGGTACTCCCTGTATATAGTTCCACATTGATCTGATACCAGATCCCTGTATAGCTCCATTGTTGTGTATTTTATTCCGCTATTTATCAAAAAAAAATTAAACTCTGCATCGTTGAGGAAGGATCAAAGGCAAGCATTTCACATCCATTGTATTTGACGCATGTAACAAATACATTTTGATTTGTTTGATTTGTGGGTGTAGTAGAGCGTGGGTGCAGTAGTGTAACTGGTTTCTGGATCAATTCAGACTAAAGCACTCCAATTACCCACCTGAGACGAAAATACCTCAGCCTATTGAGAGAACCATACTAGTTACGGAGTGGAGTCAATGGACTAGCTGGCTGTGAGAAGATAGTGTCTGTGCCCCCCGCCTCAGTTAAATGGGGACGAGGAAAGGACAGATGGCAGGATGGCACCAGATGGAGAGTCATACGTGGCCCTCCAGATATGAGTAGTTGGCAACCGCAACATTGGTTCGGGAGCCCAGCATCCAATAAAGATGAACCTTTGAACGTTACGAGGATGTTACCCATCTATTTGTGCATCATTGTCTATTGATAATATGAATGCATACATGTGCAATTTGAATGTGTCACTTCGTCAGAGTGTTCATTCACAACTTCGCTTTAGCCAGTTATTCTTACAGAAGTTCTCCTGTTCTATCTTCTTCTGGTCTGCTGGGGCTAAGAAGCAGCATAAAATATGAAGACCTGACTAGAGTAAACTAGAGTATAGCAGAGTAGAGTAGAGTAAACTAGAGTAGAGTAGAGCAGAGCAGAGTAGAGTAAACTAGAGTAGAGTAGAGTAGAGCAGAGTAGAGTAGAGTAAACTAGAGTAGAGTAGAGTAAAGCAGAGCAGAGTAGAGTAAACTACAGTAGAGTGGAGTAAACTACAGTAGAGTAGAGTAAACTAGGGTAGAGTAGAGTAAACTACAGTAGAGTAGAGTAAACTAGGGTAGAGCAGAGTAGAGTAGAGTAAACTACAGTAAAGTAGAGTAAACTAGAGTAGAGTAGAGCAGATTAGAGTAGAGCAGAGTAGAGTACAGTAGAGTAAACTACAGTAGAGTATAGAAGAGTAGAGTCAAGTACACTAGAGCAGAGTAGAGTAAACTAGAGTAGAGTAGAGTAAACTACAGAGAGTAGAGTAAACTACAGTAGAGTAGAGTAGACTAGGGTAGAGCAGAGTAGAGTAAACTAGAGTAGAGTAAACTAGAGTAGAGTAGAGTAGAGCAGAGTAGAGTAGAGTAAACTAGAGTAGCGTAAACTACAGTAGAGTAGAATAGAGTAGAGCAGAGTAGAGTAGAGTAAACTACAGTAGAGTATAGAAGAGTAGAGTCAAGTACACTAGAGCAGAGTAGAGTAAACTAGATTAGAGTAGAGTAGAGTAGAGCAGAGCAGAGCAGAGTAGAGTAGAGTAGAGTAGAGTAGAGTAGAGTAGAGTAGAGTAAACTACAGTAGAGTATAGAAGAGTAGAGTCAAGTACACTAGAGCAGAGTAGAGCAGAGTAGAGTAAACTAGAGTAGAGTAGAGCAAACTACAGTAGAGTAGAGTAAATTACAGTAGAGTAGAGTAGACTACAGTAGAGTAGAGCAGAGCAGAGCAGAGTAGAGTAGAGTAAACTAGAGTAGAGTAGAGTAAACTACAGCAGAGTAGAGTAGAGTAAACTAGAGTAGAGTAAACTACAGTAGAGTAGAGTAGAGTAGAGCAGAGCAGAGCAGAGTAGAGTAGAGTAAACTACAGTAGAGTATAGAAGAGTAGAGTCAAGTACACTAGAGCAGAGTAGAGCAGAGTAGAGTAAACTACAGTAGAGTATAGAAGAGTAGAGTCAAGTACACTAGAGCAGAGTAGAGCAGAGTAGAGTAAACTAGAGTAGAGTAGAGTAAACTACAGCAGAGTAGAGTAGAGTAAACTAGAGTAGAGTAAACTACAGTAGAGTAGAGTAGAGTAGAGTAGAGCAGAGCAGAGTAGAGTAGAGTAAACTACAGTAGAGTATAGAAGAGTAGAGTCAAGTACACTAGAGCAGAGTAGAGCAGAGTAGAGTAGGACAAATCTGTCTGCACCATCTGCCTCCTCATTCCTTGCCTTCCTTTACATCCCCTGTGTTTGTGGATGAAGTAACATTCACAAGCCTCAGCACACACACGTCACATACACACACTTTTACTAAACATCAGCACACATTACTGGATTCCATGGACACAGACTGGGAAGTAGGATACACTTAGCTCTGTTCCAGGGTGTTTGTGGACCTTTGTTGAAGGCTCAGTGTTAGCAAGCCACACTAATGCCCTGGACCAGAGCTAGTTAAACCAATTAGGTATTGTGCACATCATCAAAACAGTCACATTACATTGATCACATTGATCACATCACAGTTACACACAACTATTGAAAAAAGTATGAAAAATGTATGAAAAATGTGTGAAAATATATGCACTCACTACGATAAGACATTTTGGATAGGAGTGTCTGCTAAATGTATTGATGTGCTTTGGCTGGGTTGTGATGATCAGGTGACTCTTTAGCAGGGGGTAAATTACAGAATCATTACAGAAATTATTACAAAAGTATGATCTGAGGTGTCATGCCTATTGAAACTGAGGGGCATGTGCCCCCAATTTGATCTTTTTTCAATATAACAATTTAGAAGATAGATTCTATTATTGATTAAATATATAAAATATATTTCATTTCACTGCCTTCTCAATAAACATGTCGGTGCGTGACACCTCTGAGTAGCCTATGATGGCCTAGTGGGACTTCCGATGATAAACTGGTTAATAACTAGAGGGAGTTTAAAGTGTCCCCATTACCTAATTGTGATTGGAAGAGAAGATGAAGTCGAGCTAAAATGTACGGGGTCATAATGATGTTTAAATCTAGGGCATCTTTCAACTCTGCCATTGCAATACTTACTGACTGTAGATATATGCTGAGGCTTTTTTTTCCCTTCTTTTGACGAATTGAATTTTTTTGTTGCACAGATTACAGTTGACGAGCCACAGTTGCTATGGAGATAGAGTGAAGTCACGCATGTGAAGCAATTCCATCGATGGGCAGAGGGGAGGCTTGCCTTTACCTTCACAGGCAGGAAGACACACACACTGCAGTAAGGGTTGGATTTTCTAACATCTGGTCTGGCTAGAGAACACCATGGATCAAATCTCTCAGACAAAAAGGCTCAAATATAAAAGGCTAAAAGGATTTGTCCTTATTATAGATGGGTTGCACCTCTTTTCATTTATAAGTATATTACATATTTTATTTTTTATTGGGAGATATCACAGGAAAAATTAAGCACAATGAGAGAAATAGCCACATTTCCTCTGAAAACACACTTATATTAACCTACTTTATAATCTGCCCACCCACCTAGCCAAACAAGTACAGTCTTTGTCTAAAGCTCTGCCATCCATCCATCCACCCATCCATCCTTCCATTCAACCAACCAACCAACCAACCAACCATCCACCCAACCAACCAACCAACCAACCAACCAACCAACCAACCAACCAACCAATCAACCAACCAACCAACCAACCAACCAACCAACCAACCAACCAGCCAACCAACCAACCAACCAACCAATCAACCAACCAAACAACCAACCGCCCACCCATCCAACCATCCATCCATCCATACAACCACCCACCCACCCACCGATCCATACATCCACCCACCCATCCATCCATCCATCCAACCAACCAACCAACCAACCATCCACTCATCCAACCACCCACCCACCCAGCCACCCACCCACCGATCCATACATCCACCCACCCCCCAATCCAACCATCCATCCTGCCAATACACCTTGAGATGGTCCTTCACACAGCCCAGTCAGTCACCTCTCTGAGCACAGGGCTGTATGACAGTGTGCATCAATCTCCATGCTAACTCCATTACCATTACTATGAATCTAAAGGGCATCTCCAGTGATAGCTTCAACAGCCCGCAAGCAGCAGCACATCTGATTAACATGCTAAAGCCTGCCCTGATAACATGCTCTGATAGCCTGTCCATTCTCTCTCCACCAGTGGCCCATCGAGTCGCATCGCATGGCCATGTGTGTAATAAGCCTACCTCTCTCTTCCCTCCTCCACTTAACTCAAATCGATAGGCTCTCCACCAGCCCGACCATTTATCTGGTGTGATCCGACGGACAGATCTAGTAAAACGGCCCCAGAGGACCTGGCCCCAGAGGACCTGGCCCCAGAGCCCTGCTGCTGCTGCTTCTGTTCTAGGAGAAGGCATATTTACTGTACCACTGGAGTGGCTTTATTCATGGACGCAGAGATGGCAAGAGGGAGGGAGGGAATGAGGAGGGATGAAAGGAGAGCAGGGCAGGGAGCGAGTGAGAGAGAAGCAAGCATAATCCATTTTTCTTCCTCTCTCTACTTCTCTCCCTCAACTCTCTCTTTATTCCCTCTCAGCCAATTCAATCCCATTTCAATCTCACTGCGATCATTCTGAGGCTGCCTTGGCCTATTACATCACTTATGGTGTTCATCAAAGCGACATGGTGTGAGTTCCCCTGTCCATGACACCTAAATCATGACACTACCACCCCCCTGGCTACAGCCAATAGCTGCTCTAGATCTGCTGCATCTGGATGAGTCTCTGGGTGGAGCAGGCCAGCTCTGGAGTCTCTCTCTCTCTCTCTCTCTCTCTCTCTCTCTCTCTCTCTCTCTCTCTCTCTCTCTCTCTCTCTCTCAATTCAATTCAATTCAATTCAAGGGCTTTATTGGCATGGGAAACATGTGTTAACAAAGCAAATGAGGTAGATAATATATAAAGTTAATATATAAAGTGAAATAAACAATAAAAATGAACAGTAAACATTACACATACAGAAGTTTCAAAACAATAAAGACATTACAAATGTCATATTATATATATACAGTGTTTTAACAATGTACAAATGGTTAAAGGACACAAGATAAAATAAATAAGCATAAATATGGGTTGTATTTACAATGGTGTTTGTTCTTCACTGGTTGCCCTTTTCTCGTGGCAACAGGTCACAAATCTTGCTGCTGTGATTGCTGCTGTGATGGGAGTTTATCAAAATTGGATTTGTTTTCGAATTTTTTGTGGATCTGTGTAATCTGAGGGAAATATGTGTCTCTAATATGGTCATACATTGGGCAGGAGTTTAGGAAGTGCAGCTCAGTTTCTACCTCTCTCTCTCTCTCCCTTTCTCTCTCTCTCTCTTTCTCTCTCCCCCCTCTCTCTCTCTCTCTCTCTCTCTCTCTCTCTCTCTCTCTCTGTGACTGAAGGCTGACTGAAGGTTTCTCTGATTGGAGGAATGACATTTATCCACATCTACAATGACTCACTATTAATACAGTGTACATTTCGTCTGTGTGCTTTGTGTGGGTTGCTGTAACATGTATGTACAGTTTTTACCATACCTTCCCATCTGGTGTGTGGGTGGGTTAGAATGCAATAGAATATAAAAACTCAATTTGTACCTTCCCTTTGTATGTGTGTGTGTGTGTGTACGCGTTTGCATGTGGGTGTATTCATGCAAAACCAATGGCATGTGTGAGCCACTGTGAGTGTGTGTGTATGTGTGTGTGTGTGTGTTGGGGGGGGGGGGGGGTGCGTAGCATACATTACATCCATGTATTTAATGTGTTTGCATCTAGATTTATTACCTTTAGTCCTCCTGGACTCCCGTCTCAGAGTGCTGGTTTTGACACCTGCTTGGAGCTCCGAGCTGGCTGACTCTCCTCCGGCTGATGACATCCTCCTGGGTCCTTCCTGTCCACAGTCCTCCTCACAGCAGATCCACCATGGGGTTATCACTCCTCTGCTGCCTCCTGTGGACTAGTCCCCTATCCCCTACTCCAGGATGGTTATCACACACACCCTACCTCCTTTGGACTGCCCACAACTCAACTGTCCCCTACCCCCTGTCCCCTACTCCAGGTCTAGGACAGAGCCCCTACTCTCTCTGCTCCAGGTCTAGGACAGAGCCACTACTCTCTCTGCTCCAGGTCTAGGACAGAGCCACTACTCTCTCTGCTCCAGGTCTAGGACAGAGCCACTACTCTCTCTGCTCCAGGTCTAGGACAGAGCCACTACTCTCTCTGCTCCAGGTCTAGGACAGAGCCACTACTCCCTCTGCTCCAGGTCTAGGACAGAGCCTTTACTCCCTCTACTCCAGGTCTAGGACAGAGCCACTACTCCCTCTGCTCCAGGTCTAGGACAGAGCCTTTACTCCCTCTACTCCAGGTCTAGGACAGAGCCACTACTCCCTCTGCTCCAGGTCTAGGACAGAGCCTTTACTCCAGGTCTAGGACAGAGCCTTTAGTCCCTCTGCTCCAGGTCTAGGACAGAGCCTTTACTCCCTCTGCTCCAGGTCTAGGACAGAGCCACTACTCTCTCTGCTCCAGGTCTAGGACAGAGCCTTTACTCTCTCTGCTCCAGGTCTAGGACAGAGCCTTTACTCCCTCTACTCCAGGTCTAGGACAGAGCCACTACTCTCTCTGCTCCAGGTCTAGGACAGAGCCTTTACTCTCTCTGCTCCAGGTCTAGGACAGAGCCTTTACTCCCTCTACTCCAGGTCTAGGACAGAGCCTCTACTCCAGGTCTAGGACAGAGCCACTACTCCCCCTGCTCCAGGTATAGGACAGAGCCACTACTCTCTCTGCTCCAGGTCTAGGACAGAGCCACTACTCCCTATAATCCAGGTCTAGGACAGAGCCACTACTCCCTCTGCTCCAGGTCTAGGACAGAGCCACTACTCCCTCTACTCCAGGTCTAGGACAGAGCCTTTACTCCCTCTACTCCAGGTCTAGGACAGAGCCTTTACTCCCTCTGCTCCATGTCTAGGACAGAGCCACTACTCCCTCTACTCCAGGTCTAGGACAGAGCCACTTCTCCCTCTACTCCAGGTCTAGGACAGAGCCACTTCTCCCTCTACTCCAGGTCTAGGACAGAGCCACTACTCCCTCTACTCCAGGTCTAGGACAGAGTTTTCCTCCAAGTCCATGGTGAGAAGCCTGGTGTTATTCCTCTTTGGTGAAGAGATCCAGGGGTTCAAATCTCCTTCAATTTGGACCCATCCTGGTAGAGCTGATGACAGGTAGATGTTGTAGTGGTCCTTCTGCTTCAGACTAGTTCTAACATGGTGGCTAGATGTTCCTCAAATTAGGTCAAGTATTACATGGTCCCTCTATTGCTCTTTAGTGCAGATCCCACTTAGTGATTGGTGAATTCCTCCTTCCAAAGAGAACACATGGGTTGTTGTTGTAGTACTGTATTATTCTTTAGTCCAGGTTGAGTACTGGTATTCCTCTTTGGTAGGACACTTCAGAGACTGTCCTTCTGTTGTACATCTCTGTCCCTCCCTCCATTAGCACTGGAAGAGACAGGGAAGACATTTAGCCTTAGCTAATGACAGTGTGTGTGCGTGTCTGTGTGCGTGTCTGTGTCTGTCTCTCTCTCTGTGTGTGTGTGTGTGTGTGTGTGTGTGTGTGTGTGTGTGTGTGTGTGTGTGTATGAAATTAGCCACTGGTAATTAACATGACAAACACATTCCAGCATTAGTCCTTATTACATTAATTAAAGCATGAGAACGACAGATATTAATTCATCGCTCAACTGTGTAGTCTCGTCTCGCTGTCACATGTTTGTTTCCATCTAGATCACCAAGGTTATTTCTGTGTTTAAAAGGTACAATCTGGGATCTGGGAATCTGTTTCATGGTCATTTGAACTTTTGATATTTACCAAAATAAGTGGTAGGCTGGCGTTTTCCTTAAAAAACTAATCCCAGATAGCTGTAAGCAAACAACATTACCAAGTTATACACCCCATACATGGTCAGTGTTTCCTGTAATTTGCTCTCTATTACAGAAGGAAGAACAGGAAGCAGACTTTCTGGAGGAGAACTGTGGAGAGAGAGAATGTTGGCATGGGAGCGTTGAATTGGAACACACACAAACACACACAAGTGCGCGCACACACACACGCAGAGACACACACACAACCTCACAAACACACACCCAGAGACACACACACAACCTCACACACACACACGCAGAGACACACACACAACCTCACACACACACACACGCAGAGACACACACACAACCTCACACACACACGCAGAGACACACACACAACCTCACAAACACACACGCAGAGACACACACACAACCTCACAAACACACACGCAGAGACACACACACAACCTCACAAACACACACGCAGAGACACACACACAACCTCACACACACACACACGCAAAGACACACACACAACCTCACACACACACACACACGCAAAGACACACACACAACCTCACAAACACACATGCAGAGACACACACACAACCTCACAAACACACACGCAGAGACACACACACAACCTCACAAACACACATGCAGAGACACACACACAACCTCACACACACACACACAGAGACACACACACACCTCACACACACACGCAAAGACACACACAACCTCCCACACACACACGCAGAGACACACACACAACCTCACACACACACACACACACGCAGAGACACACACACAACCTCACAAACACACACGCAGAGACACACACACAACCTCACAAACACACATGCAGAGACACACACACAACCTCACACACACACACACAGAGACACACACACAACCTCACACACACACACGCAGAGACACACACACAACCTCACACACACACGCAGAGACACACACACAACCTCACACACACACATGCAGAGACACACACACAACCTCACAAACACACACGCAGAGACACACACACAACCTCACACACACACACACACGCAGAGACACACACACAACCTCACACACACACATGCAGAGACACACACACAACCTCACAAACACACACGCAGAGACACACACACAACCTCACAAACACACACGCAGAGACACACACACAACCTCACAAACACACACACACAGAGACACACACACAACCTCACACACACACACACGCAGAGACACACACACAACCTCACAAACACACACGCAGAGACACACACACAACCTCACAAACACACACGCAGAGACACACACACAACCTCACAATCACACACGCAGAGACACACACACAACCTCACAAACACACACGCAGAGACACACACACTTTGAAATTGGAACCACCAGCGCGCTTAATGTCCTTGAATCATCTTCTGCTAACATGTGGGCAGAGCCAAGGCCAAGGCTGGCACCGAGAACAACAATGTGGTTGGCATGGTGATGATTCAGTGTTGAAAGAATAAACCTCTTCTCCCCTGTGGCTGTCCTCAAAAAGAGCAGCTCTGCTCAGTAGCTCACATGGCATTGTGCACATGCGTCTACTGTGACATTGTGTGACATTGTACTGTACGTGGGTACGTGCGAGAGAGAGAGAGCATGCAAGAGAGAGAAATAAACCGAGACAGAGAGAAATCTCCTATCGAGTCCAGAGCAATAGCTCCTCTCTTCAGTCGCTGCAGGTGAGTCTTCAGCCCTGCTATTATTCAGAGGCCAGACACAAAAGACATTACATTACATTTCCCAAAACAACAGGTTACTGCAACCCGCCTAGTCATTACTGTTTCTCTGCATGTGAGTATGTAAATGTCTGGCCCTGTGGGTCGCGCTGCCTGTGCAGCCACTGCACAAGTGATACAAGTCAGCATTCAATGTCCATCCATGCCTGAGTACGTCGGGAGATGACGTGAAAACCTGCCACTAGGGGCAACAGTGAGCTATATAAAGTTTTAAGCTAGTTATAAAGTTTTAAGCCGTTACCGTAACCATTCAGAGTTAATGGCTAAACATAACACTAACCTTACAAATTCGGAGTTAATGCCTAAACTTAACCTTAAACACTTAAACACTTGTAATTCTGATGTGAAACTGTGAGAGCTAGTTGGCCTGCGAGCACTTCACTGTCGCCCTGCAAGCACTTCACCGTCGCCTTAGGAGCATTTCACTGTTAGTCTGTGAGCATTTCACTGTCGCCCAGCGAGCATTTCACTGTTAGTCTGTGAGCGTTTCACTGTCGCCCCGCGAGCGTTTCACTGTCGCCCCGCGAGCGTTTCACTGTCGCCCCGCGAGCGTTTCACTTTTAGTCTGTGAGCGTTTCACTGTTAGTCTGTGAGCGTTTCACTGTCGCCCCGCGAGCATTTCACTGTTAGTCTGTGAGCGTTTCACTGTTAGTCTGTGAGCGTTTCACTGTCGCCCCGCGAGCATTTCACTTTTAGTTTGTGAGCGTTTCACTGTTAGTCTGTGAGCGTTTCACTGTCGCCCCGCGAGCGTTTCACTGTCGCCCCGCGAGCGTTTCACTGTCACCCCGCGAGCGTTTCACTTTTAGTCTGTGAGCGTTTCACTGTTAGTCTGTGAGCGTTTCACTGTCGCCCCGCGAGCGTTTCACTGACGCCCCGCGAGCGTTTCACTTTTAGTCTGTGAGCGTTTCACTGTCGCCCTGCGAGCATTTCACTGTTAGTCTGTGAGCGTTTCACTGTCGCCCCGCGAGCGTTTCACTGTCGCCCCGTGAGCGTTTCACTGTCACCCCGCGAGCGTTTCACTGTCGCCCCGCGAGCGTTTCACTTTTAGTCTGTGAGCGTTTCACTATCACCCCGCGAGCGTTTCACTGTCGCCCCGCGAGCATTTCACTGTTAGTCTGTGAGTGTTTCACTGTCGCCCCGCGAGCATTTCACTGTTTGTCTGTGAGCGTTTCACTGTCGCCCCGCGAGCGTTTCACTGTTAGTCTGTGAGCGTTTCACTGTCGCCCCGCGAGCATTTCACTTTTAGTCTGTGAGCGTTTCACTGTCGCCCCGCAAGCATTTCACTGTTAGTCTGTGAGCGTTTCACTGTCGCCCCGCGAGCATTTCACTGTTAGTCTGTGAGCGTTTCACTGTTAGTCTGTGAGCGTTTCACTTTTAGTCTGTGAGCGTTTCACTGTTAGTTTGTGAGCGTTTCACAGTCGCCCCGCGAGCGTTTCACTGTTAGTCTGTGAGCGTTTCACTGTCGCCCCGCGAGCATTTCACTTTTAGTCTGTGAGCATTTCACTGTTAGTCTGTGAGCGTTTCACTGTCGCCCCGTGAGCGTTTCACTGTTAGTCTGTGAGCGTTTCACTGTCGCCCCGCGAGCGTTTCACTGTTAGTCTGTGAGCATTTCACTGTCGCCCAGCGAGCATTTCACTGTTAGTCTGTGAGCATTTCACTGTCGCCCAGCGAGCATTTCACTGTTAGTCTGTGAGCGTTTCACTGTCGCCCCGCGAGCGTTTCACTGTCGCCCCGCGAGCGTTTCACTGTCGCCCCGCGAGCGTTTCACTTTTAGTCTGTGAGCGTTTCACTGTTAGTCTGTGAGTGTTTCACTGTCGCCCCGCGAGCATTTCACTGTTAGTCTGTGAGCGTTTCACTGTTATTCTGTGAGCGTTTCACTGTCGCCCCGCGAGCGTTTCACTTTTAGTTTGTGAGCGTTTCACTGTTAGTCTGTGAGCGTTTCACTGTCGCCCCGCGAGCGTTTCACTGTCGCCCCGCGAGCGTTTCACTGTCACCCCGCGAGCGTTTCACTTTTAGTCTGTGAGCGTTTCACTGTTAGTCTGTGAACGTTTCACTGTCGCCCCGCGAGCGTTTCACTGTCGCCCCGCGAGCGTTTCACTGTCGCCCCGCGAGCGTTTCACTTTTAGTCTGTGAGCGTTTCACTGTCGCCCTGCGAGCATTTCACTGTTAGTCTGTGAGCGTTTCACTGTCGCCCCGTGAGCGTTTCACTGTCGCCCCGCGAGCGTTTCACTGTCACCCCGCGAGCGTTTCACTGTCACCCCGCGAGCGTTTCACTTTTAGTCTGTGAGCGTTTCACTGTCACCCCGCGAGCGTTTCACTGTCGCCCCGTGAGCATTTCACTGTTAGTCTGTGAGTGTTTCACTGTCGCCCCGCGAGCATTTCACTGTTAGTCTGTGAGCGTTTCACTGTCGCCCCGCGAGCGTTTCACTGTTAGTCTGTGAGCGTTTCACTGTCGCCCCGCGAGCATTTCACTTTTAGTCTGTGAGCGTTTCACTGTCGCCCCGCGAGCGTTTCACTGTCGCCCCGCAAGCATTTCACTGTTAGTCTGTGAGCGTTTCACTGTCGCCCCGCGAGCGTTTCACTGTTAGTCTGTGAGCGTTTCACTGTCGCCCCGCGAGTGTTTCACTGTTAGTCTGTGAGCGTTTCACTGTCGCCCCGCGAGTGTTTCACTGTTAGTCTGTGAGCGTTTCACTGTCGCCCCGCAAGTGTTTCACTGTTAGTCTGTGAGCGTTTCACTGTCGCCCCGCGAGTGTTTCACTGTTAGTCTGTGAGCGTTTCACTGTCGCCCCGCAAGTGTTTCACTGTTAGTCTGTGAGCGTTTCACTGTCGCCCCGCGAGTGTTTCACTGTTAGTCTGTGAGCGTTTCACTGTCGCCCCGCGAGTGTTTCACTGTTAGTCTGTGAGCGTTTCACTGTTAGTCTGTGAGCGTTTCACTGTCGCCCCGCAAGTGTTTCACTGTTAGTCTGTGAGCGTTTCACTGTTAGTCTGTGAGCGTTTCACTGTTAGTCTGTGAGCGTTTCACTGTCGCCCCGCGAGCATTTCACTGTTAGTCTGTGAGCGTTTCACTGTTAGTCTGTGAGCGTTTCACTGTTAGTCTGTGAGCGTTTCACTGTCGCCCCGCGAGCATTTCACTGTTAGTCTGTGAGCGTTTCACTGTTAGTCTGTGAGCGTTTCACTGTTAGTCTGTGAGCGTTTCACTGTCGCCCCGCGAGCATTTCACTGTTAGTCTGTGAGCGTTTCACTGTCGCCCCGCAAGCATTTCACTGTTAGTCTGTGAGCGTTTCACTGTTAGTCTGTGAGCGTTTCACTGTTAGTCTGTGAGCGTTTCACTGTCGCCCCGCGAGCATTTCACTGTTAGTCTGTGAGTGTTTTACTGTTAGTCTGTGAGCGTTTCACTGTCGCCCCGCGGGTGTTTCACTGTTAGTCTGTGAGCGTTTCACTGTTAGTCTGTGAGCGTTTCACTGTCGCTCCGTGAGTGTTTCACTGTTAGTCTGTGAGCGTTTCACTGTTAGTCTGTGAGCGTTTCACTGTTAGTCTGTGAGCGTTTCACTGTTAGTCTGTGAGCGTTTCACTGTCGCCCCGCGAGCATTTCACTGTTAGTCTGTGAGCGTTTCACTGTTAGTCTGTGAGCGTTTCACTGTTAGTCTGTGAGCGTTTCACTGTCGCCCCGCGAGCATTTCACTGTTAGTCTGTGAGCGTTTCACTGTTAGTCTGTGAGCGTTTCACTGTCGCCCCGCGAGCATTTCACTGTTAGTCTGTGAGCGTTTCACTGTCGCCCCTCGAGCATTTCACTGTTAGTCTGTGAGCGTTTCACTGTTAGTCTGTGAGCGTTTCACTGTTAGTCTGTGAGCGTTTCACTGTCGCCCCGCAAGCATTTCACTGTTAGTCTGTGAGTGTTTTACTGTTAGTCTGTGAGCGTTTCACTGTCGCCCCGCGAGTGTTTCACTGTCGCCCTGCGAGTGTTTCACTGTCGCCCCGCGAGTGTTTCACCAGGGTAATGATTCAAGTGCGCTTATGAGGCAGATAATGTCATGTACCGTTGAAGTCAGAAGTTTACATACACCTTAGCCAAATACATTTAAACTCAGTTTTTCACAATTCCTGACATTTAATCCTAGTAAAGATTTCCTGTTTTAGGTCAGTTAGGATCACCACTTTATTATAAGAATGTGAAATGTCAGAATAATAGTAGAGACAATTATTTATTTCAGCTTTTCTTTCTTTCATCACATTCCCAGTGGGTCAGAAGTTTACATACACTCAATTACTATTTGGTAGCATTGCCTTTAAATTGTTGAACTTAGGTCAAACGTTTCAGGTTGCCTTCCACAAGCTTTCCACAATAAGTTGGGTGAATTTTGGTCCATTCCTCCTGACAGAGCTGCTGTAACTGAGTCAGGTTTGTAGGCCTCCTTGCTCGCACACGCTTTTTCAGTTCGGCCCACAAGTTTTCTTTAGGATTGAGGTCAGGGCTTTGTGATGGCCACTCCAATACCTTGACTTTGTTGTCCTTTAAGCCATTTTTCTACAACTTTGTAAGTATCCTTGGGGTCATTGTCCATTTGGAAGACCCATTTGCGACCAAGCTTTAACTTCCTGACTGATGTCTTGAGATGTTGCATCAATGTATCCACATAATTTTCCTGCCTCATGATACCATCTATTTGTGAAGTGCACCAGTCTCTCCTTCAACAAAGCACCCCTACAACATGATGCTGCCACCCCCGTGCTTCACAGTTGGGATGGTGTTGTTCGGCTTGCCTCCCCCAAACATAACGACATAAACATATTTTTGCTTCATCAGGCCAGAGGGCATTTCTCCAAAAATTACGATCCTTGTCCCAATTTGCAGTTGCAAACCGTCTGGCTTTTTTATGGCAGTTTTGGAGCAGTGGCATCTTCCTTGCTGAGCGGCTGTCACGTTCTGACCTTAGTTATTTTGTTATGTCTTTGTTTTAGTATGGTCAGGGGGTGAGTTGGGTGGGTTGTCTATGTTAGTTTTTCTATGATTTGTTATTTCTGTTTTTGGCCTGGTATGGTTCTCAATCAGAGGCAGCTGTCAATCGTTGTCCCTGATTGAGAACCATATTTAGGTAGCCTGTTTTCTATTGTGTTTCGTGGGTGATTGTTTTCTGTTTTCTGTTCTGTCTGCACCAGCCAGAACTGTTTTCGGTCGTTCTATTTGTTATTTAGTTTTTTTCCGTGTTCATTTAATAAACATGGACACATACCACGCTGCACCTTGGTCCTCACCTTCTTCCACCAACAACAGCCGTTACAGAATCACCCACCACCAAAGGACCAAGCAGCGTGGTAACGGGCAGCAGCAGCAGCAGCAGCGATATAAGGACTCCTGGACATGGGAGGAGATTCTGGAAGGCAAGGGACCCTGAGCACAGGCTGGAGAATATCACGGCCCCAAGGCTGAGCTGAAGGCAGCGAAAGCGGAGAGACAGCGGATGCCTGCGCACCGGGGACACCGTGCGCCTCCTCATACCAATATGAGGAGGCAGCACGGCAGCGCGGTTGGAAGCCCGAGAGACAGCCCCAAAAATTTATTGGGCGGGGGCACATGGGGAGTGTGGCGAAGTCAGGTAGGAGACCTGCGCCAACTCCCCGTGCTTACTGTGGAGAGAGAGGGACCGGGCAGGCACCGTGTTATGCCGTGAGGCGCACGGTGTCCCCGGTGCGCAGGCATAGCCCGGTGCGATACTCTACAGGTACACCTCCATTTGACTCAAATGATGTCAATTAGACTATCAGAAGCTTCTAAAGCCATGACATTGTTTTTTTTTTTTTTCCAAGCTGTTTAAAGGCACAGTCAACTTAGTGTTTGTAAAATTCTGACCCACTGGAATTGTGATACAGTGAATTACAAGTGAAATAATCTGTCTGTAAACAATTGTTGGAAAAATGACTTGTGTCATGCACAAAGTAGATGTCGTAACCGACTTGCCAAAACTATAGTTTGTTAACAAGAAATTTGTGAAGTGGTTGAAAAACAAGTTTTAATGACTCCAACCTAAGTGTATGTAAACTTCTGACTTCAACTGTACTTCTCAGACAAGTACTTCTCAGACAAGTACTTCTCAGACAAGTACTTCTCAGACAAGTACTTCTCAGACAGGTACTTCTCAGACAAGTACTTCTCAGACAAAACCCTCCAAGTGTCAGAGAAGACAAGGGAAGGCATTTTCCCTCCCCGTCACAAAGAACCTTATCGTAATGTAATTTTCATTGTGATATGCCTCATTGTATTAGTTAGATGACGGAAGAGTGATTTAATGTGATGTATGACAGCTTTTCTAAACCAGTGGTATGTAGGTCACGCACATTTATAAACACATTCACGCACGCACAAACACACAAACGCCCACGTACGAGCACACACACAAACCACTCTTTGAAAAACACACACAATCTGCTCTGTGTTTTAACAGCTTCCAGTGTCTCTAATTATTTGGGTCAGAGTTAATGAGTGATGGAGACTCATGCGTTGGTGTGTGTGCTCATCACAGCTTCTCCTCTCATTCTGAGCTGTTACGAGTCAGTCTGTCAAAGCCTGGAGACTTTATTTATTCATTCAGCTCATTTATATTTCTCATGTTTTTAGTGTGAGGGATTGAGCGAACATTTCCTTTTTGAAGTAAGTCAATTTCACTTCAGTTTATTCTACACCTCCATACTCGTGTCTTTACTCAGTTTAGGAGACGAGGAGAGAGAGCGAGAGAGAGAGAGATATTTCAGGGGGCTAATTTAAGTAAAACAGATTTTGAGAAATGAAATCATTCTCAGGGGATAGTCCGCCCCCACCCCTGCCCCCACTATCCCCCTCCCCAGTCAAAAACTCTGGTGCTGTCGTCGTAACGGGATTAGCTAACAAATACAGCCTCTTGCCGTGTGAGGAAGGAAGCCTGATGAAATATGACAACTCTCTCCTCTTATCACTGAGAACATCAATCACTGAGTAAGCCATTGATTTTTGTGGAGGGAGTCAGTCACACACCTTCGCATGGCAAAGCCAGAGCCCTTGAGAATCAGGTATATATAACCTGTCATGCGGTATAAATGGAGTACGATGTGATGTGCTCAGAGTATGTTTTTGCAAAGACAAGAAAACGATTATCCCCGAGACATTCAATACGACACATACAATATTACAATATTAGTTTTTTTCCATCAACATTGGAACTGATTTAACATTCTTTTGATTCCATTTTTAGATGTTGCCAACATGGTGACATATTAAATGATCTTTAACCAGCTCCCTGGACATACATAGTAATCAAACGACAAGTTAGGTTCCACTTCAGATCTTTACAATTTTATGTTAATCTGTGACTGCCTGTATCCCCTGATACTGAGACATGTCAAACACAATTGATGTCCTGAATTTCACCAAAGGAAAAATTGAAATCCCATCAAAAAACTGATTTATAAATAAATACTTATAATATTAAATATTAAATTCAATCTCCATCATGACATTTAAGCTTCTTTTATGTGTACTGTACATCAGTCATGTTAACCAGCATCACTAGTCATAAACAGAACTAATGATAGGTGTGAATACAAGCCAACATCAAGTCATTCTATTTCCAGTTTATCTGTATTTGTTAATTGAGGCAGCATTTAAAACACAACCTCAGAGTAATATCAGGCTTGGATGGTACGATTAGTCCCTGGCTATCTGACAGATGGGTAACAGAGGTTGGACGGTCATCCATCACCAGCTACGACCTATTACACCTCTAGAACCAGCCTCGGCAGACATCACACTCCAGCCTGTGTGTGTGACGTCTGTCGACTAGCAGGCCCGGCCTGTCCCAAGATCATCTGTGTGGGTTACTGTGTTGCCAAGGCTGGCGTGGCCTGGGGGTGGTGGGTCTGTTTGTTTGACAGACTGGCTTTGGCACCTAGCACCGGTCATCTTTGTTACAAAACGCCCCCCAGCTTATGGATGGGGACAGGAGTGCCACAACCTGCCTGAGCTAGCTGCAGCGCCAGCCCGGCACCTGCGAGACTTGCCCTGCTGTTTTACCTCGTGTCACCTAGGTTGGTCCCAGCCAACAGCGACCATGTGCTCTCTACAGTACTTCAAGGCCTAATATGTTCTAAAATATGAGTGTTTTTACAAGGTTTCTTCTTTGGGCTTGACACATTTCAGGAGGCGTTACCTCTATGGATTCATCCATTGTTATCAAGCTCTCACAATGAATGCTAGTCTCTAGTCTCTGGTGTCCTATCAAGTGCCTGATAGCCCTCCATTATGAGATAAGACATCATTTGCTGCTGGTGGATAGCTAATTAGCTACTTATAATTGGTTAACCGCTCTATATGAGCCACACAGCGGTCTTTGATGTTACACTTCAATGTATCACTGTTTCCAGGCTACCAATTAACTGTGTTATTACATCTGTGAGCCCAAACAAAAAGGTTTTACAGTGCAAGATCTTGGTGGATTTTTTTATTTATTTATTTCACCTTTATTTAACCAGGTAGGCAAGTTGAGAACAAGTTCTCATTTACAATTGCGACCTGGCCAAGATAAAGCAAAGCAGTTCGACACATACAACAACACAGAGTTAAACATGGAGTAAAACAAACATACAGTCAATAATACAGTATAAACAAGTCTATATACGATGTGAGCAAATGAGGTGAGATAAGGGAGGTAAAGGCAAAAAAAGACCATGGTGGCAAAGTAAATACAATATATCAAGTAAAACACTGGTACTTGGTATTTTCTGGTAGCCTAATTAGGCCTACTTTAAATTATTATTGAATTAAATTGGTAATACAATTTGCTTATAATGATGTACTTTGTAACCAGGTCATTTCCAAATATATACTAGATCATTATGGGCCCATAAATGTAATTATTACTTCTGTTTTCTCTTCTCAGATACTAGGTGTGCTGCAGTTGTCTTGCCTGGCATTATAAAACCAATGAAATAATTCCAAAAACATTATACCGATAATCAGACACAGCTCACTGCCTAATGTAAGGAAAACGATTACTGTTTAAACCCAGGTGTTAACAGTGAAACTGATTAGAGAGAGTCCTTTTCATAGTGCTGGACAGAGCAAAAGACAGTCAAAAAAAGATAGATTTCTGATTGAACCGTCTGTCTGGCCTTCCGAGAGGACTGATGGCATCTGATATCAGGCTGCCCCTTCATGCCCCATTAGTTAACCTCATTCCTGACATGATGGAAGAGCTCTGGGCCTAGCCACTGAAAAGACAGTGTGGGGAGGAGAGAAAGAGGAATGAGGGAGAAGTGAGGGAGAAGAGAAAGAGGAATGAGGGAGAAGTGAGGGAGAAGAGAAAGAGGAATGAGGGAGAAGTGAGGGAGAAGAGAAAGAGGAATGAGGGAGAAGTGAGGGAGAAGAGAAAGAGGAATGAGGGAGAAGTGAGGGAGAAGAGAAAGAGGAATGAGGGAGAAGTGAGGGAGAAGAGAAAGAGGAATGAGATAGAAGTGAGGGAGAAGAGAAAGTGGAATGAGGGAGAAGTGAGGGAGAAGAGAAAGAGGAATGAGGGAGAAGTGAGGGAGAAGAGAAAGTGGAATGAGGGAGAAGTGAGGGAGAAGAGAAAGAGGAATGAGGGAGAAGTGAGGGAGAAGAGAAAGTGGAATGAGGGAGAAGTGAGGGAGAAGAGAAAGAGGAATGAGGGAGAAGTGAGGGAGAAGAGAAAGTGGAATGAGGGAGAAGTGAGGGAGAAGAGAAAGAGGAATGAGGGAGAAGTGAGGGAGAAGAGAAAGAGGAATGAGGGAGAAGTGAGGGAGAAGAGAAAGAGGAATGAGGGAGAAGTGAGGGAGAAGAGAAAGAGGAATGAGGGAGAAGTGAGGGAGAAGAGAAAGTGGAATGAGGGAGAAGTGAGGGAGAAGAGAAAGTGGAATGAGGGAGAAGTGAGGGAGAAGAGAAAGAGGAATGAGGGAGAAGTGAGGGAGAAGAGAAAGAGGAATGAGGGAGAAGTGAGGGAGAAGAGAAAGTGGAATGAGGGAGAAGTGAGGGAGAAGAGAAAGAGGAATGAGGGAGAAGTGAGGGAGAAGAGAAAGAGGAATGAGGGAGAAGTGAGGGAGAAGAGAAAGAGGAATGAGGGAGAAGTGAGGGAGAAGAGAAAGAGGAATGAGGGAGAAGTGAGGGAGAAGAGAAAGAGGAATGAGGGAGAAGTGAGGGAGAAGAGAAAGAGGAATGAGGGAGAAGTGAGGGAGAAGAGAAAGAGGAATGAGGGAGAAGTGAGGGAGAAGAGAAAGTGGAATGAGGGAGAAGTGAGGGAGAAGAGAAAGAGGAATGAGGGAGAAGTGAGGGAGAAGAGAAAGAGGAATGAGGGAGAAGTGAGGGAGAAGAGAAAGAGGAATGAGGGAGAAGTGATGGAGAAGAGAAAGAGGAATGAGGGAGAAGTGAGGGAGGAGAGAAAGAGGAATGAGGGAGAAGTGAGGGAGAAGAGAAAGAGGAATGAGGGAGAAGTGAGGGAGAAGAGAAAGAGGAATGAGGGAGAAGTGAGGGAGAAGAGAAAGTGGAATGAGGGAGAAGTGAGGGAGAAGAGAAAGTGGAATGAGGGAGAAGTGAGGGAGAAGAGAAAGTGGAATGAGGGAGAAAGAGAAAGAAACATACTGTTCTCTTCTGTTCATGTGATGCGTTGCAGCAGTATACTAATTTTCCTCCTGATCACTTCAGGTTCACTGGATACAGCTGGTAAACTACATTAGTATTTGCCAGCACAGTTGCTTCTTTGCCACGCGGATTTATGTCAAAATAAACCTTGGAGCAGTGCACTCACTTAGCCACAGCTTCAACAGGGCCAGGCATGGGTGGGCACAGGGTTAGAGAGGTTCTGCCCTCTAAAACGCTCCTACATTAGCCAGTTTACCAGCTCAGCTTCCAGCACAAAGGGCCGCATTTAATAGGGAGAAGAGGGAACTTTAAGTCTGGGATGTGACATAAATGAGAAAACATACGGCTTCCACACACAAATCATAGAAGATGTGAGTCTTACTAAGGTTTCTTTGAACTACATTCAATAGCTGTATATTGCTGAGATTGATGCTATGCCATTGTATCATCAAAGGCATATTTGTGCTCAGGAATGCAACTACCTTGCTTTGGCAACAGTAATAAACCAAGCAATTACACAGATCAAAAGAAAATACAATTCCCACTTATTCATGTACATCTACATTATATGCTCTATAAGTCTTCTATCGTTCTTCATGTCAAGTCTCAGCTTGTCGGTTAAGAGCGTTGGGACAGTAACCGAAAGGTCACTGGTTGGAATCTCCAGCTGACGAGGTGAAAAATCTGTTGTTGTGCCCTTGAGCAAGGCACTTATCCACAGCGACTTACACAAACAATTATGGTTAAGAGTGTCTGCTAAATGAGTAAATTGTAAAATGTCTCATTCTATAGGTCTGGTCTCCTAACGTGACTCCTAATGTCTAGAAATACAGGCTGTGTGCATGCTGCTGTGTGTTAGTCTGCGTGAGGAGAGGCTGGACCAAGGTAGCCTGGGATGAGTAATTGGGCAGTAGGAAGCTCCAACCCCCTTCGATGTCTCTCTATGGCTTCCCTGAGGAGTCTTTAATTCACTGTTGATTTGCTCTGTTGTTGTGCTCTGTCTCAGTGTCTAAACAGTGTGTTCAAACAGCCTATTTAGCACATTCAGTGGGCGAGAACTGGGCCGGCTCCAGGAGAGGAGGCCTTGAGGAACACTCAACCACCTCGTATTCAACCAAGACAACACATTTCTCTGGCTCCCTTTTCCTCTCTCTCTCTCTGTCTCTCTCTTTTTCTCTATATTTTTGTACCAGCCTTCCTCCATCAAAAAATCTCTCTCTCTCTCTCTCTCTCTCTCTCTCTCTCTCTCTCTCTCTCTCTCTCTCTCTCTCTCTCTCTCTCTCTCTCTCTCTCTCTCTCTCTCTCTCTCTCTCTCTTCTCTCTCTCTCTCTCTCTTCTCTCTCCCCCCCCCCCCTAGTTATGAACAGAGAGTTGAGGCAATTTTTCTTTGAACATTACAAAACTAGATAGAGTAGCTCATTATTTCATGCAGCTAGTAATTAATGAAACTTTTAAAGGTTATTTTTCCATCTCTGTGTTTAACTTTGAACTACAGTAAATAAACAGCTGAGAGATGTCTCCCATAATTGCTAAAGGGTCATTGATACAATAAAACATGTGTGAGCTGAGCCAACACTATGTCAACTCAACTGTGACCACAATATTTTGTCATGACAGAGTTTTTATTATGGTTTTAATATATTTGAATACAAAAACATCTTGATTGTAGAGTATTGTAGTCATGTGGTTTGAAGGTCAATCACCTTAACAAACCGCTTCTGTGAGACGGAAAATAACTAACCGTCTTGATGCACAATGTGACTGGGAAAAACCATTGGCATTGCCAGGGAGTCTGCTCTGTTGACTAACTGAAAGGTCATCTGAAAGGTCATCATTTGGAACATGCTTTACATAGCCACCAGGGAAACATTGGTTGAGTCAAACGTTGTGTCAATGTTATTTCACCATGCCTCATTATCAACGTAATCACATTGCATCAACCTGGCTTGAATTAATTAGCCAAAAGCCATCAACATACACCGTTAAGCAGGGATGTCAAACTCATTCTACAAAGGGCCGGGTGTCTGCAGGTTTTTGGTTTTTATTTTCAATTAAACTCTAGACAACCAATGAAGAGGCGAAAGATCTCTTTTCTAAGAGAGCAGTTCCAGTAAACACAGACAATCATGCAGTCAAGAAACAAGACATTGTTCTTGCCTTAAATTAACCCAGGTTTCAATTAAAAATCGTTTCAAGGTTTGGTTGGCTTCAAATTGAATTCACGCTCACAGACAACTCAATCAAATATCAATCAAGTTTGGACATTTATAATACCTGATCTCATTGCCCAGAGGTATTTCTTAACCTCGTTCACTAACTACATGCCAGATATTGATGTGGTGGTGGTGATGATGATCTCCTTCACGCACGCACGCGCCACACACAGACACACACACACACACACACAGACACACACACACACACACACACACAGACACACACACACACACACACACACACACACACACACACACACACACACACACACACACACACACACACACACACACACACACACACACACACACACACACACACACACACACACACACACACACACACACACACACACACACACACACACACACACACACACACAGACTCGCTCCTTCATCTTCTCCTATCCCTCTTATTGTGGTGCAGTCTGTCAGCTATAGTAATTAGTTGTGCTCCCAACACACCTCAACGTCTCCTCAATGTTGCTCATTAATCTCACATGAGTGATTAGGCCACGAAGCACCACAACGAATGGAGCCGCCACGGCGGGAGGCTGGGAGGGAGGTGTGAAACTGGGTGTGAAACTGTTGTCATCTCATATGTTATCACACTCAGGAGATTAGCTAGGGATATAACCACACCACAGCCCATTGGCAGTTAATCATGCTGCTAATGATAAGTGAAATATTCTTGCTGTCGCTACAATGGCAACCGCCAAGGTCATGGACTCACATATTGCTTGGTTGGCTAGCCCCTTTAGTAATATATGAAAAGTTATCTACGACCAGATATGGGATGCTCCTGGTACAGTAAAATCTTTTAAGTCTTCAGAACAAGGGTCTCCAATTCTCAAGACTTGGCTGTGTATTTCTGGGTCTCAGGGTAACAGTCCTGATTTAGGATCAGTGGAGTCTTTTAGATAATAATGAATACAGTTCTATGGACTATATGGACAGGAAGGATCATAGAGATGCTTTGTGAATATTTACAATATGAGGATTTTATTTACTAAACACTATATCCACAAATCTTTTAATTAAAAATGATTGCTTACCTTCATGTGTGTGTAAAATATTACTGCTCTCAGATGTTTTATTAATAGATTTTAGATGTGTTTTTCATTGTTTAGGTGGAATGGAATGTTTGTATCCTGTATATTTGACTGGGATTTTTTATTTTACCTTTATTTAACTAGAAAAGTCAGTTAAGAACAAATTCTTATTTTCAATGATGGCCAAGGAACAGTGGGTTAACTGCCTTGTCAAGGGAAGAATGACAGATTTATACCTTGTCATGTTTGGGATTTGATGTTGCAACCTTTTGGTTATAAGTCCAACGCTCTAACCACTAGGCTACCTGCCACCCCCATGATATGTGCTTGTCTTAAGATGAATGCACTGACTGTAAGTCACTCTGGTGGATAAGAGCATCTGCTAAATGACTCAAATTTAAAATATTACTGTATAGAATTTGTAAAATATTGATGTCACAAATGTATCATTTGTACAGTATTTTTTTTATAAGAAATGTAGTTATTTGTCACATTTGACTGTGTAAAGCCTAGCAATACTACATACTTCTCTGAGAGTGAGGTGGTCTCTCTGAAATGAAACCATCAAGTGATAGATATTAAACAACCCATGCCAGCATCAGATAGTGATAAAACACACCAATCTCTTTCATGATTTCTTTAAACAATAAAAGCTAAATTACCAACATTTCTGAAAATGTATATATAGAGTTTTGGAATGAAACTATTCATATTGTCTTAGCACTGGGTAAACAAAAGTCTGCAAAACAAGACCAGTAGCGAAAACTCTGCTTTAAAATATGATTGTCTAAAGTAACATCTTGACAACGACTTCTGTAGAGGAGAGTTTAAGTAATGTGGAAGAACTGGAATCAGACAAAGTAGGGCAGAACAATGACATCATGTCAGAGGCATGATGTGACTGACGATGCCACACTGTGCTATTGTGCTCCTTCTGCCAATATTGTGTAGCTAGCCAGGGTAGGATGGTTCTCTTTGCATGGTGTTAAACCTCTCCTACAGAGGACATCTCTACTATACACACACGCACACACACAGACATTACAGGCACCTCGACACACACACACACACACACACACACACACACACACACACACACACACACACTGTACACACTGTACACACACAAACACACACATTAGAATCATATAGGAGATCTGACCTCAGCAGCTGTATGGAATACTGGTTCTACTCCACAGATAAGGCCAAACAACAATGAAATCTGTCCGAATTAAACCCACGCAGTTGAGAAAACAGAGTTGTGTAAACAAGGCATTTCATTACAGCTTTTTTTTCAATCGCTTTGGTGCAATTTTCACAAGCACAGTGCCTTCAGCAAGTATTCAGACCACTTGACTTTTTCCAAATGTTGTTAAGTTACAGCCTTATTCTAACATGGATTAAATAAAACAAATCCTCAGCAATCTACACACAATACCCCATAATGACAAAGCAAAAACTGGTTTTTAGAATAGAAAACACAAATACCTTATTTACATAAGTATTCAGAACCTTTGCTATGAGACTCGAAAATTAGCTCAGGTGCATTCTGTTTCCATTGATCATCCCTGAGATGTTTCTACAACTTGATTAGAGTCCACTTGTGGTAAATTCAATTGATTGGACATTTGCAAAGGCACACAGCTGTCTATACAAGGTAACCACAGTTGATAGTGCATGTCAGAGCAAACACCAACTCTTCCTAGATCTGGCCGCCCAGACAAACTGAGCAATCAGGGGAGAAGGGCCTTGGTCAGGGAGGTGACCAAGAACCTGATTGTCTCTCTGACAGAGCTCTAGAGTCCCTCTGTGGAGATGGGAGAACCTTCCAGAAGGACAACCATCTCTGCAGCACTCCATCAATCAGGCATTTATGGTAGTGGCCAGACACAAGCCACTCCTCAGTAAAAGGCACATGACAGCCCACTTGGAGTTTGTCAAAAGGCACCTAAAGAGCCTCAAGCCATGAGAAACAAGATTTTCTGGTCTGATGAAACCAAAATGGAACTCTTTGGCTTGAATGCCAAGTGTCATGTCTGGAGGAAACCTGGCACCATCCCTATGGTGAAGCATGGTGGTAGCAGCATCATGCTGTGGGGATGTTTTTCAGTGGCAGGGACTGGGAGACTAGTCAAGATCAAGGCAAAGATGAATGGAGCAAAGTACAGAGAGATCTTCGATGAAAACCTGCTCCAGAGCGCTCGGGACCTCAGACTAGGGCAAAGGATCACCTTCCAACAGAACAATGACCCTAAGCACACAGCCAAGACAATGCAGGATTGGCTTCGAGATGGGTCTCTGAATGTCCTTGAGTGGCCCAGCCAGAGCCCGGAATTGAACCCGATCGAACATCTCTGTTGAGACCTGAAAATAGCTGTGCAGCAACGCTCCACATCCAACCTGACAGAGCTTGAGAGGATCTGCAGAGAAGAATGGGAGAAACTCCCCAAATATAGGTGTGCCAAGCTTGTAGCATCATACCCAAGAAGACTCGAAGGTGTAATAGCTGCCAAAGATGCTTCAACAAAGTACTGAGTAAAGGGTCTGAATACTTGTGTAAATGTGATATTTTTATTTATTTATTTTTTATACATTTCAAACATTTCTAAAAACTTGGGGTATTGTGTGTAGATTGATGGGGGGGGGGGTCTAGTTAATACATTTTAGAATAAAGCTGTAACCTAACAAAATGTAGAAAAAGTCAAGGGGTCTGAATACTTTCTGAAGGCTCTGTATGTGGTAAATTTTCAAAACTTTGTACAAAACTGGTAACACTTGTAACGTGGCAGGTATCATATTATTAGAAACATCAGGTTAAGCAGGGACTAGTTTGCATCAAGCCTGTCTTGAGAATTTGGCCACAGGTTCTCATCAAAATCACAGTAAATGTCTTCATTGTTCATGCCCCTGGGGAAAAACCTTTTGACATGGCAAATCCAAGCCTGATATAGGTCTGGATTGAAAACGTTTGCCTCATCCATGACCCGAAGGACGGTGGTACTCTCATGGGGATGGCAATCATGCATCTTCCACCTGTATTGTATTTTACAGTATTGTCTTGTACTTATTATATATTGTAGTGGTCCTGCATCACTCAGTTAGTAAGAACATGGCACAAGCAACACCAGAGTTGTGGGTTCGATTCCCACTGGTGTCAGATACGTAAATGTGTGGACTAACTGTTGTCACTTAGCATAAAAACGTCAGCTATGTAAATGTCATATATTATGGTATTACAGTACTGTATTGGCCAATGACCTTTTAGTAAATCAGTGTGTGACCCTGTCAACAAAAAAAAACAGCAACTTAATTTTAGATGAATGTTTAGTTAATTGAGTCTTAATGCACGACATACAGTAAGTAGTACATGATCTGATCTTGTCAAAATCTGATTTTTTTTCAAACTTACTGTGAAGTAAAATCATAATAGTCATCATAGTACATTATACAGTATATTACACTTTATAAGTTTCTACTTTACAAACATACATTTCCAATATGTTGTTCTCAAAATCTGTAGTAGACAAACTAGTATAAAATATATAGGTTTACCAAATGGTTAAGTGTTTGTCAATTAAGAGCAGTCCGATTAAGTATGTAATAATGTATTATGTATTTAACAAACGAGAAGAGAATCATATCAAAATGAATGTGAGCATAATGCCAATAATTTTATATGAACATGTATTGCAATGTGAAACATATTTCTAGATGAAACACTGATTAAGTTTGGTGAAAAAGTGATTGTGTGATTTTGTGTGTGGTACTTTAATCAACAAAAAATGTGCTTAGATTTTTAAAACAAACATCTTTTTGATGATCTGTTTTGAGTTTTGTACTAAGAGTTGTAAAAATTGCACCAAAGCGATTGGAGAAAACTGTAAGCTTTAGTTACAACACAGCCAATATGCCAATATGTCAATATGTCGTTTTCAGCTTTTTTCCAATCCACATCATATTATATTTGATAGCCTATATTTGACTCCAGTGGTGTAAAGTAACAAAGTAAAAATACTTTGAAGTACTACCTAAGTAGTTTGTTGGGTATCTGTACTTTACTTTTTATATTTTTTTGACAACCTTTCCATTTACTTCACTACATTCCTAAAGATAAGATGTACTTTTTACTCCATGCATTTTCTCTGACACCCAAAAGTACTTGTTACATTTAGAATGCTCATTCAGGACAGCAATATGGTCCAATTCACACACATATTAATATAACATGTTGTCATCCCTACTGCCTCTGATCTGGCAGCCTCAATAACACAAATACTGTGTTTTTAAATGATGTCTGAGTTTTGGTGTGTGCCCCTGGCTGTCTGTAAATAAAACATGTAAATTAAAATTCCTGCTGAAAACAGAAAACATACAGACACACCACTTCATCTAGCTAGTACTCCTGAAACATGACTCACACCATCAACCACACATGGAGTACTACTCTAGTCTGAGGTAGGTTAGTATCAAGTGGTGAAGGGATGAAACTGTAGAGACCTTACTACTCAAAGGTGATGAATGCTCTGACACTGGCGGAGCCTCCTCTAGTCCTCTAACTCTAGTGCATCTGTGAGAGCAGATGAATGGGGAGGAGTGTTCGATAAATTGGGTCACACGAAGATGGGGTTTCTGGGTAATGCGGTGAAAACGCTTGAGGAGTTGCAGTTGGAACAGCACGTGTTGGAATAGACAAATTGGGGCAGAACTCCTCTGACGATGAGTTCCCCCATCTCCTAAACCTACAACCATGTAAGTGGGTTTTACCTACTTTTACACACACACACACACATACATTATAAAGACACACATATGCACGGACACACACACATGCACACATACAGTACACACACATATGCACTCACCCGCAGAGACACATACATACACACACACACATACACATACACATACACATACACACACACACACACAGCGAGAGAGAGAAATATATCCCTAATGCAACACATGAACTGTGTTGTATTACTATTGCTTGATGAATATAGCACACAATTGAATATGTGCTTGAAGGGCTCTTCTCTACCCCTTTCTCCTTCCATTTGTCTTGGTCAGTGAGTCTGTTACCTTGGCACTGATAAGGTCAGTGAGTCTGTTACCTTGGCACTGATAAGGTGAGTGAGTCTGTTACCTTGGCACTGATAAGGTCAGTGAGTCTGTTACCTTGGCACTGATAAGGTGAGTGAGTCTGTTACCTTGGCACTGATAAAGTCAGTGAGTCTGTTACCTTGGCACTGATAAGGTGAGTGAGTCTGTTACCTTGGCACTGATAAGGTGAGTGAGTCTGTCACCTTGGCAGTGATGAGGTGAGTGAGTCTGTTACCTTGGCACTGATAAGGTGAGTGAGTCTGTTACCTTGGCAGTGATGAGGTCAGTGAGTCTGTTACCTTGGCACTGATAAGGTGAGTGAGTCTGTTACCTTGGCACTGATAAGGTGAGTGAGTCTGTTACCTTGGCACTGATAAGGTGAGTGAGTCTGTCACCTTGGCAGTGATGAGGTGAGTGAGTCTGTTACCTTGGCACTGATAAGGTGAGTGAGTCTGTTACCTTGGCACTGATAAGGTGAATGAGTCTGTTACCTTGGCACTGATAAGGTGAGTGAGTCTGTTACCTTGGCAGTGATGAGGTGAGTGAGTCTGTCACCTTGGCAGTGATGAGGTGAGTGAGTCTGTTACCTTGGCAGTGATGAGGTCAGTGAGTCTGTTACCTTGGCACTGATAAGGTGAGTGAGTCTGTCACCTTGGCAGTGATGAGGTGAGTGAGTCTGTTACCTTGGCAGTGATGAGGTGAGTGAGTCTGTTACCTTGGCAGTGATGAGGTGAGTGAGTCTGTTACCTTGGCAGTGATGAGGTGAGTGAGTCTGTTACCTTGGCAGTGATGAGGTGAGTGAGTCTGTCACCTTGGCAGTGATGAGGTGAGTGAGTCTGTCACCTTGGCAGTGATGAGGTGAGTGAGTATGTTACCTTGGCAGTGATGAGGTGAGTGAGTTTGTCACCTTGGCAGTGATGAGGCAAACTAGATTTGGCGATGGATAGATCTATGTAATCACATGCTGCCTCCCCTTGGCAATGAGGAGTGAAGTCAATATTGAAGCGGATACAGACAAGAGGCCTCTCTTTTCCATTTCTCTCTCTCTCTCTCTCAATTCAATTCAATTCAATTCAATTCAAGGGATTTATTGGAATGGGAAACACGTGTTAACATTGCCAAAGCAAGTGAGGTAGATAATATATAAAGTGAATATATAAAGTGAAATAAACAATAAAAATTAACAGTAAACATTACACATACAGAAGTCTCTCTCTCTCTCTCTCTCTCTCTCTCTCTCTCTCTCTCTCCCTCTCTCGCTGTCTCTCTCTCTCTCTCCCACTCTCTCCCTCTCTCTCTCTCTCTCTCTCTCTCTCCCTGTCTCTCTCTCCCGCTCTCTCTCTCCCTCTCTCTCTCTCTCTCTCTCTCTCTCTCTCTCTCTCTCTCTCTCTCTCTCTCTCTCTCTCTCTCTCTCCCTGTCTCTCTCTCCCGCTCTCTCTCTCTCTCTCTCTCTCTCTCTCGCCCTCTTTAGATTTATCTACAGCTCCGCAGCCTCATACTTCAATAGATGGATGGTTATTTCAAATGGTGCCAACTGGCCCTACATGAGTTGAGCTGAAGGTCACAGTGACTCATTTCAATAGAGACTGGGCTGGGCAGCTCATTTTAGTAGTACTGAGACTTGGCGGGCGGCTCATATCAATAGAAAGACTGGGCGGCTTTGTATTGAAAAACCCACCAAAAATATACCCATACAGAATATCGATTGGAAAACACCAAAACACCTGTGAGCTGGATTATGGTTTATATCAGACTTAAAGTCACATAAGTAGGCTATATCACAGTCCTACAGTGATACTACAAAAACTATAGCAAATTGTATGGTACAGTAGAAACTCTGGTACAGATTGCATTGGAACCTGGAGGCATATGGCAGGCTGCCTCACACCTCCCAGACAATTGAGTCTTAATGATTCATTGGTTTGGCATGCTACATCTCCCCAGTGATGGTGGGTGTCAGTGATGCACTGGAGATTCCATGCAGTTCCTTGGAAGTGGAGTGGCCAGAAAGAGTGATGGCTGAGAAGGCTGTTCTGGCTCAGTGTCCAGGCCAGATGCTGTAGTCTGACTCTGTGGTTCACACACCCACTGACAAACTCCACCCTCTCACTCACTCTTCATCAGATGTTTCAGGTCAAATCAACTATTATTCTGTCTGCACAATAAAATAATGATGATTGTGACTTTTCTACACCATTTGTTTCAGACACAGTGTTCAGATTTGGGATCAGCTGACCTCATCATTCAAACTCCCATCATAGAAAATGTAGGATACTTTGATTTGGATCATTTGAAAAAAACTATACTCAAAATTGCCTAATCCAGATAGATATCTCAAGATGTTTTCATTTACCACACGATTTGGAATATGTCTTAGTGTGTCACTATGTTATTCCTTCTGTCCAGTGATTCCCATCAAACTTTTATTTGAGGACGGAAGCACCTGTCATGATGACATAACGCCAACCAAACACCTGCCTGAAACAAACTCCCACAATTCACTTAATCTGAACAAAGTACTGCATTGTACCTAATCTAAAATGTCTGCCTCCTTTTCACCCCTAACCTGCACCTGTCCTCTTGGCTAACATCTTCTTTCATGGTGACAAGCAAGGTCGGGAGAGGGATGCGAGCACAATGAGAGTTCATTCTTATTTGAGCTAGCTCAGTGAATTAAATTCTTCTAAGAGACTTAGGCCGCTGCAGCGACAACGTTCTTCTATACAGCCCTACATGTTCGTGTCTCTGTTTCCACTGCTCTTGAAGATGCAGCACCGCAGGGCCTTACGGGAGGAGTCCTGTGGGAGTTCAATTTGAGGTAATGCTACTGCAGTAACAATACAGAAGAGAAAACATCAGATTTCAGAAAGCTTTCAGTAGGACAAAAGAAGAATCACATCACTTTGGAAAAGTGGAGAAGAGTAACAAAAACAAGCAAGCATTAGGAGCGTGCTTCACGGAACAACAACCAACAGGATAGGTAGGCTATGTTGTTCATTCTTGTAATATCAGATTTCAGGGAAACAACATGAAATGTAAAAAGAGAACATCCTATTTCACCCTTTTTCTTTTTACACTAGTTTCAGATTGGGGAAAGGCATTACAGTCTTAATCCGTTAGCACAGCTCCCATACTCCCTCCCTGGTTCTGCTGCCTGGCTGTCAGGAGTTTACATTCCACAGGGAGAGCAACAAAGATCTGCTTGCTGCAGAAGTTAATAATCTTCAATGTTTTTGTGCCGTACCATCTAAGCCTCACAACCCACCAGAGGATTGCAAGAAACTGTTATGGGACTGCTGCATTAAACTGAATACAACAGAAAATGTGTGTGTGTGGGGGGTGGGGGGGTTGTGGGGGGTTGTGGTGTGGTGTGTGGGGGGTGTGGTGTGGTGTGTGGGGGGTGTGGTGTGTGGTGTGTGGAGTGTGGTGTGTGGTGTGGGGGATGTGGTGTGGGGTGTGGTGTGTGGGGGGTTTGGTGTGGGGGGTTTGGTGTGTGGGGGGGTGTGGTGTGGGGGGTGGGGGGTATGTGGTGTGGGGGGTGGTGTGTGGGGTGTGTGGTGTGGGGTGTGGTGTAGGGGGTGTGGTGTGGGGGGTGTGGGGGGGGGTGTGGGGGGGGGTGGGGGGGGGGAGTTGGTTCTTCTATCCTTGCGGGAACCTAAAATCCCCAAATGTTCCCACAAGGATAGTAAAACAAGGAAAATTCTACCTCGTACCCGTGACGGCAAAACCTATTTTGAACTAAGGGGTTAGAATTAGGGTTAGGAGTTATGTTTAAGTTTAGGGTTTGGGTTATGGGTTAAGGTGAGGGTGAGGGTTAAGGTTCAGGTTATGGTTAAGGGTTAGGGGTTAGGGAAAATAAGATTTTGAATGGAAATACTTTAAGGCCACCTCGAGGACAGAATAACATAACGTGTGTGTGTGTGTGTGTGTGCATGCACGCGTGTGCACTGCTTCAGCTCTGATGGGTAGCAGGACTTTTCTTTAAAGGTATTTACTGCGTTTGGCAGATTATAGAGGAAGACACCCCTGAACCCTGCCACTCTGCCCCCTGCAGTGCTACATCATTGACACTGTTCTTTGTGGATAAACAGTGGAGCCACACCACAAACAGGGCCTCAGGCCTCTAAACCAATCAATCACTCTGTTGTTCACATCATTAGCTGTTAGAATCTAATTCAATCTGTGCCACTGCTATCTGGAGCAGTCTGACACCAGCCAGCCACTCAAGTAATGCTTTTTTCCTATCACTTGTCTTCGAGGTCATCGCTGGTTGAAAGGTTGGTTGAGCTACTCCTTCAAATGACCTGTTGATGCAGACACCACTGACCACCATACTGTACATATGGTTGAATCTTCTACGGTCTCCTCCATGTAGGAACTGATTATTGATAGTCCAATGAACAATTACACTGAGCTCACTGCCCATTCTCTGTCCAGTGCCAGCCAAAAGGATGGATGGGTGGGTTGGTTGGTTGTTATTTTTTCCTCAAGAAAATGTCTGGTTGAGTCTGGTTCTTTTCAAAGTCTCGCCCATCCATATAAATATGATATTGATAGGCCATCAATAAAAGGTCTAAAGCATGAGGAATTTCTGGTAAATTATATTTTAACAGAATCCAAATAGAACATCTCGACTCCACACACTAACCTATAAAACTCCACACAGCCCACCCACAACTCCCTCTCTAGGAGAAGACACGACCATAAATGAAGGGGTGATTTGACGCGGTGAAGCAGCAGAGACAACCCCCAAGCGCGCATGAAAGCTCCTCCAAACACCAACATTTTTCACAATAATGAACCGTGATTAGTAGGCCTAGACCCCAAGCATATTCTATGATTTCCCGGCATCACTGAGCGCTTCGGTTCCATCCACAGGTACCGCACGCTGCATCCCGATTCAAACGGATGCAAACACAGACCGTTATAGTTGGTGCGCATACTGTTCGAGTACCACAGCTTGAACTGCAACAAGGGTAACCTATCTATCATTAAGTTCAACACACGTCTACTGTCAAATGTATTTTCATTTCGATTTCCTATATACAAATATCCACTCAAATTGCAAACGCTCCCGGTGAGGCGTTTGGAGTGCTTAATCTGCATGAAGGGGGCTTGTCATTCCAACAGGGGACCTTGGACGGAGCTGGTGTGTGTGGTTCCCCTGAAATTAAAGTATATTCTTAAAATGATCCCCTGTCATACTGCATCAGAATAGGAGTCATACAACTTTCAAATTAAAATTATGGAAATGTGTCTGTGCGCATTTTATTCCGGCCAACTGCGACTGGTTAACAGAGGATCCAGTATGTAGGCAGCAATACAACATTCAATTCAGAGAAATAGCCTAGGCTACATAATGATAAAGCCTCATCTCTGAAATCGAATTATTGTCATTCGGTCACCTAAATAGACAGTTCTAACAACAATTCTCATCAGAAATCAAGGCAAAAAACGTGTAGGTGAGCTCTTTAGCATCACATAACATAGCCTAACCCCAACTTGATTGTAAAATAGCCTATAATATAGAATATGTTTACTACAGATCTGACACTTACCCTTTCATATGACAGCTATGCTGAAATTTCCAGTTTAACCGTTTTAATCCAAATCAGGTTCCGGTTCGTTTGCGCGATCTGTTTCGCTTCTTAGAGAGAAAAAAATCCATTCCTTAATTCCATTTGCCGGACACGCACGCAATAAAATCACATTGGGTCGCCTCTCATTTTTCGACAATTTTACTATTTCAGTGTTTCGTGGAGATATCTTATTTTTTATCTTATTTTTAAAATTATTTTACCGCCGCTGAAGTTGCCTAGTTACCCCTGTCTCTCATTCAAGGTGGCTCAAGCGCTGTATACAGCGGCCAATCATAAAAGCAGCCCTGGATTAACTATTTCTTGGCTCCGCTATTCTAGTTTCAAGCTAAAATTAGGGGAGTGGGCGGGGAAAGTGGGCCCCCAGTGACAGAAAAAAAATAATGTGCACGGAGAATAATGTAGCAAGGGGGTTCCGTTAGAGTGGATGGTCTGGATTGGAGGGGGAGGGGAAGAGGAAGAGGATTAAGCGTTTCACAAAAATAAAAGGGGGGAAGGGGCAGAGGGAGACCAGTTGCCCATGGACTTGTAGTTCTCACACAGAGAGCACACAGCAGGCTTATCTTGGACAATATCTACAATGAATGATCCCAGCCTGAATATGAAAACAGCCAGCCATGGCAGATATCTTCCTCACCTCACCTCGCTCAGAGAGGAGGAGGTAAATGTTCTCATGTTGTTTCGACAGTCAAATATCTGGCTAATTTCTGGAAATCGCAAAGATCAATCCATCAGGCTCCTTAACCAGCCATCATCTTGATCCTTAACCACCCATCTATCAAGACCACCCCCCCCCCCCACCCCCCTCATCCATCCCTACATCCCTTCATTCTGCCCCATCGAGTCTCCTCATAATAGGCCATATTGATTTCTATTTCCCCCTCCAACAGTGGGGTGAAAGGTGTAGTCAGCTTCAATCACTGTTACACGGCCACAATGACACCACCTGTACCTTTCTGTTGTTGCGTGAGGTGGGTGGGCCGGGTAGGAGGAGCTCAGAGGAGAGGGTACACCCCCCCAAACCCACACACATACACACAAACACACACACACCTCACCCCTGACTTGAGTTGGACTCTGAGCGTACCCGGCGGGCCCCACAGGGCAACAGGCCTTGTGCATTATAGATGAACAGTTGGGGGTCTGTGTGTGTGTGTGTGTGTGTGTGTGTGTGTGTGCGTGTGTGTGTGTGTGTGTGTGTGTGTTCAGATGAAGGCTGCTGGCGCTGCAGTACTGTTCTCAGAGAGGCAGGTCCTAGTAGGGGGTAGGAGTTCTAGCTAGCAGTGTGGGACTTCTCTACTCATCATCACAGGGAAAATCTGCACATTCTGCAGAAAACAGATATTTCTGCCTGACATCATTCTATATCAAATAGAAGTTTCCTGCCATCCAAGTTTGTCTAGACTCTATACTGTGCCATATAATATGAATTTGACATCAATGTCTAAGCTGTCTAAATTACATTATTTCAAAACATAAGGAGAATATATTTTGTAAGAGAGAAAATGTTTCTGTCTATTATTCAAATGGATCAGTATTGTGTTCTCGCCTTTCTGTGTGTGATTGATTAGTTACTGACTGCAATCCATCCTTCACATTACAAATGGCAACGGCAGGGTTGGGGTGGCCCCCCTCTCCTATATATGGCCCCACTCCCCTATATGTGGGTGTGTGTGAGAGAGAGAGAGAACTTGAGTATGGTGTTGTGTATCACAAACAGAGTGGTTGATTCACATGTCACACTTGGCTTACCCACACAGTAATCTCAATGCTTTTTACAGATGGAGTCTGACTTTCCCTTTTTGTCTGCAATCTCCATGTTTCATGAAACATCAAGAGCCACACACACCACACACACACACACACACACACTCACACACACACACACACACACACACACACACACACACACACACACACACACACACACACACACACACACACACACACACACACACACACACACACACTGTACACACACAAACACACACATTAGAATCATATAGGAGATCTGACCTCAGCAGCTGTATGGAATACTGGTTCTACTCCACAGATAAGGCCAAACAACAATGAAATGTGTGGTTGTGTGGTTTCCTAATCCCCTCTAACCCAACCTCCCACCTCCCTCACCTCTACCACCCACCTCCCACCCACCTCCCACCCACCTCCCTCTCCTCTCACCTCCCATCTCCCACCTCCCCTCTCCCCTGCCACCTCCCTCTCCCCTCCCACCTCCCTCTCCCCTCCCACCTCTCTCTCCCCTCCCCTCCCACCTCCCCTCCCCTCCCCCATTTCCCATCTCCCCTCCACTCCCCTCCCCTCCCCTCCCACCTCCCTCTCCCCTAACTTTCCCCTCCCCTCCCCTCCCACCTCCCTTTCCCATCTCCCCTCTCCCTCCCTCGGCCATCAGCTCCAGCGTTGCCCACCGTACTGTACCTCTCTTAGATATTCATCCATCTTGCCAATAACAACAAAACAGGTCAGTGACATCACTGTGGTCAGGCAGCTGGGTCCTGTGAGGCAACAACTAATCCTTAGTTTCCAACACACAGACAAAGGAACCACATCCGGGCAAATCAAATGTTTAGAGAGGCGGGAGTCCACAGGACTTACATATGGCCCACATTGTTATCATTCCACCCTAACAAGTTCACGCTTGCCCAACCATGTAGGCTATACCTTCCTTCACAGGATACTGTGTTATGTTTGTTCTCAGTAATAGGTTATGCCTGTGCCTTATTATGAGCGAGACATATAGAGGAAATATTTTTTCCCCTTGTAATCCTGTTCCCACATCTGCACATCCATCAGTTTTGATTTCCATGTAGATGGGACTCCATTGATAGTAGGGGGAATCCCCCTGGAGAGACGAGGCAGAACGAGGCAGAGCAATGAGATAGCGATTCCCCACAGTTCAGATGGAGATGTGAACAAAGACAAAGAGAGAGAGAGAGAGAGCGAGCGTCATCATCTAGCTGCTGTTGTTAATCTCCATTCAATCCAATATTAGCTAGATCCAAAATCCCCATCATCACCGTCATGCCTGTGGCTGTTGATTAGTAATCTCTCTCATGAGAATATGGTGGCTGTTACCCCCCAAAACCGCCATAGGAAACCCCATAGGGGATGAGATCAATCAATCTTTCCTGGTTACACATTTACATGGTTAGCTGTGTTTATAGGAACATTACACAACACATACTCCGACACATACAGAAATGTTATTTGACATGAATATACAGTACATTGTTGATTCCTCTAATGCTCTCTCACACAAATCCCTAAAATGCTTTGTTTTTCTCATACAGGCTTTATGTGGGACAGCTGACTCGATTCAAATGTGCTCATGACACCGAAATAGTCAGACTGACCGATGGGGAGGGGGGGGAGTCTCTCTTAGAGGGGTCTCGGTGGAACAGGCGATAATGGGGTGTTTTAATGTTGTCTGTTCTACACATCAAGCTCTATGATAATGGACTATTTTAATCAAGTCTACAAATAATCTCATTGTGATCCAGAGTCGTTGATGGAGAAGAGTCAGCGATGTTAGCATTCAGATTAGCATCGATGGGAGAGCTGACGTTGATAAACGACGCATGACCTTTGACCCTTTGGTTCTCAGTGCCAAAGTTGATCCCACACTGCCTGCCTCTGCCTCATTGCAGTCCCATCCATTACCATTAAGTTAGCATGACTAGCTAATACATAATGAAAACTCCCATAGACTTTGCTAAGCTAAGACTTAAGGCTATATTGAAGAGAGACCACACAGAGAGAGACACCAGTGAGAGTGTAGCATTGAGATAAGAGACTCTCAGGTTATATAGAGTAAAGTAAAGTGGTGATGCTGGCCTTGCCTATTCAGCAACTCACACAGGACACACAGATGTTTACTGGCTACTATGGTAACTTGTTCAATTTGTCAAAGCCTTTTATTTAATAGGTGTATTGGGTGTTTAGGATACCCGGCACTCACACATAGTTAAGTGCACAAACATACACACACTTGGGCACAGACACACTAGTGCACACACCCACCCACAATATATACACATGCGCACACACACACAAACACACAAGCACACGCATACATACGCACAAACCCTAAAACACAAACACACACACACACACACTCTCTCCCAGAAGAGAACATCTTTGTTTATGTAGGATACTTCTGTCTGAAAAGAGGTCGCTGTGGGATTTAGAATGCAGATAAAAGTTTAAAGGTGTCATCCCAACTTTGTACCCGTCAGAGAGCGTAACAGTGATAAATGTCTGCTGCGTGTGATACGTCAGGCAGAAAGACAGTTGAAGCTGACAAGTCAAGGATAAACACCAGTAGTTACCCCCTAAATACGGGAAGTGATTAATTGTAAATTCAAGCCATTTCATTAAAATATGCAAATCAAATCGACAGCCATCATTATAACCCTAGAATACACTTGCCAGGGGATGGAAGCAGAACGTCTGATGAGAGTTCACTCACATTACACACATTATACATTATTATGGTCCCATAAGGGTGATTGGGACAAACTCTGCAAAAAAATACACACTATCCGCTTCAACTCTCCATAGAATAGCAGTGAATTATGGAAGACATTGAGGCCACGCAGTGAGGATTCAAGCTGGCTCTTAAAGAATGAAGAGTTGGAAAGCCATTACAGATATAATTGGATTTCATTTCAACCATGTGAAGCAAAAAGGCTTGTCACAACCCCAGAAAAGATGGAACCATAATGCAATCAGAGTGTTTTGATGGATTATATACTAGTGTGTGTGTGTGTGTGTGTGTGTGTGTGTGTGTGTGCGTGCGTGCTTGTGTGTGTGTGCATGCATGCGTGTGTGTGAGTGTGTGTGCATGCATGTGTGTGTGTGTGTGTTTGTGTGTGTGTGTGTGTGTGTGCGTGCATGCGTGTGTGTGTGTGTGTGTGTGTGTGTGCATGCATGTGTGTGTGAGCGTGTGTGTGTGCATGCATGTGTGTGTGAGCGTGCATGCAAGTGTACCACAAATAGCACAAAAATAAATTGTACATATCCCCACAGACACACACACAAGAATAAAAGAGAAGCCCTCCTTAACAAGCCTCAACGTGTCTGGTGACGAGAAAGAGACCTGGTCTTTGTGACAGTTCTGTGAATGATGCTGCAGAGAGCAAAAAATGGAAGAGAGAGAAGAATAATACCATCCTCTATGCCTCTGTGAGCTGGGAAATAACCCTGCCATATCATATGTCATGTGTGTTAGCGCTTGAAACTAAATGGAGGACATCTTCGAAGAGTGTGTCAGGACTGAGCTGGGTTTATTGGGTTAAAAAAGGAGCTGGGGAGAGCAGCATACACACTCTGTCATGAGGATTCAGCTACTCCAGTTCAGACCTCTTTAAAGGTCTGAGTGATAGATTGACTGAAACACCCACATGCACATGTTCGCATGATCACACTCAGACTCACAGATGGACTCAGCTGCTGTGGATCTCCCTCAATGTCTCACTGACACATTTAACCCCCCTCCCCACTCATACACACACACACACCATAGAAACACACATGTACGTACGCACGCACGCACACACATATACACACACATTACGTTATGTCACGTCGCTTGGTCCGAGCGGGCGGCCAATCTACATATACTTTGAGTACTTTTCAGACAAAACCCTCTGAGTGTCAGAGAAGACAAGGGAAGGCATTTTCCCTCCCCGTCACAAAGAACCTTATTGTAATTTTCATTAAAGAGGAGGAGGGAGTAATATGCCTCGTTGTATTAGTTAGAAGACGGAAGAGAGATTTAATGTGATGTTAACCCAGCCAGGTCACCCGTGATACAAGTCAGTATTCGACATCCATCCATGTCTGAGGCCGTTGGGAGCTGACAGGGAAATCGGCCACTAGAGGCAACAGTCAATGAAGGACGGGGATGGCAAATGGGTGTAAGCATCTGCCTCTGGTTCGAAATGCTGCATGTTTGAATCCAGCGATAGAAAGTTGTTTTTTAAATGTTTGTTTTAAGCCTTTCCCAAACCTTAACCCTTACCTTAACCATTCTGAGTTAATGCCTAAACTTAACCCTAACCTTAACCATTCTGAGTTAATGCCTAAACTTAAACTTAACCATAACCTTAACCATTCAGAGTTAATGCCTAGACTTAACCCTAGCCTTAACCATTCTGAGTTAATGCCTAAACTTAACCCTAACCATAACCTTAACCATTCAGAGTTAATGACTAAACATAACCCTAACCTTAACCATTCAGAGTTAATGCCTAAACTTAACCTTAGACACTTTAACATTTGACGTTTGAGAAACATGGACGAATGTCTAAATCTGACGTGAGACTGTGAGAGCTTGTTGTGTAAAACAGTGGTATGTAGGTCACACACACACAAATGCACGCACGCACCCACACACTCACACACACACACGTACTCACACACGTACATACTCTCTCACAAACACACACACATCCACACACCCACCCACTCACTCACTCACGCACGCACGCACACACACACACACACACACACACACACACACGTACATACTCTCTCACAAACACGCACGCACGCACGCACACACACACACACACACACACACACACACAGAGCTATCCTGACATCTGGAGACTCAGTGGCCTTCCTTTCCCACCATCTCCCTCCTACATGATAATACTGCCAGTCTATTGTTGTTCAGGGTGTTATTTTCCAATAGAGCAGAGACTCTCAATACACAGAAATGGTAATGAAGCTGTTTCTTCTTGCATTTTGAGGCACTGACCCAGTTTTGGTTTGTTCCACAGAGGGCGTTACTGTGATACATCTATTTAAAAAAAAATATTCCAAAGTCTAATTCATGAACAATGAATCTACACCGTATGTGTTCCAATATCTTTTCTCCACCCAAAGCAAACTGAATGAGGAGAGTACTGAGAGCTGATATTTGATGATGGATAGTGGAGTTTAATTTGTGCTGGCCAGCCAAAGTAGCTACAGACTTATGACCGACAAGGAATGAAGAGACAATGAATTACAGGTAGCGAGGGAAGGAGAGAGAGAGAGAGAGAGAGAGAGAGAGAGTCAATGAATTACAGGTAGCGAGGGAAGGAGAGACAGAGAGACAATGAATTACAGGTAGCGAGGGAAGGAGAGACAGAGAGACAATGAATTACAGGTAGCGAGGGAAGGAGAGAGAGATAGAGAGAGAGAGAGAGAGAGAGAGAGAGAGAGAGACAATGAATTACAGGTAGCGAGGGAAGGAGAGAGAGAGAGAGAGCGAGAGAGAGAATTAATTACAGGTAGCGAGGGAAGGAGAGAGAGAGAGAGAGAGAGAGAGAATGAATTACAGGTAGCGAGGGAAGGAGAGAGAGAGAGAAAGAGAGAGAGAGAGAGAGAGAGAGATAATTAATTACAGGTAGCGAGGGAAGGAGAGAAAGAGAGAGAGAGAGAGAGAGAGAGAGAGAGAGAGAGAGAGAGAGAGAGAGAGAGAGAGAGAGAGAGAATGAATTACAGGTAGTGAGGGAAGGAGAGACAGAGAGAAAGAGAGAGAGAGAGAGAGAGAGAGAGAATGAATTACAGGTTGCGAGGGAAGGAGAGAGAGAGAGAAAGAGAGCGAGAGAGAGACAATGAATTACAGGTAGCGAGGGAAGGAGAGACAGAGAGAAAGAGAGAGAGAGAGAGACAATGAATTACAGGTAGCGAGGGAAGGAGAGAGAGAGAGAGAGAGAGAGAGAAAGACAAGGAGAGAGAGAAAGAGAGAGAGAGAGAGAGAGAGAGAGAGACAAGGAGAGAGCGAAAGAGAGAGAGAGACAATGAATTACAGGTAGCGAGGGAAGGAGAGACAGAGAGAAAGAGAGAGAGAGAGAGAGAGAGAGAGAGAGAGAATGAATTACAGGTAGCGAAGGAAGGTGAGCTCCTGCATTTTTAAGCATGTTCTTAAAAATATATAGATTTAGAGTTTGATAAACCTGGATTTTTTGTCAGGGACATATACAGGATGCTACCCTCTACAACATAACCTACACTCCAAATCAAAACTCAAAACCTACAACCTGATTTTGGACAGAATAATAGAATCACCTGGAAGGCTTTTAACTACCAAAGATTATTATTCCAACGCTATACAGCAAATGCTCTGGAAAACAACAGAAACCTGAAAACACCATCCTACCTGGAACTGAGCGAGTAATGTTTAGTCTGAAGCTATATTTTATTTCCAAAAGCCAAGAAGAAAAATACATTACATTACTTTATAAGGACTGAATGCTAAATTAAGGCTGCCAAGCTTGATACAACTTCAAGTAGCACTGAGAGGTGTCAAAGCCCTTTAGCCCAACAATGGCAGGCGAGTTGCACAGTCTACTCCAACCAAATGGAGAGCCCTTAGAAGTTGCCTCACGCTGTTAAGAGGTAATTAAAATACAGTACCCTGTGTATGTAAAGAATGATAAGTCAAGAAAAGATCACAAAATGAAGCTCCTTATGGAAAATCAAGAGACACTTTTTTTCTGACTATTGTAAAAATGGGAACATCAGCAACCTCATATTCCACACAAACCATCACCTGGCATGGCACAGTGCTATATTATCACACTACCCTTCTGTTATTAATAACCTTTTGTGACTAGGGGGCAGTATTTTCATTTTTGGAAAAATAAAGTTCCCGTAGTAAACAGGATATTTTGTCAGGACAAGATGCTAGAATATGCATATAATTGACAGCTTAGGATAGAAAACACTCTAAAGTTTCCAAAACTGTAAAAATATTGTCTGGGAGTATAACAGAACTGATATTGCAGACGAAAGCATGAGAAAAATCCAATCTGGAAGTGCCTCATGTTTTGAAAGCGCTGTGTTCCAATGCGTCCCTATTGAGCAGTGAATGGGCTATCAACCAGATTACTTTTTCTCCGTATTCCCCAAGGTGTCTACAGCATTGTGACGTAGTTTTACGCATTTATGTTGAAGAATACCCGTAAGCGGCTACATTGCGCAACTGGTCACCTGATGGCTCCCAGAGTGATTCTCGCGTAAAATACAGAGGTAGCCATTATTCCAATCGGTTCTACTGAAAAACCAATTGTCCCGGTGAATATATTATCGAATAGATATTTGAAAAACACCTTGAGGATTGATTATAAACAATGTTTGCCATGTTTCTGTTGATATTATGGAGCTAATTTGGAATATTTTTCAGCGTTTTCGTGACTGCAATTTCCGGGCGATTTCTCAGCCAAACGTGAAGAACATCGTGAAAAAATAATATTTTTGGAAAAAAGGAACATTGGCTATCTAACTGGAAGTCTCGTGAGTGAAAACATCCGAAGCTCATCAAAGGTAAACAATTTAATTTGATTGCTTTTCTGATTTCCGTGACCAAGTTACCGGCTGCTAGCTGGACAAAATGCTATGCTAGGCTATCGATAAACTTACACAAATGCTTGTCTAGCTTTGACTGTAAAGCATATTTTGAAAATCTGAGATGACAGGGTGATTAACAAAAGGCTAAGCTGTGTCTCAATATATTTCACTTGTGATTTTCATGAATAGGAATATTTTCTAGGAATATTTATGTCTGTTGCGTTATGCTAATTAGTGTCAGTCGATGATTACGCTCCCTCATGCGGGATGGGGAGTCACTAGAGGTTTTTAAGAGGGGGGTGTTAACGAGGGGTGGAAACTCTGAATTCTAGACAACGAGGACTCTGAGTCAGCTAATATACATCTCTATAAGTCTGGAACAGTATTAGTACAGGGCAACCCCAAACAGTTTCAGCTGGACTTTCACCTAATCAAAGAATTAGCCCAGCAGGAGAGCTGCTTGGAGCTGGAACAGCAGGTGATTACACTCCAGACAGCACAGACCCAGACAACAGTCTGGCACAACAACACCCCCTTAGCCAGACCTGGAGAGCTGGAGGTGGATAGAGACATATCTGCACTCTGGACTGTGGTGAGACAACTTCAACAATATAAAAAGCAGGAACAGGAGAAGAACAGAGCACTAGAGGAGAGGATCAGACTGCTGGAGGAGAGGGTCAGGGGATGACGTGTGACAGAGGACAACCCACTAGAGAGGTGGCCACCCTCGCAGAGAAGCCAGCAGAACAGTCCACCTCAGCTCCCGACAAAAGTCTTGACACCACAGCAGAACAGTCCACAACAGACCCTGACCATAGCGTCGACATCACAGCAGAACAGACAAATTAAGAACCCCAAGCCCAGGTGCTCTCACCCCCTCTGAGCACCCCCCCTGTCAGCCACCCTGATAGCCCTCCTGACAACCCCCCCACACCCACTGAGGACATAGACAAGACACAGATTATACTCCTTATGGACTCAAATGGGAAATATATTGAAGAAAACTTTTTCCAGTCACAGTGTGTCTGAACTCTGGTGTCCAAACACCCAGCGTGCCCTAGACCTTCTGTCTGAGGACCAACTAGGTTCACCTAGCCACATAATAATACACACAGGCACAAACGACCTGAGAACACAGCAGGAAAGGGTGGCCACTGCACTGAAGGGAGTGATTAAAAAAGCTTCTTCTACTTCCCCAATGCACAAGTGGTTATCTCCACCCTGCTAACATTAAAATACTTCCACCCTGATACCATACAGTGGGGAAACGCAAGTATTTCCTGTGACCGTGCCTCAAAACCACAAGTATACCTGGCCCACCACTCCACCCTGGACTTGAACAGCCTTCATGACCAGGTCCACCTATACAAGGCAGCAGAGCCCACCTTCGCCAGGACCCTAAAGGACATCGCCCTCAACCACAGCCCCAACACTTCACACAGGAGCAACAGATCAATAGACACCCCACCCAGACCAGCAAGACACTCTCCCAGACCTGTGGGACCCTCCCCTGAACGTACACAGAGGACACACGCCGAGAGGACCTTCAGTTGAAGTCGGTAGTTTGCAGACACTTAGGTTGGAGTCATTAAAACTCATTTTTCAACCACTCCATAAATGTCTTGTTAACAAACTATAGTTTTGGCAAGTCGGTTAGGACATCTACTTTGTGCATGACACAGGTAATTTTTTCCAACAATTGCTTACAGACAGATTATTTCACTTGTAATTCACTGTATCACAATTCCAGTGGGCCAAAATTTTACATACACTAAGTTGACTGTGCCTTTAAACAGCTTGGAAAATTCCCGAAAATGATGTCATCGCTTTAGAAGCTTCTGATAGGCTAATTGACATCATTTGAGTCAAATGGAGGTGTACCTGTGGATGTATTTCAAGCCTACCTTCAAACTCAGTGCCTCTTTGCTTGACATCATGGGAAAATCTAAATAAATCAGCCAATCAGTGCCTCCACAAGTCTGGTTCATCCGTGGGAGCAATTTCCAAATGCCTGAAGGTTCCACGTTCATCTGTATAAACAATAGTATGCAAGAAGAAACACCATGGGACCATGCAGCCGCCATACCGCTCAGGAAGGAGACGCTTTCTGCCTCCTAGAGATGAACGTACTATATCGACATAATCTGAAAGGCCGCTCAGCAAGGAAGAAGCCACTGCTCCAAAACCGCCATAAAAAAGCCAAACTACGGTTTGCAACTGCACATGGGGACAAATATCGTACTTTTTTGGAGAAATGTCCTCTGGTCTGATGAAACAAAAATAGAACTGTTTGGCCATAATGACCATCGTTATGTTTGGAGGAAAAAGGGGGAGGCTTGCAAGCCAAAAAACACCACCCCAACCGTGAAGCACAGGGGTGGCAGCATCATGTTGTGGTGCTTTGCTGCAGGACGGACTGGTGCACTGCACAAAATAGATGGCTTCATGAGGAAGGAAAATTATGTTGATATATTGAAGCAACATCTCAAGACATCAGTCATGAAATTAAAGCTTGGTCGCAAATTGATCTTCTGAATGGACAATGACCCCAAGCATACTTCCAAAGTTGTGGCAAAATGGCTTAAGGACAACAAAGTCAAGGTATTGGAGTGGCCATCACAAAGCCCTGACCTCAATCCTATAGAAAATGTGTGGGCAGATCTGTAAAAGCATGTGCGAGCAAGGAGGCCTACAAACCTGACTCAGGTACACCAGCTCTGTCAGGAGGAATGGGCCAATATTCACCCAACTTATTGTGGGAAGCTTGTGGAAGACTACCCTAAATGTTTGACCCAAGTTAAACAATTTAAAGACAATGTTACCAAATACTAATTGAGTGTATGTAAACTTCTGACCCACTGGGAATGTGATGAAAGAAATAAAAGCTGAAATAAATCATTCTCTCTACTATTATTCTGACATTTCTAATTCTTAAAATACAGTGGTGATCCTAACTGACCTAAGACAGGGATTTTTTTTACTAGGATTAAATGTCAGGAATTGTGAAAACTGCATTTGGCTAAGGTGTATGTAAACTTCTGACTTCAACTGTACATCCAGACCACAACACCACCAGCCACATACACACCTCCATCCCAACGAATCGACACCCCCCCAAGTCAACCATGCCCACACCCCATTTAGGTCCCCTCAGATCAGACCTATGCCCCTCCTGCCCACCCCATACACCCCACCCCCGCAAAGAGGGCCTCAACATGGAAGTCACACATACGCCCAGGCTGTCAGCAGGCAAACAAGCCCAACCCCGACTCTTACACTAGCCCAAGCCAATGGCATGTACCAGATGCTCAGCAGGCTCACGCTTACAGGCCTGAGGCCAAACCACACGACCAACAACACTTTATGGAACACAAAGCCTTCACTATCTCATCCTGGAATATACAAGGCTTGAGGTCATCTGCCTTTGGTCTAAAGAGCAGGAACCTGGACTTCATCAAAAAAAAAATCATAAATACAGACATTGTCATCCTACAAGAAACCTGGTATAGAGGAGACGGACCCACTTGTTGCCCTCTAGGTTACAGAGAGCTTGTAGTCCCATCCACCAAACTACCAGGTGTAAAACGGGGAAGGGACTCAGGAGGTATGCTAATTTGGTATAGAGCAGACCTAATATTTGGAACCAAGGACTGATCACCCCAATCCACAAAAGTGGAGACAAATTTGACCTCAATAAGTACCTTGGGATATGCGTCAACAGCAACCTTGGGGAAATCCTCTGCATCATCATTAACAGCAGACTCGTACATTTCCTCAGTGAAAACAATGTACTGAGCAAATGTCAAATTGGCTTTTTACCAAATTATCATACGACAGACCACGAATTCACCCTGCACACCCTAATTGACAAACAAACAAACCAAAACAAAGGCAAAGGCAAAGTCTTCTCATGCTTTGTTGGTTTCAAAAAAGCCTTAGACTCAATTTGGCATGAGGGTCTGCTATACAAATTGATGGGAATTGGTGTTGGGGGAAAAACATAAAGCATAATAAAATCAATGTACACAAACGACAAGTGTGCGGTTAAAATTGTTTAAAAAACATACACATTTCTTCCCACAGGGCCGTGGGGTGAGACAGGGATGCAGCTTAAGCCCCACCCTCTTCAACATATATATATCAATGAATTGGCAGACCTGGCTCTCAAGAGAAAACAGGCTATGTGCACACTGCCCACAAAATGAGGTGGAAACTGAGCTGCACTTCCAAACCTCCTGCCCAATGTATTTTTTATTTTATTTAACTAGGCAAGTCAGTTAAGAACAAATTCTTATTTTCAATGACAGCCTAGGAACAGTGAGTTAACTGCCTTGTTCAGGGGTAGAACAACAGATTTTTACCTTGTCAGCTCGGGGATTCAATCTTGCAACCTTTCGGATACTAGTCCAACACCTTTCAGATACTAGTCCAACGCTAGTCCAACGCTCTAACCACTAGGCTACCTGCCGCCTCCATCTGTATGACCATATTAGATCCACAAAGAATTCGAAAACAAACTCGTATTTGATAAACTCCCATATCTACTGGATGAAATACCACAGTGTGCCATCACAGCAGCAAGATTTGTGACCTGTTGCCTCAAGAAAAGGTCAACCAGTGAAGAACAAACACCATTGTAAATACAACCCACATTTATGCTTATTTATTTTTCCTTTTGTACTTTAACCATTTGTACATCGTTACAACACTGTATATATACATCATATGACATTTGTAATGTCTTAATTATTTTTAAACTTCTGTGAGTGTAATGTTTACTGTTCATTTTTATTGTTTATTTCACTTTTGTATGTTATCTACTTCACTTCCTTTGGCAATGTTAACATATGTTTCCCATGCCAATAAAGTCCCTTGAATTGAATTGAATTGAAAGAGAGCGAGTGGAAGAACTGAAAGGAAGAGAGATTGAAAGAGAGAGAGGAAGAGAGAGAAAGAGAAAGGGAGAAAGGGAGAGAGGGGGGAAGGGGAGAGAGAGAAAAACAGATACAGGTAACTGCCAAAATAAAGGAAACACATTCAGTAAATGAGGAACACAGAATATCGAAAGCAGGTGCTTCCATAGAGGCGTGGTTCCTGAGTTAATTAAGAAATGAACATCCCATCATGCTTGGGATCATATATAAAATGGAGTTTGGATTTTTCTGCTGGTGTAGCTGCTGCCCAGTCCACTACCTCTTTCATTCCCCCTTCTGTTACTTAGCTGAGCTCACTTCGCTGCTGCTTTCCCCTCCTTGATCGGCGATGAACGCCTTTGTCTGGTGTAGCTTGCAAACTTCATGTTATAAGCAAAAGACATGGTCGATGTGTTCAAACTATTGCATTCCAATAGCTTCAGAAGGGGAGTTAGGCTACATCAAATCATGCAAAGCTATTTACATGTTGAGGCACCGGCCGATGTAAAACGAACTTGCCCATTGACTTGCCCATTAAGCGATTTAATGTTATTTTTTCATCATCATTGCATACACTGGCTAAGCAGGAAGCAGACAGGCAGTCAAAGTAGTGGGGTTCTTATTTCAGGAACTGTGACTAGTGACTATGATATGGCAGCAATTGATTAGCCTACATCATCACACAAAACACTGAACGCAATGTGTCAAAATGCTGTAGGGTTTTTATTTCAGCTGTTCAGAAATATGAGGCAGAGACAGGCTACATCCGCATGGTTCAGAAGAGGGTGAAGAAAGAGAGAAACGAGAAGGGAGGGGAAGTGTGAGCAGCAGCTACGTAGAAAAATGTGTGTGTAAAAAAGCACGTGTGCAGAACTTGATCTGAATACTTAGCTTTGAGAAAGAGGGGGAGGGGCGGGAGCTAAAACTCTGTACTCACAGCCACGGCCTATGTAAAAATGCCCAGTTAACCATTATTTTGGCCATCATGGCTAGAAGAAGAGATCTCCGTTACTTTGAAAGAGGGGTCTCAAAGATCATGGGGTTTAAATTGTGTGTACGTATGTGTGTGTGTGTCTCAGTCACCAGACACTTATGGGAGATTCTGGAATGCCGTTAACATCAACAAAACATCAAATTATCCCTCCAATAGAGTTCCAGAGACTTACAGTGCCTTGCGAAAGTATTCGGCCCCCTTGAACTTTGCGACCTTTTGCCACATTTCAGGCTTCAAACATAAAGATATAAAACTGTGTTTTTTGTGAAGAATCAACAACAAGTGGGACACAATCATGAAGTGGAGTGACATTTATTGGATTTTTCAAACTTTTTTAACAAATCAAAAACTGAAAAATTGTGCGTGCAAAATTATTCAGCCCCTTTACTTTCAGTGCAGCAAACTCTCTCCAGAAATTCAGTGAGGATCTCTGAATGATCCAATGTTGACCTAAATGACTAATGATGATAAATACAATCCACCTGTGTGTAATCAAGTCTCCGTATAAATGCACCTGCACTGTGATAGTCTCAGAGGTCCGTTAAAAGCGCAGAGAGCATCATGAAGAACAAGGAACACACCAGGCACTTCCACACTTCCAGTCGCCAGGACCACAAATACAGTCATAGAGCACTTTGCCCTTTATGGTTGTGAAGTCTGGGGTCCGCTTACCAACCAAGACTTCACAAAATGGGACAAACACCAAATTGAGACTCTGTATGCAGGATTCTGCAAAAAATATCCTCCGTGTACAAAGTAGAATACCAAATAATACATGCAGAGCAGAATTAGGCTGATACTCACTAATTATCAAAATCCAGAAAAGAGCCGTTAAATTCTACTACCACCTAAAAGGAAGCGATTCCCAAACCTTCCATAACAATGCCATCACCTACAGAGAGATGAACCTGGAGAAGTGTCCCCTAAGCAAGCTGGTCCTGGGGCTCTGTTCACAAACACAAACAAACCCCACAAGAGCCCCAGGACAGCAGCACAATTAGACCCAACCAAATCATGAGAAAACAAAAAGATAATTACTTG